>NC_141687.1:932649377-933849377 GCF_964263255.1 Lissotriton vulgaris
GGCCCAGCCGCTTTACCTCTTTTTACCTCTACTATGACCTTCTTCGCTTCCTCGTCTGTGATATCCCGTTCTAAGTCTATTTTTTGGTTAGACGTGATAGATGGTAGGGTAACCCCCTAGACAAAGCTTTACTTTAGTGTTGTCTTCAATAATGGTCTTTTTGTATATATCTTGAAAAAAGTCCCGGAAGGCCACACCAATATCTTTATCTGAGGAGCGACTTGATTGTTCATCGTCTAATTTTATCTCTTTTATGTGATTTCGCATCTGGTCTGTTTTAACTTTCCTGGCGAGTACTTTCCCTGCCCCTTCCCCATATTCAAAATGGGAGATTTTGCTTGCTTCCCATCTGCACATAAGTCTCTCTTGGAGAATACACTCCAACTGTTTTTTAAACTGATCTTGCTTATCCAGATCCTCTTTCAGGCCGATGCCGGATTGATTGTTCAATTTGTTCTCAATTCCCCTCATTTCTGCTTCAAAGCCAGAGGTGACTTCCCTATATTTCCTTTTTCTATAACTCGCTCTATTAGTGATACAGCCTCTCCAGAAAGCTTTCAGGGTAGCCCAAACTACAGTAATATTGGCTGTATCTAAGTTATTCTCAAGAAAGTATTTGGTTTCAGTGAGAAGGAAGGTAGTCTCATCCTCCTCAAGCAATATCGTTTGGTCAAATGACCAAGTTCTAATATGCTGTTGCTGTATACAATCTATACTTGAAAGAATTCCTGTATGATCAGAGAGATGCGACGGAAGGTATTCAATCTCCTTGACTCAATCTTTTAGACTATAACTAATCAAAGCGTAGTCAATTCTTGACTTGTGTTTATATTTCAGATTTCTAAAAGATACTCCTAATTGGTCTCCGACCTTTCCCTCCATATATCACATAACCCTAATTGGGCCATTGTTGTCAAAAGCAAGTGCCTAGGTCTAGAGGGAACTGCTGCCCTACAATTTAGCGATTTGTCCAGTTTGGGATTTAGCACAATGTTAAAATCTCCCACCTATATTACTGGTTCTGTAAATTAAAGAAGATGAGAATGGATAGCAATGCTCCTTCGCTTCACTTGATAGTTCTGGAAGGCTGTGCTGTGATCTGAGGGAGGAGCGTTAACACACTTTGTTTTTTCTACCTGGGAGTGCAACCCCGATGACTCTTTTATACCGTTTAGCCCATTGTCCTGCCCTTCAGCGCTGCCTTCTTGACCAACCTCGCTCTTTCCACGTTTGTCTCTCTTTTTTCCTCCCCTTTTACCAGAGCTCGTTTTAGAGCTATCTAGGTTTTGAGCCCCTTTACCAAATTTAGGGTGAGAATCAGTCTCCTGGGTAGAGGAAGTGTCACTCTTACCGCTAACGCTGGTATCTGGTCCTGACCTGGAACGAGATATCTCGCACGGGCGCACTGGAGCTCGTTTGCGTGATCAACCACCCTTACAGGGATATTCCACTCACTGGAGTCTAATTGCTCCGCCAACCTCTCTAATACCAGCCCACGGGATATCCTGATTGAAATTCTTCTCCATTAGCCTCCTAAGCCTATATCTCCCACCGAATCAACCCAGGATAGTTCCTTATACATATTGAGTTTTGGAACTGAATCACCAGGACTTGAACCCGAGTGTCTGGTCCATATCGAGGACTTTCAGACTCAACCTGGTCTTGAGCCCGGCCGGGCCGGAAGTATGACCGGCTAAGCGACCTTTCTGTCTTTTTCTTTGAACTGCACAGCCCTGATGAGTCGCTTATCACTGCAACGAAACACGTGTCGGCTGGCTACAAAAGATATTAAATGAAGATACCTCTCTTAAAACATTGTGGTTTCTCTGACAGCTGTAACCCTAAGTGTACTCATGACTACCAGGACATCTCTATTTTGCGCTACTTTATTGTTGTGTGCAGTTGGTACTTTGTTTTTTGTCTGTTAACGTACTGCTCCCGGAACCGTACGCCTTTGAGGGGTTATAGGGCTTATCCTCTCTCCAACTAGCACCACCACCCATTTATTATATTTAAAGAACTTATGCGTTAAACACTAGCTGAGCGCCCTTAAATTTCCCCCTATTTCAAAAAAACCCTATCTTTATAGCTAACGCTGGTATCCTCCTCTCCTGCGCAGCCTTCCCCTTCTCCGCCTGCCGCCCATCCGATAAACCTGCTGATGCTGGCACTACTTCTGGCGCTGCCACTGCTAACCCGGAGGAGACCGTGGGCCGCCGCTCTGCGACCGCGTCTCAACTGCAGGGCTGCTCTGAACCAGCGCGGGAGGTGGAGCGGACGCACCGGGCGTGGGGAGATGGGCGATAGGGTGAGGGAGCTGACACACATCCAGAAGGCCACGAAGATCAAAAATTACGAGAGGTAGGAGTCCTGCCACGTTTCACGGCTGCCGTCACTCCATTCCCCAAACGCTGCTAGCACGTGGCCCCAGGGAGGAGAGAGCGCTTCTGAGGACGCGCGCACCGCTGCTCAGCTAGAGGGCGCCATGTTTCCCCAATCCCTTCAGCCGTCGCAGAAGTATTAAAAGGAAAACCAATTATACCTGCAGATAGAGGATATCATTTTTATAACAAGAGTCCATCAGGCAATCCCTTATCAATATTAGGATGTAATCTCCAGCATGAACCTACAGAACTAATAGAAATGGGCACAACATAGCAGCATATACTTCATATCAATTCAGTTTTTAGCTTTAGAAACTTGAAGACAAAGTGTAAAAGTGTAATAACAATTATTACAAGTCTCTGTAAGCAAATGTGATGCGGCTATGCATTGGTTCATAGATATACATTAAACGAGCTTTCATTGCTACCCAGTTTACCTATCCAACTGCGTTTAACATAGTCTTGCTAATGCCAGGACTTAAGTGTAGTTATTCATTATTCAATTCTTTCCCCTACAGCCTGCGATCAGCTTGCCCTTGGCGTAGTTGCAATCTTTGGACCATCTCACAGCTCTTCATCCAATGCAGTTCAGTCCATATGCAATGCAGTGGAGGTACCACATATTCAAGTCCGATGGAAGCACCATCCTCTGGATAACAGGGACTCCTTTTATGTCAATTTGTACCCGGATTATGCTTCCCTCAGCCACGCCATCCTGGACCTTGTACAGTTCTTGAGGTGGAAGTCGGCCACTGTTGTGTATGATGACAGCACGGGTAAGTGCATACTTTCATGCTGTGATTATACTGTATATGGTAGTAGTATGTTCTTCACAGTCAACATGGAGGGACGTGTTGTAGCAGCCACTGGAAATAGATGATACTGTGTTAAAGACCTCCCAGTGTTTTTAGACTTTTAAACTCCTGGGACTAGCCAGCATTTTCTTTTCTCACCTTTATGTAAAAATGTTACATCTCTGCTTATGTAAAGAGTTATGTTCAGCAGAAAGCCAGTGGAAGCATAAGATGGTGGACAAATACCAATTTCAAATAGTTTCTGCTGTAACCATCATATGATGTAAGCTGCACTTAATCGCAGTGCTGAAAATTGCAATTAGTTTCAACTGCATCTTAGAGTAGTTATTTATTATTTTGATATAGGAAACTATTATTTATGAAGAAACACCTTATAAATAAGGAGTAGCACCTAGTAGAGCTACAAGGATGCAATATAGAGGAGCTACTTTTATCAAGGGTGTGCAAAAAATATATTACACCTGAGGAGTCAGGAAAATTTGAGATACTTCAAAGTGTGAAATATCCCTACTTTGCCTAACTTAGCTTGAGGTGAAGTGAAGCTAGCTCTACCCACCCACAGGCAAAAGGGTTTAGGGGCATAGGATGCCCCTTTGGTGCAAGGTGGCCTGCATGACACGTCTGTACTCGCTAAGCTATAACATGATTATATTTACAATTAGGCCTTCATTTAGTCTTTGGCTGAGGGACCTGAATACATTTACTGTATCAACAGACTTGAGATATCGACCATTTTAGTACTTTTTAGAGCACAGATGAGATACAAGGGTGTACTCATCTTCAGAACTGTATATTACGCATTTTAAATGTGAGCTAAAAGTTTACTGTTATACTTCTTTATGTATACATCATAGTCATTTTCATTTTATGAAGCTACATATTTCTTTGAATTCTAGCTCTAATATTTCGGAAACATTGCACTATTGAACTGTTATTTTTATTATTAGTATTGTGTCGTAAGTTGAATATAATTGTGCGGTCTCAAACTTTAGAAATGAAACATTTTGTTTTCCAGAGATTTTAAAGCTACTTTCGCATTAATGGATTCTACTTAATATTCTTTTTAAGAAATTGAGGGGGTGTAAGAATTTCATTAGGTTCTTGTGCAGGGCTGATGGACTTTTCTATTTAATTGTGTTCCAGCTGCGTTTTAGCCATGTTCTCTGTCTGAAAATCAATCCACCATCATGTGTCTATATAATTCTTATTCCTGTGTATGCAAGCAATACTCCTTACTTGCCGAAGAACGAGAGAAGACAAACACATATTAATATGTGCTGTGGCTGAGCTTCCATGCATGTTGTCCCTATAGGCAGACCAGCAGATGAGACAGATGAAAGGTCACATTCACGATACGAGGGTGGCTATCCCTGGGATTGCTCATCCATTCATTTAGAGGCACAATAGAGCTGAAGTACAGATATAAATACCATCCCGGTCCTCGGTGGAGGCCAAAAACGAGAGTACACAAAAAATTCCGACGTTCCTTGCAAGGAAGATGTTATCCTTGCATTACTTGTGCCCAGTAGCGGTCGGCAGTAGGTGTTTCTATAGGGCGGTGACGTGGGCAGGAGGAGGGGCAGGGTGGGGGGAAATAATGTATGGATTACGGAGTTTTACAGGTAAGTAAACATTTAAATACATAAAACGAATTTCGTTGCGCACACTGCATCACCAAATGTGATGCAGTGCGCGCAACGAAATTCGTTTTATGTATTTAAATGTTTACTTACCTGTAAAACTCCGTAATCCATACATTATTTCCCCCCACCCTGCCCCTCCTCCTGCCCACCTCACCGCCCTATAGAAACACCTACTGCCGACCGCTACTGCTTGTGCCAATTGTTTGCCTTTCTTAAAACTCACTTCTTCAACAATCAATCAGTCAGGGTAATTATAAGCGTGCTACTCACCCTTGAGGTTCTCAATGCCCTGGGGGGTGGGGGAGGGGGGCAGCTCCATCAGTCCAAGAGCCAGATCTTGAGGGCCTTCTTGAAAATGTGTAGGGTGGCGGTACGTCTGATGTTTGTTGGCAGCTCGTTCCAGGTCTTGGCTGCGATGTAGGAGAAGGTTCTTCCACCTGTTTTTGCTCTGTGGATGCTTGGAGGTTGGGCGAGGTCGACGTATCGGAGGTTTCTCTTGAGTACTTGGAAGGAGATTCTGTCCTTGAGATATTGTGGTCCGGTGTTGTGGAGGCATTTGTAGGTGTGGGTGAGGATCTTGAAAGTTACTCTTTTCTTGACGGGGAGCCAGTGGAGGTTGCGCAGATGATGGGTGATTTTCTCGTGTCGATGGATGCCAAGGACAAGTCTGGCTGCAGTGTTCTAAATGGTTTGGAGTTTGTGGAGCAGAGACTTGATCCTGGCGTAGAGGGCTTTTTCATAGTCCATTCTGCTGGTTATGAGTGCGTGGTTACTGTCATCCTTGATTTGTGTGGGATCCATTTGAAGGTCTTTCGGAGGATGTGGAGGTTGTTGAAATAGGTGGAAGTGACGGCGTTGACCTGTCAGGTCATCCGGCATGAGGAGTTGAGTACGATGCTGAGGTTTCGGGCGTGGTCCTTGAGGGTGGGGGGCTGCCGAGGGTGGTGGGCCACCAGGAATTGTCCCATGCAAAGGGGGAGGGTCCGAGGATTAGGACTTCTGTCTTCTCCGAGTTGAGCTTCAGGCAGCTGCTGCTCATCCAGGATGCAATGTCTTTCATTCCTTCCTGGAGGTGATGGGGTCCTTGATGAGGGAGAGGATGAGCTGTGTGTCGTCGGCATACGATACTATGCTGAGTCCATGTTGTCTGACGATAGCGGCAAGAACAGCCATGTAGACGTTGAAGAGCGTGGGGCTGAGTGACGATCCTTGGGGTACTCTGTGGTTGATTTCTATTGGTTCGGAGGGGAAGGGTGGGAGTCTGATTCTTTGGGTTCTGCCGGTGAGGAAGGAGCGGAAGGAGCGGAGCGAGTCAATGGCGGTTTCCTGTATGCCGGCTGTGTGAAGTGGTGAGGGTGCGGTGGGAGACGGTGTTGAAGGCTGCAGAGAGGTCCATTAGGATCAGGGCTGCAGTGTGTCCTTGGTCGAGAAGGGTGCGGGTGTCATCTGTGATGGGGAGTAGAGCAGTCTCAGTGCTGTGGTTGCAATGAATGGAATCCGATTGGGAGGGGTCGAGGATTGAGTTTTCTTCTATGAATTTCGTAAGTTTGACGTTGATGGTCTTCTCTGTGACTTTGGCCCCGAAGGGGAGGAGGAAGATGAGTCAGTAGTTCTTGAGGTCCGTGGGATCTACTGATGGCTTTTTGAGTAGGGGTCTGCCTTCTGTGCGTTTCCAGTCATTGGGAAAGATGACAGTTTCTAAAGTGGTGTTGATGGTGCATTATAGTTCATGGGCAATGGCGGCAGCGGCTCTGTGGAAGATGTGCTGGGCAGGGATCCATAGGGGCTCCTTTCATGGTCGATGCAATGTCTTCGGTGGTGACTGGGGTTCAGGAGGAGATGGTGGACTGTCTGGCATTGCTGGAAGATGGAATAATTCCAGAGTAAGGTGTCTGGTCATTGAAGTTGTCATAGAGGTCCTTGATCTTCAGATGGAAGTAGGAGCCGAGTTTGTTGCAGAGCTCCTGGGAGGGGGTGATGTCCATGGTTTCGCTGGGGGGTTTGGTGAATTGGATGACATTGAAGTTTTCCTTGGAGTTGCTGGCGTTGGCAAGGATTTTGTTCTGGATGATCGTCCTTTTGGTGAATCTGACGCGTTAGTGGTATTCTATCATGGTGTTCTTGTAGTTGGTTCGGTCTTCTGAGGATTTGCTGTTTCTACAGTTCTTTTCGAGGCATCTGCAGGTGCTTCTAGATTCTTGGAGACCGGTGGTGAACCAGGTGGCATTCTTGGGGGACTGTCTGTTGGGGTCATGTAGGGGTGCGATCTCGTCAGCGCAATTGGTGATCCATCTGTGGAGTTCTTTGGCTGTGAGGTTGGGGTCGGTTGAGGTGGCGGGGACTTCATGGTTAAGGGTGGAGTTGAGCTGCTCTTTGGTGATTTTGCTACAGTTTCTTCATGGGGCTGGGTGAAGGTTTGGGTGCTGAGGGTTTGTCGACGTGGAAGTGTACATAGTGGTGGTCTGTCCATGGGGGTTGTGTGGTGTGGCTGAAGTGGATCTTGTTGCCTCCTGCGAAATGGGGTTGAGGGTGTGTCCTGCTAGTGGGTGGGGGTGGTGATGAGTTGTTTCAGTCAGAGGGTGGCAGAGTTGGGGTTGTTGAGGTTGTCGAGGTGGAAGTTGAGGTCTCCGATGAGTATGCAGTCCATGGAGGTGATGGCGTGGGTTGCGATGAGGTCGGTGATGGTGGAGCTGAACTCAGCTTGAGGTCCAGGAGGTCTATAGTCAAGGGTGCCTCTTAGGGTCATTCTAGGAGTTGTAAATGGAGGTGTTCGGTGGTGGGCGGGCTGTTGCTCGAGCTGGAGGTCGTGAGTCGGAGGGAGCTCTTGTGCATAATGGCAAGTCCTCTTCCTGTGCGGTTGGGGTGGTCCTTGCTCTGGATCTTGTATCCGTCCGGGATGGCGGTGGCGGTATTGATGTGGAGGTGGAGTTGGTCCAGATTTCTGTAAAGAAGGTGACGTCTGGCAAGAGGGTGTCGAGGAGGTCCCAGATCTCTACAGCATGTCTGTGCAGAGAGCGTCCGTTGAGGTGTTGGTGTTTGGCATTTGAGCAGTGGCCATGGGGGTGCCGTCAATGGTGAAAGTCTGGTGGCAGTGACGGCAGGAGACCTGGCCATGGGTGGTGTTGGGCATGGATAGCTGGCAGTTGTTGTTCCTTCCTGGGTTGAGTGCGAGGAGGGCAGCTGAGGCGGGAATTGGCAGGGGGGAGGGGCCGCGGGGACAGAAGCAGCGGGAAAGGGAGCGGGAAACAGGTAGAAGAAAAGAAGGTACAGGGCACAACAAAGTAGACAAAAAATGGGCATAACACAATTAAGGTAGAACAGATCAATAATACAGACAAAACACTTTCCACACACATTCAAGGCACAACACCGGGCTGGAACCCCTACCTGCACCGATCACTGCACAGGGCAGCAGCACAGCAGGGGAACTGCAGAGGGAGAGAGTAGGATTCTGGCCAGGAGTTCAGAGGTCTTGCTCGCACTCCCTCGCAGCGGCTGCTATTAAATAGGGAAGGAGGGAAGGAGGGGTAGCAGGGAGGCAGAATCGGCATGGGGGGCCCGCGAGGACAGCTTCTGCGGGAAAGAGAGCTGGAAACGGGTAGAAGAAAAGAAGAGACTAGGTACAGGGCACAACAAAAAAGGCAAAAACAGATAGAACACAATCAAGGCACAACTGAGAAATAATAAAGGTAAAAAAATGGGCAGCCCACAATCAAGGTATAACACAGGGCTCGAAGCCCTACCTGCACCGATCACTGCACAGGGCAGCTGCAGCTGCATAGCAGTGGAGCTGCAGAGGGAGTAGAACTCTGGCCAGGAGGTCAGAGATATTGCTTGAGCACCCTTGCAGCGGCCGCCTTTACATAGGGAAGGTGGGAGTGAGGCGCAGATGGGAGGCAGGAATTGGCAGTGGGCGAGGCTGCGGGGGTCGCAGCGGCTGGAAAGGGAGCAGAAAACGGGTAGAAGAACGGAAGAGGCTAGGTACAGGGCAAAACAAAAAAGGCTAAAACAGACAGAACACAATCAAGGCACAACAGGGCAATAATACAGGCAAAAAACAGGCAGCCCACAATCAAGGCATAACACAGGGCTCGCACCACTGCCTGCACCAATCACTGCACAGGGCAGCAGCACAGCAGCAGAGCTGCAGAGGGAGAGAGTAAGACTCTGGGCAGTAGGCCTGAGGTCCTGCTTGCACTCATCGCAACAACTGCCATTAAATAGGGAAGGGGGAGGGAGGCGCAGATGGGAGGTGGGAATTGGCAGGGGGCGGGCTGCGGCGGCAGCAGCAGGAAAGGGAGTGGGAAACGGGAAGAAGAAAGGAAGAGACTAGGTACAGGGCACAACAAAAAAATTCAAAAACGGCCAGAACAAAATCAAAGTACTTTAGGGCAATAATACAGGCAAAAAACGGGCAGCACACAATCAACGCACAACACAGAGCTCAAACCCCTACCTGCACTGATCACTGCACAGGGCAGCGGCACAGCAGCGGAGCTGCAGTGGGAGAGAGTAGGACTCTGGCAAAGAGGTCAGTGGTCCTGCTTGCGCTCCCTCGCAGCGTCATCCATTAAATAGGGAAGGGAGAGGGAGGCAGGAAAGCAGTACAAGAAAAGAAGAGACTACGTAGAGGGCACAACAAAAAGGCAAAAATGGACAGAAGACAATCAAGGCAATAATACAGGCAAAAAACGAGCAGTCCACAATCAAGGCATAACACAGGGCTCGAACATCTACCTGCACTGGCTAAAGCCAACTCAGAAGCCCAAAAATGTGGGAGTTATGATTGACAATAAACTAACCGTATCTCACCAGACAAATGCCATCATTTAGGCCTCCCACTTTTTGATAAAGAAACTTAAGAAGATCCTACCCTGATTATAGAAAGACAGTTACAACTACACTTATACCGTCAAAACTAGATTAATGTAAAGGGCTTTACCTGAGTATACAAAAGCAATAGCAAAAGAATCTTTAGACAGTTCAAAATGCAGCTGCAAGACTTCTGCTGAACATCCCAATGCATGAATCAGTAACCTAGGAAATTCACAAACTCCACTGGCTTCCGGTGGCACAACAAATTAACTTCAGGTCATTATGCCTAGTATATAAGGCACTGAGCAATACAGGACCAATATTTCTCAGGAATCTTTCAGCCTGGTACGAACCTCCTAGACAGCTATGTTCCTCAGGTGCTAAACTCATGAAAGTTCTGAGAATACGTTCCTCAAACTGGGGGGGCTGAAGTTTCTCGTATGGCACAGCAAAACTCTGGAACATGTTACCAATGGAGCTTAGAAGTGCAAGCTCCCTTACCATCTTCAGAAAAGGGCTAAAACCTGGCTATTTTAAAACTAGGCTGTGCTCACCCCAATCCTAGAAAAGGGCTAAAACCTGGCTATTTTAAAACTAGGCTGTGCTCACCCCAATCCTTTCGCCCTGTACAAATTAGATTAACATAACGTAACATAACACCGATCACTGCACAGGGCAGCAGCCGCGGCACAGCAGCGGAGCTTCAGAGGGATAGAGTAGGACGGGAAGCACACAATCAACGCACAACGTAGGGCTCAAGCCCCTACCTACACCGATCAGTGCACATGGAAGCAGCCGCGGCACAGCAGCGGAGCTGCAGAGGGAGAGAGCAGGACTCTGGCCAGGAGGTCAGAGGTCCTGCTCCCACTTCTTGGGTCAGGAAACATCTCCTGCATGACTGTTGAGAGTGTGCTCCCTTTTCTCGCGTTTACCATAGTGTTTCTTTTGGTTTTAGATTTTTTGGCCTCGGCTCGCATGACAATCATGATTGTGTACCGGGACCTCGCATCGGTTTATTATGCATGCCGGTTCCACATGGTCTTAACTAGGCATATGCCTTTACCACACATGCCTTTACAACAAAATGAGCATTGTTAAGGCATGTATGGCAAACACATATGCGTGGTTAAGACTTGTCATGTAAGTCTTACCCCTGAACCCTGCTCCCAGCCCTTAGACCTAAAACTGCCCACTCCCTCCTGAAAATGAACCCCCTCCTCGAGCCCTAAAAACTTCCCTGCCCCCAGCCCTAAAAACTACCCCACCCTCCCCTAAGCCCTAAAAATTGCCCGCCCACCCTGAGCCCTAAAACGTCCCCTCAAGCGCCAGCACTGAGACATAAAACTACCACCTCCCTCCTAAAAACCAACCCCCTTCCTCCCTAAGCCCTAAAAATGTCCCCTATCCCCCAGCCCTGAAAACAACCAGACCCTCCCAGAAAACTACCCCAACCCTTAAAAACTATCCACACGCCTTCAAAACCCTGCCCCAGCCCCACATGTCCTCTCCTGATCCTTCCTGCTTCCACCAAGCAGCAGCTAGACCACGCACTACTTTGAAACACACATATGCATGGTTAAGCCGTATGCGTGGTTAAGGCAAGCGTGGTAGTGCTTACGTTGTTGGAACACGCGTGGCTCTGCCTGCGTTGTTCCAATTGTTTACCGACAATCATGCATGTGCCCTGATGGCTGCCTGTGACATTGATTGTAACTCAGAGTGGTACCCTGTGATTTGGAACAGCCCACCATGTGCAGCCCTCTTATTTTACGACTGTGACTACCATCTGCTAGACAAGCTGTGGAGTACTAACAGTTGTGGCAGCAGAATGATTATAAGGGTGGGAAAGGCATTTTTTCCTGTGCCCGCACCACGATGTTCACCTGAGGTCCTCCCCACACTAGTACAGACCTCGGGTGTGAGATCAACCGAATAGTTTGTCCCTGCAACCGCTATCAGTATTTTGTTATTCAAAGCACCAGGGTTAAATGGGGGGAAGAAACTGAGCTTACGCTCTATCCCTCCAAGTTACAACAAAACAGAGAACAACAGTGTTTTAAACAGTGTTTCAAATCTAGGAAGTAATTTGTCTATAACTTGTTCCATGTCAGCTTTAATACTCGTAGCTGGAAAGACCACCCGCCTGTGCAGTTAGGATCCTCTCTTTCCACCCGCTCTTTTCTTCTTAACAGGGGGTTCCGTTTGTGTGGTGTCATTATCTGATGAAACCTCTACGACCGTTTCATATGTGACCACAGTGGGTGACTTGCCCTTTAGCAGGGTTCTGGCTGCTTCCTCAGAGATAACAATGGGAAGTGATTCCTGGATACATCTTTCGGACTTCAGTGAAAGTCTCCTTTCGGCCACAGCTATTTCCTTAGAGATAATACTTGCTGCCCTGATCAAAAAGGAGTCTAAAGTTGTCACAGTGTCTCCCCCAGATGTGCCTACATTCATTATCCTTTTGCGCATGATTACACATGTTGAAATTTAGATATTAGTATTAATAGGTGCACCGGGCAGTGTCCCTTGATGCCCTGTAGCAGCTGTTTAACCCAGACTGGCAAGGGCAGGGCAAGATCACTCAGTCAAGTGGGCACAATAACCCCCCCCCCCCCCCTTGAGAGCTCCTTGGAAGACAAACAACAAAGACTTAAAATATAAAATGTCAATACCTTAATGTTGCTGAGCCAAAATAGAGAAGCCAAGAGAGGTGGCCCAGGCCAGCCTCGACCGGCTTTGGACTGGCGCAGATTTGGCCTGGTCTTCGCCTGAACCGCGACCAGGTACAACCTGCATGCGTCTGACACAGTGGAACAAATGCAAAAAGATCAATTGATGGACAACATGCAGAACAATGTCATACATTCAGCCCAGTACAGAGTTCTGGGCTTCAATCGATCGTTTGTTTGCTCACCATGCCATTCTAGTTTGGACCCAGACATATGCAAATCAGTCTTGACCCTGCGCCCAATCGGAACAGTCCAGCCCGAATTGCCAGGCCAGGTCCTACCTGGACTGAAAACAAGCATTCTAGGACCGGTTTCCGGCTTTCAGCCCTCATCAGCCAGGATAGCTTGACTCCAGTGGCATGAAGAGCACGGGACCCACTTCTGAGCATGTCCGTCCCACTCAGGGTGAAAAATGCAAACAATTGATGGACAGAATGCAGAACAATGTCATACATTCACCCCATTACAGAGATCTGGGTCTAAATCCATCGTTTTTTTGCTCACCATGCCATTCCAGATTGGACCCGGCCTTATGCAAATCAGTTGTGACCCTGCGCTCAATGGGAACAGTCCCAGACGTGGGTCCCTTGCTCACTTTGCCACTGGATTCAAGCTAGCCTGGCTGAAGAAGGGTGACATACCTTGAAACCGATCCCGGAATGCTTGTTTATGGTCCAGGGAGGACCTGGCCTGGCAGTTCGGTCTGGACTGTTCCTATGGGGCACAGGGTTAGGACTGATTTGCATATGGCTGGGTCCAAACAGGGGTGGCGATGTGGGGAAAATAACAATGGATTCAATCCAGATCTTCTAACTGGGGGAGAATGTTTTCATTGTCAGCATTCCGTCCATCATTTGTTTGCTGTAACACTTTTCACCCTAAGTGGGATGCATATGCCCAGACGTTAGTCCCTTGCTCACTGTGCCACTGGATTCAAGCTAGCCTGGCTGAAGAAGGGTGACATACCCTGAAACAGTTCTCAGGATGCTTGTTTCCAGTCCAGGGAGTACCTGGCCTGGCAGTTCGGTCTGGACTGTTCCCATGAGGCGCAGAGTCAAGACTGATTTCCATATTGCTGGGTCCAAACTGGGGTGACGTAGTAGGTAAAAAAACAATGGATTTCACCCAGATCTTTTGACTGGGGGAGAATGTTTGCACTGTCAGCATTCCGTCCATCATTTGTTTGCTGTAACACTTTTTGCCCTAAGTGGGATGGGTATGCCCAGAAGTGGGTGCCTGGCTCACTGTGCCACTGGATTCAAGCTAGCCTTGCTGAAGAAGGGTGACATGCCCTGAAACTGTCCCAGGATGCTTGTTTCCGGTCCAGGGAGAACCTGGTCTGGCAGTTCGGTCTGGACTGTTCACATGAGGCACAGGGTCAAGACTGATTTGCTTATGGCTGGGTCCAAACTGGGGTGGCGTAGTGGGCAAAAGAATGATGGATTTTACCCAGATCTGTTGACTCGGGGGGAATGTTTGCACTGTCAGCATTCCGTCCAACATGTGTTTGTTGTAACTCTTTTGGCCCTAAGTGGGATATGTATGCCCAGACGTGGGTCCCTTGCTCACGGTGCCACTGAAAGTCCCCCTGGCCCTTTGGAATAATAGTTTGTCCCCAGAATTGAGTAATACGCACATCATTGTTTTATAAAACAGCTTAAAACTCAGATTTTCCTCGCCTCCTCACTGTACTCCTTCCCTCTGTTTTTTCTCTATTGTGTGATGCCGCTATTTTGTGGGAAGCCCTAGGAAATCATATTGCTGGGGCAGCCATGCACCTTACAAATATTATGAACATAACATATATGCAAAGAGATTGTAAGTTGTTTATACAATAATTGTATAGAGTCCCGGGAACACCAGTAGTAAGAACAATTGCAACCACAAATACTGAACACATGCAAATCTATTCATAAAGGTTAATGTGATCATAAATGTAAGTCTACAACCACATTTACTTGTTTTATGCCTGCCATAGATTCACACAGGGATTCCCATTTATATGCGTAAACATCTACACCATGAGTGTGGACTTCTCAATACCCATAATTTCCTCTCAGCAGGTGGGAAAAAGGACTTTCCAAGAAGTTCTTATACCTGGAATTTTGTGAATATCCTAAAACATGCATGTGCGAGTGCAGCTGTCACAAACTCCTATCGTTCCTCTTTCCACCCAAGAAATTTGAATTTTACTGTGGCCAAGTTTTAGTATAAATCCCTTTTCAGGGTGCAGAGAAAATGTATTTGCTCCAGATTTGCTAGGGATGTAATAGAAGAGGTTTTTCCAAGGGGTAAAATATTTTCCCTCTGGAGAAAAATATGCATTTGCACAGGGGATCCTATTGCCCCTGTGCAGATTTCTTTGCTATAGAGACCCTGGGTGGGAAATTTCACTTATCTTTGCAGACGCAGCCCTGGAAACCTTGAAGCCTGCTTATGTAAGCACTCATGAAATAAAGAAAGAAGGAAAACACCTTTTTAACTTGGAGTGATATTCATCATATGCTTTCCTTTGTTTTAGCCTTTTTATATGTTGGGGCATTGGTTTGATCTGCAAAGTTTGTGAAAGTGTCATCATTTTTATCCTCTCTTGTCTTCTGCTCTTGACCTGACGCCCTATAAGCTTAGATGTATATCACCTATTGTGTATTTTTATGACAGATTTACTGCCCCAATTTTAAATGTCAATTTAAAATGCTATATAAAGACTTTTGAAATAAGTTTTCTACCCTTTTCTTTGCCCATTTTCTTTTGACCAGGAATAATTGCACTTAACTTTACAAAGAGTAGAACTTACTTGGGCTGCCTTCCAACAGATATCTTGAACCCAGGGTTGGTAGAACTAAAATTTGAAGAGTAGATCAGCCAGGCCAAAGTAAAGGTCAATCACACTAAACAGCATATATAAGTAGGGGTCTAGGTAAGGATGCTAGACGAGAGAATGAGTGAAGTCATGATCATCTGTAATTATATTTGTATTATTTACTTAGTCCTTGTCATACAGCATGCCCTGCTTTTTAGTGTTTCTCTGCTCGGTAAAAGCAAATCTAGTCATCTACTGTACATTGGAGAGAAAGTTTTATGTTTGTGTGAGACTGACATCTGGTGACTTTGAGTAGAAGTGCTGAAAAAATGCATATTTTCAGTGAAAATAAGTAAATTGATACTGTTGGTTCTGTTGCAGAGGAATTGAATCTTCTTTTTATGGCTGTCTGTCAAACATGGCTGAAGTTCATCACACTAGCTGAACTCAAGCATTCTGAATTTCACAGAACAAATTATTGTTATAATGTAAAAAAAGTGTTTTGCTTCCAAAAAGTATTGTCATGGGGAAAAATAACTAAACAGCAATGGACAACATGTGCATAAAGCTGTTTACAACTTCTATCAGTAGAAGTAGGGATTTGGGTTGTGCAAAATTCAAGTAACTTCCCTTTGTGCAAATACATAAAGTTTAGGGAAAATTGCAAGAAATAATGTGAAAGGCAAACTGGGATATTAACAGTATTTTATTTGATGCTATTCTTTAATGCACAACGATGCAAGGATGTATTTTGTGCTAAGAAGGTAGTGCTTATCTACTCAAGTGGCAACAAAATCAACTCAAATGACCATGTGGTTTTGCAAAATGCATGGTGCTGTTTGCGCTGATTTTCAGCGCTGCTCCTGCTACCAGGCCATTAATTGTAGCACAAGCTTCCTAATTTCCGCCGGTTAACAGAATTCTGCTGAATCTTGCTGATTTTTTCTGTAACTCCATGGAATTCCACAGAGTAAAACTTCACGAGTTCCACCCAACTGTACTCTTGCAAACACAAGGAGGTGATGGAAGCAGCGCTGAAACTTTTCAGACACTCGCCCCCATTCACAGATCTTGGTGCCATTGGTAGTAAATAGAGCAAAGACATGGCTAACATCCAATTTACTGCTATAATGTGTGGCCATTTGAAGTTGGACATTGTATTTAAAACACACAAAGTTTTTTGAAAAGATGCAAAGAATGTTAAAATCTGTCCCTTTTAAATTATTATATTTAGCATAAAATATCAGAGATGTATCTCATGAGGCTGCTTTGAAACCATAGTTGCTTTGGGCATGGATTTCATTGAATGAAGCGGCTAAGGTCTTTCAATTATCTGTAGTGGTTTCTTAAAATAATATTACCCATTCTGCCATGGGTATCATAAGTAAAATCTATTTTTATTTTATGGAGTCTCTTAATGTCAGATGGGTCCTACTACTTCTTATAAAGATATACTTTCTGCTTATTTGTAGAAAGTTATTGTGTACTTTTTCTTGAAATTCTGTTTAGTGCCTATGGATCAGCTTTTCTGCGTAAGAAAAGTGCACCTAGAAAAAAAATATGCAAATACAATGCAATTTCCTCATGCAAGATTCTTCTTTATGAAATTTCACCTGGGTATTTTATTTTTAAGAAGGTTTATTATTAATTAGTCTATTTAAAATGGAGAGATAATGTGATTGTAGAATGTGAAATATTAAAATGAATGACATTTTTTTTGTTGCCCACTTAATGAAAACAAAATACTATTTTCAGTGGAGTTTGAAATTACTCCCATGAAGGGTGAAAGAAGTATTGTTGTTATGCAAATGTGCAAATATATCGAAAATATTTTAGTGTACTACAAATACACAGATAAAACGTTGGAGAACAAGAAAGGTAGTAATTAAAGGAGATGGCACATTGACCCATGGCAAAATTCAGATAGTGGGGTAACTCTAATTTTAATGGTCTTATTTAGAGTTTGGCCGACAAGGCACTCCATCAAAAACATGTCCCGTCCACCTTATAACAAGTGCATTATTGTCATCTGCTGTCTAAATACGGGGTGGTACAAAAGGGGGTGGTGATGGATGGAGCATCTAAACCAATCAAACACTCACACCCAGTCAACAGATCTGGGATTAATCCATCACCATTCTTTAGCCCACTGTGCCACCCCAGTTCAGACATGGCCATTTGCAAATCAGTCTGACTCTGTGCCTCATGGGAACAATCCAGCCCGAAATACGGGGGACCAGACTTCCCCCATGTTTCGATTGGGTACCATGTCCATCAAAAGGCAAACCAGTCTTTTTTATATGTTTCTAACTGAGATCTGAAATGGTGTTATATGTTTGAGAATGATCATTGTATTTACAAATAAGTGTCAGTATTATAACGTTTCTATGTTGTTGTTCATAAAAATCTTTGCCAATAAAACGTTTTTGAGGGTGAAGTGGCCTGCTATTTCGTTTTTTTTATTATGGCAGCCACTATTCTTTTGCAACGCTACTACCAAGGTTCATATTTTTCCTACATTTCTTACGTTTTATGGACAAAAAAAGCAAACATTGATTTTTTCTGTTGCAAATCCGCACATACTTTTGCAGAAAAAATAGAGCAACCTAGCAGATTTTCAAAATTTGTTAACACAGACCTAAATAGCAATTATTTACTAATTAGCTCCATTCGTTTTACAGCGGTTAGAAAAGTATGATGACTGTAAAACTCAAGTTTTCTTTTTTGTCTAGATATACAAAATACAATCCTTTTTGCTGCTTCAAAAAAGGACCTGACCTCTGTAGAAAATCGACCAAAATACCACACTTTTTCATTGTGTGACAGTAGGCTAAAAAGCTCCTCAGCCAGTTTATCTACCTCACCACAAGGTGATTATTAATATGAAATCATCTTCCAATCACCTTATCAAAATGCAAGTTATTCTAAAACACACAATAGGTACAAGAACATTGGCAAGGAAAATAGACGTTTTTAAAGAGCAAGGAATAAGAGAATTAATCCCCACTAAGCAGGCAAAGATGTTTTGTAACTGCTGTGTTCTGCAGATCCGACAGGTAGACTATGCGTCTGCGGATAGCAGAATTTCTATATAAGATGCGTCCCCACCTGCTGATCCAATGACAAACGTGCCCTGCTAATCCAACAGCCCACCTCGCCTTAAATCCCCTGACATATCCACTGTCTAGAAACAGGGCCTTATTAGCCGATGTTGAAAACCTCAACGCTTCGCTGTAATTCTGTTTTTTTTCTTGCATTCCCTCAAGGCCTTATCCGACTGCAAGAACTCATAATGGCTCCCTCCCGCTACAACATCCGACTGAAGATCCGCCAGCTCCCCCTCGACTCGGAGGATGCGCGGCCCCTGTTGAAGGAGATGAAGCGAGGCAGGGAGTTCCGGATCATCTTTGACTGCAGTCACACCATGGCGGCCCAGATCTTGAGGCAGGTGAGCAGGGGATCATTACGCCCAAAGCTGGATGTGTCTACGAGCGCGCGGGAGGTCCTCCTGGGACTCTATTACCTCAGTCTTTTTGCGCAGTAGGTAGATGAAATATATTCTCGCGTGGCTCCTTGAAGATTTTATTCTTAACGTGCAAATCCTCTGCCGCACATCAAAGACATCTCCCTTGTCTGTTCCTGTCGATATTCGCACAAAAACATAAATTGATGTTTACTTTCATAATATTGTTGTGTGTATCCTTTTATTTTTTTATTATTGAATTTTATATTTCCTTGTGCCTGCTGTTTTCCTTTGTCTGCTTCTGTCAGGGATCATACTCAGGTTTTCCTGTAACTAACACAAGCTTCCATTTTCTAGTCCCACCTCTCCATTTTGAGTGCCTGACCTCCAGCCCTGAATGGGCCATAAAAGTCGAAACACAAACATAAAGAAAAATATTGCATTGTCGATCTCGTTCTTGATCATAACTGTGAGCATACTGGGAAGAGTAATGCAAATGAATCTTTTACAGAAAAAAAAAATAGGTCAACCACACTTTCTGTGAGATCTATGCAAAGACCTTGCCTAAATATATTGCGTACTGCCACTTTAGCATAGGATTTTCATTGATGCACAGTCTTGTTACAATACACATATATTTACTGGAAAAGTTATATATTTTTCAAAATACCCGGGAAAAAAACAAATTACACATGATAGTTATGTTCAAATGAAATATTAAAATGAAAAAATAATACTTCGCAAACCAGTAAGGCCACATCTTGGCAAAATGGTGGAGTGTGCTAACACCGAGAGTGTAAATAACAAAATAACACAATACAGACAAGTAAAAAACAGTTTGAATTATATCTGGTATGTTTACCTCTTTCAGCAGTGTTCAGTTGGGGATGGTCACCCACAGGGCATTTCGAATAATCATGGTCTTTCCATGACATTGCTTGGGCAGTGGGCAAGATAGCTCCTGATGGGGCGGAGAAAAATCAAGGAAGAAAGGAGCAGCAGTTTCTCGTAATAATTTTGCTCAACCTCTCTAATGTTCTGTAGATTGAGCCTTGCAAGAGTGAGGGGAAGTGGTTGCAGTTCAGGGCAGGCTCACACTGTAACGGCATGGATAGTCAGTACCCGGGTCGGTCTAACAAATGACTAAACAACTGAGTAAAAAATGTAATTGCAGTTAAATCTGAGAAGCACTTGACATTAAATGGAGTAAGACGTGTTCTAGCAAAAATGATAACAAGTCAAAACTTTTTTCAAACTAATAATTACCTCATGTGTTCTAGTGCCAGGACAATCTTCCTAGGGTATCAGTGTGCTTTAAAAGTAGGATTCATTCATTTAATTTAAGTCAATTTCATAAAGGGTGAATACGATTGGAAAGCAGGTTTCATTCCTTTCATGCAAGACAATCTCAAAAAGAATGATACTTTTGGAAAAGGGAAACTTCTTGTGCATTCTGGCATCTCAGAAGTGGAGAAGTAGTTTTAAGGCAAATGCTTTTGGTCACAGACTCGTGAAAACAATCTGAGATGTACTGGAGTATGACGTGAACACATCGTTTTGATTAAGTTTCTCAAAGTCACTAATACTTGAGATGTGGCAGAGAACAGTGTTCTATCAAGAAGGTGCAATAACCTCAACCGGCCGCTAGCAACAGCCAATGGTTGTTTTGGTGTAATTGATGAGAAGTTTATGACCTCTCACTTTTAAGTAGCTGCTCCAAAGAACGTAAGTACATTGTATCGCTTTTCCAGTGGACGTGTGAGTACATTGATTTAAAGATTTGAGTAAGAGTGGAGAAGACAGAGAAGTGAAGGTTCAATTACAAACCATTGTTTTATTCGTAGGGGTTAGTATTTGAATAGCTGGATGAATAGATCAATCTATGCTGGATTTTTCAGCAAACATTAGGCTACTTTGATATTTGAATTTGCTATTGTTACTTACCCATTTTACATGTTATAAATCCCTCTATCCTTAATATTGTGGTTTATTATGATTACTTACTACTCTGTCACAGGGGTGGCAGTTGATATTTTCAGTAGTAATATTTTGTCAGTATGCTTAATGGCAGTGAGGTCCACGTCTGCCCTCTTCTTTATGGTTCAATTGTAGTGTGTGTGTGTATGAAATCTCCCTAGACACATTTTGCAGGCATTTTCTCAAGGTAAATGTAAGATCGGAAGGAATTTTATTCATATTTGTATAAAATGTTTTCAAGTTCACAAATCCATAAATGTGTGTCTTCCTGTAGAAACTTTTTGAAATGGGCAATGGATATATTGCACAACGTCATACATATATGCAGGTATAAGGGCTAGGCACTGAGCTCAAACTAGTGGTATTGAGCTCTGTTAATGGTAGTTCCAGCTGTTCATTGGCTTACCCACAGTTATGATCCGAGACCAAATGCAATAATGCACAAGGAGGAAGGCGTGCACTTATTAGCTGGTTTCTGCAGATGTAAAGGCTATCAATGGTATTAGATCTTGAAGTGACCAATTTCACACACTCATTGACACAGCCTAACTGATCCAGTCTTTCTCACAATCCTTGCTCCACACTTTGACTGAAGCAAAATATTTTCAATCAATATACTAAATTGCAGGTTTTCTTATAGGTTATGGCATTGCTCTGCTCTGAGCTGAAGCGGTTACGTATTTACATTTCCCAGATGAATCGCTGGAGTTAGTACTTAGAGGCCCAATTCTCTTAGTTTTTTGCCCATTTGCTTGACCAGAATAAATTATTTATTGGTTTGTTTAGAGGCAGAGGAGCATATCAGATATCTGTTTTCATTACACTACAAAGATGTTTGGCACAAGGATTACAAAGATGTTTGGCACAAGGGATATGAATGGATTCTACTGTGTTGATGCAAACAAGAGCTATATCCTCAGCCCCTGATGTATACCATTAAAGATGTAAACCCATCTCTGCACTGGAAGGAGAGATCTTTTATAAACTGGTTTTGAAAAAATACCGATGGCTAATGGAGCTTACTCTAGCCCTTTTGGGACTAGACCACAGAAATTAAGCCATTCTTCTGAGAAAGTGCTGACAAGAATCTCATCTCTTTGTGTTCTCTAAAGGATTCTGCAGTTTGTGCTGCTTAGACCTCGGTCATGGAACTCACCTTCAACCAACCTATGGGGCCAATTATGATGGCGGCGGCCATCGCATAGTCAAAAGGGACCGCCCGCCACAGGTGCGGCGGTCCAGCAATGCAAATTATGATTCACCCGCCACACTGGCAGGCGCATCCTATATATTTACATTGTGGCGGGCCGCAGCACCCGCCACAATGTAAAATGACATGTTTAGCATATGTATGTACAACATGACAGGCACTTTGTACATGCATATGTAGGGGGGTATCATATGTACCCCCCATGTGCAGCAACCCACCCCACCCCACCTTCCCGGGGGCCCGCAACAGGCCCTCAAAGGCATTCACCACCTGTCTTTTTGCTGTGGCTTCGCCACCAAAAAAGATAGGCATCCCAATGCCCATGGCAGTGCCTGCACGGCACTGCCACCATAGCCCCATTGTACCTTGTCCCGCAAGGCGGGCGGAAAAGGCCCACCTTGCGGGACCACGGCGGATGGTCTTTCTGTCCGCCGCAGTACCTTTCCTATTCCCACCGCCATGCAAATTTGACGGAGGGAATATTCAGGGTGATGACAGGAAGTCTGCACCGCCGAGCCGGTGGTCCTCACCGTGGCCCAGCAGTAGCAGACTTCCCGCCATCGTAATTGGCCCCTAAGTTCCATCACCTTATTCCCCATCTTGAGAACTACTCTAAAAACACACCTTCTTAACAAGCAAGAACGCTTGACTAAACCCACACCCCACATTGATCTTTTATCCACCCCTCATTTATTTTCTCATGTTCAAAACATAGTGCTATGCACTGTGATTCAGCCACCAATCACCATTCCAAAATTAGTTTTTATTTATACATTTAAACTGACAAAGACCCATTTACTGCATAGCCTGCTTCTAAGTACATTTACTTTTGAAATGTTTCCCGCTGCCACATATAAACTGTACTGGCCATTTTATCCTGAATTTCAAGGCTAAGGGTACTATTTTATGACACTTAAGCTTGGAGTAAATTAGATACTTTTTACAAATGTAATGTTTCTTCTGTGTGTCAGCATATATCACATGCATAAGAGTAGGTTGTGCAAAAGATGTAATGTGCAGTGATTTACTGTTTTTTTCTCGTTTTTCCTTGGAGGCAATGGCAATGGGGATGATGACCGAGTACTACCATTTCATCTTCACAACCTTGGTGAGCTATTTTTTTTTATTCATTAAGTTTATGATTTGTGTAACCTTATCATAAATGGCTACTATCTAGTGGGGTCGCCGGTAACGAGTATGAGTGTGTGTATGTGTAGCGTGTGCATGCTTTTTTGTGTGTTCTTATGTGAATGCTTTTGTGTGTTTGAGTTAGCATGACAAACGTTTTGAATTACCAAGGCTTTTTTATATATTTTTCTCATGCAATTGATTCTTGGATTGCTTTTTACTATGCTCCTTATTTGTTTTTGAAGAAAAAGAGTCATTACATCAAACAGGTCCAGCTCATAAATACATTCCAAGAAGTAGATATCAACAAATGTTTTGTGATTCTACATGCTTCCTATAATTATAGTCTGCAACACAGTCCTGTCCTTTATTACCTGCCCATATCTTAGTTGTTGGACATGGCCCTTTCTGTAAGGTCACCCCAGATTTTTTGCCTTCTTCCGCCTTCCTTTGTTGAACCCATTTTTATTGGTTATTAGAACTCTGTGCACTTTCTCCCTGATAAACAGGGGTGAAGTGCTCTCTTCTTAAAAATGGATGAACATCACCAAATTGGTATATTTAATGTTCTTGTAAATCACTGGTATATGGTACTACAGGTACCAAGGGCTTGTACATTAAATGCTACTAGTGGCCAGCAGCACTCATTGTGCCACCCAGTAAAGCAGCCTTTTAAAACATGTTTCAGGCTGAACACTGCAGCTTATAGTGCAGTTTTAAACCTTTAGCCAAGCATAAACTTTACCTTTTAATACTTATAAGTTACCCTAAGGTAGGCCCTGGAGGCTCATAGGGCACAGCACATACTATTTAAAATGTAGGACATGGGTTTGCGTTTTTCATGTCCTGACGGAGAAAAACTCATTTTTCACAGTGTAAGACCTATCTCTCCCTCATGCTAACACTGGATTACCTTATTACATTTAATAAGTTGTAGCTTCAGTTTGAAAGCAGATAGAGAAATTATGTTGGCACGTTTAGATAGCTGGCCTTTACTTCCCAGAGTTTCTAAGGACTTTTTAGGAGTTTTCAGCTACCTGTGCCTGTTAAGGGTTTCCCTCACAAGAATGTGTATTTGGCCAAAACAGTGAATAGGACCTGGGTGTAGCTGGGAGATGAACTTCTGTTTTTGCTGACTTTATTTTTGCTGTCCTTAGGTCTCAGCACACTTTACAACTGCTAACCAGTGATAAAGGGCTTGCGCTCTCTCCTTAAAACATGGTGGAATTGGCTTATACCAAAATGGCATTGTTAGACTTTGCATCTTTGGTGTGGTTTCCCTCGACTTTTTTGCCTCTGCTTCCTGTATTTTTGATGCTGTGCTGGATTTTGTTTTTGCTGACTTAAATGCTTTGGGCACTTTGCCACTGCTGATTAGTGTCAAAGTGCAAGTGCTACCTGTGTAAATTGATATTACAATTGGTTCTCCCTAATTGTCATTTTCCCTAATTGTCATATATGATTTACAGGTAAGTCCCAAAGGGCACTGAGTGTGTTAGGGCCAGCATTGATTGTGCCACCCACATGAGTAGCCCTGAAAAAGTATCTCAGTCCTGCCACTGCAGTGTATGTGCAAAGTTTTAAACTGACATGTTGAGCTGGCAAGTGAACCCACTTGTCTGGCCCTAAACACACCTTTTGCACGATGTAAGGCAACCCAAAGTACCTCCATGTGCAGGGTGCAGTGTATGTGAAAGGTAGGACATGTACTAGTGTGTGTAACATGTCCAGATAGTGAAGTACTGCCAATATTGTTTTTCACTATTGAAAGGCTTTCTGTCCCACAGGATAGCATGGGAGTTACTTTGTAACATCTTACAAGTATAACTTCCATTTGGGACAAGACTGATAAATAAAGTTTAGGCTCTCTGAACTTAATAACACATCTATTTTGTAACAATGGTTTTTATATTGTGTGTTTGAAAATGCCACTTTTAAAATTAGGCATTTTCTCATTTAACTATTCTGTGTGCCTCTGCCTGTTTGTGGATTGACTGTCTGGTTTTGGAGTGACAAGAGTTGGGGATGTGTATTCAAGGTAGATAGCCACGTGGGGGTTTGAGGTGTGCCCGGCCCCTCCTGGATGACTCAGAGCTGAGATGAATAAACCTTGGCTGCATTCAGAGTAGTGAGAGGAGTTATCCTTGCACCCGAATAGGGCCTATCTTCCTTGACAGTGCCGCCTCCATCCCCTGTGGTCATACTGCACCAGTATGGACAGAACTGTTTTGGACTGAGCTCAGAGACCCTGGCAAAAAAGCAAAGACAAAATGGGGTATAAGTAGTGAACCTTAAACCCCAGAATTTTAGATCGCTTCTGGACTCAAGAGGATTGTTAGACTTGGCATCTTTTGGCGTGTTTCCCCTGTCTTTTTGCTTTCTGACCTCCCGGCTTTGACTCTGTTTTTGCTGGTTTAGTGTCTCTGCACACTTTCTCAGTGCTGTTCAGTATTAAAGTGCAAGTGCTCCTGTGGTACATTGTTATTATGGATTGGTGTTTCCATGATTGGCATATTTGATTTACTAGTCAGTCCCTAGTAAAGTACTCTGAGTTGCCAGGGCCTGTAAATCAAATTCTGCTAGCGGGCCCGCAGCACAAATTGCGTCACCCACATGGGTAGCCCTGAAAAGGTAACTCAGATCTTCCAATGCAGTCAGTATCTGTGTGCAGTTTAGTATTGCCATGTCGACTTAGAAAGTGCACCCACTTGCCAGGCCCTACTCTTCCCTTTTCTTACATATTAGTCACCCCTAAGGAAGACCTATGGTACCCTTGTGAGCAGGGTATAGTGTATGTGAAAGGTAGGAAATGCCCTGGTGTGTGTGGCATGTCTGGATAGTGAAATACTGCTAATTACATTTTTCACTTTTGCAAGGCTACCTTTTCCCATAGGATAGAATGGGGAATTTGCTTATAACATTCTATAAACATAATTACCTGTGGGAACAAGGTAGCAAAATAAAGGTCGGTATGCCCAAACTACGAATGTTAAAATGCATCTTTTAGTGAGGGTGATTTTTACATTCTGTGTTTGAAAATACCACTTTTAGAGAGTAGGTATTTTCTTGCTTAGCCATCCCGTGTGGCTCTGCTGGTATGTGTATTGCCTGCCTGGCTTTGGGGTGACAGGGGCTGAGGAGGAGCAGTGGCTCCAAAGAGTCTGGATGGGTCAGGGCTGGGCTAAATACACCTGGGCTGCATTTAGAGTAGGGGAAGGAGACAATGCCGTTTGCTCCTCCTGTCAGGAAGCTGCACCAGAGAGGACAGAAGTGGTTCTGGATGGGCAAAGACACTCCCTGTCTCAGAGAACAAAAGATTTTGTGGTATAAATATTGGGGCCAAGACTCCAGAATTTTAGAACTCTTTGGACCTAAAGACTGTAAAGAAGAAGAGCTGGAGAAGCTGTGAGGAGGAACTAACATGTTGCTGAGTGCTTTTCTGCGTTGGCCTGCAGTGGCTGCTGCTGTCTTGGGCAGTGAAAGGACTGGACTGAACTTTCTGCAACTTCTTTATTGAGTATCTCCAAGGGCCTGAAATAGATCTTGCCTCCTGTTCTGAAGTCTCAGGGACTGCATAGACTTCACCAACCTCTGAGTGCTGCTTCTGGAACAGCTTTTTCAGCTGCCACAGAGAAGGGAAATACAACGGACTCCGTCGCTGGCTCTGTGTCCTCGTGGCATCGCAGACCACACCATCCATATCTCACACCGCAACCCTGGTCTCACCGATGACGATGACTGCCGCCATGGAGCTGCTGCTTGCATCGTGACCTGTGGGCACCGCATTCCACACAGCCTCGCTTCACTTCGCCATCCTGGTCTCACCAACGCCATCAGTGCTGCTGACTTTGACACCCATGACCGCATCGTGGCTGGGTGCACCACTCGCAAGTTTCGCAACGCACTGCCTCGTCCCACACAGCCATCTGGCCTGCTAATTGGCTCTGTCAGCTGCACTGCAACCTGTCAGCACTGCATCAAGCACCGTCTCGCCTTGCTGCATAAGCCTTGGTCTCATCGATGCCGTCTGGATGATTGTCACTGAGCCACTGCCTGCACCACATCGAGAGGACACCGCACCCTGCACCGCTTCCATTTTGCAACACAACTGCAACAGTTGCCACAACCGGATCGCACAACCGTGTGAGCCGCAACGAGAAAGGTACTGTTACCGAGTCTGTCCATGATTTCACTGGCCCGTACAGATGAGGTCGGCTGGAACTGTTAGACTCTGTTGTTTTCAGCCCTGGACGGAGCTACCGACTCATACGAACTGTGTTTTTCTAGTGTTCTTGCTAAGTATACCTTTTTAAGTACTTGTAGTGGATTTTTTATCATTTTAGTCTTGTTTTAAGTACATAAAATATTGGATCTTTTTCTAAAACTGGTGTGGTGTCCTTTTGTAGTTTTTTCACTGTATTACTGTTGGTTTACACGCTGCCTCTAAGATAATCCTGACTGCTCATGCCAAGCTACCAAGGGGGCGAGCAGGGGTGTAACTCCCTTACTCTGACTAGGAAGAAGGGCCCCTACTTGGACAGAGGTGTAAACCCCTGCCAACTAGAGACCCTCATTTCTAACAAGGATCCTTTGCCAAGGAGAAGAGCTGAAGAGCTGTGAGGAGAAGTACTGCCCCTAAGCTGTGTTCCTTGTGGGTTGGATGGCAGTTGCTTCTTCTGCCAAGGAAAGGGCAAAGGCTAGAACTTTGCTGAGAAACCTGCTTAAAGAAGAATCTCAAAGGGCCTGTGTGTGCTGGCCTCCTGGTCTGAAGTCTCAGGGACACAAAGACTTCACATCTAGCTCCCCTGAACTCTACTGCTGAGAGTTCTGAACCGCCAGAAGGTGCCTGTTCCAGTAGTTTCGGGCATCTGGAAGTTTTTCCTGCTGTTGTGTGTTAGACAAAACCTAACAGAAGCAAGAAAAACCATATCCAGTGCTGTTAGCGATGCCTCCGTGAGGCCGCAACGTGCAATGAGGCCAAGGTCACTGCTCGTGAAGTGCACAAAGCACCACCTGTCCTGTGCTGCAGCTCTGACGCCTTTCACCACCTACCAACATCTGCAGTTATCCCCATTCCCGATGATAGTGCAAGCACCGACTCCGTCACCACCTGCACCTGCATCGCGCTATCTGGGCACAGAAAGCCGCTGAGGGTGACTCCACGAACTCGCCGAATTTGCATCGCTTCACCGGAACCGATGCCTCATGGGCGATACAACAGTCTTTCCCTGTCCTGGATTCGACACATCACCTCCTCGCGGAAACAACACCTTGCCTCCTCCATGGCAGCCAGGGAGCCGGCCTCGACCTCATCACCGATGGCTTACCTCCACAATGCTGTGCATCGTAATAGACTTTGTTTTCCAAGCCACTGTTTGTTAGGGGGTCCGTGTGACTCTGTGCCCGACGCTGCGCACATCGCAGTTGGCACCGTACTTTGGATTTATTGCCATCACAACATCGTAATAGCCCCAGGTGGAGCTATTTGTTTTCATTGTTAATGTGGTGGCAGCCAACCAGATCTCGTCTCAAGAGCTGTCGGCTCCGCTGACCCTCTGCTGCATGAAATATGCAAAGTGTTTGAGCTCTAATATCTCAAAAACTACCAAATAGATGTACACCAAATCACAAAAAGCACACTTTGTGGACCAAAATCTAGCTTTCTTGCAAATTTGTTATAATTTCAGTAAGTCGGTTGGGCTGTAGCTCAGTCTAATTTTTCTATGGAAAAATGACTACAGAAAATGTTTTTTGCGGCCACTCTTTTCTTCTATCCCTGCTTTACAGATCACCCTGAAACTTCCAAGTTAGGAGCCAATGTGGAAGAACATTTTTTGGAAAGTTTCATGAAAATTTGTCAAACGGCATCAAAGTTATTAGGAAAACAAGAAATGCTTTTACAAAGGAAACGTGGTCATTACTATAACTATAACTACCTCAAGCGGTAGCCAAGAAAAAAGGGGGGTAGAAAAATGTGTTTACCATGTTAATTCCCATTGAGATTTTTGACGCAACTACAGCCAAAAGCGCTGGATGGAATTACACCAAATTTGGCTGAAATTGGTCCAGAAAGTGTGCTTCTTTGTTTTTTGGTGTAAAAATTTTCTGCAGTTCTTAGGGTTTTAAAGGAAAACCAAATTTGCATATCTAAGGATGCTGACCCTTTGCGAATCTTGCCAATCTCATACAGAGATCTGATTGGCTGCCAACACTTCAACCAGGAAGTGCTGGCAGCCATGTTGGGACTCAGCCTCAGTCGTGCCGCATAAATTATGCAAGAATGAAGTTGCTTTTATTCATTTCAGGTCAGGTTGGTTTGGAAGGTATTTTGCCAACTCAGAGCTGTAATACTGGGCCTGGAGTGGTAAAAGACTTTTGTCATTTTGCAGCTCAGCATATATGGCACTGTGCTAGTCCTAGGCTTAAAGACTTTGCTGTAGAATTGGCAAATACTTTGTCTCTTTCTATCTCGGCGTAGATGGTACTGTCCTAATCCTATGCTTAAAAACTTTGCTAGAAAAGCAGATATTTGAGGTGAGCAAATTTAAAGTGTCACTGGTATTATAGGGTGCTCTAACAGGAGCTGCTCTCCACCTAAACTTGAGAACTATCCAGAGTTATCTATTTCTTTTTAGCATAATTTATGCAGCACTCTATGCCTGAAAGTGTATTGTTTTGACTTATAATGGGTGATCCCTTTCGTCAGTACAAAGCTAAACCTCTCTGAAGAGCTATAATTATAGTGAAATATGTTTCTGGGGTTGTTTTTGTTCATTTCAGGTTGCTTTGGATGGTATTTTACCAACCTAGAGTTGTAATACTGTGCCTGGAGTGGCAAAAGGCTTTTGTCATCTTACAGCTCAGCATGGATGGCAGTGTGCTAATCCTATACTTAAGGACTTTGCTGCAGAAATGGCAAAAGACTTTGTCTCTTTCTATCTCAGCATGGATGGCACTGTCCTAATTCTATGCTTAAAAACTTTGATAGAAGAGCAGCCACTTGAGGAGAGCAAATCCAAAGTGTTGCTGGTGTTGTACGGTGCTCTGTACAGGAGCTGCTTGCCACCTTAAATTACGAGATACCCAGAGTTCTCTTGTTCAGACTTGTATATGCATATATATATATATTCACTGAAAAAACCATAGGTTTCACACCGGTTATAGTTAGGAATTAGCATTTAAAAAACCTATTAAATTCACTGAAAAAACCATAGGTTTCACACCAGTTATAGTTAGCTGGAAATTTTACTGATATGAAACCATTGAAATTCCCACGTTATAGTTAGTTGGACTCACTATAACTTGCGTGTGCAATGCACTGCTGATGACATCACATATTACATCACTCATGACATGGTCAGTGACATCACTCATGACATCACTGATGACATCTCAAATGACATCACTGATGACATCGTCCAGTGAATGTGTGTCTTTCTGAAAAATAAATATATTTTATATATGTATATGTTAAGATCGACGGAAGAATAAATGTTTAAATAAGTGTCTAAATGGATGTTTTTTTAAAAAAAATTGATTGGTTAACTGGCTTATTAAGTGTATCTTAGTGAATACATATATTAGCGAGTAATGTTTAAATATTTAAATATATGTATCAGTGTTTTACTTTGTGTATAAGTGGCTGCATGGGTTGGTGAGTAGCTACATGTGTGTGTATATGGGTTATTAGATGTTTTTTTAGTATCAGTATGAGTGTCTGTATGGTTTGGTGGGGCTGTTACTTAGCACATAGATGCATCAATGACTGACTCACTGTTTGTATGTGTTTTGAAGACAGCATTTGTGTAGGATTGTATGGGTGGATGAGTGTGTATATGTGTGTGTTAGAGAGTGAATGCCTCTCTCACTAGTGTCTTTATGAGTAACTACATATGTTTTAATCTTGTATATATGAGAATTGATGTATATAAGTAGGTATATGTGAGAGTGAGAGATTGAAAGAGTTCCTGTTTAAATAAGTATGTGTTTCTATAAGTGATTGTTTAAGAGAGTAAGTATGTGTAAGTTTCCTTAGAAGTAATGTGCTAATGTGTGTGTATAGTTGTATATGCAAATAAATGGATGTTTATTAGTTTGTTTGCATGTGTGAGTATATGTATGAGTAAGTTTTTGATGACTGTCAGTGTGTAACAGAATGAATAGGGGTATCACTACATATGATGAGTGAGTATATGTATGAGTGAATACATAAAACTGTTGGTGAATGTGTGAATTTGTATATAGATGGTGAAATTACTGAATTGGTTGTTGTAACTGGTATGGGTATATCCACTTTTTTGTTAATGTTAGTTTCTATTTTTGAATATGTGTTTCAAAGGTTACTTTACAGTGAAAGGAGGTCTGTCACTGTGTTACAAGGATGGTGTCATCAGTGATGTCATGAGTGATGTCACTGACCATGTCATGAGTGATGTAATATGTGATGTCATCAGCAGTGCATTGCACGCGCAAGTTATAGTGAGTCCAACTAACTATAACGTGGGAATTTCAATGGTTTTATATCAGTAAAATTTCCAGCTAACTATAACTGGTGTGAAACCTATGGTTTTTTCAGTGAATTTAATAGGTTTTTTAAATGCTAATTCCTAACTATAACCGGTGTGAAACCTATGGTTTTTTCAGTGAATTTCATAGGTTTTTTAAATGCTAATTCCTAACTATAACTGGTGTGAAACCTATGGTTTTTTCAGTGAATTTCATAGGTTTTTTTAATGCTAATTCCTAACTATAAGTCTCACTTTATAAATAAGACTGTTAGCACTCTAGTTGTTCTTTAGAACACTCTGGTAAATTCTGTCATTGGGCTACAGTTGGGCTACATCTAGTTGAAATTTGGGCTACATTTACATTTTTTGGTCTCTGGTGGCCATCTTTGGGCTACATTGGGCTACATTGGACTACATTTGGGTTACATTTTGGCATTTTGGCATATATATATAGCCCAATGTAGCACAATATATATTTTATCAAAGTTAATTTTCGTAAAAACCACTTAAGAATAGGGCTACCAGTCCCTACAATTTTTCCCATTTTTTTTTTTATTTTTTGCTTTGGAGCGTTCCCGGTGCGCTTCCCGGGGAGCGCCCCGAAAAGCGTACTTTTATAAAGCGCCCCCGGGCGCGCTCCGAGGAGCGTCCCGTAAGCGCCAATATCGCGAACGAAAACATGATCATGACGTATCGCGTAGCCGCGTCCGCGTGATACGCACGGCGTAAGCGCACCCGGAAGTACTCGAGCGAATACGATCGCGCAACGTAAACATCCGACGCGCTTACGCTACGCGACCCGAAGCGCCCCCGGGCGCGCCCCGGGGCGCGTAGCGTAAGCGCGTCGGGTCATGTGACCTGAAAATAACACTTTTCATTGGTTCATAACAGTTTTAGTTTCATAATGTTGAAGCCCCTGGTCTTGTGACCTGAAAATAACACTTCTCATTGGTTCAGGACAGTTTTTTTTCTAAATGATGAAAGACCCCACCTTTTTTCCTTATTCTGACTTTGTCCTTTGACTGAGGAAGACCTGTTTGTACATCTCTGTACCTTTTTGATATTAATAATGGCTTCAGTAGCAGCAGCAGCTGGTGCATCTGCCCCACCACCACCACCACAACCACCAAGAGGACCACCTCAAGATTATATTGGTGGTCAAGAACAGGAGGAGGAGGAAGAGGAAGAGGAGGAGGGGAGGAGAAGATGGCTGCCTGAAGAAAATACCCCATACAAACCCAAGCCACACATTGTATGGGAGTTTTTTTCAATCCCAGAGGGCAAGAAAAAAGTGAATGCGCCCAAGGTAACTTGCCTAATCTGCAATGATGAACTTTCACGGGGCAACCCAAACAAAAAATATTCATTTGGTAACTATACCATGATTCGTCATATGACCAGAAAGCACCCAAACAACTACTCTCGTGCTGAGTTCAGGGAACTGGCCAGTAACCTCCCCCAGTCGTCAAGGACCACCTCCCAAACAAACCAACCCACTTCATCGGGACCAGAAACATCCGAGATGATGCCTTGCATTCAGCCAAGATTTGCTGATTTTAAAATCACTTGTTCTGCATGTGGCAAGCTTATCGCCTATGGTGAAAAAAGCGTTAAGCTCATCGTCCTTGCAGGTGATAATCACAAGTGCCCCAAAAAGAAGTAATTTTTTGGGTTTTTTATTTTTTTGCTCCAGTTGAGCCAGTTTCAATTCCCTTTTTTTGTTTCTCCCCCTAAAAAAATACAAAAAAAATATAAAACTGTTTTGAAAAGCCCAAAAAAGTTCAAAAAGTTCAAAAAACACAAAAAAAATATAAAACAACAAAAAGAAGAAAAAAAAAGTTCTTTTTAGAACTACCTCCAATTTCTAAATAAAGGCTTCATTTTTTAAAAACTCTTTCATCTTTTTCCCTCATAGTACGCTCCCCGGGCCGCTCCCCGGTGCGCGTACCGGGCGCTTCCCCCGCGCAAAACGAAAAAAAAAATATTTTAAATGCCCCGCAGGGCCCTTTTATAGCCCCCACATCAAACCTAGGGGGTCAAGGGGGGGTCTACCCTGCCCCCTTATGGTCATTTCCCTCTTTGTTTTGCCCACCTCTCGTGTCTCGATCCTACCGAGACACAAGATGGCGGCCGCTCCGGACTGTTTAGAATGTTTACAGACAACTGAGAGCCAATCAGCTTTCTGCGCGCAAGTCGCGTGGCGCGCCTGGAGCGCTCTCCGGTGCGCGCACCGGAGAGCGCCTATAGATATATATCTTTTTTTGAACCTAAATTACTCAAAATCCACTGGAGCACATATCTTGAGACATAGCAAAGGCACATCGGGCTACCAGTCCCTACAATTTTGCCAAGTTTGATGGAAATCCATTCAGCCGTTCGGGCTAAAAGTGAAATCGACCGCCCTATGGAAATTAACATGGGGAAAACGTGTTTTGGGACCCCCCTTTTATCTCGGCCCCCGCTTGACGTATCCCCCCCAAACTTTCAAGGAAGAACCGGAGCTCGACGAGGCCATTTTCAGGAAATTTTCAGGCAGATTCGTCAACCGGTGCCAAAGTTATTCCAAATAGAATTTTGAGATTTAACATTGAAAAAAATCCTAACTATAACTACCTACTGGCGACCGCCAGTAGGTAATATATATATATATATATATATATATATATATATATATATATATATATATATATATATATATATATATATATATATATATATATATATATATATATATATATATATATATATATTTATATTACAAACCTCAAACTAAAAATCAGACTGCAATTGCATATTAGTATTAGGGGTGGACAGAACGTGAAACATGAAAACTCAGCGAGATTCTAAGGAGTTCCATGAACAGTCGGTAATTGGCATGTCGCGCTGCTTGCCCTAATTTATAGCATTGAGAGCTTGTTCCACGCTGCAAAATCAGTGCGAATGGCACCATGCGGTGCGACACAGGGTGTTGTTTCTTTGCAGCCACTTACCAACTGTCTCTCCGTGAACAATTGCGACCATCTGTAACCTCCAGCATTGAGGAAAGTCTCACCAAGTGATCTCCTAGCGCCTTAAAATTGCTCTAGGAGCTCCAATTCTCGCTAGTTTTTGCCAACTTATCTATGGCAAGCTTTGCGCAAAAAAACTCTGCCACTCAGTCATTGACAAAATTTGGCCAAAACTCTGCATCACAAGCATAATGCACAGTGGCCAAATCTCTGCCAACCCCAACAGTGTAGCGTAATTTATTGCCAACACCTAGTTAGTATACCAAAGTGCTAATTTTGTGTTAACCGGTTTCATTTTGTGACAAATTATTGTTTGTATTCGTTTTGATAGACAAAATATTTTTTTTCAATTTTTACTTAGATTTTGTAGTAAAAGGATTTTGTCATAATCTCATCTAATTTTTTCCATTGTTTAGGGAATTTCTATTGAAGTAACCAGGGCAGTTGTATAATTCAGCATCAAATGGACTATGGGTAAATGTATGTTCACTTCACATAATGACAAATTAAGTTCTTCCATTTAGTGAATCAACAAATATTAAAGTTGGATTCTGCCATCACCCCTCTCCCTGATATAAGGCAACACACATGCCAAGCACTGTCTGACATAGACCTGCAAACACAATCATGAACATCAATTCTGCGTGAAGTACAGACCTGGATCATGAACACAGACAAGAAAATGTGGTTTCTATGGTGCATGACCTAACTTAGATAGGTAGTGTCTGTGCTGAAATAAGAGCCACTGTAATGATGGAGTCGTAGATGGCAGTGTGCTAATCCTATCCTAGCCAATCCTGGCACAGCATTAACATCGCCACTGTGCCAGGATTAGCTAAAGAGCAGGGCTAATATTGCCCATAATGAGACCCGGCGCCCCCGGGTCTCTGCCTGTGTGAGTGATTGGGGAGGAGGAGGGAAGGGGCTACTGCGTGTGTGCGCATGCGTGGGCAAGTCATAAAAATGACTTGTCCTAAATGTGCAGACACTTGCGCTGCCCCCTGCCACGCTGCTGCTATCTGCCACTGCCAGCCTGCAACTCCCTGCCGCAGGCCCGCCCCCCACACCCTTTCGCGATGACGTCACTATATAGTTAGTGACTCACTCCGACCGACCTCAGGCTCAAATGCATTAAATATGAATCGGTAATTTTACTTTTGGTATGTATGCACGCAGTGTCAGTGACAGTCAGTCAGTGACGGTCGTCCATGGCTAGTGGGCCAACGCCCCAATGCCCCCACTGGACGAACCGCCACTAGACCATGCTCTGACCTCAAGGCAAAATTCCAACGTGCACATAGAGAAGGGAGCTCTAACTGCATTGTATTCTTTGTGGCCGCCATCTTATTTCCCAAGTTCTTCTTTTCCAAGTTCCTGCATTAGTTATACAATGCAGGAGCTCCAGCCAAGGTGTTCACTTATTCGCATGGGTCCATGTCTCTACGCATTTAGGGCATTCCCCGTTTACAATGAAGAGGCATACAATGTGTGCCTGCTCATTATTTATTACAGAAGAGCTTACTCAAGATTCTAAAGACCATTTGAATGTTTGAAATTGGCCATGGGTGCAACGCCCACTGCATTCCTGTAGCACTTCCATAAACCAGCCCTATGTCATTTTGTTATCCATGGCATCCGTGATAGGACGCCTTCTGTGACAGGTGCCAGCAGGGCTTAATTTGAGCTAGGTATTGCAAGTGGGGCCCACTGGTGCTCCTTTTTAGGGACTGTTCTTTTACTCATCAGGCTCTGACCAGATGAAAACAGACAAAAACACAAAAGAGAGAAAGGAGGAAGAGAAAGATGGTAAACAGTGTCAAAGGCAGAAAGCAGATATGAATAAGAACCTGCAAGAGTGTGATTAAGGGACAGGGAGCGTCTGGTGGTGAGTGAAAGAGGTATTAGGTGGAATCAACACTACACAGTCGTGGTATTTGGCCCCCTCGACATTTGATAATGGTGGCCATTTGCTTTTGAGAAAAACTTTGGATCTTGGCACGTATTCTTTTACAAATTAAGTACTGAGAATTCTTACCACTGACCTATCCCTGCAGACACAGCAATCACTGCCACACACCTATCAGTCACAACTTGAAGCTTGAAACTCACAGCAACAACACAGGAAGTGTTGAAACAACCTCACGTGTTGTGGTAAGGGGCCTAGCATGCTCTGACCTCAAGGCAAAATTACCTCCTACCCAGCAACCAACCGATTCCTGTGCTTAATTTGTGTTGCAACAAATACGAAAACAATTAACTGTTGCTCTGTGGACTTCGGATTATTTTCTGTCGGAGCTGTGTATCCGTGATCGTTTTTTTAAACGTTATTGTTCAATCAACAGTTAATTTCCTGCTAAATCGAGCAAAAATAATCCTGTCCTTTATTCTCTGGGAGGGAAAGACATCCTGTAACAAAAACAAAGCAGGAAATGTTTTAAAACTTATTTGTCAAATGCAACAGACATTTTAATTACCCAGCCTCCCCATTATCTACTCTTGCCAGCTTTAAAGCGCTCTGAGATAACCTCATATTAATCAGCCACTTCGGAAAAAACAAGACAATTTCATCTGCGTATTTTACGAAGGCCTGGAGGAGACAGGACAAAATACAGAAAGATAATAAATTAATAGATTAGCAATCACAATTAATGCCACTTTCTGTAATAACGCTACTATCTTGGGAACGATATTTTAATCTCGCCGATGCTCGGGGCTTCGTGTTCTGCACTTGTACCCGAGCGTCAGCCGTCAGCCGCACTAGGCTCACAAGGGGGCTAATGAATTGGGCTGTTATTTTGTAATGAATGCCTCTAAATGGCCCCCAGTCAATACTGAAAACTGTGGATCAACATTTGGCAGCGCTCACGTCGAGGTTCTGCCAAGCTTATTGCAAGGTTAGACACAGTTCACCAAAGAAAGGCCTTGCTACCCATCAGAGACCTGTTTACCACTCCCAGTCAGAAGCTAGTTCGGCTCTGAACCAGGAGAGACGAAAAGACAGGAGTTCATTTTCAATTTAGAGGAGTTAGTTAGTGGTACTGAGATACGTTTATGTTACTTATTTTTGTGTGTTGCACAGCATATACTGTAACCTAAGGTTGATATCGGATCTTTCCCACTTTTATTCCCTTGATTCCCCTTCATTTTGGTCCGGTATGCCTTGTGGGGATGATGTTGTGTAGTTTTTATCTGACTTTCTAGGGTCTGTATTATACAATATAGTGCCTTTTCCTTGTTAGCGCTGGGTGCAACTTTTATTTAAAAATCAGTTTTTATTATTTGCATTTACAACATTGGCAAGGAAATCAAAATAGAGAGTAACAGCTGTTACAGTCAACGTACACATTCGCTTTGAAAATTCAGCAATAAATTGTACAATAGTCCGGCCGGCTGCAATAAAGACTTTAGACATTAGATTTAACACATTTCCCCCACATGCCTCACAGGTCATCATCAGAACTGTCTTCTTCATAGTCCCGTATAGGTTCACAGATGTTCCCTCGGTAAACGTACTATGCCTCCCATATTTTGGTCAATTTTTTAGGACAACCCCGGTTTATGTAGACCGTCCTTTTGGCCATCATGGCTAGGTCTATGTCCGTACACCAGGCCGTTAGTGAGGACAAATCCTCGGCTCCCCATTTCTGCTCTATATTGCTCTTTGCCACCAGTAGCCCTAGTGTAGCCCACGTTTGCGCCAGGCGCGTGAGGTCATTGGGTTCCCACATGTTTAGTAAACACTTTCGGGGCTCAGGAACCAGTGACAAACCTGTGACCTGTGACAGCGTCCTCAGTACCCTCCTCCAGAAATCAGCTATCTTGGGGCAGTCCCATAGTGTATGGAAGAAGGATCCCTCCTCCCCACATCCCCTAAGGCAGTATGGATGCTGTATTGTGCCTATTTTATGTAGGGTGCGTCTAGTGTGGTATGTGCGGCGCAGAATTTTAGGCTGAACGAGTTGGAGCCGTGCTGGATACCTACCTCCTTAGGAGAGGCCAGTGCTTCCTGCCACTCCGACTCGTCTATGTTCCCCACGTCAACCATCTATTTTTCCCTTAGCGGCGTTGTAGGGTCCGGCAGGTTATTGATCAATTTACGGTAAGTAAACGACGTGGCGCATTTCTGCAGATAGTCTGTGAGCAGCCTGTCTTCCAGCGGGGAAACCTCAGGGACCTCCGTACCCTGTGGTAGAGACGCCAGCAGCGCATGTCTGATTTGCGTGTATCGGAAGGCCTCAGATGGAGCGAGGTCATATTGTTGTCGGAGCTTGGCAAACGGAATCACATTTCCTTTATCCCACGGTGGGTGCAACTTTTAAAAGGGGGCACTCAGCACCAACAAGGAGAGTGCAGCATACACCATATTAGATTGAATGTGCTGCCCCCAGTGCAGCCGCAAACTCGTGTTGCCCTGAGTGCAGCGCATTCACGTAAACTATGAAGCAGCTGCTCCGATTTTCACTAGGCAGGCGGAAACCCGTCTTTACTTTTTAGAGGGGTGAGCTAACCCCTTGCAGGCAGGTGAGTGACTGCACCCGCCTGCAAGGGGATATCCATAGGGCCCCCTTGATACCTCCAGAGTGCTGCCCTCAGGGGGTGCACAGACAGTGCACTACTTTTTAGGTAGCACAATAATGAGGGAACACCCTAGGATGATCGTGCTGGTGCTATGTGTGCACCAGCGCTATCTGCATTACAGAAGGGGCCGCCCAAGCATCTGCAGCACCTTCTGTAATACCAAAGTGCCTAAATCGAGCACAAACACCGGTTGCTTCCCTGGGGGCACTTTGTATAAAATGAACCCAGGTATCAATCTCTTCTCTATCTCAGTGTTTGGAGAGCTCAAAAACATTTCCAGTAAGGTTACAGGTACAGGTGGGTCCTTCTCCTTCCTGTACTTAATTGAAACATAAACATGCAAGGGCAGATTAAGAATTCACGCAATGCAGTTCAACAAGGCAAGTTGCTGCACTGATTGCAGGAATGGAAGAGAGCTGAGAAGCACTTTATCTTCAAAGATATGGCACGCTTCAGCTCTCTCCCGGCATGGCTCAACCGAGGTTGCCCAGTGCCAACACAGGTACACTTGAGCCATGCTGCATTACAGGCAGGACTGTTTTTGTGTAGGAAGGAATACCTAACTGCACAAAAACAATCCAAAGACATGTTTTCATTTTTATATGTGAAGAAGAATGCATCATGCACAGAAAGAGGAAATGGCAAGGAGGAAACATGTTTTTTCTCGTCTGCACGCCTCTCTGTGAGAGGTGTACTAATTTTATGCAATTCCAGTTTTACAAAACTTAGTAAATCTGCCTGAAATCCATAAATGGATGCACGGGAAAAGCAATGCTCCACCCATGGAATGCATACCACTAAGAAATGTAACGCAACACAGCTCAAGTGGCTGCATTGCATTACATTTCTTTACAATGCCAGGCCAGGACACATAAATCAGGGTTTGCGCGTGCTTGTAAATTCTTGATAGGCTTTTGGTTGCCCTGCATCTCCTTGCGCGATGCAAGTGAGACCCAAAGGCTTAGTAAATCTAGGCTGCAGAGTCCAGACTTCAAGATAGAGTTGGAAGGAAGGATATCATGGCGTGGCTGGTTGCAGTACTCATGATTTCGGATCACATTTCTAGTTTTCATGGATGCCAACTTGTCCATTCAGTTTGGCTCATTGGTGGCTGGGTTTAAGTTCTGTATTGTAAATGCTCATGTTTCACAATAGTTAATCGTAAAATTGAATTGTCATACAAGATATAGGGTTCACAGAAAGGGGTGCTAGAAGGAGGATAGAACAAGGAGGTGCAGGGGACATGGACAAGTGAAATTAAGGAAACAGACTGCAGGGGACACAGGTGAGGAAGCAGAGAGGCAGAACAGTGATGGGTGAGGAGGGAGTGGGGCACATGGTGTAGGCAGTGTGAAGACACTGGGGGAGGAAATAAGATTAGTGGTGGGCAAACTTGCCGTGCGATGTGATGTGTGAAATAATAATGTAATGCAGCACATGAAGGTATGTTTTAGTATCACAGGGTTTGAGAAACTGAAGTATGTTCTGTATTGTACTATTGATGTGTTGTGATAACTGGTGTAGTGGTATGGTTTTGGTGGTGTGATATGAAGAAATGTCAAGTGAATGGTTTGTGAGTTGGCATGCAGCGCTTCGTTTGAAATGTTAGATGCAGGTGGGTCCACTGGCACTCATTTTTGGGGACAGGCCCTTACCTTTAGTCATCAGATTTTGACCGAGAGCAAGAATGAGAAAAACACAAAAGTAGGAAAGAGGAGGATGTGGAAAACGAAAAAACTGTGACAAAGTGAGAAAGCAGGTATAGAAAAAGAACCTGCAACAGTGAAATAAAAAGGCAGGGGGTGTCTAGTTTGGGAAGAAAGTGGCATGAGAAGGAATGAAGACTACACAACCTTGGTATTCAGCAATCCCAACATTTGTTGGCGCCTGCTGCTGACTCCTGAGCACATAATATTTTACTAATTAGGCCTGGTGGCATGTGCTGTTATCTAGAGTGTTGCCTGTCTATTGGTAAAATGCAAGTGTGGATAGAAGGTAAAGCTGGCCTACAAATGTCTCTTTCCTTCTGTGAATTGTCTCTTATCAATAATCAGCTTCCCTGGTAATACTTGTCCTGAGGCCCTGCCCTCTTATCTGTACCTTTTTTCACCTCTTATCCTGGCTTCTCTTGGGCTGGAAGGCGAACTTTGGGACATGTGGGCGATGAACTGTGCAGAGGAAAGTTAGAAGCAGAAGACCAGCCTCTCCCGTGATCTACCAGCGCCAAACTGGTTGCCAAGGGAAGTCCCCGTTAACATATTTGGACTTCAAAATGACACCTGGGAGGTAAAAGCTTGATGGTCCAGGCAATTGGCAAGGACCTGGTCACAAGACCGAGTGAAAATTCATCTTTGAACAGGGAGGTCAATCAGGCATGGCGTGGCAGCAGATCATTATTGGGGCATGCCTAGCAGGACAGATCATGCATAGAAAGCATTCCCCTGGTGTAGGGTGGGGGCCCATAGGGCTCAAGACTTAGGGAAACTTAAAAAATTGATTTATTAGTGGAGAGGTATTTAAGTAACATGTGCATTCATTATGCAAAAGTAATGTCCACTTTTCTGTGAATAAGCATGCGCTGCTAGGAGAATGTAAAAAGGGTAGCAAAGGCCATCAAGCAAATTAGATGCCACACATCTTTTCTGCTAGGTAGGAATTAGGTCTGGCTGGAGTTGCAATGTTTTCTCTGCAAACTTCCCTTCTTTCTCACAAGCGCTCTGACTGTTGTCTGTAGTTTGAGAATGTTTGTGCACATGGAGTTTCACCTTAAATCAGGTCTTTTGGGCTGCTGTTAGGGTTCTGCAAGAAAGCAAAATTCAATATCCATCCAGTGTCATAGCTGTTAAGAAAACACGTGTAAAGTAAACTTGCGAGACAATGGCACAACCATTGTCAGTGCCTACTAGCATTCACAAGGACATATTGACAAGATGTGGGGGGAACTATGCAGGGATGTAAACATAGGAAAGCTTTGTAAACTATAGAAAGACCATTATTCAAGATCTTCTTGCTCATTTGCTCACATATTAAACACCTACCTTTTTTTGTCATTATATCACTATAGCGCCTGCAACTCTAGGGCCCCTCTATCTGTGCACCTCGTGGCCCAGTGCATTTGTTCTTGACCCCTTCCATTCAGGCCGGCCAAGGGGCCTCTCCCTAGGGTGATAACTTAATTCTAGAATACGACTTCATTCAATCCAGACCTTTTCTCTAAAGCTCACTCTATCTGGAGAAGCCAGCCCTTACCCAATCTGCACTTCCAGTTTTACAGTCTAGATCCAAAAGCCACACCCAGGTAGCCGCTTTAATACACTCTACAACTTCCAGGGGCGATGGATCTGTCCACTTCTTGCAGATTTCCCTCCATGCAATAAGTATCAAATAAAACAAAAGGCCCGGCTGCTCCCAATGCAAAGAGCAACATGTTGCCAGGACCACTCGCAGGAGGACCAACTATGACTTTATGACTAATGTTGCCCCAATTATATCTTATAGGGGAGCCTCTCTGCCAACATAAAATGCTTTTATCCTGGTTAACTGAAAAAAGACGTGATCATCATTGACTTTTAGAAAGCCACGCCTTCTACACCTGGGAATGGGTTTCGCTTCAGCTTTCCTGGTTTGACAACTGAAGATAGTAATTTCAAAGACTCACACCAGATTGACTGAAAGTCCACCCCTTGGAAGGTGTCTCCCCACACGGTGTGTGCTGATTCTGATTTGTTGATCTGCTTCCAGGAATTTCCTATACCAAAGAGCGACCTCCTTCTTTTTAGATCTAATGTCCTGAAGAGAGGACTCAAATTCCCAAATTCCCCCGATCTCCACATTCGAGGACAAAAATCAGGAAAACAGTTGCACGTACTAAAACCTAGATATCCCATCCCCCACTCTTACTCTGAGGGCATACCAGGGTAACAACCCTTGCATTGCCATCAAATCCCCACATTTATCAATCCCAGTGCGGCGTAGTGAAAGACTCGGCAAAACCTTCATACAGTCTGGAGTACCTGGGCAGTCCCATATTGGTGTAAAGTCAGAATAATAACCTACACCAACCAATTTTCTAGCCTTACACCAGAGAAGAAATGCAGACCTTAGAATCTTCAATTGCACCTTTTTCAAATACTTATGTGCACCAAACTTATACAGAAACTCATGACAGCCGCCTCCTCCGTCATCTCTCAAAATACCTTACCCCAGGTAGAATTATTGGGTTCTTCCAACAGCATTCGGATCTTCTTAAACTGCATTGCTATGGCATACAGAACTAAATAAACCCTTTCTAATCCACATGAATCAGCTGAGGGGCTCGCTTGGCCAATCTCCCTGCCAAAATACCCATAAAGACCTTATAGTCTATGTTCAGCAGGGATATTGGCCGATAGGACTCTGCTTTCCTGGGATCCTTGGCGGGTTTTAAGATCAAAACAATTGTGTCTTCTTTCCACGTTGTTGGAATATGCCCGCAAGCGTATACACTTCAATGAGGAGAGCATCAGGGCCTGCAGTCTTGCCATTCTTATTCTGGAGTAGACATGTCCTAATCTCTTCTTTTGTTATAGGGCATCCATAACTTCACTACCCTCCAGTGTGGGATTTGGAGTTTGCACTTTATCTGGCCAGGCTTTAAGCTGCTCTAAGTCCGGGTAGACCTTCTTCGTATATGACTCAGAAAAATAAAGATACAAGGCAGACTTGTATTTCCACTGCTGTATCTGAGATTTCACCCGCAGGATTGATGACAAGTTCCTTAATGTAGTTTCTTGACCTATCCGCCCTTGCCTTCCATCGCAACAGTGCACCAGCTTTCTCTCCATACTCTAAATCCCTCATGCACCTGGATTGCCAACATTACCTGCACTTCATATCCAATTTGTTCTTATAATTTAACCTCCCCTTTTCCAATTGGCTTAACAGTTCCTCCCTTTTCTACACTCATCCTGAGGCCCGGTTGTTGGAGATCCATCTCCAAGGCACATACTATATCTTCCAATTTTTTTGAGATTTTGTCTCTCAGTCTTATTCTTTAAATGAGCCAAATTTTGTAACACCCCTCTTATGAATTCCTTAAAAGTATCCCAAACAACTTCTAAAGAAGCGGATCCTGCATTATGGGCAAAGAGTTCCACCATGGCTTGTTTTAAACCCTCAATTATGGCAGTGTCTGAGAGAATGGGCCTTTTCAATGTCCATCTTGAGCTTGGTCGGCCCCCACAACATTCTAAGGACATACTAACCCCAGCATACTCCAAAATATGGGCAGGTTGAATGTGGACCACCTTTACATTTTCCACCAAAGCCCTATCTACAAAAATGTAGTCAAACCTCAGGAGGTTTCCATACTTCTTCCTATGGAACATTAAGCCCCACCTTTCTCCCTTAGCATGTCTCAATATATCTACCAGAGCTAAATTCTGCAGCATATTGTTAAGGGGCTGCCTCATCCGGGGGGCATGGGTGTGGCTCTTCCGAGAAGATCTATCCAGATTGGGATTATGGAGGACATTAAAATCCCCCATGATTATTACGGGAGATGTAGCATCTACTAGCCTGCCATTTATGAAAACTATACATTTGGGTTCTCCATATTGTATTGCCCTCCGATTAAGTTATCATTAAGATCGGATTGTTTTTAACTTTGTGATCCCCACCTACCCTTCAAAACATTCGGAATATTTAATCTATTGAATCCAGACTCATAGGATTGGGACACCATTAACTAGAAATCTGTCTATAAAAGATAATGTATTCTTCTTTCCTGAGTTACTTCCCTTGGAACGAAAGGAAATGTGGCTTTTTTCCTGATGAAGGTGTCATTCACGCCAATACGGGCATCGAAAAGTTGAAAAGTTGAAAAAAGAAACAGCCCTGCCACAGCTTTATATACTTTTAATGATATTGAAATTGGATGATTTTTATGTTTTTATATATATGAATGTAGAAAGAACATTATGTATTGTTCATTCATATTATGTTTTTAATTAAATAGATAACGTGATGAATAAAACTTTGATAGTTTTTTATAATATTTGTTTTGTTTCTGATTTGCTTTTGATTTTTTTGTGTAAAATTAGCCTTACATTTATTATTCAGCCATTGCCTCGACACAGAATTAGTATGTAGTTGATTGCCTAGGAATTCATTTCACACACTTCTTGGTCAGATGCTACATGACTTTCTACCCAATTTTACTTAGAAAAAAAGATCTGCTCTCGCTGACCATTAAATGGGTTTCTTGTAGAAGAATGACCTGGGCCTGACTTTCTTCTAAATACCTCATAACCAATCTCAGCCTCCCGGTCGATCTAAGACCATTGACATTCTTTGACAGCAGAGACAACTTATTGCTCCCCTCCATTTTCATTATTTTCAGTGGGCATTATATCCAAACCTTCGCACAACAATCTAAGCCAGCAGGCATCATACATAAGGCAAGGAGACATCGAGGACCTATTTTTTCTTTTTTTCCCCACTGCTCCCAACCCAGTGCCCTTCCCCATCCCCCAACGGTGCCTCCCTTCTCAGCCCACATTGGGTAGCCCCCCAATTGCTGTTAAAAGTAACTGATTCCTTGTCCCGCTGAAGAATATGTGTTCTTATTTGAATATTATTAGTTATTTTTGAAATACTGAAAATATCAGGGTAATTGATGGTACCTTGAGTAAAATAAATGAGTGATTGATCCCTCCATACCGTTCTTTTTTTGTACATCTCCAATTGCTTTTAGGTATGCAGCCTAATTGAGCTCCTCCCAAGAGGAACGTACTTTCTTAGATACACAGAGAAAAACAAACTCAGCCCCTCAAACCCCCATTCTCCCCTACACAAAGCTCCACCTAGTAGAGATTCAAAGGGACACTTTTTTTATAAGGTCAATTAAACCATCCACTTTATCCACTGACCTATAGTTGTACATACGGTTATTCCACATTACCCAAAGCATTGCCAGGAAATTGTACTTTAGCCCCAAGGCTATTGAGTTCCTCCTTCCTCTTTCCCAGCTCCCATTGCTTCTGGTCAGTGGCATGACAAACTTCTGATCTTATGGTGAAAGAACAAAAGCTGACCGAGAAGGGTCCATTCCCTAAGGCTGCTCTCAGGATCTCCTCCTTCACTGTTAATGATAAAAAGTTTACCAATATTTTTCTTGGCCTAGCACTTTGGGGATTTCTTTTGAATGGATCCCTGTGCACCCTCTGAATCTCAGAGTCCAAATTAACACCCGACCTATCTTTTAAAGCTGTATCTTGCACCAGAGAATTTCCGAAAGCCCTCATGACTGATCCCTCTCCGGACTATGGAACAATAAGAAGTTGAGGGTTATTTCTATGAGAATGGTTTTCCAACCTCTCAAGAACGTCCTTCAAACCGTGGCTTTGTTTTGACAGGAGGCTTAAACCAGAAGAGTTTTTTACTATTTCCTGCCTCGTCAAAGCCACCTGTCTAACATCCCCATCCACGAGGCCATTTCCTCAAGATTTTGGGCTAAGGCTGCACAGGAGTCTTCAATATCGGCCTGATTACTCTCAGAGATCTTAAGTCTGCTCGTCATCTCCTCTTTTAAGCTTAACAGAATAGAGACCAGGGACTCCTCTGCCAGTGCGCTAAGAGCATTCCCCGTATCCATCTCGCCTACATTTGCAAGGAAAGTAAATCTGTTGGAGGTAGAAACCTGGATTATACTATTTACTGCTGTTGCTGATTCTTTATTCACCTCAGGAGGCAAGTCATTCCTTAATGTTGTTTCCACAGCAGTTACAAGTTCGTTGACTGTGCTGTCCTTTATGAAACAGTGCCGAGGGCCCGGGTATGCATGCACTTTTTAAAAGGATTTAAGGGAGAGGGTGACCTAGACCTTTTAGGCGGGAGCTCGACTCGCTTACCCCTACCCCGGGGGCTTTTCCCCGACAGCTAAGTAGCTTTCCCCGCTTTCTCAGACTTTGCCTCCTCCTCTATGCTGCCCTTAGAAGTAGTACTTAGCCCCTTTGTGGAAATTCTAACACACCGAATCACCACAGCAGGGGGAAGTTCCAGCACTGGGCACATCCCCGACACTGCTGCAATACTTCTAGTGCGCAAAGTATACCTTGAGTATTTGCCAGCAGGCGTACATGCCCCCTCTTCTATAATTTAGCTACCCTTCTCCATGGACAGGGAAGACTGGCACCCACTGAACTTCTTGCTCCCAGTAGGATCCTTGATGTTCATGTGCTACATACATCCCCTGCTGGACAGCATTGAACCCTCCTACCTCCTGTGGGAGGCATCTGCCCTGCTCCTGCTGGGGTTGTTGGTGAGCACCCCTGCTGTCTGCCTCCAAACAGTTCCATTTGACGAGCCAGCGCTTGTGCTGACACTGCCTCCAAGGCCCCTGGCCAAGGCGCCTGCCTCCCTGCAGTGCCGCAATTCTCTTGCTGCAGTTTGCCAGCAGGGTCTTTCAGCAAAGCAGAGCTGGCACTGAGTTTGAATGCCTCCAGCTCCTGCAACAGCATCTGAGGCAAGTAGGACGGGTGCCACTTCTGGTATGGTTATGGAGAGGATGGGGCAAGGGACTGGGGATCGCCTACAAGGCGCAAAAACAGGTACGCTCCTCCTGGAGGGCCCGCGGCCGACTAGCTAGCAGCTGCCATTTTCCCCTTAGTGAGACCAATCATTGTCAATAAACACCTACCTTGACAACTAATGTTCACCACAAGTTATCTTGTATTAGCAGTGTGGAAAGTGTTGGAAAGTGAACTAATCCGCCCATAGTTTTAAGACTGGTGTAGTAAGAGATTCAGATTTATGTATAACCAGTGGTCGAAGTGGGGGGAAATAAGTAGGTGAACTGTGGGCGGAGATCAGGGGGCGGGAATAACCTGAGGCTTGGGTCAGTGGGCGGAGTCAGAGGTGTGGCCAGAAAGAGTAAATCATTCTAATTTTTAGTGTTTGTTTGGCATTTAACTGCATAGTTGCAATGTATTATGTTATTTAATTCAACCAATGGATACACATGTATTTCAGGTTTAATGAGTTATTGACATTAAAATACATTCACAAATTGGGATTCGTTTCCAATCACAGAATGTCCCAAATACGCTTAAAAGTGGAATCACAAGCCATTTGTCTCTGAGCTATGGAGTTTCTGTCATCAGCACGTCTCCCATTTTCCACAAGAGCAGTTCAAACATGAATGACAAACAATTATTCTACACGATTATACAAACCAATATGCATATATAGGAATATATCTATAGTACAAATAAATGCTTTTGCACAGAGGTATATGCTGTATATTTCTGTTTGCTTATGGTGGTTATGTGAGGAAGAGTAAATTCTTGGGTAGTTTTCTGAAGCTAAGGTGGCTGTCCATGGATCCTATCATCCACTTGACAAAACTCCATCCCTCTCTAGGAAAAACATTAAACACCAGAGTTATGAGTACATTTTTATTGTTGCCGAAAATTGATGGAGGCCAGGAAGGAGGCACCATGTGATTTTAGAAAAATAATATACTTGCGAACATGACGCCCCACGTGAGTCAGTACCTCCAGGAATGGTGCACTTCTCCACCCATGGAAAACAATGTTGTTCAAAGAAAGACGAGAAAACAAAAGCAGCGCTTCACTTTCAAACTCAGTAAAGTGTGGCTAATGTGTTTGGGTGAATAAAATCAATCTGGCCATTTTGACTCCACTCCAATTTTTATTGTATTGTAATTGCATTTATATTGCATGTACTACCTCTGACGAGGCGTCAAAGCACTTTTTAGGTGAGTAGCAAGCTACTCCGGAACCCATAAAGGATCAGTGGTGAATTAGTATAGTGAAACATGAAAGTAATATGAGTAGTGGGTATATTAGTCAGTTTTTTGGATTAAGAAGGATAGTGTAAGGATAGAAAAGGGAGAAAGGTTTGCATTTATATAGCGCTTGCTACCCCTGATGGGGTGTTGAAGCACTTTTTCGGCGAGTAGCATGCTACTCCAGAACCAATAAAGGATTAGTGGTGAATTAGTATAGTGAAAAATGAAATTCATTTGAGTGGTGGATATGTTAGTGTGTTATTTGGATTGAAAAGGATAGTGGAGGGATGGAAGAGGAAAGGATTTCGAAATCTTTTTTGTTTTGGACTTTGGAATGAGTAAAAGGGAGGTGTAGTGGGAAGAGTCAGAGGGAAAGGTTTAGAAAGGCTTTTTGGGGGGGATCGGAACAGTAAAGGAGGTAAAAGATGATGAGAGGAGGCGTAATGCTGCCGAATACCCTCCACGACTGATTGCCACACTCATCGGGAGTAGGAAGCGCTATATAAATGCATCTACAATTACAATTCTGAAAAGGATCTGACAGGCCCATTCCTCAGCACTGTCTCCTGTGTGGCAATCTAATTAATCCCCTAGATAGAGTGCATAATGTGAGAGCAGGCAGGGGCGCGGCCATGCCTGATGGTCATGCAAGCCTTCCCTGATGTCAGTGTCAATGCCGTTAGGAACAACAGCGTGTATGTGCGGGTTCCAACTATAGCAGGACTGCGCTATGGAATGAAGGTTCTGTGGCCCTGGCATAGGCTGACCAGGTGTCCTGGATTTTCTGGGACAGTCTCTGTTTTTCAACAGCTGTCCCCGTAGATTTCAGCAAATTTGGCTCATGTCCCGGTTTTTAGAGTGGGTCAACTGTAAACAGTGAGAATCACTTTTTTGTGGGTTCCGGAGCAGGGTTAGTTAGCATCTTTTATAAGTAAGTAATTTAATGAACAGGCATGATGCTGGTTTTAAAAAAATTACGTTATATATGTCTTCTCAGCGCGTCTTCTGTGCTGCTGAGGACTGTCATTCTTTTCCTAATCTCATCTAGGGCCACTATACCTAACTGGTTGGCACTTAGAGAGTTAGATTCACGCTTTTAATTGCAGTAGGGGACCCCCAGAATAAAGTAGTTTCCGGTACCCTCTACTACATTTTAAATCACTTCCCAGGCTACACACTATACCACTCGCACACCCGCACTTCACCATAAGGCAGTTGGATTTAAAAGATCTCCGCCAAAGAGCCCCTCTCAGAGGTGAGCCCGTCGGGGATTGCACCGCCTCCCCGACGAGGAGCAATGCCAATGATGAAGCTTGACACCCATATGGGTGTGTGAGGCAAATATATCCAACAAAATGGATGCCCAAAGGTGTCACATCTTCACCTCCGGCCACGCCAGATACACACAGTCCTTTTTCTAAAGGAACAGTTCAGCACCCCACATTGTTTAGCTATACTTGTTGAGGGCACTAGCTGACACTGGACCTTCCACTTCTCTTAGTGGTAAACAGTGCCCAACTGATCAATTGATCACCCTCCCTCCTTTGACAACTGACTGTCATTCTATGCCACTTCGCTATTGTAGAATTGTGGGCTTCCTCTATTTTTGCGAAATCTCCCAGTTGTGGGGTCTTAAGATGCGGTAACCCTACTCTGGCAGCATCTTACACCCCCCAGAAGACAATAGCCCTTCTTCGACTGGAAGTGCAAACAGCGGTGGGGGCAGTGCAGGACTAAAAGGCACAACAGCTGCTCTGCACAGTCCAGCATGCGTGTGCCTCATAGATTTAGCAGGCTTTGTAGCAGGGTATTCTAACCCTTTGAGGCCTGTAGCTAGACGGAGCAGTCTGAAGATATGTTTATATGTGCAGCCTGTGTTTGTGCACGTCATGTCCTCTCAATGTACACACCTCCTCCCTCATCCCCATAACAAGGTGTTACTTACAGATCGGTAGAGTTTTCCTTTGTTGTTCATAGCCAGGAACAGACTGCTCTTGACGCTCAGTACACTGACCACGCTCCTTTCCACAGGAGAGATTTCTAGCTCACTATGTCGTTTTTTTATTATTGTATAGGTTATTTTGTTATTTTCCACACTTTGAACCTTTATTTTCTCTCCTTCCCAAGGCTGTACTTTGGAATAGAAAAATGGCCCAAAAAGACGACATTTCCAGAGTGATTTTTCATTTTTTTTTTGGGATCCATTTCACGGAGAAACAACTAAAGGAAAGGAGATGAGAGGGAGTAATAACTGTTGTTTGAAGTCAATAAGTGAGGAGGAGAAAGACAGAAAGAGAGGGAGGCAGAGCAGAGGCACAACTAGAGTTAAATTTCGGGGGGCTAAGAAAAAATTTCGGGGGGGTCTAAATCTTTAGACAATCGGCAGAGTCGAGCAGGGGCTCTTAGAAGGGGTGAAACAACAACAAAGCCCCATTAACATGCACAAGGTCTTTAAAGACCTGTGAAGCGGGCCCGGGAATTGTCTCATCCCAGGCTGCCACACACATTGAGGCCAATGGGAGTTGCGCGCCTGAGGCAGAATAAGAAAGTGTGTGGAGGGCAGCTGCTGGGGGGGGGGAGCTGTCAGAAGCAGAGCAGGAGACGTGGGCACTGTCCTTGTCTTCTCTAGGAAGGAAGGAAGGAAGAAACAGAGTCCTTTTCCTTCTCTGCATGTCCCGCCTCCCCGAACGGCCACGAACTCCAAGCCTTATCTAAAGATGTTGGCTATTTCTGGCGTCCTGGGACGCACATTTAAAGTAAAAAAGTAGGGGAATGGAATCTGTTAAATGAGAGAGGTAGGGGCACACCGTGCCCTGCCGTTCCCGCCCACTTCTTTCACTGTGTATGACTATCTGTTAATCAAGAACAATCTTTGGTGTAAAGTAAAATACTCTTCTAACACAACACTTGCATAGTCTTCCAGCTGACAAATTACGCACACATAGGTTTAGGAAAATAGTTACCAGTTGATTAGGTGCAACCCCCTCCCCCCCCCCCCCGGGCCTAGGAGAGGGGTGCCCTTAGTCGCGCCTTGAAATCGATCCTCCTTCGAGGGGGCTGGTTGAGGGGGTCTTATCTCTGGTGACCAGGCGCGCAACACCCATTGGACTCACCGGGCTTCAGCCTCCCCCCGTCGTATGTGGCAGCCCGGGATCAGACAGACCCCGGGCACACACAGATCCGCACCCGAACGTTTCACAGGTCTTTAAAAGACCATTTGAATGTTAATTAGGCCTTGCAGCTGTTTCACCCCTTCTAAGAGGCCCTGCAGCTCCACTCTGCCTACTGATTAAAGGTTCAGCCCCCCCCGAAATTTTTTCTTAGCCCCCCCCGAAATTTGGCTCTAATTGCGCCTCTGCTGGTGACATATGCATCACACTTTTGGAAACTGAAACTTACCTCTAAGGCGGTGTCCCATGGGGTCTCACCCAGTGGGCACTGAAGGGTGTTTAGAAGTGAGGCGGGAGGGGTGAGTGTTACGTTGTGCGCGTACTGTAACGTGTTAGCTTCACTTATGCATTGGGAAGTTTTAGCTGCCTAAATCAATACCTTTGTGATATTTTACATTCAAGGAGTCTGCATTCAACTAGTACTAAAACGGCCCAATTTTTATCCCCTTTCTGACTTGTACTGAGGAGCAGCACACGTGACCTCAGCTGGCCTTGCTCCTCCCACATTATTGCACTGGCATGTGGGGGCCCTAGCTCGTGCTGAGACTTGTGCTTCTTTCCTTTTTAACGTTCACTTGAAATATGGCAGGAAGGCGGGAGAGAGCAGACAGGCATATCTGACAGCTGGTGTTGTTAGATTATGCATAACTAAAATGAGATTGTTTTTAAGAGAGAAGTCTATTAACATTTGTCTGGCTTAGCACCCAGGACGGCACCATTGCCTCCGCGTGCTCCCCATATGTTCTTTTGCAATGAACAATTCACAATTGGTGGCAAAGAAAAGTTAAAGCGAAGCTCCATGCAGCGGGGTTCTTGCTTTTGTGCATATTTGTGACGTAGTTCGTCAGTAACGATTTGCTTTTAAGAGTGATGTGAAAGGCCTCTTTCATCCCAGCGCTGCACTCTGTTCCTGATTGCTGCAAATTTATGTGAGCTTGGAGCTAATATCCAGACGCACCTGGCGGCCAGGAGACCCATTATCACCCGCCCGAGTGTCTGAAAGCCACGCCCCCTTGCCACCGCCTGCCAGCCGCATGCACCAGGGCCCCCACTCCTCGCGTCATGTCTGCCAGCTGCATGCACCTTGTTTCACTGCCAGCTGAGCCAAGGATGGTTGGAGACCTCTCCCGTTTGCTATCAGCTTGGCATTAAACGTGCTTTCGTGTTTTTTTTCTTTCATTCCATCCATTTATAGAAATCGATTCCTGGGAACCATCACGTCTAGCTCTCGTGCACCGGTGAATGGGGTCTCCAGCAGTGCGGTGCAACCTTTGCGCAGCACTGCACTGCGCTTTAGAACGGGCCGGTATATTGTCTTGCATTAAGGGGTTAATGGAGCACATCGCAGATATTCTGCTGCCAAGGAGGGTGCACAGCTCCCTACAAATGAACATTAATGTTGTGGAACGGAGCGCGGTCCACCTCATTGGACAAGGCATTGAACAAAAGAATAAAGGCGCGAAACAGCCTGCAGCTCTTCGTGCCCGCTTTTGCGCTTCTAGGCACTGAAACTGCACCCACTGTGAGCTAAATGAACTTGGTTCAATACCATGAAGAGAGACACATTGCGAGTTGGCCCAACCCAATCCCAATGCCAACAACTGCACCCCAGAGAGTGGAACCTCTCTGCCACAATTCTTCCCACTTTGCCAGCGCTTTAAATGGGAAAAAGTAAGTGCAGGTACTCATTAAATTGAGCTAGGGCCGTGGCTAGTGGGTGAGGTTAGAGGCACGTGAGACAAGATGATACAAAACACTTCTATTGATTATTCATGTTGCCCTTGTGTTGCCCTAGATAGTGATCTCAGACATTCCATGTGCCCAGATGAACAGCTGTGCCCAGATAAACCCTGAATGAGCCATTATCACTTTCAGGCTAATAATCAATGTCCAGGAGGGGAGAGACTCTGGCACTTACACTGGTTGAGTGACAGAAGAAAACTTGTGAGAAATGTATCCGTATAAACAAAATGTGCTTGTTACACAAAATGAAGGCCAAACAGCAAATGCTCATGTTTCTTTGTTTTGTAATAATAGCTTCTTCATATCATAATCATTCTAATCTTTCTACTTTCTTGTATTTGCCGCAATCCTTACATATTCAGTAGTGCACACACACAAATAAGCATTCCACACATTTCTTTTCAAATACCTGCGCTTTCTCTTCCTATCTGGTTTTGTTTGTCTCTCACAGACATACACTCTCGATCTGTCTTCACATCTCTAACCTCTGATCCCTCCAACACTCAATTCACTCCCCTTTACGGCTGATTCTGCACCCCTCTCTTTACCCCAATTGTATCCAGTCACTCTCTCTACCATCACTCTTTCTATTTCTAATCTGCCGTCTCCGCGCCTCTCTTCTGCTTTCCATAGCCGTCTGGAGCTCTTGCCTATCTCTATCTGCGCTTCCCCTTCTGCCTCTATCTTTTTCTACTTTAAACTCAATCTCCTTCCCCCTCACTCTTCACCTTCACCCACTCCCATTCTCCCTCTTCTCCCCACGGTGGAAGGGCCCAGGGCCGTAGAGCTTGCAGTGGCAGTCAGTGAACACTGCTGGGTCCTGAGCACGTGAACATTCCAACAGGGTAGAGGTAAGTTGAACAGCAATACTGGCCTCCGATGGAAAGATCCGATGACCTCCCCCCACCTCATCTCGCAATCAAGGGGCAGTTTAGGCCGTCTTCCGCACCTCATACCCGCCTGTCATGGACTCAATGTCGAAGCAGGCGGGCAGGGTGGGGGTGGATTTGAATGGCCAAGTGCGTCAGGAGAAAGACAGTGGCACTCAGTGGGAGGCCAATGGGGTGAAAATGGCCCTTTTTACCTAGGCTCCTCCACGGCCACTCAGGCACAGCCCCTGGCCAATGACCCAAACATTAACAACATGACCCAGCATTGACGCCTGGCAGGAGTATGGTGAGGACAATGAGAGCTTCCATTTGGGAAGAAACGGAGCAGAGGCCCTCTTCTCCTTGCGGCAGGCGTCAAATAGGCCATTCAGGCCCCATCGGGCAGCTTGACACAGCTGAATGATATAGACAGACGGCAAACGGCCAATATGCTGCCAAAAAAGGGCATGCCTTGGGCACCAGTCTAGTGCCCAACTCATCAATCTAACCCTGAGCACCGGTACTCTGCTTGATAGTGGAGTAGTGCCGGTACTCGGCTCGATAAAAATAAGAAGTGCCAGTACTCAGTACCGGTGAGTACCGGCCCATTTAAAGCACTGCACTTTGCATAAGTGCTGGGCAGTTGCTGATGCATTCCTGTGCAGGTGGCAAGAAGAGGTGAACACGGCCATTTGAGGCCCCTTTTCACACACTGGAATGCAAAGGTTTCCATGCGTCCACTGCTGCGCACAAATCAACTGCAAATCACAGTGTATAACCGTGCATAGCAAATTGTGACCTTTCATTTGTGAATACAGCTGCATTGCACCGGAACCAGGTTTATCGCTATTTTCCTATTAAGATCATCATGCCATGGTTCCATCTATAACAATGCGTTAAATGTCAATATTCCCAAACACTCTATTTAAAATAGAATGCTGGAATCTGCAGATTTACAGCAATCTCGAACATATTGCTCACCCTTTTACTATTTGGCTCAACTGCCCCCAGTGTACTTCTAATCTCCATCGTGCATTTAAAACACCTTTAAATATCATAGTTGGACATGTTTATCTGCTGTAAGGAATGTTTCATGCATTCGAATTTTTTTTTAGATATATTCAAGTTTAATGTTAAAATAAATCAACACTTGTAAACTCATAAATGAATGAATTTGGTTCCTGGGTGATACTACATGTTCGTAATTGTAAAATGCTGAGATCCATGCCCTACATTAGAGATCAAAGAATAAAGGAACTAAGGGCCATATGTATCATTGAAATTCGCATTCGCACAGACCGAAATTCGCAGAATTTCAGCCTTTGCGAATGGGAATTCACAAAATGAAATGTATGAAGGAAAATCCAATGCAAAATAAGGAATCGCAAAATTTGCGATTCCTTATTTTGCGATTGCATTTAAGGAATAGCAAATTTTGCGATTCCTTAATTGCAATGTAAGAAGGCAAAAAAATTTGCTAAATGGCCTTAAGGAATCGCAAATTACCACCAATTTCTAGTTGGTGGTAAGTTGCGAATTCCTTGAAAAATGAACATTTTTGCATTTTTCAAAGTGCCATGTGACGCACATACATGCCTGTGCACCACATGTGCACCTATGCTTATTTCAAGGGTGCAACAGGGTGTCCTTTGGACACCCCTGGCCCTTGAAATTATTCTCAATTTGCGACTAGCAAATTGCGAATTCGCAAATTGAGAAAAAATTCCCATACATTTCCTATGAGCCTCCTGGCCCATAGAAATGAATGGGAAAGTATACCTTAATTGCGAATTTGCAATTTGCGAATTCACAATGAAGGAATATCAAGAAATCGCTAAAAAATTCGTTTTTCTTGATACATACCATTTTGCGATTCTGAAATAGCGATTTCTTAAAAATCGCTATTACAGAATCGCAAATTGGTTCCTTGATACATATGGCCCCAAGCCCCCTGTGTCCTGACAAAAAGTATCAGTCAGAGCGATGTCGGACACAGATTCACTGTTGTATCGCTAACAACATTAATCAGACGCGTGCACTAAGTCGACAGAACGTAACATCGCTTGGCATTCCAATGGCAAGCGGTAGTTAAAGGGATACATCACTCACCCTTAAAATAAGGACGCCATGCTCGCCCTCAGCTGTGATTAATGTACAAAAAGATGACGAGCACAGAACACTTGGTTGCCCAGGAGACAGTGACGTTCAGCGATAACTCACTGCTTAGTTAAGATGAAGTCAATACCTCGACCCCTGCTAATAATGAGTGGCACTGTGGCGTCAGCAGTGATGTCACAGCTCAGGAAAAGGTCTGGAATGTTAATGATGGGGAATCTTTGCAAAGCCCACAGGGTTGAAGTCTGACACACCAGCGTTATAGAGATGTCCTCAGAGCAGCAATGAACAAACTGCGACAGCTCTCGGTCCTCTGCGAAACCCGAAACACATCACTTACCTGCCTTTAAGACTTGAATCAGTACAGCTGTGAACTAACAAGTCTGTGCTCCCTGCATGACATACAAAAACACAATAAGCATCATCCGGTAGATTATACTGACCAGCGGCCCTGTTGAAGGTGGGAGCACGGCTCGAGGCTGCCAACACTAGTATCAGATAGTCCACGGGGAGTGACAGCATCTGTAACAGGTAAGGGACAGGGAAAGAGGACTTGACCTTACTTTTAGCTTCACCAAAAACGCTGATAAGTAAGGCAGTGTTTGCTTTTTTAAAAGCCTAAGACACCAAGCACGAACCAGTGCGAGGGATAGTGAAAAAGTGAATACATTTTTAACTGCATAGTCAAAGAAACATTTTCTTAATCACACGAAGGAGAAATAGCCATCTGAGCTGCTAATCCAACGATCTGGATGACACGAAGAGAGTTACTGGGTTTGATGATTTGGTGGAGGGAGAGTCAATTAAAACAATTCTCATTTCAAGATGATCTGAGGTATTCAGTTACACTATTTCATAGTGCCTAGCTGATTATCCCTCTAAGAGATACTGGTTAGTCTATAAAGATAGAGAACTAATCTAAAAATGGGTCGAAAACTTGACCATGGGAATATCTGCTCTTGATGTATGTGAAGTGGCCTGGACTCTTTTCATGACCAAGACAGCAGACGTCCAAGACTATCATCGCAACCTATCCCAGCAAATCGTCGGGTGTATAAGAACATTTTATGGTAAGACATATAGAGGGCCTGTCTGCGCAATTAGACCCTTAGTTCCTTCAGAGCAATTAAGATCATTACAAGAAAAAAATATGCAACATGAGGGGCGCTGGAGGTGGAGGTCACTTGAAAGTTCTAGTGGGTATGTAGTCATGTGCTAGTTTCGACCAGTGGCGTAATTAAACTTGAGGGGCCCCCCTGCCAAGTGTATGGAGGGGTCCCCTAGGCTCCTGACCCTGTCTGGTGCTCTTGGGCTCACCATTTCACAGTGCCGGAGGGGGCCCCCTGGATCTCGCGGCCGCCTGCACCACAGGGGCTAATGTTACGCCCTTAATTTCGACAGACACTCTAGGCCTTTGTCCCTAAATCTTTGTGCTCTATGCAGAGGGCCTTAGATTTGGTCGCAGCATCCACTGGGAGCCAGTCTAGTTCTGTTTAGGTGGGTTTGATTTGTTACTTCTTGGGTGGTTTACACATAATCTGGCTGCCTAGTTGTCAGTATCCTTTTTAGTCTCCTGATGAGTTTTTTTTGCAGGGAGTCAATTTAGTTGTTGCACTAGCCCAAGCATGTCTTGACCAAAGCTTGACCCTGTCCTGTGCCTTCAATGAGGTGCTGTAGCAAGTAAAAATCTGTTCGCTCATTTGCACAGGCAATACCCCAAGCTAATTTGGGAAAACCTCCTGGAATTGCCTGGGCCTAAAATGTGCATCCACATGATCCACATCACAGAAGAGGATGAAAAGGAAGCCTCTGTAGCTAATTTTGAATTAGTGAAGTGCCTACGGGTCGGGAAATGCAAAAAACAAATACAAATATTCATTAATTTTTTTTATGGGGTTAGCTTGGCATTCAATAGTCCGGTGAGTGAATTAACTTTCTAAAAGTATGTTTTCAATCACAAAGAACTACTTTCTCAGACTTCTTTGGGGACACATTGGACTCCGCACACATTATCATTAACCCAAGCTAGATAACGCCAGTCGAGCCGAGGACTCGAGGCCACCAGAGGACTGAGATCCTGTACAGAGTCAATTGACTACTCGCAGGAAGGACTTCTCGGTAACCCTACTATCCAAATAGTGATCAAGGCACAGTTTTAGGTCACTCTTAAGATCCGATTCCTGCCGATCGAGCTGGACGCATTCAACACCGCGGAAAGATAACTGGGGCATACTCAGATTGCAAATCAAGGATTTCCATACCACATTCTTTTCTTAGTCTTGCAGCACCGGTATACATATGCATATATTCCTGTGAGAATTAACCAGGCATTTGTTGTGAATAAGTGTGGTTCTCCTGAGGAACGCAGGTTTGCAAAAACACAAGTAGAGAATCCAGAAGTCAAGCAACTGGACATTAGGCAACTTCAAGTGCTGTGTGATGCTCTAACATTGCTTTGAAATCAAGTTCAGGAATCCAAAAAAGTATTTTGTCATTTTTATTCATTTGGTGCTTAAGGCATTCTGATCTAAAAAAAAAAAAATAAGATATGTAATGAATTGAAACTTAAATGATAAAGAGTCTTCACTATATTGGTATGTATGACAGATTGGAGAGGTTGTGGATGAGTGTAGTAAGTGAGGTGAGTGAAAGTGAAGATTTTAATGATTCACGATAAATGTTTTATTCGTATTTATGTGTATGTGATGTTGTCCATGTTGATTTACTTATTCCTAATAAAATATATCTTGATATTCTTCTATATCCACTTGGTTTAGAGCCCTTTTATTACAGATATCTGTTGATTCGATGCAACGGTATTAGTTGCCAGACGTTTTATGCTTTTGTAGTTTTCTTTCCCTACCTCAGGAACTCTGATTTGCTGCAGGGAGTCCCCTTTGTATGTGCATTAAAGACTTACTTCTAAACATCCTGTGGCTGTCACAATAATGTTAAGGGCGTACATGCGTGTATGCGGTTTCTAATCTGTTTGTATTGTTCTTTAATAGATCCCTTTCTGTTCAGTCCTGGGATTGATTATATTTAGGTAAAGTCGAAGTTTTGAAGTGATATCCGTGGAATTGAGGGAAAAAGACAAGCAACTGTGAAACACAACCTAATAAAAAACTGGGCCACCAAATGTTTTACTTGGTTTCTTTCTTTTCAAAGGATTTGTACGCATTGGACCTGGAACCATATCGATATTCTGGAGTCAACTTGACTGGGTTCCGCATTCTGAATGTTGAGAATCCTTATGTGGGCATGATCTCTGAAAAGTGGTCAATGGAACGCCTTCAAGCTGTGCCCAAGCCTGAGACTGGTCTGCTCGATGGAGTAATGACGGTATGATGATTGCTTTAAGATGTCATCACCCATAGTTTTGTATGGTCACAGATATTTAGCAAATGCTATCCTATATGCAGTTGCGGCTCATGCAAGTTAAGTGCTGTGGGGCGTGGGTGGGGGCTTGTAAGTGACAAATGATGAAATAGGGAAAATAAAATAATAAATAAATAAAACCACTTACCTTGCACTGGCAGCACAAGGTAAGTGGTTTTATTGATTTTATTTTCCCTATTACATCTTTTGTCACTTGCACCACCCTGCCCCACCGCATTTATCTGCTTGGTCTGCCACTGCCTACATGTTCAATTTCAATTTGTGATAAAATTAGGATGAGATTTTTTAAGAGACGTAAAAAAGAAAGGAATCTAAAAGCTAGCTTCTGCTTTCAGTGTTCAAACGACAGCTGATTTTTTGGTCACTTATTAGTCTGGCATTGATATTCTGTATTTTTTACAGAAATAATAGAAAGATTCTTAGGATTGCGGAGAATCGGCTGTAGTTGGGGGATCATATTTGGAAGTGTACATATATTTATTCTCAAAATTATGATGTAGTTAAAATGCATGAAAATATTTTTTGTTCTGAAGTAAATGTTTTTATAAAGATAATTTGGAAACAAAATAAGCAGTCATTAGCTAATATTGAGATATATTTGTGGTTGTCTGTTTATTTCATGCACCGCAGTAATTCAGTTAAAGGAGTGCAGAAATCTATATCAAACCTCTTATCTGGTTTTAAATTTCACATACAATAAACTAAATAAAATGTAAAACATGACTTACTATATATTGCCTAATATTCCACACTCATTTTACCTAAATGTGCACAATGATTCAAAACCTGACTGTTCATCTATTTTACCTTCTATATACCTTTCTCATTCATGATGATAGCTTCGCACCGGGAAATACTGCTGAATAACGGTGTGTTCTATAAATCTTCCAGTCCGCGGTTCTCTTGCATAAACGGAGGAAAGTGACCAGGGCCTGCTTTATGTTTGATGGTATATACTTTGTTCATCAGGGTGACGGAGGACATTGCGTCTGCCACTCTGACTGACAGATGACTACCATATTTTGAGATTGCTATTGGGCTAGGGCAGTGGTTCTCAAACTTTTTCGACCTGTGGCTCCCTTCACCTAATTGGCAGTTGGCCGTGGCTCCCCCCTTTAGCTGACAACCACAGGTTCTTTTTCATCCCTACTTTCTCCCTTTGCTATGGCTTTTCCATACGTCTCTTTCTTCTCCCTTTTGCGGTTTCTCTCTGTTTCTTGCCCCGTATAAAAGTTTGTTGAGGAAAAACAGGCACCAGTCCCTAACAAGCATTTACAATGCAATGGTTTCGCCTTTGGAAAAGTTTGAGCTATTGGCATTGTAAATGACAAAGTTTGTATTTATGTGTTGGTTTAAGAAATAGAGAAGTAAATGGCATTGTTATTTACATTGCCATTTGCTTAATTTCTCTCAAATGTGAGACTTATTGTATCCTACGGACGAGTTTAGCAGACAGCAATTACTACCACACACACACCTAGAGCCACACACACACACAATGCGGCCACACATACACAGACACCCAGAGAAACACACACACACATACACACCCAGAGCCCCCCCCACACACACACACCTAGAGCCACATACACACACCCAGAGCCACACACATACAGACACACATCCAGAGCCACACAAACACACACCCCGAGAGCCATACACACACTCAAAGTCACACATAGACCCAGAGCTACACACACCTAGAGATACACAAACACACACACCCAGAGCCACACAGACATCTAGAGCCACACATACACTTAGAGCCACATACACACACTCAGAGCTAGCCACACATACACACCCATAGCCAGCCACACACACACACACTAAGACTCACACACTCACCCAGAGCCACACACACACATACACTCAGAGCCACACACACACACCCAGAGCCACACACATATACACACCGAGAGCCACACACACACACACACCCAGAGCCACACACACACATACACCCAGAGCCATACAAACACACATACTCAGAGCTACACACTTACACCTAGAGCCGCACACACACTCAGAGCCACACACACACACACTCAGAGCCAGCCACACACACACACCCAGAGCTAGCTACACACACACACACTAAGAGCCACACACACACACACCTAGAGACACACACACACACACCCAGAGACAGCCACACACATACTAAGACCCACACATACCCCCAGAGCTATACACACACACACCCATAGCCACACACACACACACCAGAGCCACACACACCCATAGCCACAGACACACACTAGAGCCACACACACACACACTCACTCAGAGCCACACAGACACACACATCTAGAGCCACAAAAACACACACACACATACCTAGAGCCACACATACAACCTGAGTCACACACACATACCCAGAGCCACTCATACACATACCCCGAGCCAGCCACAAACACACACCTAGAGCCATACACACTCAGAGCCACACACACACTCAGAGCCACACACACACTCAGAGCCACACACACACTCAGAGCCACACACACACCAGAGCCACACACACATACACACCCAGAGCCACACACACATACACACCCAGAGCCACACACATACACACACCCACTGCTTCACACACATACACACCCAGAGCCACACGTACACCTAGAGCAACGCAAACACACATACCCAGAGCCACACACACACTCAGAGCCACACACACACCCAGAGCTACACACACACACACACACACACACACCCATAGCCACACACACCAGAGCCACACACACCCATAGCCACACACACACACACATGAGACTCAAGCGAGGGGAGAGCTTCTGGTATGTGTTCGCCGGGAGCCCTTCCTCGTGCCCTCAGTATGCAGCCAACCAGAAGAACTACTGGAAGCAGATCGCGTGCGCTTTGAAGAAACAGAAGAACCTGTGTCAAGACCCCAAGGCGGTCTTAAAGTCAAAGGAGTGCAAAAAGGGGCCCAAGGAGGCGCTCCTCAGCTTCTCCAGCTCCAGCCTTATAGAAGCTGCCACTGGGAAGGAGAAAGTAATTCACCCCGGTAAAAAGCCCTCCCGCCCTTCTAACGCGACTGCTGAGGTGAAGCAGGACGCTGAGACGAGCAGCAAAGAATGCGTGGAAGACGAGAGCGTCGACCAGAAAAAGGTCGCGGAGGAGTACTGCGGGGAGTCGTGGGGCTCGCTCTGCGCATTCTTCTTCTCCATGGTGCAGGATAAAAAGTGCTGAAGAAGTACTAACTTTTCCATAGGCGCCTGTTGGCCCCTGTGTGACGTTTGTGATACTTTCTGCTGCTTGGGTCTCGTTTTTTTTAGACAACTGAATGATGCATTCTGGGACTTGTAATTTCACTTTTAATATCGCATTTATAGACTCAAAATATCCAGCGAGCAAATAATGTAGACTTAAAATCAGGGCAGACATACGATGCCACGTGTGCTATAGGGCGATGTAACAGCTATACTTCTTCACTGGGGAAGTATACTGTGGTTTACTAGCAACTGTGTATTTACTACACAGTACCGTGTGCTATGCGCAGGGTGCTCGATGTAAATACTGTAATTATAAAAACAGAGCTGTGTATTTAAACATCTTTAACAGTCTTGTAAAAAACGTGTTTCTTTTCTATGTTGATATACCGTAAATTTTATTCTGTACATATTTTTTATCTGTGAACACTGGTGCAAAGTGCACAGCCAAATACTTGCTTAGTGTTCTTTGAGCGATTTTTAAAACGGAACAAATTTAATACCTGTCTATGATTTTAATTGGTCAATTAGAATAAACGCTTTTGAGACTCTTTGAAATAAATGCATCGGTGCATTCGTCTTTGGGCGTGGGGTATATGTGGAATGTGTAAATGCTAAATTACAAATGGTTGCGTGGACAAGCGTCACTGGGAGCTCAGTGCTGCATTTTTTAACGAGACCCTGCACGTTGAGATCCGAGCTACCGCGGGCACTTTAGTTTCATTTGAAGACCAATTAGGGAGAGAGTTGCAGCATTCTCACTGCATGTAGTACACCACGGTTCAAATGAATGACCTCTGCTTCTCATGCTCACAGGCAGCTCAGCTGAAAGACGGTCTGGTTGACCAATGCCATTTAAAAGCGTACCCGGACGCCTCTCTGTTCCAATGGCTAGCCTCCATTTATGGAGCTAGCCAATGAAGCAGAGAGGCGTCTTCAAGTCACCCATACTAGAAACTACAGATTTCGCTGGAGGAGGAGCCTGACAGCTCCGCCCCCCAGCGAAACCTAAAAAGCTTTATGCTGTGGAAAAAATACAAAACAAAAGCCTGTATCAAATTAATCTTTGACGTAATTAGTTTATTATGATTCTGAGATCTTTGGAGGTCAAAATTAGTTCCTTTTGGATTGCAATCTAATCACTACATAAGAACTAGAATGATACACCAAACAACCTGGCAGAAAGTAAGTGAGATATACTACTGTTGGCAGATCCAAAATCCACACTACATATTTTAAAGAACCGGTAACAATATGTCAGGTAAAAGCAGTGCTGTTATGCCAGACCTAAAACTGCGATTCTACGCAGACATATGGGTAACTTGACAGATTGCCTGCCACAAGTTGCTCAGCCATGACACAAATAAAGTGCCTTTGCCCACTGTCACAAAGATGGATACTTTGCGCAGACTTTCCAAGCTGTAACCCACAGGCTCTGTAACGGACTGCTCATCACATTCAGAAGGGCCCGATTTTTCCTGAAATTTAGAAGACCTGAAAATATTTATGTCCAAGGCACATCACAGGGAACATCAGCTGCAGCCTAAAGAAAACAACAATCAACCCAAAGAGACGTCAACACTGTAAAACTTACAAACAAGCTATAGCCTTACTACCTTACCTGCATCTCCCCACAATACCTGTCCTACCTTGTAGCTCCTCACGGTCATAACATGTTAATCCATTCTGCTCTAAGGCTACCACTACACCTGTAAAGTACTTTGCTGCCTCCCATGCTACATTATGGGCTCAAAAATAGCATACAATAACATTTATCAGGAATTAAATATAAACAAACTGGCTATGATGCATTTCCGTTGTTGAGGTGCGTTCTTCACTAGATGAGTGTTCTGTAGAAGAGTTGTCTTAGCGTGATGCAAACAACAATCAACAGACAGCTCATCCACTTGATACAGATTTGCTATTGCTCACTAAACACTGAATTGCAGACTCTCCTTCTTGGGTCTTGTAGGATAAATCCTTCTTTTATCCTCAAACTGGTTTCAATGAAGGGATGTTCCAACAATCATTAATACATGAGCAGACAGGACTTATAAAAACGTACTTTATCCACACTAAAGACGGCAAAAAAAGTCAATCTCTTTTAGATTGTAGCATGCGTGTCAAAAAGTCCCTTAGTGGCCAGCAGCGAAAGGTGCTCTAAGTTAAGAAGTTCACAGGACAGCAGTCAAATGTACTGCACCCAGTTCCTAACCCCCTCCATTCTATATAGATATCTGTAACTGGTCATACGCGTTAGTACAAATACAGCTATTTGCATTCCTGCCCCATTCTTAAAGAAAAAACTTAACAGATTGCATATTTTCTTAGGAGAAAATAATTTTTAATAATCTAAAAAAAAAGTTTGCGTAAAACTAGGTACAAAGGCATTTCTTAAAGCTTTCATGGACCGTGTACTTGGAAGTGAACCCAGGAGGCTGCAGGGTGCCTTAAGACCACAGAACACAGCAGACTGCCAACTGCAGGGATCAGTTCCGAGAACGCGGAGGCAAAAAACGCATCCAATAAATAATATGTTTACTAGAATCCTACCATCTAACTGAAATATTCCACTGCATAAAGGAACTCCTGAGTTCCTGGCTAAATCTCAGAGATGTATACATGTATTGAGCGGACAACTAAACTCATCAGGCGGGAGGGTGCCTGCTGCCACAGTGTTCTGAACGTGAAGTTCTTACGACTTGACCCGAACATGGAAGAAAGGTCCCTCGCAGCATGATGGCTCTTCTGAGCTGCACTTTGGCAAGAGTCTTTTTCTTGGAAAATTGAAGGAAAAGTCACTCAAACCAGCGTGCACAGAGAACTTGCTATGGAGTTGTATGTCAAGGTCATGGAGGCGGGGCAGGCATGGCTGTCGCGGTAAAACTGTGGTGGATAGGAAACGATCCAAATGCATTCAAACGTGCCATATTTTAGTTCGTCCTACCCACAAACAAGATCCAACGGAGAGGGGGCGGGGGGGGGGTGCGGGGGCGGGAACGGACACACGGGTAGCGGGAGGGAGCCTCCCCTTGTCCCAGCAAACAAAGCACTCACCTGGACTTCGTTCCGAGGCCGAGGCGGGACATGCTCTTTCCCCGGGGCTCCTCCTTCGCTCGGGAGCCTCGCAGAAGTGCCGGCAATGCCGGACCAGACACGGGGGCGTTCCCGGCGTCCCGTGACGTCGGCAAAAGCCAAAGAATGTCGGGAACGCCCCCGTGTCTGGTCCGGCATTGACGGACAGGCCCCTCGTCCAATGGCAAGGCTCCGTTTACGGAGCCAGCCAATCAAGGACGAGGGCCGAACAAAGCCACCTTACAGTTCTCAACAGGATTTCGCCTGCGCCGAAAAGATGCGCAGAGCGCATCTTCGGCGAGGCGAAACCTAAAAACGTGTGCCCGTGTGCCCCACCTTCAACCACCGGCCAAAATTGACCCCTGCAATTGCTGCAAATTCAATAATCTGTTGCAAAATTGACAAGGCGGCTGTGATTCTGTCATTCACTTCGAAGTACAGTACCGCCCTTTAACGGAAAATTCAGAGAGAACACAATTTCTCTGTCTACATTTATTGTGACATATGAAAACAAACACAGAAACGAGGCATTCGGATGTTTTGCGCTGCCCATCACAATGCCAATAGCTGTGCAAACAAACGAGGAGACGAGAGGAATTGAAAAAGGGAATTTTTTTCTCAATGAAGCTTTAAACAGTTGCATGTGTGCTTGTACCAACATTCTAATGTCATATATCTATATTTTAACTATGAGTGATGCATTATATATGGCCTCTTGTAGCATCTGTAAAACCCACCAGCCATCCAATTTCAAGTGTACCTTTTTCGGTGAAAGAAAAGTGGAAAAATACTAATTCCAGGTTCATTGTCTCAGAAAACACTAAATACGGATAAATGCAGATACAATGAGGAAAAAATATAATGCAGACGTTAACAAATACAGACTAGAGTGGGAGAGAGGGAGGGAAGAGTGCCTCTTCCCATTCGCCACCTTCTACCCGCTGGGCCAGCCGATCCATCTCTTGCCAGCCTCGTCTTTCTGCCCCTCGCCGTCCTGTACATTGTTATAAGTTGGTGTTAACTTTAGAAGTGAGTGGGCCGACTAAAGGGTAACAGGGACCAGGCTTGTGTGCAGTGCATAAGTTTCTGTGTAAGACAGTTTCTCTGACCTTGCGTTTAGGGTTACAATACCATGACATAAGCGGACTAGACCCGGTGACCCGGTGAATAGAGCTACCAGGCCAGCATATATGACATGGCGACCAGGCCCTTCTCATAAGGGGACCAGGCCATGTGATATAGGGAAACCAGTTTATTTATCATAATGTCAACACATTAAGAATGAATGGCCGAGTCAACCCTCTAGTTCCCCAAACCATCCCAAATCTTCCTGAGATTAATGCAGTTACAACTTGGCTCCTTCCAGCGCCTGGAAAAGTCCATGTGAAGGAAGGAAGCACCTTCTGTTTGTGTGAATCTTGCTCTCGTGCCCTCGGTGCCTGCCCTCCGTCGCCTCCTCCCCCACAAGCCTCTCCGTGCCGGGCTGCAGTTAATGTTCAAACCCCGCTCCCCCAACACCAACGGCAAGTTGCGCTTCCACACGGCGGACTTTAAATATCTTTTTAATGACTTGAATATATCCCAGATAGTACACTCCTCTCGGGGCACGACGGTGTCACAACTGCCCTCGTGCAATGTGCCCCCCCCCCCTGCACGCACATATATTGCCAAGCAGGCGGACACACACTCACACACAATCCACACTCTCACACTGATGCTCAACAACACGTAGACACATATGCAGAGACATGCAGATGGATGAGCTGACACGCCCAGGCTCACTCACTCAGACACACTGACACGCATGCACGCAAAAGCGGAGACAGACACACAGGAATACACATGAAGAAACCTCCACAGGCACACGTGCAAAAACACAGAGGCGCATATACACAAGTATGTACACACACCAATATTTGTACGCACAAAAGTGCATACACAAACATAACTTAATTCACGGTGCATTCGTGGGTGCTGGTGGGGTGGATGGCACAAACCAAAATACATGTTCACAGGGAAGCAGAGGTGGTAGCAATACAATTTCGAGTCACGAAACTTGACATACAATTAATACAGTTTCTCATATATAGATATTTTCTTTTGAAATAAACGCGATATGTAGCATTACATTTTTTTTATTATGGGTTATTACGGTCCCCTAATGTGCTGACACGAGAGAAAAGCTGAGCCGGACCGAGACTATTGGGAGCATTGGCGGGCTGATCCAGGATGCAAAACAAGACCGGGCGAGGCTCCGAGGAAGCTGCTGTTTGGCCCCGCCCCCTTGGCCACATGCAGGACAGCGCGGAAAGCGCACTTTTAAAACAGACAAAATGCCCCTCCCCACGTTATCGGTGGGACAACAACAATGAACAGGAGCAGCACAGACACATCGCCCTTGAATATCACGGGAAGGTTCACTAGCCTGCCAGCATTCAAATCAAATGGCACTGAACAAGCTTTGCTGAAGTAGCAACATAGTGGACACAATGAGCATACTTTTTCATTTTCTAGTGTGCTATGGCACATTAAAATGGATGACCTAGTTGTTTTAGGTGCAAAATGGATGGTCACTCCAACAACGAAGGTGAGAGGCACATCCCCCACCATGGGTCAATTTTCTCTTAGATCAATACCATCGCAGGTGGACCAAACAAGCACCTGAAGTAGGACAAGTGCATAGAAATAAAAGCAAGACTACAACCACCAGTCTTCAATCCATGCTAAAAGAAATAGGACTGTATTGCTCTCTAGGAGACTCTGTACAAATGAGGCGGCCATATTGGAAAAGCGCTACCTCAAGGATATAAAACGCACCCTACGTCACCCGAGCTTACTACCCAGCTAACACAGGTCAGAAGTCCTACGTACTATTTTAACCTACTTTTGACCAATAGAACGTATCATTCTTTACACTATCTCTCTGCTCACTGCTACCATACCACGCTATCTCTCGCCCTGCTGATCCTTTTCACTCACTTTCTTTCGTCCTGTAGGCCGGTTAACTCTCTTTTCACCAACACACCAACACACCTCAAATCCCATTACTCGTTAAGCCACTACCACAGCTGACACCCCCCTCATATCCATCCACCGCCTGATACCTCACCTTCACCCAATTTAGTATCTAGCCACTACCACAGCTATCACCTTCCCTCATACCCACTCACCACCTCCTTACACATGCCACCACCTCCCCAAGCCCGACCCCACACAGTTTAACATGGACTACAAACAGAAACACACATACAACGCCTCACCAACTACTTTGGGCTTATTATGGAGCTCACAGGCACGCACACCTACACCATCACTTACCCCAAACTCTCTAAAAAGGCAGCCAAACGCTTCAAGCACAATCTCATAAAACTTCACTCAGAAACACCCACAGCTGATCCCTATTTCTGAATACATAATAGACACACAACCAATGACATCATCTTCCATATGAAACGGAGAGCACAATGGAGAAAAGCATTTCTAACCCTATTTACACTCTCCCCCACCAGGAAAATCCCCCATGGCCTATTGATTTATATCGCCCCCTCCCAACTTTTCCAAGTGACTGCAACCATCACCATCTACAACAATGGAACCATCCTTATGCAATCTACAGATTGTAACCTAAGCCTCTTAGATAACATCTTCCCAATTATCAAAGAGCAAGTGTCTAAACCCCAAACGACCACTCAGGCCACCCCCTCCGCCATTACTCAAAATTTCCCACGTCCTCTCCTTACCGACAACAACGACGTGCCAGACCGTCCTTTACCTGCATATGACCTATTTGACACTCCCCGGACTTCCCCCTATGCTAACATACGTCATTCTATCACACCAAACCCTCAATCCAACACAACTGAAGTTACCTACGCACCACCAGTAACCACCGAACACTCCTTAACCACTACAAAAGATCCCCTTTTGGTTAACACCATCTCGCCCCTCACTTACATTCACGCTTCCGCAACCTGGCCAAACACCGTCACCCGTACTAACCACCCCCCTAACGCTAGTCCACCACCCTTACTTCAGATGGTAGACCAAATTACGACACCCCACTCAGTGGACAGAGAAAACACGTGGCCCTCCATCATCACCTTGGACCCTAGCTTACTTCCTAAACCCACATCCCAGCCGTCCACTCCCACAGCCCACTCGCCGTCATCCACATTTTTAGCCACACCCTCATCCCAGCCATCCTCCCTACAGCCCACCTATTACACACACTCACACCCGCAGCACCCCTACCTTCCCCCCACACAGTGGTCTCAAACCACATTCCTGGCCAGCTCCCAGCACCTACATCTTCACCCATAACACAGACCCATTCACCTTCCGTAGGCACCCCCACAGCCCACCCAACACACACAGTCCCACCCACAGCACCCCTCTCATCCACACTCACACATACAACCAACCGTACACCAGGCCATATATCAACGCATGTGTCCATAGCCACACCCATAACACAGCTACATACCACACACCAGCATGCACAAAAATCCAAATTTGATAAGATCATGCTCTCTTTGAATCAAATCAAAGAAGAACTCCAAGCACTCAATGATCATTTTGCGAGACAACCATGGGGAACTAGAGCTATAAGACACCCCAGAACTGGCTGGCCCAGGAACCAACCCACAACTAATATGACTCTCCATTGCCCCATTTGGTCCTCAGTCCCCTCCTACAATAACTCATCCCGACCAATTAGAAGCACCATTCCGCTTTCAGAAAGTGAATTACTCTCCCTGTTGAGCACTTATGAACCCACCCACATGAAGACACCCACACCTGCATCATTGTTGATCCCCACTATTCCCCCCAATCCTCATAGGACCATTAAACCTAACTCTAGAGGGGTCACAAACAGCAACCTTAGAAGAATCCCTAACACTCAGGAACCCTCCTCAACCATCAGCACGCCCAAACTCAAATGTATTCTCCTAAACTGCAGATCTGCCGTTAGACATGCAGCGGACATAGCTGATCTGATCCTCACACATGAACCAGACCTGATAATGCTAACTGAAACCTGGTTGAAGGAATCCTCTGCACCAATCATTGACATTTTAGTACCACCCAGTTACAACATCATCAGACTAGACCAAGACAGAGCTGACAAGTCGGGGGGAGGCATTGCCTGCATTCATCGTAACAATATCTCAATAAACAGAGCCATTTCCCCATCATTTCAGTCTTGCGAATACATGTGCCTTGACGTCACTAGCAAGGGCAATCCTGTCTGCTCTCTGCACATCATCTATCACCCACCAGGCGAGAACCCCAACTTCACTGAGGACCTCATGGACATGGTATCCTCAAACACTGGACGACAAAATACCCACATTTTCCTCGGAGACTTCAATCTCCATTGTATGATCTAAACGATACAGCGGTGAACAGTCTTAAGAATTTCCTAGATGACCTAGACCTAACGCAATTCTGCAACATCCCAACACACGACAAAGGTTCGATCCTGGACTTAATAATCTCTAAAACAGACTCCATTCAGCTAGAATCAATCCAACCTTGCGACTGGTCAGACCATCACATCATCAACTTCTCCATTACTGAAAGGTGAAACTGATCTCAGCTCAATCCACAAGACTAAAGGTGTGGAAAAGAGACCTGAAAAAACTCAACCTTTACACCTTGCCTCCCTCATGTCACAACTTACTGTTGCCCCCCGCAGGATCTGCCAAAGTACATGATCTCACCGATCAGTACCTCGCTACCATGACATCAATAATAAACAAGGTAGCACCTCTACAACTAAAAAGAGTCTCTACGAAAGATTCAAAACCTTGGTGCAACGGTATTCTCAACGAGGACAGGCGCTCACTCAGAACTTCAGAACGTGCCTGGAGGTCGATACCTTCCGCCAACCACCTCAAGATTCTCAGAACAAAGAGAAACGCATATTACCAAAAGATCAAGCGCACCAAAGCCAACTTTTTCAGCCTACAACTTGACCAGGCAAGAAATTGTCCCCAAAAACTCTTTGAACTGATCAAAACCCAATCCAAGGAGGCAACTCATCGTCCACGAAGTATAGAATGCCCGCAGCCAAATTGTGAAGAATTCTCCACCTTCTTCACTGTGTAGACTGATACCATCAGGAACGACCTCCTTAAGGATCTAACCTTATCCACGAGAACGAATGCACAAACCCCTCCGTCTCCCCGAATCGCATCATGCCAAAACCCATCAAAGTCCAACACAAAAAATAATGCAGACTGGTCATCATTTACCTCCTTTTCTGAAGATGCCATAGGCAATATACTCTGTGCATTGAACCCCGCTAACCACTTCTCTGACCCACTTCCGGCAAACGCAGTCAAAGACCTTACTCCACTGCTGCTACCTCTTTGGTCCAAGATCATTAACAGTTCACTTCACCAGGGGTGCATCCCAGATTCCCTCAAAGTAGGCCAGGTTTCACCCATTCTAAAGAAACCCACGGCAGACCCCGCAGACCTAAACAACTACCGCCCCATCTCCAATATCCCTACCTTAGCCAAGTTGCTGGAAAAATGTGTGCATCTTCAGCTAACGAATCATATTGATCACTTTAACCTTCTCAACAATCACCAATCAGGTTTCCATAGTACGGAATCAGCCATGACACACATTATTGACGATGCGCTGCAAATACTTGATCAAAACAGATCATGTTTACTCATCCTACTTGACCTCTCCTCTGCCTTTGATACGGTTAAGCATGAGAACCTGCTAGACCTCCTGAAACACAGAATGGGCATATCTGGGACAGTGCTAAGCTGGTTCACTTAATTTCTCCAAAATCGGACCCAACAATTCAAAGTCAACAACACCCTGTCCAAGCCCGTCCCAGTAACTTTGGGAGTCCCACAAGGATCCGCATTATCCCCAACATTGTTTAATGTCTTCTTGGAACCTCTCACCGAAATTCTACAAACCTCTAACGTGCAATATCACATGTATGCAGACGACACACAACTATACCTCAAGATCCACACCCTGGAGGATATCGACTTGATACAGCGCTTAGGAATACCCAAACCTGGCTGGCTGAAAATCATCTTAAATTGAACACCCTAAAGACTGAATTCTTACTAATAGCTCATCCAGCCCAAATCCCCAAAATGCAAGAATGGATCAAACATATTACGGCATTCAACGTTCAACCCACCATCGTGGACTCAGCTAAGTCATTAGGTATGACCTTAGACAGTAACCTCAACATGCAAACACATATCAGCAGTGCCACAAAGGGAGCAAACTTCCAGATAAATACACTGAGGAAACTGAAACCCTTCCTACCACACAATGACTTCTAGCAAGCAGTACAGGCTCTGGTTATTCCTAGAGTGGAATACGGATGTGTCTCTCTTTGTGGCCTACCCAAAGCATCAACTGCACCACTAAGGGCATCGATCAACGCCGCAGCAAGACTCATAACTGGGTCTAAACGCAGTTCCCACATCTCCCCGGACCTACAATCCCTAAACTGGCTACCCTGGAGGCTAGAATTCAACTGAAAATTGCGTGCATGACGCACAGAGCCATGCATCACAAGACACCAAGCTATCTGGCACAGAAATTGACGATCTAGGGTGGATCCAGATCCTCAAGAAATGCTGAAAAATTACTACTGAAACCACAAAAATTCCATAAGAAAAAAGCTTATAAAAGATGCTTCTCTGGGATGGCTCCCAGAATATGGAATGCCTTACCCCCAGAAACCAGACTTAACCCATCCACTACCTCTTTTAAAAAGGAAGTAAAATCCATCCTCATGGCCAAATTCACATGAATATGGTCTTCTGAAAACCTGTGACGAGATGCACACGCGCACTCAACCACAAGACATTTGGATGATACATCTTACTATGCAGCTTTTACAATATGTTGTGTACATATGTGTGGTTATGTTTATATTTCATGTATAAGTAACTTTTAATGGTTGTATAGCGCTCTGATATCCGTCAGGATCTTGTTCGCTCTCTATAAAAATTTCAAAATAAATAAATAAATAAAATTGCACATTTTTTAAAATTGCTATAACATTCTCACATGATTACAAGCTAGCTCGGCACAAGCTGTTTCCCACATTGTGCGCGGCACCCCTGGCTACTCGTAAAGGCGAATCTGGGAGTCGCAGCGCACAGTTTGGGAACCATGGGGCTAGGGGTAATCCCTGCATTTTTAGAGGACTGCCGTCACTGAGGTTTTTCTGAAGGTACTAAAAGTTTGGTGGATTGCCCAGTTTTGACAGCCAACTGTCAAAGTGTGTGTTATGAAAAACAAATAACTAATGATCTTCACAAGCAAGGAGTTCTTTCCAGGATTTTAATTTTTATGTTCTTCACTACCAGTTTTTCCCTGGAAGAGCGAACAGAAAAAAGGGACTTCAGACTATCAGCCCTGAATAGGTCAGGCAGTTTAATGCCCTTACTCAGACTTCCAGCACTCTGTCAGGATGTAGGAACAAGCCTTCTGTTGATGGAGCCAATGGAAACCACAGATGGAAGGTTGGCGGTCGAGAGTTTGGTGGACAGGGTACTTTGTCACATTTGTGATGGAGCACCATGACTGCCAAACTCTAAAAAAATGGCCTGTTTACAATGATGGTGAGACTGCCACTGCCAGTCCGTCGGTGGCGGTCCCACCGCCATCGTAATGTAGATTCCCGCCACCACATTAGGATGGAGGGCAGATGGGTGGGTGTCGGAGAGACCGACCCCCACTGATCCGAATGGCTCAAGGAGCCCGTCGGACCGTCAGCGGGAACATTGATCCCTACAAAGGTGGCTGTGCCTGACAGGCACTGCCGTGTGGATTATGATGTCTCTCCCCGCTGGCCGTTTCATGGCAGTTTAACCGCCATGAAAAGGCTTGCGGAAAAGGGACATGGGGGCACATAGCGGGCCCCCTTCTCCCCTGGCCCTCAGTTTAAGGTTTGCCCTGTACCATGTGGCAGGCACCACATGGTACCTGCCACGTAGTGCAGGGATATGTGTAATATCCATTTTTAGTACTGTGGCGTGTGCTGTAAACTGCAGGCCCATAGTCTCTAAATAATGATGCCAAAGGATATGATAATGTAATATATTCAATTAAATACTTCCTACAAGCGTAAAATGATATGAGAGTCTCCTCAAAGTACAGTGACTTGATTATAACTTATGGCAGTTGAAACGTTATCACATAAATATGCATCCCTGTGGGTAGATGAATAACAGGGCCGTAGAGAGAGAGAGAGAGAGCCAGAGAGTGGGATAGATAGATAGATAGATAGATAGATAGATAGATAGATAGATAGATAGATAGATAGATAGATAGATAGATAGATAGATAGATAGATAGACAGACAGACAGACAGACAGACAGACAGACAGACAGATAGATAGATCGTGAGAGGAAGGTTCCAGTGCGGAAATCAACGGGGCTTGGAGATAGGGAGGGTGTTTAGGCAGGGCTGGCTTAGGGGCTGCTGAGGTGGAGCACTGGATTTTCCCCATGCCATGGCAGGAGTTTGGCTTGTGCTGACATCCCTGCCGAAGCACTCATGCAAATATACAGGTTGTGAATTCTCACCCAGTAAAATCAGACAATTACTGCGACTGGTAATTTTGGGTTCACTAACAATGAACCTTTTGTGGCCAGGTGGCGTGGTGTTCCCTGAGTATACTGCTCTGCCTGCCTTGTAGCAGGGCCCTGAATTTGTTTAAAAGTAGAACAGTAACAGATATATGTTTTGTGAGCAGCCCTATGGAGAAATCTGCATTTTCTGCATTTAAACTTCCTCCAGTTAGACTTAATGTGAAAATATCTTTTCAAGCTGGGTGAAAGTTTTGAATAGCAGGTATTCTTGAAAATCTATGGCAAATCCCAATTTTTAACACCTTGGCTGCTAGGTGTTTTCCCCTCCTATGCTGACTTTTCGTCATTCCTACTAATCATGACGAGCTCAGCTCGTCATCAGCACAGCTCAACCGTGCATCATGACGAGCTGAGCTCGTCATGAGCATGGAAAGGGTTAATTGAGAATGTATATAGTTAGTAAAGAAATATTATACTTAAACAAAATGGAAGTAAGACCTAAACTACTGGAAGAATTAAAAGAAACAAGTTTCAAAGCTTTATTCGACAGCATTGTCATAAAAGCATTTTCTCCCCACTCTATACATAATAAATACTAAATCTAATTGACAACAATTAAAATACACATTAAACATAAAATGCTGTCGGAAGCAATTTTAAAACATACAACCTCTTAAGAAATAGAGAGCTGATGCAAAAGTGAATAAAATATCATCTAAAAACATTTTACTGATATTGAACACAATTCATTGAGATAAAGTGCGGGTGCGTATAATCCATGCCCAGCCCAAATATTTGGCTAGTGCAATGGCGAGACAGGCCGAGCAATTTGTTCTTAAGATTCTAAGCGCTTCTTGATGTAGTCTAGTCCCTAGATTTCTACATACGGGTTTTAACCATCTTTGCCTTGGAGCCGCATAAAGGGGGCAAGCGAACAGGAAATGAGGTATATCCTCGACAAGGTCCTTACAGTAAACACAGGTGTTGACGTTATCAGGGGACCATTTTAAAGTAAATGCATTAAGCGGTAAACAGCCCACCCTAAACTGAAAGTACAGCTTTCTGTCCAATGGTTTTGAAATCAAGTCCCAATAATGTTCACAGGTTGGGACTAATTTGTGTTCCAAATACTGGGTTGTTAGCACCGAAGGCTGGTTAGATGACAAAACCAAGCTGTGTATCATGTCCCAGTACATTTTCTTTAACAAATCCTTGGAGGGAAAAGCTGCAGGATCAGTAACTGTCCATAGGTGGTCAAGATGCAGCTTATTAAGTAAGTTCCTGATTTCTTTTAGCCACGTGATTTTATGGAACCGATCAGAGTTGACTATGTCCATGAGTGCAGCAGCATAGTGGGCCAGTTCAGGCGTGGTCTTTATGCGCCTCCAAAATAGTAGTGGGAGCAGCCTTGCCTGGTCCTCGATTTTTTTCCTCCCAAGATCATAAAGGAGAGGGATCGATGGGGTACTCTGCGGAACTCCAATCAGCTTACGTAGAAATTTATTCTCTGCAACCGTCAACCCACTGATGTTGGCGAACCCCCATAGTTCTGCTCCATAAAGACATGCACCAAGAACTTTCATGCTGTAAATCTCCATAACAGGTTGGATAGGTTTTGTCATTGGAGATTTATGCTTCAAAGCTATAGCCCCTGACAGCTGGTGGAACTTTAAAACCGCGGAAACAATATGCGCTTTCCATTGCATATTCCCCTGCAAATTGATACCCAAGTATGTAAATCTGCATTTTCTGCATTTAAACTTCCTCCAGTTAGACTTAATGTGAAAATATCTTTTCAAGCTGGGTGAAAGTTTTGTATAGCAGGTATTCTTGAAAATCTATGGCAAATCCCAATTTTTAATTGAGAATGCATATAGTTAGTAAAGAAATATTATACTTAAACAAAATGGAAGTAAGACCTAAACTACTGGAAGAATTAAAAGAAACATAAAGAGCTGTGACATCTGTGTCACATAGTGAGGCTGAGTATTATTGCTACATTCTACAAATAAACTGGCTAAAATAAAATTTTGGCCCTAACTGTATGAATAGGGCATGTCACCTGGCTCTGAACCAAACTTGGACTGGCTACTGCTGTTTTACTACATCATTACCACACCACACTTGAGTCCATGTCCCCGTCCTCCCATTCCAGTAGTCGAGGCTGTCCAGTTTAGGCTGAGATGTTTTTTATATGCTGCAAATATAAAGAAGATATTTGTGTCTGGAGAGTTATTGAATCTAGTGATTCACAGCGCTGGAGGCGAAGTGCAGCCTTGATGTGAGAGACGCGAGCGAGGCAGCGAGTGTTCAGCCGAGCCTCATTACGGCCGTCCTGCTGGGTTTTAATGGTCCTTGGTGTCTGAAGATGGAGAAAACAACTTTAAAATTCAAACACTGCATTGAAGAAAACAAAGTACAAGATATAGAACATATTTATAGCTGGAATTTGCTCTCTGCTGAGGCTTTTGTGAAGCAATAACCCTGGATCTAAAAAGCAACTTCTGGCAGTCGAGTCCTTATAGTCACAGTCTTTCAACATGTACCACCAGTGTCTGCATGTTTGCTTCTGATCATATGTGAAGTTGCATAATGATAAAACATAACATTATGCATATAATACAATGTTAGACTATATATTATCAATTACATTGAATTATCAATATTGTAAGTGGTAACAGTGAATAACCGGGTTTATTGTATTGAATTCTTGTTGAAGTGGTGTTTTTCTAGGCTATACTTGAATATATATATACATGTGGTTCTAATTTGCACTACATTATTGGGAGTGTGTATTCTTTCATCTATTCTAGATTTCTATATGTAAAGTATATATATTTTTCTACCTAAAGAAACAAAAAAAATAATAATAAAAAATGAAATATTTTTCTATATTACAACTGTCAAGATTTTTATTATGTCATTGTTTTTCTAGAGTTTACATGCCCTTCTAAAGTAAATATCACTGTGCCAGTGTTCATTGTTTTTTTTAAATAAGTCCTTATAGTCACAGACAGAATATCACCTACCAAAATGATGTGAAGTTAGGTATAAATACTAAATATAGCTTTACTGTTCTTAACTTTATATCTGTGTCACAAACACACACACATGTACACGCTCACAACGTACACACGCACACATGTGCAAACACACACACACACTTTTTCAAGGTACATATATGTGAAGTGAAGTATAGTAAATCTATACTTATATACACATACTTATTCTCACAATATTTTGGTAGTCAACATTCTGGTTACAACATTTATTTTAGTAGCACAGTATATGAAACTCTATATTCTCACAGTATACCCTTATGGGCAGGTGTTTTCTGTCAAAGTGATGTAAAGGTGCTTTGTGGTTCTAAATATGTATTTGCCCGACAGCCCTAATTTAATGAGTGCAATAACACTTCATTTTGTCCATGTAGCCTTACTTATTCCACGATTGTAGCCACCTCGGAGCAGTATGTAAATTGATACAGTTGTACACTAGTAAAGTGCATATACATTTAGTATGTATGATTATATGCATCAGTTGACAGTAGTCCTGATTAATATCTAACTGCTCTTTTTGAGGTCTGGCAGTACTCTGATCAGTAAGGGGAGAGTGACGTTGGCCTGGATGTGAGCTTGGCCGTATATATTCAGAATTCACCAATTGCTGGCTTTTGTGTTTAACCATCAGTGAGTGCAACTGAAGTCTTGCCAGTGTGTGTGAATTTTGTAGTGTATTGCTTTAATCAGTTATGTCATTCTGTAATATTAGATGGTGCTTTGCCATTAAAGGGCTATTGAGGTTGGAGATGATAGTGTATGGTATAAGGACAGGTTATCTAATTTCTTTGTGATGCAAGCAGTCTGTCACTGCCAAGATCCACAGGATAGTAGGTGCAAAGTCCAGCAACCATCAACCACCTTTTCTATGTTCTCTGAAAGATTAATGCAGATCCAATCCTAATTTAAAACCAATTATTGTCTTCTAACTGGAGGTTAGGAATACATTTCAATTGTAACAGCAATACGCAAATCAACGATTGTATTTGCAATGTACTCACTCTCTCTCTCTCTCTGTGTCTCTCTCGCTCTCTTTTGTCACTATGAGATGTGAGGCTGTTGTCCTTGATCTTGAACGAAATATACTTATATTCCATATGCTTTCTGACTTCCAAAATCATACTCAATGCAAAGAAGGATCTGTTTGCTTTCAGGATAAACCAGGAAATAATAGGGGTATAGTTCACAAACTGTAGTAGCAGTTATAAATTAAACAGCTAAGAAAAAGGGAGGACCCCAGATGCCTGATACATGGTACCCTTTAGTGAAGTAATAACTTCTTCAATTATATGTTGGTTGCAGTTCTGGAAGGATTCTTTGAAAAGTGTTCATGATTTCCAATCACTTTCTCACTCTTTTAATCATGATGTTATGTGAACAGTGTCATGGATGGGGCGTGGCCAAGATGGCGATCAGGTGAGTCGAGGAACAGAGCGCTCCGCATACTCAGTCTGCTGACCATCATTCTGTAGGACTCCTGGGTTCGGGCAACATTACCTACATGGCCACAGTGCTTACAGGATTCATGGGGTGGCAGAGAATCCCTCGAAAACCTTCCGTCCTGCCCATGAAACAGCCTGACAAAAAGTGGACCTACGTCCCCTGCCAGAGCACTGCCTTCAAGTGGAGGTGGGGCCCATGGCCATGCTGATCTTTGGACTTTCAACCATCAGAGTGAGTTTGTGCACTGGTGGAGGCCCCTGCGTGGACCCTGGGCGTGGGGCGAAGCAGTGCTGGCGGGCTCCCCCACACTCCCACCTTTGAGCTGCTGCCCCGTCGGTGTCAAGTCACTGAACTGAGCGGGCTCATTGGAATTCAGCCTGCATTTGCACTGCATGGGACCAATACACAACGTGGCTCCCGCTCGATGAGGCACGCAGTGAACTTCTACTGCACAGTATTTGCCGGTGAGTGCCTGCAGGAGCACCACCCAACTGCAATCCCCACCCCTTCCATCTGACTGAGATAATGCTCCTCCTGCATTGTGGCCTGATCTGAGGGGGAGCCAGCATAAACTGTCCATATATAAGGCTCCTCATAAAATGGGGATTCGAATAGAAAGAACGGGCCCTCTACACTGCGCTGCCATTGACGGAGGCTGTTTTAAAAAAAAAAAATCTTTTATTTTATTTAGCACAGTTACTTAAAACCATTGCTACAAAATATCTCATTACATATCATCAATTTTTAAAGCAGTAAACCCGATTTGGTAAAATAAATCAGTTAAAAATGCAAACTAATTGATCTTTGCAATACATTGGTAAAATAAGCAGTTATTTAACAACGTCCGACATTTGCTTTTCAGCTATATTAATGTTCTGTCTAGTCATTTTCTTCTCCACTTGCTTCAAAAAATTTTAAAAGCCGCAGATAAGCTGCGTGTCCTCAGGTGTAAAGCATGCTCGCAGAGCCTGCCTCCGTGAACGGATGGAGGCTGGTGCTTTTATATGCATTCTGGGTCCTGAGATTATTGATACCGGTTGAGCTATGGGCACTGAGGGATCACACAGCCCGCTAGGTCCTGGCTGCTCAACCTTCATAAAAACGTGGTAGCAGTGCTACCTCAGAACCCCGATTGGGGACTGTTGTGCTGGTGTGTGTGGGCCTCGTTAGGTCGTGGTGGCCGCTTGCGCAGGGGTGGGAACGCGCAGCGCCGGCCAGTTATCCACACACACTGTCCTGGTCGGAAGTGACGTGCCCGAGCGCACGCCTTCCTTTTATTGATCCCCGCAGGCCACGCCTGGCCTGCGGATGCGTGGATGCGTGCGTGCGTCCACTAGAGTGCTGACCGCACTACATCTCTATCCAACTATACACAATTTCAATAATGTTCAAAACCAAAATGTTCACAATGAATTACATCAGACGATCTGTACTTGCGTGTCCCTTAGGTGACAACTTCAGGGTCTCAGCTAGCAAGCGTAGTCGTTGAGTCTTTGGCTTGGGCGGGGGTTGGGCCTCAGATTGTATCGGGGGGTGCGACCCGGCCCGCGTTCCCCGCCGCGTGATGGATTCTGGGTGGGGGTGGATGTAATCGAGGTTCCTCCTCCTTGCTCGAGCCCCAGCCCTCGGGTGTCGTTTGCCGGGCTGGCCCCTTCTTCTTGGGTCGTTGCTCGGGATGGCTCGTCGGTTCCCTCTGTGGCTTCGGTGGTAGCGCTCGAGCCAGGAGGGATCATCTTGAACCATGAGGTGTTTCTCGATACCTCCTCTCCCCCTTTGCTGGCAGTTACCATGGTCCCCTTGGTGTTGGTTACAGTCCATGGCCCTGGTTCATAGAATGTTTGAAATTTACCTCCAGGGCGTCTGTTCCTGATGACAACCCGGTCTCCTAGATGTAGCTGTCTTGGTGTCGCTCGGCGTCGGTGGCTTGTTCGCATGTTGTTCCTGCGCCGGCGTTCCTGGACCTCCATCATGTCATTTCCCGTTGGTGCCGGTCTCACAGGCATGGGGAGGAGGTCTCTGCGTTGACCTTGAAACATTAAGGACCACGGGCTTTTCTGGGTGGTGCAGTGAGGCGTTCCTCGATATTCTCTCAGGAATTCGTGCAGTCTCTGTTCTGGGTCGGCCTCCTCTACCACCGCGATCCTGAACATTTTATTGAGAGTCCGCATGAACCTTTCTGCCTCCCCGTTGGCTTGTGGCCACTGGGGAGTGATGCGCCGGTGGACGATGCCTCTGGTTTTCAGAAACGTGGCAAATTCCGTACCCTGGAAGGGTGGTCCGTTGTCGCTCTTGATCTCACCAGGCAGTCCAAACAGGGCAAATATTTTTTCTAACGCTGGCCCCACGTGTATGAATGCTGTGGATGGCACTCTTTCTACGATGGGGTATTTAGAGTATGAGTCAATGACCACTAGAGTGTGGCCCTCTCCGGGGAAGCTTCCAAAGTCCACGCTGACTTTTGACCACGGGGTCGTGCACGCTTCTTCAGTGATTATGGGGACTGGCCTTTCAGGATCGCTGGTCAATTGACAGGACATGCAGTTCTTAACATACTCATCCACGGTGTTTTCGAGTTCGGGGAACCATACCTTCTCGCGCATGCGTGCCTTCATTTTCGTGGCCCCCTGGTGGCCCCCGTGTGCAAGTTGGGTGGCTCGGTGTCTGAGTCGTTTCGGTATCACTAGGCGTGCCCCTCGTAGTAGTATTCCCTCTTCTGTGGCGCTGAGCTCGTGGCGGATGTGCCAGAACTTTGTGAGTGATTCCTTATCCGACGCTGTCCAGCTGTTGGGAGGGTGTAGGTAGTCGGTCCAGGATCCCTCTTGCACTGCTTTCAGCGATCGCATGTACGGGTTATCGTCTATGGTCGCCTCCTTGATCTCCTCGATGGTCATGCATTGGGGGCAGGATGTGAGCGCTACCCACTGGACATATTCTTCGCAGTTTTCATCAGCAGCCGCTGGTTCTTGAGGAAGGGGGTGGCGCGACAGGTAGTCAGCAGGGTTTTTGGCCCCCGGCCTGTAGGTTACTTCCATGTCGTACGTCTGCAGTTGGATCACCCATCTCTCAATGCGTGGCGGCGGATGTGGAGCGGTGCCCTTAAAGAGCGGCACTAATGGCTGATGATCGGTGACCATCATGAACGGTTGGCCATGTAAATAGAGGTGAAAATGGCTGCAGGCCCACTTGATGGCTAAAGCCTCCCGTTCTATCTGTGCATATCTGGTCTCAGTCGGGGTTAGCGCCTTGCTAGCGAATGCCAGGGCCGTCCACTTTCCTGGTTCGTGTTCTTGCGTTAGGACCGCCCCTAGGCCTACTGGGCTCGCGTCCACGATGACCTCGGTTCGCTTGGTTGGGTCAAAGTATGAGAGTGTTGCGTTTTCCAGGAGTGCGTCTTTTATGCCCTGAAATGCGTCGTGCTCTTTTGGGCCCCATGTCCACGTGGCATCCGTCTTCGTTAGTGCTCGGAGGGGTTCACTGCGAGTGGCCAGTCCTGGAATGAAGCGGCCACAGTATGTGGCCATTCCGAGGAAACTCCTCACCTCCGTTGGGGACTTTGGGGCTGGGGCATCTTTTATGGATCTTGACTTCCTTGGATCAATTTGGACTCCTTCCTGGTTGAACACATAACCAAAGAATTCGATGGATGATTGGAAAAATTGGCATTTTTCCTTGTGAAGGGTAGCGCCATAGGTGCTTAATCTCTTCAACACGTCACGTAGCTGTTTATAGTGTTCAGAGGCAGTGGCGGAATGGATGAGGATATCATCGCTCACGTTGATGACCCCTGGCAGTCCCGACAGCAACTCCCTGATGGTGTTTTGGAACACCTCCGCTGCCGAGGATATTCCGAAGTTGAGGCGCTTATACCGTCGGAGGCCAAGGTGAGTGCTGAATGTAGTTATGAAGCGGCTCTCCTCGGCAAGGGGCAGTTGGTGGTAGCCCGCATTAAGGTCGATTTTCGAGAACCATCTCGATCCATTCACGTCGGCTATGATGTCATCCATCGTGGGTGTTAGGTGTCTCTCCCTCCTAATCGCGGTGTTCGGCAGCCTCATATCGATGCATAGCCGGATTTCGCCCGGTTGCTTGGGTTTTTCGACTATGACCATGGGGGAGACCCAGGGGGTGGGTCCCGTAACCTTCTCGATGACCCCCATCTTCTCAAGCTTTTCGAGTTCTTTTTCCACCAGCGGCCTCAGGTGGAATGGTATTCGTCGATGGCGTAGGGCTGTGGGGGTGACGGATTTGTCAATGTGGAGTTTTATCGGATCACATTTGATGCACCCCAGACCTTTGAACAGTTCAGGGAAACGCTCCAGTAGTTCTTCCACCTGGTGGTTCCTGATGCGATTAGCGAAGGCGATCAGCTTCAGGTCCTCCGCTGTGTGGCTGCTCAACAGTGTGTCGGCTTCCCGATCGATGATGTGTATCGTTGCAGTCACTTCATTCTCATCAGCTCGTATGGGTATTACGATCTTACCCTTCAGAGGGAGGGGAGTGTCTGCTCCATAGGCGAAGATTCTGGTCTTGGAGCGCAGGACCTCCGGGCGAGGGCGCAGCTTATTAAATTCTTGCAGTCCCATGACGTTGACGGTGGCGCCGGTGTCAATGACAGCTTTCACCTCGTTCTCTCCCACCTGTATTACGCACGTCGGTTGTGGTCGACGTCTGAGTTTCAGTTCTCTGGCAAACGTGACTACGAACGCTTCCTCGTCGTCCGAATCTGAGTCATCATAGGTTGTTGGTAGGAATTTGTCTGTTCTCTCCGGGGGTGGATCAGTGAGTGACAGTTGGCGGACAGCTTTGGTAGGTGTCCATGACTTCTTGGCATTCCGGGGTTGGTTCTTCCTGCGACAGACCGCCGCGAAGTGGTTGGGTATTCCGCAGTTCCCACAGGTTTGACCTTGGGCGGGGCAATCCTTGGCTGCATGTGGTTCGTGTCCGCAGTATCCACAGCGGCTTTGTGGCGTGTCTCTTCGGAGTCCCTTCTTCCCTTGGCCACGCGGTCGTGGGCGTACTGCGTCAGCTCGCTCAACCTTGATGTTTTCCGGTTTGGCGGGAGTTTTGTGCAGGGCCTGCTCCATGGCCGTAGCTCTGGCGTCAGAGAGTTCATGCGCTCTAGCCAGGATGAGGATGTCTTCCAGCGAGATTCCTGGTTTTCTCAGGATGTGGCCCCTCAGGGTCTTGTCTCGGCACCCTTGAATTAGCTGGCGTCGTATGGCCTTTGGCTGATCTTCGTCCGTGGAGCTAGCCAGCTCCCGAACTCGGGTGTGGAATTGGTCCATGGACTCACCCTCACGTTGCCGGGCTTGCCCTAGCTTGAAGACCTCAAAGTCCACATTTAACTGAGGGTCAAAGTGGTTGTTCAGGGCAGTCACAGCGGCAGCATAGGTGGACACCCCCGTCGGGTTAGGTAGGTGTTTGAAGAGCCTGAAGACCTCGTCTCCCGCATAGTGGAGGAGTAGCGATCTTTTTACTGCGTCATCTGTTTCCCTCGTGACTACGAAGTAGTTCTCGAGTCTCTCCAACCAAATTTTCCAGCGAGGTGACGCCGTAGAGGGGTCGCTCGCTTCACTGAAGGGCGGCAGTACCCCGGCGGCAGCGTGCTGGAAAGGGATGTTGATAATAGGGGCCACCGCGTCTCCATCCCCCATAGTGACAGTTTGCAGGGACTCTTAGTGCAAAGTTCTGAATACCCCAACTCTCGCACACACTTGTAGTAGGAGGTACCTTGGTAGCGACGTCGTCTCCTTCCTCGACTAGGCCCGTGTGGCACGTGATCCACAGGTGGGGATGGTCACAGAGGCCTTATGGAGCTCCACACAGGCAGGTACCACTTGCAGGGACAGTCCCAGGCAGCAGCTGGACCACTCTTGTAGCGAGGAGAAGGTCGGGTGGGGAAAAATCCATTCGTTTGCAGCATTCACCCAAACCTCACCCCTGATGCGTGAGGAATGGCAGGGGGCGGCTCTCTCGCGTCCCACGCGAGATGCGTGTGAATCGGCACCACGTGTGCCGTATCGGTGTGCTCCGCGTCGCGTCTCTCCCTCAGCAGACGCCGGTGCAGGATCGATCCCCAGGCAGGCAGTGGGGGGGGCGGATGGCAGAGAGACCTTCAGTGGGCACAGGCAGGCCAGGAAGAGCGCGCCGGCTCGGCAGGGCACAGGAGCGAGCGTCTGGATATACGCGGTATGCACCGCGGGGGGTGAACGGATTGCTCCGATCACAGTGCGGTGCACGGGCGAGGGTTGGGCCCCCTCCGCTCGTCGCCAATGTTGTGCTGGTGTGTGTGGGCCTCGTTAGGTCGTGGTGGCCGCTTGCGCAGGGGTGGGAACGCGCAGCGCCGGCCAGTTATCCACACACACTGTCCTGGTCGGAAGTGACGTGCCCGAGCGCACGCCTTCCTTTTATTGATCCCCGCAGGCCACGCCTGGCCTGCGGATGCGTGGATGCGTGCGTGCGTCCACTAGAGTGCTGACCGCACTACAGGGACTACGTGTTCCAAATATCGCGGGAGTCTGCTCCTTTCACCACCTGCACTCACCCAAACATCAGGGACTGCTCTTACGTGGGACCCTTTTGCCCTCATCGATATACGGGGCCCACTGCTTGTCTCTCTGACTGATAGGTTCAGTGCTTCCTATAATACACAGATTTGGGGGGATTACTGGAAATCGGGCCCCACGTCTCTTCTGCGCTACAGAGCCTCGTGCCTCAGACACTGGCGCCATGGTTGGCCTCAAACAATTTAAACATGTTCCGTGTGCACCGGACACCAAGGAGCAACAAGGGGGGGGGGGGGGGGCTCACGCTCCTCAGATATGTCGCTGGAACATACACTCTTGGGCCACTCACGAAAGTACGAAAAAATCTTTCAAGTGGTCTTGGACATTACGTCCTCGCTAAAGCCTAAAATTGATGCTTTCGGTTTAGTGTTTAAGTATTTTAATCGTTTATTTTGGAATACAATTCCTTTAAAACATAGAGCACAAAATACTGTACATCAATATAAATAACGACTACAATAAAATATGCTTCAGAAACGCTTATCTTACATGTTCTACAATCCTTTATAAGAACTCATCGTTATCTCAGTACCACATCATAGAAACATTATCCGAATTGGTGAATTAAAGTGCATATGCAAAATTCTGTAATGAAAATTTCATAAAAATCATTCTTACGTAACCAAAGTGTCACAAATTCAGACCATACTTCCTCCGCAGGAATCCTATGGAAAACAGGAACCTTCTTAGGTTGGTCACCATCAAAGTAGAGGTATCACTCAGCAAACTCTAAGGGAAACGTAATACCTTATTACTGCCTAAATTCAAGCATAGTGGTTGAATCAAGATCTTCCTGTGCCTCCTATTGGCAGGGCAACAAAACAATATGTGTTCCAAATTTTGTTTGTCCTTTAAATTGCACAGAGGGCAGTAACCCTCACCAGGTTCTCCGGTGTTTTTTTCCTCTTCAATCTATGTACTCTGATATCTAGTATGCAATAGTGCAATTTTAAAAATAGCATTTTGGCATAACCCTTCCATAAACAATTCACAATACAGACTTGGTTTGACCTCCAGGATTTGCACAGAAAATATCCCCATTCTTGAATTTTGATATACAGCACTCAGAATGTAATCAATTAACTTCTTTCGGTTGTTTTTTTGAGGACATAGGCAAATACTCAGAGCTTGTGCAAAAGTAACTCAAACCTAGATTTGTGAACCAGACCTCAACAAAACGACACCATGGGAAAACATGATTGATCCCCTTGAGCCCTCTTGGATATAGATATGGGACACATGATGGAAGGCTCAAAAAGTTCAAGGACTGAACAGAGGCCTTTGAATCCAGGATGGCGGCGATTAGACTAACGGTTGTTTTATCAGACTCGCAGATTTAAAACGCTCCAGGAGGAGGTGAGAGGGCAGCTCCCGCCGCAACATTGTAAGGTTTCCGGAACAAACCGAGGGCCCTAGAATGGAGCCTTATTTAGGAAAGTGGCTTTACCAGATGCTCCTTGGGAGAAAGTTCTCCACCTTCTTCTCAGTTGAATGGATACACAGGTTCATGGGCAGCCCACACCCTCCTGGAGCACACCCGAGGCCAGTGGTTGCTCGACTTATTACCGACAGAGAAAGGGATCATATCCTACATTAGGCTCAAGTGCGTGGTCCTTGGACAGTAAACAACTTCCTCATAATTCTCTTCCTGTGTTATACTGCAAATGTTCAGAAACGCAGGGCCTCTTTCATGGATGCAAAAGACAACTTTGCACACTGAATGTAAAGTATACCTTGTAATTCCCACCTACACTGAAGATCATACAAGAGAGTCACACCACCTTTTGCTCAACAACGGCGGAAACATGGAACTGGCTGGAGGGTCATGGGGCTGCTGAGCCACCTGAGGATGATGACAGTGTCGGCAGCTGGCAGGTGAAGACGCGCCACAGGCCCCAGGGAAGGGAACGGAAGACAGGTCCTACCAAGGAGCAGGCAGGGAGAGTGCCCAGGGGTTATGGAAGCGGAGTAACACAGTGCGCCCCCCCATCCTCTGAATCAGATGAGACCGTGAAAGATGAGCACGTAGCAGTGGACAGAAACATGGCTCTTGTGGACACTCTGTTGAAGGGTGGACCAGATCTCACCCCTATGACGGCAGAAGATTTGCTCTTAAATACCTTTGTGAAACGACTGATAATTTGCCTGTGAGATCTCCTGTTGCCCACCCTTGTCGAATCGATGGCTACACCTTCTAGGGTCGATGTATGCAAGTACTATTCTTCACTACTGCAATTGTTGGTGCCGCAACCCACCATGCAAGGTGGACTGGCCAACGAAGCTCTTATGCACAAAAAACGTGTAACACCCACACAAGACTGGGATTTTCATCACAACTGTGGTAACCCCATCCCCTTTTCTTTCTTCTTGTCTAGTAGTCTGCTTAGTAATCATGTACTTTTGCAAACAAGTGCTGCTGGTCGGGTGCCCATTGGCGATCTGGCCTGAGAGAGGGAGAGTTAGAAAGTTGACTTTGTGTTTTTTAATTTTTCTTCTGTTTATATATCTTTGTGTGTGCTGAGCATGTACATATGAATATGGGGGATTGTGCAGCAGGGGCATGTGGGACGAGGATACGGGAACAGAGTTGATATTGTATTTTTTCCACCTTGCTTAGTACTACTCACAACTGAGACACAGTGCCAACTTATGCCTTGGAATGTCAAGGGAATAGCCAGATACTTCAAACAGTACCAAATCCACCAGTACCTAAGGAGGTGGGGAGTGCATATTGCCGTCCTTCAGGAGACTCAACTCTCTTTTGCAGCGCTAGAAGGATGTGTAGGTGAAGGCATGGGGTAGTGTCCGGGTCTGATTTTGTATATGGCTGGGTTTAAACTGGAATGGCATGGTGGGCAAAAAAACGATGGATTTAGGCCCATATCTCTGTAATTGGGTCTGAATGTTTGACATTGTTCAAGATTTCATCCATCAATTGTTCTTTTTGCATTTGTCTCCCCGAGTGGGAAAGGTGTGTCCAGACATAGCTCCTGGGTTCACCAATCCATTGGAATAAAGCTAGCCTGGCTGAGGTGCGGTGATATCCCAAAACCAGTCTCAGGATGCTTGTTTGCAGTCCTGGGAGGACCTGGCGTGGTAGTTCGGGTGGACTTTTACCATGAAGAGCAGGGGCAAGACTAATTTGCGTAAGCCTGGGTTTAAAGTGGAATGGCATGATGAGCAACAAAACAATGGATTTAGGCCCATATAACTGTACTGGGGGGTGATGGTTTGACATTGTTCAGCATTCCGTCCATCATTTGTTCTTTTTGCATCAGGTCGTGTTGGGCACCACATACTCCTGCTAAGCCAGGGTCATGATATGGGTCACTCAGGGGGTTCCCATTTTAGTACTACACACAAAAATGGATCCAGAGAGACATTACGTTGTATTCAACAGTATACTAGATGGGTTCCCGGTGTCCCTAATATCCCTCTATGCTGATAATTCCAATAAGGCCTCCTTTCTTAACTCCTTGATCCCTGCACTATTTACTGATACACTGGCCCGTGCTACTGGAGTGGGCACTACAAATGCATCCCAGACACAGAATTAGACTTCTCATATTTACCGTTCCTGTGCGTACACTCTCTTCCTCTCATGAAACACCTGCTACTATGGGCAGGCCATACCCAGCATTTAGAAGCCTGGCGCAGCCTACACCTGACCTCTAGAAAATACTCATACTACTCTGATCTACATGATCTGCATACCAGAATCACCCTAGTCTATTTCAACTCTGACGCACTCTCCAGGGTAGCAAGTGCTGAATATCTTGGACTGACCTCCTCAGACAACAACCACCTCAACTTTCCTTGTCTTGGTGTAGGGGGCAAATGAGTATCCCAACATGGCACCTCCCAGCAGAAGCCCTGCGAGACGCAACATTTAGAACAAGCCTGTTTGAATACATAGATTCCCACTTTGAGGACACCAAGGGCTTTGCTTCGTGTATTCAAATCAATGGGATGCATTTATGGTGGTCTTCTGCGGACTGCCCTTTCAAATGGTTTATGGCCCCAAACTAGTCCTGTGGCAAAAACTGCTCCACCTAGAAGTAGACATCTGTACACATCAATACACACGAATCGCTGATGCTTACAGATCAAACAGCTGCCATCATGCACTCAGAAGCGAGACTGCCATACACGACTGCACTCAGGGGTCTGGGTGCGTCAGATAATAGAGAATATATGGACAGAAGGAATGCTGAGAATGAGAGTGCAGGTAATCTCCTAGGGCCTAATTTTCAAATCAAATACCTTTATTCGGTTATTTGTACAAAACCATCAAAGTATACAAAAGATAAAATATAAAAACTCCTAGGGCCTCATTTACAAGGCCATTGAGCTGCAGGTATATCACTTTTTTTGACACACCGGCGTCGCAGTCTGCCTGCTCATATTTACAAGGTCACCTATAGTCACCATGTATGACTTTTCATGGCTTTATAAATATGTGCACCCTTCATGCATTATTCTGCTTGAAATGGATGTTCTATCGGTGAAAGGTTGTCCCAGGGAACCTGACACATTCTCAGATTTAGAAAGTGTTGTAAAGCTGGAAATGCATCAGAAATCTACACCTGCCAGCCAGGGAAGAGAAAACCAAAAGGGAGGCTTTCATGTAGCTTGCATGAGGACCTATCCCATAGAAGTGAGCAAAAGCATGTTTTTTTTGCATGCATGATCTTGTTATCAAAGCAACTACAGCAGCTTAAAGGCCTCTAGATATATGTTCCATGTCTCTCAAACATGAGTTGTTGAAGCATTTGAGTACAGTGAGATGGAGCTTTGACATGGAGAAACGCCCTTCAAAAGTTGGAATTGGTGAGCTCAAGTGCAAACCTTGGGCCTTATTATGATGTCAGACTGAAGGCCATACAACAGCTTCTCGAAGGCAGTCCGCCTAACATCTGAGGCATCAGTCTGACTGCTGTATTATGATACAGTTGGTCCAACTGATGCCTGCGGGGGGAATCCTCCCCACTTCCGCCAGGCTTCAGGAGCCCGTTGGGGTGGAGGGTAGATCGTAATCCCCAAAATGGAGGCAGTGCCTGCTTAGAATGGGCATTTTCAACAGCCTTTTCATGGTGCTTTTTCCACCATGAAAACACTGGTGGAAATGGTCTATTAGGGCCCCCATTAGGTCCTTTGTCCCCCATGGCACAAGCCGCAAGAGCAAATATACACTTTCTGACTGCCTTGAAGGTGGTCGCATCGTCATTTGGGAAGCTGGAGTCCTTGTTGGGTGGTCCTGTTACCAACACAATGGCATCGTAATGAGGCCCTTTGTCTCTGAGGCTTGGTGCTACAGTTCATTTGTGTGTGTGTGTGTGTAAGTGTATGTGTACAGGTATGTGTGTGTGTGCGTGCAAACATGTATGTGTATGTTTTTATCTGTGTGTGCATATTAATCCTGCTCCCAGAGATTTAGGAATAGAGAGGGTGCTTTCCCTGTGAAAGCTATGGTCTGTAACAATCCCCATCTCTTTAGCCTTGTAGTGAGATTTCATGCACCACCGATTAGGTGTGGGGGTGAATTAGAGAAATATAATTTTCACAACATCATGTGAAATGAAAATGATGCCTAAAATATTGTCAATAGAAAAATATATTGTGAAACATAATATTGAAGTTAAGAATATCGTTTTTTGTTATGTCATAATTTTTAAGAGTATTATTGCATTTAATATCATTTACTTTAATAACATTGTAATATATATCATAAGTTAATAAATGTAATATATATTCATTAGTATATTCATTTTATGTGATAGTTTTGGCAGGCTAATTTTTCATAATTGATTTTGAAATATATTTTGTATATTTTTTATTAATCAGTAATTTTTTATTGTAATAGTGGGTTGTTGGGTTTGTAGGGGATTATGCTGGGAAGTTAAATTATAATGTATTGATTGGTAATTCATTTTTAGTTACAAATTAAATTAAATCCGTTATTGATCACGTCAATAAATTTGCTAATTTATTTAATTACATTTAATTTGTTGATTTCAACGTGTTTTATTTTGTTATTTAATTTGTAATTTCTGTTTTAGCAAGAGGTTGTAGGCCTCCTAGTTAAACAGCTTGAGAGGTTAATGAAACAAAAGTGACTTTTTCTCACGCTACATTAAATATTTAATTGGTGAATAATAATGTAAATTGTTGAATTGTTTATTTAAGGTTCATTTTAATGTATTTGTTTTTTTAACAATTTAATTTGTAATTCATATTATATTAGTGCATTGTTGAGCCTCTATGGGTACAGGGTGGGAAGTTATTTAAGCTGATTTTTTTAAATTAACATTTTTAGCTTATTTAATTATTTATGTGATAATTCATGATGAGCATTTTTTAATTGATCATTTGTTGTGTAAAATGCTTGTTCCATTTGAAATATGTATTAGTTATTGTTAAATGCATTTAATAATAATACTTGTAAAATGTTGTTTATGTTTATTTATTTTATTTGCTTTACTTAAGTAAGGTTTTTATGTTATTGTTATTTTATTGATTAGCTAAATTATCTTTTGGTGTTTTTTTTCTGTAGTAAGAAGGGAAGTGAATTCTATTTAAATGTGTTGTAATATTTGAATTATTTATTAAATCATCTCGTTATTTTTGACTTATGCTCTTAAATTATTAAAAATCCTTGTTTTTACTTTGCTTTAATAATGTCATGTTGTTTTTGAAATCTTTTTAACAAATTGATTATCGGTTGTACTACTATATATATCCGCTTGCCCGGTAGGCAATCGTGTGAATTGCCTACCGGCGGAAAAGCGACAGACGTTGTTACCGTCCGCCGCGGCCATGCTAATGTGGCGGGGGTAAAAGGCCGTCCGTCGGGGTGTTTTGGCGGGCAGATCGCCACTGCTGGTACAGCAGTGGCGATCCAACCACCATCCTAATAGACCCCCAACTCCTCTTTTTAAAGAGTCTCCTCACAACGGGCACTGCCGCTTTTGCAAATAAAGATAAAAAAACAAGGTGGTTCCCAAGCTGCACGCTCTGCTGCTGGTGCCAGCTTTAGGGGTAAAAAAATATTCCTATCATGTTTTTTAAAATGAATTTTTTCATTTGAAATGTTTTCTAAAATTAATTGAATTATTTGTTAATTTGATAGTATATGTCTTTTAAATGTAATATTTTCTTAACTGTTAGTATAATTTTGTATTGTTTACATTGTTTACAAATTGTTTTATTTGTAAACATATACATATATATATCTGTGTGTGTGTGTGTGTGTGAATACAATTCTTGTATTTAATGTACGGTAATAAATACAACTGTTTGTTTTGCTAATTCAAATATTTAAATGAAGTTAGATATTTTTGTTTGTTATGTATGTTTGGTAATTTTAATATTATGTTATTGTTAATATGTTACATTGAATTTATTTAAAACATTCTTATTTCTGTACTTGTAAATGTTTTACTGTAACTCTTTAAAACTATTTTACATTTGATTATTTTTACTAACTTAATATTTTACATAAATTAGTTACACATCGATAATTATTTTAAAAAAACATATTCTCACCTTTTTATGGTGATATTCTCTTTCATGATATTTTGATGCTGAATTTTTGTAGTACATTCTTCAATTATATAAACACAATATTTTCTGTAACAATATTTTTAACACAATATGCATGTCAATCGATATTATTTTTCTCGCTATTTTGCCGCACAATTATTGGATCCTTGCTGTACACATTAATGTAGCCGGGAGTAAACCCTGAATTAATTTTTAGTGTGCTGTGAATCGTCATCTGTTAGCACATACAGTCACAGTGTGCATTTCACATACAGCCATGGCTTAGTGATAGCCTACATTTAAAATAGTGATGTTGATCTTAGTGTTTTCTTGCGCATTTTTTTTATTTTCTCATATTTCTTTTAATGATTTTTCTATTAAACAGCAACACAAAGCAAAAACAATTACAGCTTGCCATCCGTTCCCCCACTCCCCACAGATCCAAAGAGATAGGCATTACTTTGTAAATGTATTCAGTTGAGAGCTAGGATGTGATATTCAAGACTGCATTATTAAAGCAAACTTCAAGACCTGGATGAACTGGGTTACCTTTCTCAGAGGAGCAGACAACATAACTGGGAAGTTCTCAAAGGAACACAACTCTAAGGAGGAGATGTGGGAACTCCTTGACGCACACCTGATGACATCCCGGGACACACAGCAAAGGGCCGAAGCATGGACACCCCCCCTTTTCTTTTCTTTTCTCCTTTTCTTTTCTTTTTCTTTTCTCTCTCTCTCCTATCTGTAGACGACGGCGCCGCATTTCATTACATACTCTATATATATAACGTTTGATCTGTACACTTTATATTTTTTTATAAAAATATTTGAACAAAAAAAAACATTAAAAAAAAACCTCTATGCAGTGCAAATGGTGGCGTTGATGCCACGCAAACACACCCCCCCCATGAACTTTCGGTTGTATTCATGTGTCACTCCCCATAACCGGTTCCTCTATTTCTTGCTGCAAACCGATCAACACCATATTCCATTACATTCTGCCCCCCTGATCAGTCCCGTTGTATAGGAATCTGGGTCTTTCACCACATTCACCCACATGCACCCCACATGTACCCATCACACCAGTTCACAAAGCCATTGTTTCTTACAGGGTGATCTGTTTGTCATCCATCTTAGTGCTATACATTCTTTTGTTACAGCTGACCCCAGTTCTACTACATTCTCTGCGTGACTAGTCTGTTTACATCATGTCATTAGACCCAGGAGGCACAGCTGCACCATAGACATTAGTGTTAGTTTGGTCAGGACCCCACACACCTGAAACATTCCTCTCCAGAAAACCCTCAAAGCCAAGCATGTATGCCACGTATGAATATATATGAATATGAGTCTCAGGAATTGAACGGTTTCTGGGGAAATTTTATTTCTTGTTTGGGTCCAATCTGTGCAGTCATTGTGGTGTGATATAATCCCCATGTACACATTTATTTTGTATCAATGTTAACTGTGCGTACAAGTCACCCTCCTGCAATTGCCCAGAATAGAAGCCCAATCGTGCTTATTCGGATCCTCACCCGTATAGCCCTCACATTATATTTTCAATGTTGTAATGCGAAAGGCCGCACGTTGAACAAGAATGGAATACAGGTGTGAGATAAGCTTATGTTCACACCCCTGTCTGGCAGTGTCTAGTTTAGGACATGGGTGTCTGGTTCTTGTGGGAATCCCGGCCATGCATTCGGTATAGCCGCTGCCAAGCCATCATACTTGAGGAAGCAGCAGCCGGCAACATTCCATTGGGTTCAGAAATACGCATACCCCTATATCCTGCATCTGCATATAGGTCCCCAAGTCATTGTGGGCTGCCGCCTTCCCCTCTTTGCCTTAGGAATAGTAATATTGATGGATTTATGGCAGTGCACCAAGGGATCAAATCTGTACCTCATTTTTCTGCTTCATTGCTCGTTCCCAAATGTTTAACAGTGTATGTATCTGTTCCAGTAGGGACAATCTGTACTTGCGAGTTGCCAATTGTAATGCCAGAAGCTTCCAAGGCTGGAATAAGTGGGCCAGCATCCCTGCGACAGAGTCAGCGTTCCCTTCCTGAAACCATGGTATCGTTTGTTGGATATGAGCTGCCCAATATTATACCCTGAAGTTCAGAGCCTGTAGTCCTCGCTGTACCATGGAAATTGTACAATTTATGGACTAATCCACTCTCTCCTGTTCCCTTAATATACAATTATGAAAGCAAGACTCAGGAATGCGCAGTGGCATATGTTGTTGCACATAAAGCACCCTAGGTAGCATTATCATCTTGCTTATGGCTATTTATCCCATAAGGGACATTGGGAATCACAACCAATTACTCTTTTCTAGGCTGCCTAGGAGTACCCCACATTTGACGGGTAGGTCAGAGCTCTGGTTGATCCCCAGGTATTTACCAGACGTTGTCTCTACATTTATGTTGGCAAATGTCATTTCCCCAGGTTAATTCATCTGGATGGGGTAAAGAACTAACTTGTCCACAATCAACCAAAACCCGGAGGGAGGCCAGACCTCTGCTTGTGTGTAGTGTGTTGTGCCCCATTTGTCCGTTGGATTCCTCAATGTCAATAATGTATCCTCCGCATATAGCGAGATGACCTCCTGATTGCTTTACTCCATTATCCAGATGTCTTCGTTTCTAAAGTGTGTTATTTAGGCCAGTGATTCAATGACCATGTGAAAATCAGCGGGAGAAGGGGCACCCCGTTGAGTCCCCTGCTCTATAGGCCAATCATCCAAATGTCTGTGCCTCACTTTCACTGTGGCCCTGCTTCATATACAGCAGCTCTACCCATTTCAGATAGTTCTCCCCCAGTTTTCACCTGCGTAGGATTTGCATCATAAATGTCCAGTTTACAGGGGCTGTAAGACTCGCAGTCAGTGAGGTCTCTGCCTAGCTTGGTCAAAACTACAATACTGGCTTCTCTCAACGATGCCAGGCAACACACCCTTTTCAAAGCCTCAGTGGTGGCTCCAACAATAGATCCACATACTCCTGGTAAAACTTGACACTGAACCCATCTGTGCCTGGTGTCTTCCCCGTATTCATGTTTTTGATAGCCCTTCTGATGTGTGACTCATCATGTGGCACATTCAAAGTGGTTCTTGCATCCTCATCTTATTTAAGGATAGGTGCCTCATCGAGTATAGTCTCTATGCCTGCATCCTCATCCTGGCCCGTTTGTGCACGTAGTGTCTTGTAGAATTCTGCAAATCTTGTCAGTATGACTGCCTGGGCGGTCAGGGCCACCCCATTCGTGTATTTGATAGATACCACAGTGTTCACGTCTCTCTCTTTATTTACTGGACAAGCTACCAGTCTACCTGGTTGTTCTTTCTGTTAGTGTTGCATTTCAGTGTACATCCTATAATCACTCTTCCCAAAGCCATCCCAGGCTTCATCCTGTTCCCACTGCAACTCATGTTGCTTTTTCCATACCTCTGCAGTGTGTGGAGCCATTCTATCAATGACTACAATGTGTCATTCCAGCTACGTGACTGTGTGTCCCAGGGATTTACGTACCCTGTACATTGTGGCCATTCATTTCCCTCTAATTGCTACTTTAAAGGTCTCTCAGAATACTCCTTCTGACTCCACTTTACCCGTATTTATGGCAAAGAACTCCTGTTTCGCCTCCAGAATTTACTTCTTGAACACCTGGTCTAGTAAAGCTTGACATTGTAGACACAACTGTGGCACTTGTGCCACATAGAGTTAGTCTATTAACTCTATCACAAGCGGAGCATGGTCCGGTAGTGTTGGGTTTAAGTACTGGGTCACCCCAAATTGTGCAAGGTGTTCTGGATGAGTATTTATCATTTATTCTTTTTTGTTTAGTAGCACCGGGTGTCTGCCCCCATCTCGCTCACAACCCCCACATATCTGCCACCCGCTGCCTTCAGTTCGATAGTCACCCTGAAGTGGACACTGGAGTCCACCCACAGCAGGACCCAACGAGCCAAAGTAGTGAAACTAGAATACACCATCTACCCCTCTCCCCCCACTTAGTGCCTACCTACTCGTGCTCTTGTGGTAGCAGATGTTTCTCCTGCAAAATCACTATCTTCACCTGATGTTTCCTCATGTAGGACCAAGTTCTCTGTTGATTAATGTGGTTCTGTATCCCCTTAATGGTTCTAGATCGCGCTATCTCCCCCATGTGTGACCTAATGATTGTCAATGAATCTCACAATTGGATCTCAAATGTACTAAAAAAATGGTTCCCTAAAAAGCCTAAAAAACTGGCATTACTATTACAATGTTGCCAGCTTAACAAGACTATTAAAGTACGAAAATCCTTATCCAGTCGAAAAATGCATTACATTAACATGAAAAATGACTTTACCAATTAATATAAAGCTACCCTCATGAAAGCTAGGAGACCCCACTGCTCACAGTGTAATTCAGACACATCATTCAAACTTACGGATCTCGTTAAAATGATCTCTTAATTCCATAGCCAGTAATGCAACTCCAACAGTGAGTTGCTCTCAGGACCAATTCTCTAGCCAATCGTCCTTCCAAATGAGAGCAATCAGTGACACCTCTCATACATATTCCTAGTTCCACCTCTACTGAAACTAAACTCTGTATTCTCAACAGACTTTTCATAAAAGAAAGTTCTAAAGAATCAAGTTGATATCTTTTGCCAGATTGTTCATTGTTAACTGACCCGCGTACTGTAAAGAAGTACAACTACATTTTGCTAACATCTTCTGTCATTCCAGTCAAAGTAATGATTAACTCATCGTCGCTTTCAACTGGACTGGTCCATAGTGAATTGTGAACACCCTACATTAAGCCAATGCATTGGTAGTAAGAACTTGATGAATCAGGCACTGCACATTATATGCCAAAAGCACAAGGCTATTCCTTGGGGGGCAGGGGGGGGGTACTCAATAAAAAGGCATCTTTCAACAAAACTCATCATTCCACGAATAACGCAACTACCTTCACAACAAGCAAGCTGATTTTTGTGCCTGAAAATGCATTGAATAAGTGTCTGTAATCTGGGATTACCTCAAGAGCACAGTAGACTCACACATCCCTATTCCCCTACTCCATCTTGACATGTGTCAGCATTTGACACTACTACTCACCCAAAGGCTAGACGACAAAAGAATCCAAGGCACTTTTCTTAATTGGATTAAGACCTAACTAACAGAAGGAGTTGATATTTTAAAACTTCCACCGAGCTGCGTGCCACCATTCACTCATCAGGGAGGTGTCCCTCAGGGCTGGGTAATTGCCCCCGTACATTTAAATGTCTACACTCCCACTTAACCAAGTGATCGAAAAAGCATTCTTGAAATCCCAATGCGAAACGTTCCATCCTCTGGGGCTCTTCCACAGGGATTTGGTAGCTAGGAACTAATACTGCCATTCCTGGTCTAAGCCAATGATCTTTAAAGTGGGCGCATGAGGCAGCAGTTGATCCAGAATGCTGCGGCGAAACACTTACAGGTGCAACCACATCACACCTGCACTCCCAGAGGAGCTCCCTAAATCACTGCCTGGGCGAGCCACATGACAGGATCCAAATGGCTACACTCAGAATTCAGGGTCTACTGAACAGGAGAAACCTCAGATCCAGCAGTGACTAAAAAAAGGTTATCTCCACCCTGTACCCAGGAGAAACAAGGCCGATATCACAACTATATTTGTCTATGGCTTAAGTTCACTGAAGCAGTAAAAGTAACTTTGTCTTTTTTCCCCCTAAGGTTAAGGGAGTACAGTGGCAAGTGAGACATTACCAATAGGGGCGTCCCATTCCACGCAGATCTGTCAATGCGGCTTCATCATTTGTTCAGAGCGGTTGCCTTGTTTAGTAGTCCTATGAGAAGTTACTGGCACCCCTTACAAAATGCTGTGGGAGGCCTCTGAGAGGCTGGCCATCGCTAATACTGCCACACAGATCACAGAAGGCCTATTGGCCAAAGAACCTCTCCCCATTTTCTTGAATGGTAAGGTCTTCAATGAACCAGAGAGGATGATGAGGCCGATAGTGGTCAAGTCTGATAAATCTTTTTGGTCTTTGTGTGTGCAACAGGAATGGAGAAGGAAGAGAACACAAGTCCTGCAGCTGCAAGCTTGTTTGAAGTGCTCTGTTTATTTCCACTCCCTCCAATCTAGCAGCACCAGAGACCCCCTCCTTGTGGGACGTCCTAGATACATTTTCGAAACAAACAGATGCAATAATATCTTTGGATACATGAGCACCTACCTGTTTCCCTTCACTAGCGCGCCGCTTCTTTCTGCTACCCTGTTGCCGACTTGATCTGGGCGCTCCCTTCTCAGCTGATTACGAGCTGAGGGGCATTGAGGGACGGGGAGGCTGCGCACTAGCACTGCAGCCATCTTGGGTGAGGAAGGCTTGCGGACTCACGGGTGGGGCTATAAATTTAGTGTCCCTACTGAGTTCTGGTTAGACCCACACTAGCGTGACTCCAGGGCGGATGCCTAGTGGAGAGAGTTGTTTGGACGGCATTTTTTAAACCCTTTTTAAAACCCATCTGGAGAATTGTGAATTGTGAATCTGTGTTGCTTTTAAAATTGTGATGCTCTGTATATGTGGCCCGTGCCATTATTTTAATTGCACTACCTTGCTCTCGGCCTATCTTTCTCTCCTGAGGCGAACAGCCGGGTGATCTTCCTATCACTTTACTCGCAGGCAGTGCGCTCGGTTCTAACTCCTGGGGGCTGACGAGCACCTACCTGTTTCCCTTCACTAGCGCGCCGCTTCTTTCTGCTACCCTGTTGCCGAGTTGATCTGGGCACTCCCTTCTCGGCTGATTGCGAGCTGAGGGGCATTGAGGGATGGGGAGACTGCGCACTAGCACTGCGGCCATCTTGGGTGAGGAAGGCTTGCGAACTCACGGGCGGGGCTATAAATTTAGATGGGGGTGGCTCCGCGCAGCGGACGCGTTCAGCGGATGCGCCCGTCCCGCGCCAAAGGAGCGCCTAAGGAAAGCCCGTCTGCGCCCGTCAGCGTCCCGGAGGCAGACTGGAGCTGTCGAGCCCTGAACGAGGCGACCATGTCCGGGAGGAAAATGATTACATACCCCCGCGATGAGCTTTTGGCGCTTAGGAATAAGGGTAAAAATTGTTGCATTGTATTTCCTATTTGTCGTCGGGTCAATAGGCGGTGTTCCAACTGTAGATGGTTTCCAAATAATGGTTCCATCTCTACTTCACAATCAATCCCTGACATGAGCACCTTTTTGCTTCTTAACACTAGGTCTCTGGGAAAACATGCTCTAGATATTTATAATTTGTTGTCTGACACCAAGCCTACCTGTCTTTTCCTGACTGAAACGTGGTTAGGGGATTGTTCGGGCACCGACTTAGCCACGGCCCTTCCTCCTAACTATGTGATTTTTAGAAAGGACAAAATTAAAGGCTGGGGCGGTGGTATGGCATTGATAGTGGATAAGCGCGTGGCTTGTTCTATCACTCCCGCTGACGACATTCAGGGTGTGAAACCCTGGGCTTCTCGTTGGCACTGTCTCCGTATCAATCTTGTTCCGGCCTTTTGGTCTATAGACCTCCAGGTCCCATGGGCTCTTTCCATGAAGAGCTTCACTCAGTGATGTCTGCCCTATGCGTCAAGACACAGCACTGTTTGCTTTTGGGCGACTTTAATATTCATATGGATATGGAGGAGGCGGCAGACACTATCAAACTCAGTGATACTGCCACTTCGCTGGGTCTCCTTCCGTGTCTTGCCGCCCGCACCCATATCAAGGGCCATATGCTTGACCAAGTATTCTCCACTGTTCCGTTAATCACCTCCGCCCCTTTACCGGTTTTATGGTCTGATCACTATTTAGTGAACTTTCAAATCACCCACACTGATAGAACACCTCGAAGTGGGTTAGTTCGTCCTGCGCAGAACTCCAGAGCTCTCCATTTGGTCTCTCCTGACATGCTGGCGCAGGCGCTACTCCTTCATCCTTGCCTGCGGTCAGGTACTTTGGAGACCGATCTCGAACATCTGCAGACATGGCTTGTTCAGCGATTAGACGAACTTGCACCAGTCTGTGCGGACCATAAGAACTCGTCTCGGGCATCTGCCCCTTGGTTTTCTCCTGCCTTGGCGGAGAAGCGGCAGCACTGCAAAAAAGTAGAAAGAGCTTGGCGGCGACAATATGATCTGGCTGCTAAGGAGTTATAAAGGGAATCCATCAAGGAATACCACCGCGATATCACTCTGGAAAAAAGGGAGCGACTAACTCGTGCAAAGAAATCTTCCTGGTCGTGAAAGAATTTACCTCTTCTTCTCTTGTGTATGCCAAAGAACTCTCACTCTGAAAGCTGGGTTTCGGAGCTAGCCGACTTTTTTGCCAACAAAATTATAACCATCCAGGCCTCCTTTTCATCTCTGGGTACGGCGGTTGTTCAGGATGTGGAGACACCACCACTGATTCCTGCTGAGGAGAACCCGACTCTTTCATGCTTTCCGCCCCTCCCTTTACAAGCCTCTCTTGACCTTCTCATGAAACTTAAGTCCGGTTCTCCTTTGGATCCTTGTCCGGCAAAATATTGTGCCAAAATCACTCAAGTTATTAACCCCTTAGTTAATCCACTGCTTAACCTTTCCCTTAGCTCAGGGGTGGTTCCTCAGGCCTGGAAAGAAGCCCTCATTCTGCCACTCCTGAAGAAGCCCAATCTGGACCCCCTGGTCCATGGCAACTATAGGCCTATCTCCCTTTTGCCGGCTTTTGCGAAGATTGCGGAGAAACACGTTCACCAAACCCTGTCTAACTTTCTGGAGACTAATAACATCCTGCACCAGTCACAGTCGGGAATCCGGTCCAATATGAGTACCGAGACGGCGTTGCTGGAAGTCACAGAGTCCATTAAAGAAATCCTGGACTCTGGAGGCAAAGCAATGCTGATAATGCTTGATTTGTCGGCAGCTTTTGACACCGTCCCCCACGGCCGTCTCCTTCTAAGACTTCAGGAGATTGGTCTGACGGGGACGGTGTACAGCTGGTTTGAGTCTTTTCTAGCGGACTGCCAACAAACGGTCTGGGTTCCACCTTTCTCTGCCGCGGTGCCGTCACTGGAGGTCGGAGTTCCCCAGGGCTCGATTTTGAGCCAGACTCTTTTTAACATCTATATGGCCCCTCTGGCGGCACTGGCAGAGTCTCGTGGAGCCCGGATCATGTCATATGCTGACGACACTCAGCTCCTCCTTGCATGTGACAGAAACTCGGACTTTGATGGGGAGAACATCCGCGGGTGTCTCGAGGCTGTATTCCAATGGTTTCAGCGGAACAGCCTTAAGTGCAACTCGGATAAATCGGAGGTGCTTTTCTTCGGGTGTCCTTTGGACCCAAATTGGAAGTCCTGGTGGCCCGAGGCCATGTTTCTCCCTTCTGCAGCCTCAGTAGTAGCCAAGAATCTGGGAGTGCAGGTTGATGTGGATCTTTCATTGAAACCGCAGGTGCTCGGCCTTGTGGGTAAATGCTTTGGCCTCCTGAAAATGCTCAGGAAATTCCTGCCCCTTCTTTCTCTGGATCACAGAAGAATCACAGTGCAGGCATTGATTGGCTCCCGGTTGGTTTATGCCAACGTGCTTTACCTTGGCCTCTCGGACTTCCTCCTAACGCGTCTCCAAATTGTTCAAAACTCGGCAGCGCGGGCCATCTATGGCCTCCATAGGAGATCGAGTGCGAGTGATCTTTTAAAAACTTTGCACTGGCTGCCTATTGGAAAGTGCATCATCTTTAAAGCGCTTACTCTGGCTTTTAAGGCACTTCACGGTACTGGCGCCCAGTACATCAGTAAACGGTTGGAGTTCTATCAGCCTTCGAGGGCACTCAAGTCAGCTTCTCTCGCCATGGCCACTGTTCCAACTATCAGGCGGGCCGAAAGTGGGGCTGCCGTTCTTTCCAACGCTTGGCGCCACTGCTGTGGATTGCCCTGCCTCTGTCTTTGAGGACTAATGTCAACCTTCTGGCATTTAGGAAGAACCTCAAATCTTGGCTGTTTGTCCAGTAGTTTATTTTCTGTCTGGCTCCTCCGCTCTGTACCTCTTTTTTTTTTTTTTCTAGCACCGGGACACTCCTCGGAGTAGCTGAGCGCTATATAAAACAAATTTTAACATAACATAAAATAACACTATGCAGTCCAGAGGATCAATCAGCTTTGATAGCAATGGTATGTTCAGGCCTCTGTTGAAGAACTATTCTAGCGCTAGACTGTAGAAGTAATGCCTAAATGTGACTATGCCCATTTAGTGCTGTGGAGAATGGCTTTTCACACTCTCAGAGATTCTCCCTGCCAAGGATGCCTCTCCTTATTGCCAATAATCTTTCTTTTATCCGTAAAACCATCTGTACATCAAAGGCTTCCTTCTAGGGGTAAGAGCAGGTCCAGAAAGCAGGAAACTTATAGAACTTGTCCTGTATTTCGTGACAATGCATGTATGAACTGAGCTAGCACATCATTCCTACCAGCGTTTGAAATGAGTGCAATTAAATCTGTTCATACGTGTATCAGGAGGAAAAACACGTCCTGCCCGAACGTGCATGTTAAGGGTTAATAAACCTATCGAACCCCATGCCTATTCACAGCTTCTTCAGTGAGTCAGTCATACTAAAGTAACTCGCCTTCGAAACTAATGAACATGAATGAGCCCTACATGTCTCTGGGAATTGTTCAAAGGCCATTAGTGTATTCGGCACTTTCTTGTATTCAAGTCTGGAGTGACAGGTTCGGCCTGAGCGCTGCTTTCGACAATCAGCAAAGTCAGAACGACGAACAAGTCCTTATTTGTCCCGAGGAGGGCCCAGGTCCCTCAGGACAATCATCATCAGCCCAATTAGCAAACTCTTCACATCTGGGCAAGCCTCGCACCTGGGAAATGCAAGGTGTGGAGAGCTGAACTGAAACACCTACCAGCGTATACATAAGAGTGACTTCAGGGTTCAAGGCATTAGGTAAATGATGCTTTTATGAATCAATCCATGCAGAAAGAAGCAGGACAGGTGAACTGACCAGGCACCAGCTACTCCCAAAAACATTTTCTAACAAGATAAAGTATGAAAGTAGTGATATTTGTAGACTGACCTACATTGTAGGTACTGGCTGAGCCCCTTGAGGCTTGGAGGTGGGCACTAAACGTGTGCAACAGATCGCTGTATTTAAGCTTGAGGTCTTGAGTAATAGTATAAAAAAAGCATTTCTTCTTGAAGATATACGCATTGCTAGGGTGAACTCATTAACAAGGTTGATGAAGAGACCTTCCACTAGGGCCCAAACCAAGAGTGGCATGAATACAAAAATACCATAATGTTATTTATGGAAAATTACTCCCCATCTGTAATAGGGCCCCAGGAAGGCAGGACTTTTGCTTATTGTGTGCACTATGTACATTCTGTCCACGATTCAATGTATGCGTGTACTTTGGTGACCTAAACCTTTTTTTCGATCCCTATGATTGGGTATGGAATGCGTACACTAAAATTATGCTTTTCACGATCTCTACTGTTAATGCTTGAAAAAACGTATATTTTAACAAAAAACTTCCACACACACTTTCCTACCCTAGGACATAAACTTTCTGACTCATGTCTACGAAGCACTAGGCATGGGAGAACGTTTAATTATTCTGGAGAAATGTCAGTAATGATGCATTACAGCTCTTCTGCAAATGGCAACTTGCTCCTGAATTTTAATAACACTCCAATTAGGTTTTTCAACGTATATAACAAAAAGTCAAAACCGTTTTCAAATTTAAGAAGTATGACATATCAAACAGGCATCTTAGTATTTTTGCAAAGTGATAATTATGCATCCCCTGCGCGACATTTTAGAGCATTTATGCTCGTTGGGGGAAAACTGACAATAAGCACACAGGCTTTAATACAAGGCCTCCTGCAGTTCTAATGTGGCTGGTAATCTTGTATATTGATACTTGTATAGCGCACTACTCACCCGCAAGGGTCTCAAGGCGCTTGTACGAATACCACTGTGGAACCCGTCCTGGCTTTTCCCTGTGAGGCATCCACTCCTGGGCACCCCCAGGTTGAAGGCCAGGCATCCTTAGCGTTGTGGGGGCCGTTGTGGAGATTAGGCAAGCTATTGCCCAGAGTTGCAGAGTGGGACTCTATGATTAGAATAGGCACCGAGGCGAGAATTATTAGGTCCATGGAATTTTTAGCCCAAGACCCGCCGAGGTGGGGAATTGAACCCTGGTCCCGGGCTAGACCTTTGCATCAGGGTCTGCCGCTCTAACCATTGCGCCACACTAATCAACGTTACAAATCATGTCAGAATTGCACGGTCTGCGATAATTTTGCAAACACATTACTTTTCTCTCAGCAACTGTCTCTGGGGGAAACTCCAGAAAAAATGAGGAATAACCAGTGAAATAAGTTGAACTCCATTGACTGTGCCCCTAGAACTGCTGGTATACCACAAATGGGAACTAATAGGCCTTATATTGGAGAATGTACGTTAAAAAATGACTAAGTGGATCCGAGCAAAACTACATTTTAAGGGTACGATCCCTTAATCAAGGATAAAAAAGCGGTTGAGCATAGAATTGATATAATGGTCTATTTCCTGCAAAAGGTGCTATTGACGTCTGAGGCTTGAGCCGGGCGGTCACTTTTTAACTTGGTCTTAATTATTTCTGTGAGCACTTCCCTTTGTGTCCTCTCCCCCCCCCTGCACTAGCGCGCGGATTCTATCGCGGCGCTGTTGTTCTCTTTCACCGATTTGAGAGTGAAGGCTTTCATTTTAATTCCAAAAATAAAACTTACTGAACTTTGTTCTGTGCTGGCAGTTCCTTTCGCCTTTCTCCCAGAGTGACAGGCCGATTGCAGGGCCGTCATCCCTTGGGCACGGGCTGAGTTTCAGCGGCGGCCATTTTGGATAAGGATCTTCTCTCTTGGCGCGCAAGCCACCACTATAAAAATAGAAGATACACCTTAGTAGCGAGAATACTGCTATTGACATCTGAGGCTTGAACCGGGCGGTCACTTTGTAACTTGGTCTTAATTATTTCTGTGAGCACTTCCCTTTGTGTCCTCTCCCCCCCCCTGCACTAGTGCGCGGATTCTATCGCGGCGCTGTTGTTCTCTTTCACCGATTTGAGGGTGAAGGCTTTCATTTTAATTCCAAAAATAAAACTTACTGAACTTTGCTCTGTGCTGGCAGTTCCTTTCGCCTTTCTCCCAGAGCGACCGGCCGATTGCAGGGCCGTCATTCCTTGGGCACGGGCTGAGTTTCAGCAGCGGCCATTTTGGATAGGGATCTCCTCTCTTGGCGTGCGAGTCGCCACTATAAAAACATATGGCTATGGCCCTGCACAGCGGACGCGTTCAGCGGGCGCGCCGCATTCGCGCCGGAGTCAAGCCAAAGTCCAGCCCGTCTGCGCCCGTCCGCGATCGACCGGGACGCGGGGCTGGATTCTCTGGTTCATTTGAGCCCATTAGCACGAGGGAAACGTGCAGGTACCGTTCACAATATACTAAACAGGAATTACTGTCCTTACGCCCAAGCTCGGTAGACAGCTGCCACCATTCTTTTCAAGCTGACTCACTACCTCCGTCATGTGAAATCTGCGATCAGTCCTTTCAATTCTCTATAAAAGACAAGGGTGATACTACCAAATTTAATATGATACTACTGAATTGTAGATCCATGAAAAAACATAAGTTAGAAATATATGATTTATTAATGGCGAGCCGTCCTGATGTGCTTTTTCTCACCGAGACGTGGATGGACGAAACTTCGTCTCCTGAAGCCCTCGAAGCCACTCCTTCTGGCTATTGTCTACTTAGATTAGATAGACAAAAGCAGAGAGGGTTGGGGGTGCTGGCCCTCATTCATAAATCTGGTCTAGAGTACACTCTAGTGAAAGCCACGTTACCTAACAGCGAAAGTGGCTCCTTCACTATCAAAATGGGTCCCAGAAGCGTTATTAATGGTCTGCTGACGTACCACCCACCTGGAGGTGCTGGGCAGTTTGGAGACCAGCTTTTGGATTTAATTACTCAACCAGCACTCCGATATAAAAAAATCATCATTTTGGGCGATCTAAACCTCCACTTTGATGATATGGAGTGTGGGGAGGCATAGGGGGTGGCTGCACCACTGAAATCTCTGGGGCTTATTTTGCAATCCACTGCCCCCTCACACCAATTGGGCCATCTCCTGGATCCCTTCTTTGCTACCTGGGAGGGCATTATAGTCTTCTCTCCAGTCAGAACGATCTGGTCAGACGATTTTATTATTCCATTTTCTATAGAGAACTCACCTTCAGAAAATAGACCTAGTAAACCCCCTTCTCTAAAGCAGAGAGAATGGAAATTTTTTAAACAAGAGACATTTACATGTGCCCTATTAGAACCCCCCCCCCCCAGCCACTCTCTTCAGGAGGCATGGAACAGTTATGAAAAATGGGTGTGTTCAATGCGTTGGACGTAGTGGCTCCCTGGACACTCAAACCCCCGCAAGGCAATCTAAAACTGCCCCCTGGTTTTTGGAAAAACTTAAACTAGCTAAAGCCATATGCAAAAATCTAGAACGTAGCTGGATGAAAAACTATAACCCAGAGTCTAAAGCACTTTACAAAATGGAAGTAAAAAAATATCAGAAATTAGTGAGAGCTGAAAAAGGCATCCATCTCAAAAGTAGAATCGATCTAGCGGATAATCCCACCAGAGAACTCTTTACTATCTACAGAGAACTCACGGTCCCGTCCAGACTTGAAGCCCAAGACACCTACTGCAAGGAGCTGTGTGACTCTATAGCTGATTTTTTTGTAGGCAAGATCGACAAAATCCATGCCACCTTTACAGATGACGTCGACCTCTCGAGTAAACATGTGATAGTGAAAGATACCTATATGGAGAAATCCTGTCTCACATGTTTCATAACACCAGAGAAACAGGAACTATTAGGTATCATCAATAGTATACAATCTGGCTCGCCTTGTGACGTTTGCCCACCTGCACGCTGTAAAGGAGTCATGGAGAACACGATCATCGATCAGATTAGTCACATCGTATCGTTGTCTTTTCAAGAATGTCACGTATTGGACGCGTGGAAAACAACCCAGGTCACTCCTCTAAAAAAGAAATCTAACATCCACATTTCCCAATTCCAAAATCTTCGCCCCATTTCCCTTCTCCCCTTCTGTGCAAAGGTTGTGGAAAAGGTGGTAAATAGACAGCTGATGAGATATTTGGAGGAGCAATCTCTCCCTCACCCCACTCAATCGGGATTTAGAGCTGGCTACTCTACGGAGTCAGCCTTACTCTACTCTACTGAATATCTCAGACAAATAGTGGATGAAGGAGAGACAGCAGCGTTGGTTCTATTAGATCTCAGTGCAGCTATTGACACCGTGCTGCACACAACGCTGCTGTCTCGGCTCTCTGATATGGGAGTGGCGGGACAGGCCCTAGCCTGGATTAAATCTTTCCTGGCTAACAGGAGCTTTCAGATGCACTGTCTCCCTTTCAAATCTTCCCTCAGAAAGGCAAGCCATGGGGTTCCCCAGGGCTCGAGACTGAGCCCCACTTTGTTCAATATCTATATGGAACCCCTGGCTCGCATAGTGGAAGCATTTGGGGTGGGCATTGTTAGCTATGCTGATGACACCCAACTGATGTTCAAGCTTACGCCCGACAACAGAGAAAATGCCACTAATTTCTCCAACTGTCTTTCATCAGTGGCATCATGGATGAACACCAACTGTTTGCGCCTTAATGGCGCAAAAACAGAATTGCTGGTGGTAGGGAAATCAGTTTCAGCATGGTCACACATGTGGTGGCCTTCGAAACTGGGCAGCCCACCTCGCCCTGTGGATTCGGTACGCAATTTGGGCATAATGCTTGACTCAGATCTTTCCTATAAATCTCATGTCAGTAAAGTGACAGCCAGGTGCTTTAGCATACTGAAGGTTCTGCATAAGGTTTTAGATCTTCTCCCCTACGATGCCAGAAAGACCATTGTCCATGCTTTGGTGACTCCCCATCTCGATTATGGGAATGCTTTGCTTCTTGGCTTGAGCAAAAAAGGTCTTCACCAACTTCAGCTTGTGCAGAATGCAGCTGCTCGCCTTGTGCTCAAACTTCCTCGCAGAGCATCTGGGAAGACCGCTTTGGCTAAACTCCATTGGCTCCCTATCAAGGAGCGGATTAAATTTAAAGCCCTCTGTTTCGTGCTTCGAATTGCCCAGGGCAAAGGCCCAGATTACTTGAAAAATCTCCTCACCATGCATCGCCCCATCAGAAACCTGAGATCGTCCGGTGCGATGCTGTTCAAACCCCCCACAATCACCAGAGCCAGGATGGGTGGATGCTCATTTAGATACTTGGCTTCCAAGTGTTGGAATGAACTTCCACTCGACCTCCGAATTGAACCTTCTGAGATTAGGTTCCGTGTAAAACTTAAAACATTTCTTTTCCCTTCTGTGTAACCCCCTTGCCCTCCTCTCCTCTCCTGGCCACCTTTCGTCGGCCTCTGGCGAATTAGCAGTATTTAGCGCGGGGACGCACTGTTCTTTGTGTAGCCAGGCGCTTTAAAAATGGTTTTATTGTTATTAATATTACAAAGGTCAACATATTTCATGCCTATGAGTCCCTAGCGCATCATGGCATTTCGTCAGGACGAAGAGGACTATATTCTACTCTCACAGAGATGTGTAAGTGAAGAGTATATGCACCACGCCTTGTATATGTTACATAGACTTTCGGGATATCTTCTGGGGTTAGACCCGGTGATTATGAAGAAAATGGCTGCAATCGGATCGGACAAGGCATACGCTGAATTAGCGTATCGTCAAAGGTGTCTAAGCAGAGTGTGGCTATCGACCTACTCAGGGCTGCCAGAGATCTATGTAACGTATACAGGGCATGGTGCATACACTCTTCACTCACCCATCCTACCATTAAACTTTCGTTTTTGCTTGGATCCCTTTAGTCATTTTTTAACGCACATATCTCTCACCCATTCTACTCACATCTTGTCACTCACTCATACATATCACATCGGTGGAAAAAAAAAGATCTCCGTCAACGCGCTCCCTCGAGGGGCCCGTTGGGTATTGGTGCGCTGGCCCAACAAGGAGCTGCCTGATGATGAAGCATGACCGCCCTCGGGATGTGTGAGGGCCCTTGCTCCTAAAATGAGCACTCCCCTTTGCTAACCATTCTCCTGAGCTAGATACTCACATAGTAACAGTACACTCCTTGTTCACGCAAAATGTTCAGCGCCATAGAGTATGTTGCACAGTTTTGGTAGCATAGTATTAAATGGGCACACTATTTAGGATAACTTATACAAAAGCAAATACAGAGAATCCAAAAAAGAGGCAAAACCATAGTCGAGACACATTGCATATGAACTGCTCTCCCAACCTCACACTGCTGTGCCTCCAGAGGAAGACTGGATCGGCAGTTAGCTGTGTACGATAGGGATGTTTGTCACCCAGGGGTTTCTGAGTGACGTCAAATAAACAACGAGAGCAAAGCTGCCGTTGTTTATAATGTCACTCAGTACTCCTGGGTGACAAACATCTGTGTCATTAACAGTTACCCATACGCATATTTATGTCATGTATGGCCCAATTTACATCTCCCCCTGCTCTCATCAACTGTTAATAGGTAAAAAATTCATGAATAAGCAAAATGAAAACTGGAAACTGAGTGGGCCTTAATTCTTATTCCGTGTTTGGCAGGCACCTGAAAACGTGGCTTTCCTCGCAACCATAATTGCTTCTGCTTGTCTCCCCCATTTGCTCTTCGCGGTTATAGCACTTTGATGCCTTTTTAGTTTTATGCACTTTACAAATTCAAAATTCAGGAGAGAAAACAGCTTTTTATCCACTGTTGCCATGACATAGAAATGAATACCTGTATTCAGAATACAGTAAATAAATGCGCTAAGCCATCCATAACTTGCACTTTATTATTTGGTCCATTTTCGTTAGACAAAGACCGAGGTATTGTTTTCTTCATTACCCCATGTAGCCATAAAGCTTTTTATGGTCAGAATACCTATCCTGAAATAAATATCAAAGCTGCGTTGAAGTGGGTGCAAAACCAATCTAGATGGTGCTCCATTCCAATCACAAATTTATATTCCATTTATTGTGCTCATTGGAATGAAATTAGTTCCTATTTCTAATCATCACCAGTATTTTAGTTTTTATTATCATTAAAAATAGTTCACTGATTTTCTGATGTCCTGATCAGGGCAGCTCACACATGTAAGGCTGTGGGCGGCGAGGAAGGGCGGGGCTGGGTGGGGGGTAATGGAGTGTGACAGACAACAGGAAAATTGAGAGTATAGAAAGGAATAAATAGAAACACTTAGGGCTCCATTAGGATGGCGGACGGATTGCCCCCGCCAGGCTGGCGGTAGCCACCGCCAGCTTGGCGGGGGCAATCCATCCCACCATCCATCCCTGTATTCCCCCCCCCGCCTGTGGTACCCCCCTTCATTTGCATTAACAATGAGGCAGGCACCGTGCGGTGTTTGCCACTTTTTAATGCAAATGCAGAAATGCATTCCTAGCATTGTGGCGGGCGGTGCTGATAGCACCGCCCGCCACAATGCTAGAAATGCAGGATGTGCCCGCCACTGTGGCGGGCACATCCTAATGCTGGCATCGGGACCCCCGCCCTTAAGGCGGGCGGTCCTGTTGACCGATAGGGTGGTGGGCGGGCAAAGCCGGCCCGCCATCCTAATGGAGCCCTAAGTTTGCTCTCGCATCATACAGCTCCTTCGTAAATTGTTAAAGCAGGAAAAAATGTGGGCAGTGGCATATTCGTCCTAGAAATTCATTCCAGGGCAATTTGTTAATTTAATCTGCAGTGCAGTTGCAATCAAAGTTACTGCATGTAGATAAAGACAAAATATGAACAGCAAGCCCACATGAATGTGTGTTTTTATTCCGCAGTCGTTTTCCCCGCAGGGAATAATAACGCGGTCATCATAACGACCACGTTTTGATTCTGCATACCATTACCCTGCGAGTCATAACAACGACTTGCAGAGGGGGGGCGCTGGATGTTGGAATAGTATCATTTACTATTCCAACTCCAGTCTGTGCGGACAGTAGGGAATGTGTTGGATTTTAAATCTAACACATTCCCCCTCCTCCGTCGTTGTTACATCTTGCGGAGTAATGGTATGCGGAATTAAAACGCAGTCGTTTTAACCACCGTGTTGTTATTCCCTGCGGGGAATACGTTTCGTGGTAAACGTTGTTTACCAGCCCACATTAGTATTCATATCCCTTGGTACCCCAATTTTACTCCACCTCCCTCCCAGTCCCAACTAAAGGTTGGGTGCGGGCCCCGACAGCCCCTACCCTATTGTGTGCTTCCAACCACGTGACAATTATCAGCTCCAATGCTCTCCCCCTTTATTTTAGACAGATGCTGCTCTGACCTATGATGCGGTCCATATAGTGTCGGTCTGCTACCAGCGGGCACCTCAGATGACGGTGAATGCCCTGCAGTGCCATCGCCACAAAGCCTGGAGGTTCGGTAATCGCTTCATGAATTTTATAAAAGAGGTAAACGCATGATTTAGAGCAAAAGTACTTCCCAGTGTTGTGAATCTTTTCATTACAGACCATCCTTTTGTTCTTCCAATGATGACATGAATCTTCTTTCGGCTCAGTGAAATGAACTATCCTCATCATTTTGTTTTTGTGATGTTGAGCAAAATGCAATTTTTTCACATTTAATTAGATCGATGATGCCTGTATTGCTTTTTTACAAAAGTTACATATTTATCGCATGTTTGTATATGGTTAACTTTGTGCAGTACAAAACCCACGTCTTCACCAATCCAAGAACCTTGTTTTATTTAGGATTGGCTATCGTCTATGCTGTGCTCTTATTGGGGTATGGAACTTCTGGAAATGTATCGGAAGATTAGAAACAGGGAATAAAGTGAATCAGGAGAAGGGGCAGGACCACCGCAGACACACCATTCTTTGGATGGTGCCAAGCAAGAATAAGATGATCTCACTGGGCTTTCATTCCTTCAGGGAACATTTATGACTTTGCAGTCTTATGGTCAACCACTGCTCGAAAGAGTCCGACGAGAAGGCAACTCATTTGTGATGGCAGCACCGATCCCAAAATAATTTGCCCCCTCTAAGTCATTGTGACCATAATCTTCACAGAGCTGATAATCAGTTATGGAATTGATGGTTTTGTCACAAAATCCATGGCCCCATTGGCATATAATACTACTGTATATTGGTCCTGCTCACTCTATGAAAGATGTGTTTTCGATTTTTATATTATAAACAGGTACTCATCTTTTAAATCTCGCCTTCATTTCAATATCTACTATTGCGACACATCTGTTTTCTCATGCGGTCCTCATCATTCTTGGGCACCTGAAAATTGAGATGTTGCGCTTAGCCGAAGAGAGGAGCAGTTGTAAAACCAGAGACATTACATTTGTTAGAGATTACCAGTTTCCATCAAGCTGGTATTAAAATGACAGTGAACAATCGTTTTCAGTTATTTATTTAAATTTTTGGTATTTTATTAAGAAGTGCTTGTCATCTTGTGATAACTTTGCAGCCTTGGAGTACAATTAAAATATTGGCATATAATTAAAATATGTAAGTATGTAGGTATGATGTGGAAAATTACCGGATCATTGAAGTCCATTCTGGTAAAACGGCCATCTTGACTGACGTTCTTTTGGGCCCTATCTCATCCGGCACCTAGGTAAATCTGGCAAACATTTTTTTTTAAATTCATCTAGGAGAAGTCAGGGAGGGGTGACTTGTGTGGCTCCCACCAGGTTTCTCACCCCATAAACCCTTGCAAACCTGAAACTTCCCACAAGTCTACCAATAAAAATGGTACCACACATGTGTTGGTAGGACTATAACCCACAACAGGAAAGACAATAAAAAATATGGATACATCACGTTTTTTTCACTGAACATTGATGCTTTTTTGCAATGTGCCTAACTGTGGATTTTGGGCCCTAGCTCAGCCAGCCCCTAGGGAAACCAAGCAATCCCATACATTTTGAAAACAAATGCTTTAGTCAAAAGCACACTTTTATATAGTTGTTTTAATTCAAGATAACTGGGATCGGCTCGGAATTATGGGTCCATGCAGTTTTGGATCCAGCACCCCAAGGTTCACCTTCTGTGTTTCTTCATTGTACCAATAAAACGTGGTACCTAGTTTGCATATATACATTTTCTTTAGCCATTGATCAGGATTTCTGAATGGGGTTATACATTTTCTTTTCTTAAGCTTCAGAGTTCTAAGTTACTGCAATCTTTTTTTTATTTATATGTACGTCAAATCATGTATATGCAAATTCAAAATCGCAAATCAATACAACAGAACACTCGCTCATTTTAGCAAAAGGTCCGGCATCCCAGCATTGTTTAGGTGTTTATAATTCATTGATGCATGTGTTCTCTTTGAGCTCATTTAAAAAGGATTATCCTATAAGAATGGAACTAAGACAGATATTCGCTCCCATCTGGGGACGGTGTAAGGCGTATTTTCTCACAGTTGATCCCCTGTGAATTTATATATGGTGTTATATTACATTTCTGTAAAGAGCTTTTTGCTTCTCTAAGGCTGCCCGATGCATTTTTAGGGACGTGTGATGTGAGATAGAAAACAGGAACCAGCAGAGATTGAAGGGAGGGGCAAAATGGAGGGGAGAAAGAAAACCACCTTTACAGCAGCCGTGGCCCGTGGAGGGAGTTCCGCGGGGCAGGCAGGCAGGGCAGGGGAGGGGAGGGCCAGGGTGGGGGGTGGTAAACACCGGAATATGGATGATTGGGGGTAAGTAAACAATTAAATTAATAAAACGAATTTCGTAGCGCGCCCTGTATCGCATTTTGATATTTTTATTAGCCATTCCCTAAAATGGCTTCTTACATTGTGGTAGCCATTTTATGGTGCTGTACTTGTATTAGCCATATATTTCTATGTGGTGTGGGGTTCAAGTGCATTTTGTAGGATGCCATAGCTAGCCTCTTCTGTGTATACATAGCAGGCACCAGTTTCTAATGCTCTGCCCTTTTAACGGTTCATCCTGTCAGAGCATGTTCTAACACTTGCTTCTCACTTGTGAGACACTGTTGTTAACAAAAAGGGCTTGCAGCCTGCCCATTGGTTACCGTATGTTGGCTTGCATGGCACTCTTCTTTACAGCCTAGTAAATTGTCAAGGCAGACCTAACATCATTTCCATTCCTCTCTGTAGAGCAGAGACCATGCAGTGATTGATCCAACTTAATCTGTGTCTCTCCTCTGCTCCAGACATGATCAGGTACTATTTTGTTGAGTTTAACCTTTAGTGCCCTGTAAACATAAGGCATGTGACAGGCAAAGACATGCCCAGCAGGACAAACAAAATTGTATAGTTAACTTTATTTTCTCACTTTGTACTCATGTTTTCTTTTGTTTTTGCTCGTGGGCGCTGTTCTCAAAAGATGAATATTATATTGCAAAGTGACATTTTTTCTTTCTTATGTGTAATTTCAAAAATGATGCTTTAAGACATAGGGCCACATGAATCAAAGAAAAAGAAAAAAACGGTCACAATCTGCCCCTTTGCGACCAGTGTTTTGGCATTTTGGATGCATTATCCCAAATGCAAAAATTGCAATTTAGGCAAACGCTTAATGTGCGATTACTTAAATTGTGATTGTATTTAAGAAATCGCAAATTGCAATTCCTTAATAGCAATGCATTATCCCCAAAACATTTGCGATTTCACAAATAAGAATTGCAAATTACCATCAATTCCAAGTTGATGGTATTTGCTAAAACTTAGAAAAATGCACAAAAGTGCATTTTTCAAAGTTCAATGTTGCACACATACATGCCTTTGGGGCATGTGTGTGTGCAACATGTGCTCACATGCTAATTTCAGTGGTGCATCAGGGTGTCCTTTTGGCACCCTTGCACCCTTGAAATTGCATGCGCAATTTGCTAGTACATATTTGGTACTCGCAAATTTGTGCATGCAATTTTCATTCATTCCTATGGGCGTCTAGGCCCATAGCAATAAATGGGAAGCAATTCCTTAATTGCAAATCGCAATTTGTGAGTCGTAGTTAAGGAATTTGTAGGAATTGCTAATATTTTAGCGAAACCTACATGCATAGCAATTGCGATTCCTTAATAGTGATTATTTCCTTAATAATCGCTATTAAGAAATCGCAGTTGTCTTCGTTCATGCATGTGCCCCATAATCTTGTAGTACACCCCAATCCTCCCCACTCCAATCTGCCCCACTCCAATCCACAACAATCCACCCCACCTCACCCCACACTAATTAGCCCCACTCAATCTTTTCCACCCCTCACTAATCCAGTCCATTGCACTCTAGTCCAAACCACTCACCCAATACAAAACACTCCAACCCTCCCAACCAACCCCACTCCAATCTACCCCACTCCAATACAAAACACTCTGCCCCACTCTAATCCAAAACCATCTCCCCCACTCGAATCTTCTGCACAACAGTCTGCCCCACCCCAGTCCCAAATAATCTGCCACACTCAAATCCATAACAACCTGCCTCACTTCAATCTTTCCCCCTGCAATGTGCCCAACTCCAATCTGTCCTCTCCAATCCAGAACAATCTGCCTCAACCCAATCTGCCCCACTCTAATCCGCCCCACTCCAATCTGTCCCATTATAGTCCAAAGCAATCTGTCCACTCCAATCCATCCACTCCAATCTTCCCCACTCCAATCCAAAGTAATCTGCCCCTCTTCAATTTGCCACACTTCAATCTACCACACTCCAATCTGCCTCACTCAAGTTTGCTCCACTGCAATCCACTCTACTTCCAAATCGTCTGCCTCAATCTAATCCTCCCAAATCTAATCTGCCCAATCCAATCCAAAACAACCTGCCCACCCAATCTGCCCCACTCTGGCTTGCCCCACTCCAATCCACCCCACTCCAATCCAAGACAGTTTGCCCTAATCTAATCTTCCCCACTCTCAATCTGCCCCACTCAAGTCCTAAACAATCTGCCCCACTCCGATCCACCTCACTCCAATCTTCCCAACTCCAATCTAAAACAATCTTCCCCACTCCAATCTACCTACTCAATCAGAAACATCCACCCTGATCCAATCTGCTCCTCTCCAATCTGCCCCACTCCAATCTGCCTCACTCCAATCTACCCACTCGGTCTGCTCCACTTCAATTCGCCCCACGCCAATCCAATCCGCCTCACCCCAATCCACCCACTCCATTCCAATTCATTCCACTCTAAGGCACCACAGTCCACCATACTCCCATCCAATCCACCCCATTCCAATTCAAAACAATCTTCCCCACCCCAATTGTCCCCACCCCAATCCAATACAAACTGCCTCGTTCTAATCCAAAACAATCTGCCCCACTCCAACCCAAAGTAATCTGCCCTACTCCAATCTGTCCTACTCCAATCAGCCTCCCTCGAATCCAAATGCCACTTTAACCAAAAACAATCTTTCCCTGTGCCGATCTAACACAATCCACTCCCCTCCACTCCAGTACACCCCAATCTACCCCACTCCAATCCAATCCAATCCACCTCAATCCAATCCAATCCACCTCACTCAATACAATCCACCTCACTCCAATCCAATTCACCCCATTCCAAATCATCGCACTCCATTCCAGCCCACTCCAATCCATCCCACTCCAGTCCACTCCAGTCCAATTCACCACACCCTTGTCCAATTCACCACACCTAGTCCAATCCACCTCACTCCGATCTACCCCTATCTAATCCACCCTATTTCAATCCACCCACTCCAATTTAATCCACCCATTCCTGTCCACTCACTCCATTCCACCCCACTACAGTTCAGTCCTCCCCACTCCAATCCACCACACTCTACAATCCAGTCCACCCTACCCGAGTTGAGTACACCCTACTCAATCCAATCCATCCACCCCACCTCACTCCAACCCACCCCAATACAATCCAAAACAATCTGCCCTACTCCAATCTGCCCCACACCAATCTGCCCCATTCCATTGCAAAAAGATCTGCCTCACTCAATCCAAAACAATCTGCCCCACTTCAATCCCAACATATTTCTGCCCCACTCCAATCAAAGACATTCTTCCCTTCTACAATCTGCCCTACCAGATCAAAACAATCTACCCCACCACAATCAGCCCCACTACAATCCAAAACGATCTGTCACAAACCAATCTACCTTACACCAATCTAAACCAATCTGCCCCACTCCAATCTGCACCACTCCCGAAAATAGTCTGCCCAAACTCCAATTTGTTCCCACTGCAATCCAAAAGAATTTCTGCCCCATTCCAATCCACACCACTCCAATCTGCCCCACTCCAGTTTGCTCCATTCCGATCCACTACACTCCAGTCCAAAACAGTCTGTCCCATTCTAATCCTCCCCAATCCAATCTGCCCCACTCCAATCCAAGACAATTTGCCCCAATCTAATCTGCCCCACTCTAATCTGCCCCACTCGAGTCCAAAACAATCTACCCCACTCTGATCCATACCACTCCAATCTACCCAACTCCAATCTACCCCACTCGAATCTGCCTCGCTTCAATCTACCTCACTCCAATCCGCCCCACTTCAATTCACCCCACGCCAATCCAATCCACCTCACCCCAGTCCACCCACTCCATTCCAGTTCATCCCAATCCACCACAATCCACCCTGCTCCAATCCAATCTACCCCACTCCAATTCACCTCATCCCAATCCAATCCACTCCGCTCCCTCCCCAATCCACCCTACTCCCATCCAATCCACCCACTCCAATCTGCCCCACTCCAGTCCAAAACTGTTTGTCCCATTCTAATCCTCCCCAATCCAATCTGCCCCACTCCAATCCAAAATAATCTGCCCCACTCTAATCTCCCACACTCCAGTTTGCCCCACTCCAATCCACCCCACTCCAATTCAAGACAGTTTGCCCCAATCTAATCTGCCCCACTTGAGTCCAAAACAATTTACCCCACTCTGATCCATACCACTCCAATCTACCCAACTCCAATCTACCCCACTCCAATCTGCCTTGCTCCAATCTACCTGACTCCAATCTGCCCCACTCCAATTCACCCCACGCCAATCCAATCCACTTCACCCCAGTCCACCCACTCCATTCCAATTCATCCCAATCCACCACAATCCACCATGCTCCAATCCAATCTACCCCACTCCAATTCACCTCATCCCATTCCAATCCACTCCGCTCCCTCCCCAATCCACCCTACTCCCATCCAATTCACCCACTCCAATCTGCCCCACACCAATCCAAAACAAACCACCTCGCTCCAATCCAAAACAATCAGCCCCAACCCAACCCAACCCCAAAAAAATCTGCCCTACTCCAATCTGCCCCACTCCAATCCAAAAAAATCTGCTGCACTCCAATCAGCCCCACTCAAATCCAAAACAATGTGCCTGCCCCAAGCTGCCCCGCTCCAATATGCTACTTTAATCAAACAATCTTCCCCATGCCAATCTAATCCAATCCACTCCAGTCCACCCCACCCCAATCCACCCCACCTCAATCCAATCCGACCCACCTCACTCAATCCTATCCAACTCGCTTCAATCCAATCCACCCCATGGTAATCTAATCTACTCCACTCAAATCCACCCCAAACCATGCCAATCCAATGCACCTAATTCCTAATCAAATCACTGCACTCCATTCCATTCCACTCCAGTCCACCCCACTCTAGTCGAGTTCACCACACCCCAGTCCAATTCACTATACCCTAGTCCAGTCCTCCTCAATCCAATCTACCCCTATCCAATCCACCCTATTTCTATCCACTTCACTCCAATTTAATCCACCCCATCAAGTCCACTCACTCCATTCCCCCCACTGCAGTTCATTCCTCCCCTCTACTCCATTCGACCACACTCTACAATCCAGTCCACCCTACCCCAGTTGAGTCCACCCTACGCAATCCAATCCATCCACCACATTCCCTCCCCAATCCAATCCAATCCAATCCAAAACAATCTGCCCCACTCCGATCTGCCCCACACCAATCAGCGCCTCTCCATTGCAAAAAAATCTGCCTCACTCCAGCCAAAACAATTTGCCACACTCCAATCCAAAACCATCCCCACTCCAATCCCAAAAAATCTGCCCCACTACAGCCCAAGACCTTCTGCCCCACTACAATCTGCCCCACCCAATCCAAAACTATCTACCCCACTACAATCATCCCCACTACAATCCAAAACGATCTGCCCCATTACAGCCTGCACCACCCACTTCAATCTGCCCAACTCCAATCCAAAACTATCTGCCTCACTCCAACCTGCCCACTCCAATCTGGCCCATTATAACCCATAACAATTTACCCCACTCCAATCCAAAACAATCCTCCCCACTCCAATCCACCCCACTCCATTCCACCCCAATCCAACCCACCCCACTCCAATCCATCCCACCTGAGTTCAATCCACCTCAATCCAATCCACTCCACCCCAATCCAGTTCACCCCATCCCAATCCACCTCAATCCATTCCTCCCCAATCCAATCCAACCCACACAATCCAATCCACCTCACTCAAATCCAATCCATTCACTGCAATCCAATGTACTCCACTCAAATCCGCCCACCCCCTGCGAATCCAGTTCACCCCATTCCAATTCACAAAACTTCATGCCACCCCAATCCATTCTACCCCACTTCAGCCCACTTCACCCCAGTCGACCCACCACAATCCAATCCTCCCCAACCCATTTCACACCCACTCCTTTTAATCTACCCATCCAGTCCACTCACTCCAGTCCACCCCAATCCACTACAGTCCCATCCAACCCACTCAACTCCAATCCACTCCACCCCAGTCCAATCTACCCCACCCAAGTTCAGTACACCCCACTCAATCCAGTCCATCCAGCCCCACTCCAATACACCCCAACCCACTCCAGTCCAGTCCAATGCACCCCACTCCAATACCTCCATCCCACTCCCATGCAATCCAGCCCACTCCAATCCACCCCTCCAGTGCAGTCCAATTCCCCCCCTCCAAACCAAACAACTTTAATTCCATCCACCCCACCTCGATCCAATCCACCTCACCCCAAACTTATCTAATCCACCCCACTACAATCCACCCCAATCCACCTCAGCCCATTTCAATCCAACCCACTCCAATCCACCCAATCCAATCCATCCACTCCACTCCAACCCCCTCTGCCCCAATTCAATCCACCCCAATGTACTCCAATCAACCTCTCTACCTCACTCCCTCAATCAACTCCAACGCACACCACTCTATTCCATCCCACTCCACTCCACTCTATACCACTCCATTCTCTGCCATTCTACTCTATGACACTGCACTCTGTGACAATATCTGCCACTGCACCACTGAACTCTACTACCCTCTACTCAATTCTCTCACTCTCTACTCCTCCTACTCCACTCTACTCCACCGATTCCATTCTCGGACACTCTACATGACTACCTTTTAGCCATGCTGAACAGCAGCCACACTGGTGTACAACACGACAAAAACACATTGCAAAAGTCAATAGCTCTTGTATAGGCAGAGGACTATTGGTTTGGCCAATGCTTGTTTTCATAGGCACCAGGTTTAGGCAAATATTTAGGGATATTTCTTTCTTTGACTAGTCTTATACTGTGAATTTTGCTTTCTAATTCAACTGTTTCATAAAGAAGTATACATCTTTCAAAATGGCTGCTCCCTTCTGCTTACCATCTGCTGTGACATGTTCAGTAAACATGGGACCAGAGAGTTCATTTATTATTTATACAGCAGCGGTTTCTTTTTGAGGACGCTGGGGCTCTGCCCCCTTTACTTTCACCCCCCCACCCAGGGCATGTCAAAAATTTAAGAAATAGTTAAGGGTAAAAACAGAATCAAAAACACATGTACACTCTTTATTTGTGTTGCTGGGGGCTGAGGCTGCAGCCTGCTGCTCAGTGCCACTTGCTGTGCTTATTGTTGCAGTGACGCTGGCCTTCACTAAAACTGCAGCCCCAAAGTCTAGAGGATATTCCGGGCTAACAATCACACAGCCCTAAGGCCTTTGAGGTCACCTGCTCGGCAAAGACCTAGCCTTGAGTACCGTTCTCCACCCCCTGATGACATGGGTTTACAATTACCAATGGGAGTATTGGACTTCAGTTCTGTAGAGGTGCGGCTTCAAATCAGTTAGGAAGGGAAGAGCATTGTCACCACACCCTTTGTCAAGTCGTCACGTGGGGTGGGTCCCTTGGGCCCCACCCGGTGACGGGTTTGGAAAGGGTGGGGTAAAAGCTGCAGGCAGGAAGCCGGGAAATCAAGTCTGTGCAGTGTATCAAACAACATGCACTGTGTATACTCGAAGTGTCTGCTTCCTGTGCTGCAGTGAATGCAGGACACCATTAAACTCTGGTGACTAATTGCCAGCCAGTAGAATTATGACTTAAAGAAAAGGTGGCACATTCGTCTGCTTAAACTTTTGGGGCCCGATGTAGGTGTCCATTTACCGACCGGTAAATGGTCATTCCGGATGTAGGGGGCCATTTTACCGATTCGGTAAATTTACCGAATCGGTAAAATACCGAATCGGTATTTTTACCGATTCAGTAACTTCCATATGTAGGTGGGACTCTTCTGAGTCCCACGGGCCAGTCCGATTCGGTATTTTACCACACATTCCTATTGGGTGGTAAAATACCGAATACAGGTGTGCATGCACATGTGTGCATGCACACCAGTGCCATGTGACAGACAGACATGCCCTTAGGGCATGTCTGTGTGCCACATGGCACACATGCCTGAATTCAGGGTGCCAGATGGTGTCAAAGTGACACCCCCTGCACCCTTGCAAAAATCGGTATTTACCGAATCGGTAAATACCGATTCGGTAATGACCATTGATTCCTATGGGCTTCAATGCCCATAGGAATCAATGGGCTTTACCGATTCGGTATTTACAGAATCGGTAAATACCGAATCTTAACGATTCGGTATTTACCGAATCTGAAATACCTACACCCCCCCCTCCATTTTACCACTTCTTAAATACCAAATCGGTATGGTTCGGTATTTAAAAAGTGGTAAAATGAACTTACCTACATTGGGCCCTTGATCTCTTAACCGTGGCGCGAATTCCGCCGTGGTGCGGCAGTTTTAACGAGTGGGCTGGGCCGCATCGGCCAATGGATGTGCGCAGCACTAGCCAGGTAGTGCTTGCAACGGTGGTTGGCTGACAGGAGCACAGAAGGGGTTAAGTTGAAGGAGCTTCCCTGCAGTCCAGCCGGTGCCCCACAGTCCCAACTGTGTGAGATGGGTGAAAAACCTAGCAGCTGCCTGCGCCTGACCTAAGTAAGAAGCAATTCTGGGCAGCTCATTTTATCTCTGTGCCTATTACCAAAAAAATTAATGATTTGTGTAATGTAACTGATACTCATGTAAAGCCCTCAAATACTTCACTTTATATAAAACGACAAAAAAGACTCCAAAAGGTAATCTTTTAAACCAAGCGTTTTTTAGCAAAGTATGTGCATGGCGATCAGTGATAAAGCGTAGGAACCTAGGGCCAGATGTAGGGGTCCGTTTCAGGCCATTTACCGATCGGTAACTGCCGCTTTTGGCCGTTACCGATCGGTAAATGGGTGACAGGTATGTAGGGGGCATTTTTTTACCGATTCGGTAAAATTACCGATTCGGTAATTTTACAGAATCTGTAAAATAAAAATTCGGTAAATTTACTGAATCTGAGGCTCCCAGATGTAGGTGGGACTCTTCTGAGTCCCAGAGGCCTTACAGAATTGGTATTTTACCATCAAATCCAATTTGATGGTAAAATACCGATTCCGGTGTGCATGCACATGTGTGCATACACACCTATGCCATGTGACAGGCAGACCTACCCTTAGGGCATGCATGCCTGCCACATGGCACCCGAGCCTATTTTGGGGGTGCCAGAGGGTGTCAAAGTGACACCCCCTGCACCCTTGTGAAAATCTTCAAAGCCCATAGGAATGAATGGGCATTACCGATTCGGTATTTACTGAATCGGTAAATACCGAATACTTCCAATTCGGTATTCCAGCACATCTGGAATACCTACATGTCCACAGCTTAGATTTACCGATTTTTAATTACCGAATCGGTAAAATTCGGTAATTAAAAATCGGTAAATCTATTTTACCTACATCTAGCCCCTAATTACCACCTTTATTTTTGCCAGGGAGCACACCGCCGATTTTTATCGGAGGATTACTATTAAAAAAACACCTGTTTCGCTCAAGTCTGGAACATTAAATACTACTGCAGCAAAAAGAGAGTACATGCTCATCTGTTCTCTGAGACACGACCTTAATTAATCTCCAATGCTTCACCTCCACACAAAAAGGTGTACAATTAATACTCCTACGTGGCCTAGCATACTAGAGCTCGAACCTGACACCTTTGGTTGCTATGGCAAAGAGTAGGGTCTCCGTGACTCCCTGAGCTATCCTATCGGTAAACTGGTAGTACAGAGACAAACCTGCTGAGAGTGCAAGGTATGGTATGCTTGAGGACAGTTTGACAACTACTTGGTAGCAGTGGCGGTTCTACCATGGGGGCATTTGGGCGCTGCCCCCCCTGCTTTCTCGCCTTGCGAGAAGAAGGCAGAAACAAATGGTAGTTATTTATTTATAACTACCATTTGTTTCTGCCTGCCTTTCTCGCATGGCGAGAGAGCAGTCAGCAGAACAGAACTTCCTTGTTACTCGAGCCTCAGGGCAGGGTGGAGTGGCTTGGGGGAGTGGCTTGCCCACTGTTGTTAATACTGACTGTTTGGACAGCCTGAGAGGCTGTCCAAACAGACAGTATTAGCAACAGTGGGCAAGCCGCTCCCCCAAGCCACCTCCCACTCTCCGTTCTGCAGGATGCAGACTAGGAGAAATGATGCGGTTAGGGCAGCCGGCCGAACCAATCAGCGCCGGCTGCCATGGAGGGGAGAGAGGCTGCCTGCAGCTTTCAGTGATGAGAGCCCACACGACCACGTCAGACGCAGCGGCGGCATTCAAAATCCAGGACGGCGGGAGTCTGCAGTCTCGGGACTCCAGTCGGGAGTCAGCGCGGGAAGGTACGTTTTTTATATTTATTTGCCAAACATGTGTTTTGCTTAGCTCGCGCGGTGAGGGCTAAGCCTAAGGCGTCGGGACAGGAAACGCAGACAAAGGATAGCCCTTGTAGCCGTCTTTCTACAGAGTTAATGTTAATTGAGCAATATTTTATTGTCCCCTCATTATCAGCCGTGGCCCAGCGCGTGTAACCTAAAGTAGCCGAGTAGCAGTCACCACTCACTAATGGACACTGCTAGGGCCACATCCGAGAATCGAGTGTCAGAAAGTAGTGCTCCAAAGATGCACGTGTGCAGCATTGGTTGTCGGGATCTGTTTTCAAGGTGCACCATGTGAAAGGGCCCAGCAGGCAGCAACAAACATAACGGAATCTGAGCAGAAGTTGCTCAGCATTGTTATCTCAAAGTCTGTTTTAAAGTTCGCTGGTTATACTGAATAAGCAGCTACCTATATCACTATTGTATAATATGTCTCTATTGATGTCCTAACTATACTTTCACAACTACCTTATTAACCTACTTACTCTCTCAAATATGCTTGAAAATGCACCATTTGTCCACTCTTTTTTCACAATTTTCTCAGGGGAGAACTCCCCCGTTCCTCCTTATGACAGTTGGGCTCACTCCCTATGCCAGCTCGCTCACCACAGGTCACTTATCCATACATGTTACGCCCTACCACTTTCAAATGTCACCAGCCGCCACTTCTTGGTAGACAGCTTTCTACGAACCTGACTGCAGCCACCCTCTGGGACCTGCTGCCAAAGCCCAAAGTATGGTGTTCCTGATGGCTGCACTGAGAAGTACTCATTCAAAGTGATTAGGTTTCAACATGAACCATCAGTGAACTATTAGGTACAATAGTTGTTGTGTAAACCCTGTACGTGGCCCAGATTATTGTAGAGCAATACTACAGTCTATTAAATCAATCCCAATAGCTCTTTGTACAGTTGGCATTCTGAACTCACATTCGAAAGTGCTTTCATGCATGATATTGAAGAAAAGGGAGTTTTGGTGAAATAAAATATATGCTTAAGATCATGCAGTGTAATCGAGGAAGCAGGGATTTACCCTTGTTTTCTGGTTTCACTTTGTACTAATCAGGCAGTAGGCGGGTATCTATTCGTCTTTCTTTATGTTAAGGCTTTGATTTTACTGTTTTGTGCATTTTCGGCACTTTTCATGTAGCGTGAAGTGCGAGTGAATCCGAAAGAGGGAGCTGAATACCACCTTGAATTGGTAAAACCGAGAGACTGTCAGGGCCTATCGCAAACCTTCAGTGCCAACTTGGCACTAAAAGTTTGCAAGGAGCCCTGACAGTTGTAGTTGCATGCGAGGGATATTGCGAGGGGCAGAATGGTGCTGAGTCTAGTTAGGTGCATGTGTTGGGTGACCCCAGGGGTGTAGTAGTCTGGTACAGTTTTCAGGCAGTATTTGATTATGTGCTATGGGATGACATTTTTGAGGACATTGGGAAAGCATACGTGCAGCCTTCAGTCATCGGTTTCAATTACAAGAGAGCCGTACCAGTAATCTTTTCATGTTTAATAACCTTGTGCCGTCAAGTACAGTGACAGCTCCCAAAAAATGCTGTGCCCCTACTATGAGCTCTCAACTGCCCTCCTCCACTCCACCCCCAGCCCAACCCTACCACTCATAAATTTCACTAGCCGCCACTGTGTGTAAACCTTTCAAACCAGCATCACAGCCTCCATCATTTTATGGGCAAAATATGCATCTCCAGCCCTTGAAAGGCAGTGGCATAGCAAGGCGGGGCGGGGGGGTCTACGAAGGCTAGTCCATCCCGGGCTGCACTCATTGTGGGGATGGTGGCCAGGACAGAAAATGCAGAAATCATCAGAACCCTCTCTCCTCACTCTCACTTGCGACCGCAAGGGTGACCAAAGGTTTAGCTACGCCACTGTTAGTAGGTCTTCATTGGCAAAGACGGACTGGCCCCAGGCAAATTCAGGACCCTACCAAGCAGGCATCTATGAACATGGGGAAGAGTTTTGCCGATGACATGCTATGCATGTTTTCAGAATGGTGTGTGTTCAATTAACCATGGATTAGTCCAGTGTCATGGGGCTTACGGTTCTACCACCGGCGCCAGCTCAGCCCAGCACCATATGACTCTGGGCAATAGGTCACTTAATCTACCCTACTGACCCCAGTGCCTCGAGACCCTTAGGGGTGAGTAATTCGCACTTTACAAATACCTGATTTATTGCCATAAAATTCTATTGATGCATAGGCAGAGAAATTTTCCGTGCATAAATATCCTAAGAAAGCCTTATGTGTACCAGCCTTATGTTTGATTTTCCTTCTCATTCCACTGGAAGCTGGTCAAGTGAGCTTGCAAGATTTACTGATAGGCTGTTGCCTCTTAAATGTGGCTGACAGAGCCTTGTAGTGCCTGGCAATTTAGAGGCTGCCAATCCATATAGAAGCCCGTGATAGAACATAGGAGGCTCTTCTAGCCCCTCGCTAAGCCACAAGAACCTGTTTCCGTTATCCGAAACGCTCCCCCATTTCAAGCCCAAAATTATCTGCACGCACGTCAATATTCAAGGACGGTGTTGCTACGCCATGAGAACCTGTTTCCGTTATCCGACACGCTCCGCCATTTAAAGCCCAAAATTATCTGCGCGCACGCCGAATGTTTAGGGACGGCGTTGCTACGGTTGGATTTATTTCAATACCTTCTGCAACCATAAAATACTCAGGTTGCCTGCAGCATTTTAATTTATACACTTCGACCCGGTTTTAATACGTCTGTTGTAGCTTCATTTATCTCCATATAACCGCAAGGTCGCCTACACAGATTTACTATCACAGATGGTACTTTCCTGATGAAGACACTTCTGTGTCGAAACACGTAGCTGAAAACCATCTCCTCTCAAAATTGATTTGTATCACATGAATTGTTGATCACATTGTTTTATTCTCATGTATAAAGAAATTCTCAATTTTTATCTAACAAAATATATATCCTGAATTTTTATCATTATGATATTTAATAAATTTGACTCTAATTGTAATTTCTAGTGCATATGTGTTTCATTTAGTTGCACACATTGCCGCCCTTTTTGCTTTGCCTTGGCTTGTTATTTGTCATAATTTGTTTTACCCTGGCCCAGGAATTTGATCCACTACCAGGGGGTCCCTGTTACTTGTAAGGGAATTTAGAGGCACCAGCCTTTCAAGGAAAAACTATTGGGACCAGATAATGACAGGCCCACCCCACGAAAATGTACGTGCGCTGTTTGCTCCTGTGAGAAGTTTCATTATGTGGCAAATCCCAGGAGCACAACACTTGCGATCTGAGATTTTCGCACACATTGTCATCCCTTTTTAGTGTCAAACCGGATTGGTTGCCTCCTTATGAACTGGCCCTTAATCTCCAGATCATAACTTGCTGTAGAACTGACTTCCATATGTCCAAAAGGAAGTCACCAGAATGAAAGCAGTTACTGTATTGTCAGCATGGACACAAACTTCAAGGAAGGGCTTGTTGTGTATATCAAAAACAAAGTCAAACATGGTCAAACAGTATATAGTGGAGTGGTGTGGCTCACTGGTTAGAGGCGGTAGATCCGGAAGCAGAGATTGGCCCGCGACCAGGGTTGTATCCCCGACGCGGCAGGGGCGTGGACCAGTGTCAGCGGACTCGATAATTCTCGCCTCGGTGCCTTCTCTAACCAGGGGTCCCACTCGGCAACTCTGGGCATTAGCTTGCCTAATCTCCACAACGGCCCCATCAACGCCGGGGATGCCTGGCTCCACCTTGGGGATTCCCAGGAGGGACCATCCCACAGGGAAAGCCAGGACTGGTTTCCCAGCGTTATACAGCGCCAGGACGCCGCTCGGCAACAGTGCGCTTTACAAGTATACACATTACATCACATTACATTATATCCTCTGAGGCCAGTGATTTGTCCATAACCATAATAGTGGGTGTTAGAAATGGGATTACTGGTTGTCTAAGGCTTGTGCCAAAGCCAGGCAGAAACCACCACTCTAGTCAGGGCAAGGAAGTTACACGCCAAAGATAACCCCTGATCACCCCCTTGGTAGCTTGGAATGAGCAGTCAGGTTTATCCCAGAGGCAATGTGTAAAGCGTTTGTTAAGCGTTTGCGCAACATACACACTCAGCAGTAACACACTAGGCACACCACAAAAAGGAACTCCGCACAAGGTTACATATAATAATAGCCTTTGTATTATTATAAACACATTGGATCATAATCACGCAATTACACTGTGCAAACTGGCACTGGGCAGTATTTACAGGGGATTATATACACACCTGACAGGGCCACATGGACCACCGTCAGGATAAGCACTTAGTAGGAATAGTAGATGCAAAACATAGAATAACCGTAGCACAAAATAATACTTGTAGAACACAACCAGTAACCACTGGTAAAAGGTAGGTACACACTACGCAATACTGATCACCATAGGCATAGATCACGCAGGTAAACATAGACTTGCTAGCATAAACCACACTAGGCAAAACAACCTCCTAATCATGAAACACAGTAAGCGTTATCACATGCATAAAGGCATCGCACATTACGCATAAATCACAGAAGGTAGTCACCATCACAAACACAAATCACCAATTACCTTGCGCAGAATCACAGCAGGTACTGACCCCAGGCCAATTGGCCTTCCATGGGGCTCAAATGCCCTTAGTCCAGAATGTCCTGGCTGGCTGCGCACGCAGTGAAAGCAAAAAGGGAAAAGAGCAGCCTAAACGTGGCAGCTGCCCACTAATTGCTGAGCAGCTGTAGAGGCACTAATGTAGCAAAGGAGTGCGTCTCACTCCTAGATTAAAAACATGTCCCCTGAAATAAAGAAGAACCTAAACAATGCAGCTGCCCACTACTTGCTGGGCAGCTGTGAGGTAGAAGAAAATACTGTAAGGGATCTCAGTACCCTTGAAACAAATTGCGCCAAACGTTGGGGCCCCGGGCGCTCTAAGAACAATCATGTGCCAAGTCCAACAGTGGGTCAAGGCTAGAAATTACAGGAAAAATTGTCAAATCAAAAGTAAGCCGTAAAGAACAACTTGTCACAGAAATCTAAGCTTAGTATCAGAAAAAAAAGTTTTTGCAGGTATTTTCCCCCATAGCCGAAGCTATAGTAGTATTGAAAGAAAGTGCAAACGTTCCAAAGAGAAATTTTAGTCAGTTTCAGTTTATTATATTACGGTTTGGAACTCCATTGAGATCCACATAAAAGCAGACAAAACTGTGAAGAGACTGATACAGAAACACATACCATAAAAATGTAGAAGCATTTCTAAAAAAAAATACAAAGAATGGCATAATAGTCTTGGTACCATGATCTACTTTAAAAAATCCTGGATCAAATAAAGTGCAAATGCAGAAGCAAATTCAGTTGGGAGATTTGGTGCAATGCTTATGGAATACCAGAGACTCTGCATCCTTTGATACAGTACAAAGAATAAAAAGTTAAAAATCGGCAAATAAAATACTGTACAAATGAAAGAAAAAATTCAATTGAGCATTACAATGCAAAGGTAAAACAGCGCATTCCAGTGTAAAATACTTACTCATTAAAGTGCCAACGAACTTAAAAATACTACCAGCAAAAAGATAGAAAATTGTGCAAAAGAACAATACTGCACTCTACACTCCACTCATCTGTCGAGCGTCCAGCATAGTCCATAACATATAAAGTACTGTTTCAAAAAGTGGTCGAATGAGAACTTATAGTACCCTCATCAAATACAGATACTGAGTAAAAAGCAGTTAATCAGGATTACAATGTTTGTATACATTCAAAAAATATTTGGGAAGTGTTAAAAAAATGCAACATTTTTGTGATATATCTGTTTTGGCTACATTGACGAGCTTCCGCTGCTGAAGTTATGTTATACTTCATAAAAATTGGTGTTAACAACTGAGGACGCAAAGAATGAAGAAAGGAATACACAAATAGCACATGATTTAGATTTTGAACTTGAGTCAAACAGAGATCACAAAGCCTCTCATCCCTTGGTATGCCTTCCCAAGATCTAGTGACAACTTGTAACGGAAGCAAATTCATCTTTAGTAATAAGATTGTTCTACGCACGCCATGGCGTAGGTTCCATGTGACATAAGATTGGGGATTTTTGCACACCCTGTTTACTACTACAGTTTCATACTGGGCACAAAGCAGAATATCCCCCTTCCAGCTCACTTCATAAATTGATTTTTTTAATCAATTTTTTTAAAAGAAGCTTGGGAAAATATGCCATCTTATTCAAACTATTTTCAAGCAAATCCAAGACTTTCAAATAATTTGAGAAGAGGGCACTGCTTCCCTTCAAGCTATGGAATATTTCATATGTTAGTGCATCACACTTACATGATCTCCTGGTACTAAATCCCCTACTCCCGAGTGAAGACCTGGATGTAGGCTATGATCAGTTCTGCCTCTGGATCACCCAGGCACTTGACATCCTAATTCCTGCCAGATGGACCAAGGCCCGCACCCACACAGCTAGTCCTTGGTATTACTCTGAACTAGCTACTCTGAAAAAGGAATGTAAAAAGGCAGAGAGGTGTTGGAGGAAAATATTTACAACAAGGGGTGGTGAGGGACAGAGTCTCTGAATTAAGCAGAAAGCTCTCACCCAGTCAAGAGATCAGGGCTAGATCCAACACCGTTTTTTAGCTCACTGCACCATCCCAGTTTCAGAACCTGGCTGTATGCAAATTAGTCTGTTCCTGTCCCAGTGCATGATGGGAACAGGGCAAACCAAACTACAAAAGCCAATTCTTACACTGGGAAGGAAACAAGCTCCCGGGGACCGGTTTCTGGCATTACAGCCGTCTTCGGCCCGGTTTGCTTGAATCCTGATGGTGCAATGAGCAAGGGTCTCACATCTGAGAATACCCTTCCACTCTTAGGGTGGACAAAAATATTTACAACAAGGGGTGGTGAAACTATGACGCCAACCTTAAACAGGATTATGTCCTGCTCCAAAAAACTTATCACCGTAAGGTCTGCAGAACAAGAGCGGCATATTATGCCAGTGAAATCAGCAATAGCTCCAATACTTCGAAATCTGTATTTAAAATTCTGAAAGACCTCACTGCAAAAAAAAACGTCAATACTACTATCACTTCGCCCAACCTTTGCAATAACATGGCTAATTTCTTCACTGATAAGATCAAGAAAATATATGACACCTTCCCAAAATGCCCACAGCCATCGGTCATCATTGATCCTACCAGGCCCTCTCTCACCTCCCTTCCTACACTTGAGCGAGAGAGTTTTTTAAAAATCTGCAGAAAGATTAAATCTGGTTCTCCGGCAGACCCCTTAAAACCGGACACTTTCTGTGAAGCCCACGAACTTATCACAGAACACATCCGAGACATCATCAATCTGTCACTCTCCACCGCCAGTGTTCCTTCCAAATGGAAGCAGGCCTGGGTTTCCCCCATCTGAAAAAAACCCACCTTAGACCCTTCACTTCCGGAGAACTTCAGGCCCATCTCCTTGCTCCCCTGGCCTGCCAAAATCATCGAGGCACATGTCAACAACATCCTGTCCGACTTCCTCCATACCAACAACATCCTGGATGACTCCCAACACGGGTTTAGAGCTGGTCACAGCACCGAGACAGCCTTGCTCAGTGTCTCTGAGGACCTCCGCTCCATTCTTGACACCGGCGGTACAGCAGCACTGGTCCTGTTGGACCTCAGTGCTGCCTTCGATACGGTGTCACACGAGGTCCTCTTGACGAGATTGGAGGAATTTGGAGTTACAGGGGTAGCCTTGGGATGGTTCAGAGACTTCCTGTCTAACAGGTCCTTTAGAGTCTCTACCCCTCCTTACATCTCGAAGGAGCATAGCATTGGACAGGGAGTGCCGCAGGGCTCTTCCCTTAGCCCCACCCTGTTCAATGTCTATGTTCGCCCTTTGGCGGAGGTGGCTAGAAGGAATGGACTTGCACTGGTATCCTATGCAGACGATACCCAGTTGGTGGTGGCTCTGAATAACAACAGTGGTCTGGAAGCCCATCACTTTAAACAGACACTCACTGACATCACCAACTGGATGACGGCGAATTTCCTCCAATTAAACGCCGGAAAAACTGAGATTCTGCTCCTGGGGAAAACACCTCGTCCTGGGGAGACAACTGGTGGCCTGACATCTTAGGCCCACCCCCCAAGCCAAAGGATTGCGTCAAAAATCTGGGAGTATGGGTGGACTCGGCTTTAAAGTTCACCATCCACACTAAGAAAGTGGCTGCCACGTGCTTTGGCATTTTACGTAACATCAGGCCCATTCTGAAGTTCTTTGACTGCCGCACCCGCCAGCTCATTGTTCAGGCGACGATCCTTTCTAGACTGGACTACGCCAGCTCTCTCCTATTGGGAGCGAATCTGGCTGAAACCACCAGATTGCAGAGAGTCCAGAATGCGGCAGCCAGGGCTCTGGTTGGTCTCCCTCGCCATTCTTCCGTATCCGGAGCCTTGAAAAAATTGCATTGGCTCCCAGTGGGCAAAAGGATCCAGTTCAAGGCTTTATGTTTAGCCTTCAAAATCCTTAAAACCGCCTATCCCCCCATGCTGAGCCCCCTCCTGTCTGAGTACACACCTAGAAGATCGCTCCGCTCAGAGGGGCAACATCTTGCGACCATTCCTCGCACTAGACTGGCCAGAGTAGGCGGCCGATCCTTCAGTTTCTTAGCTGCCAAGTTATGGAACAGTCTGCCCGAAGCCATCCGGGGGATTCAAGACCTCTTAGCCTTTAGAAAGGCCGTCAAAACTCATCTTTTTCAATAATCTGTCATTTATCTGTGCTACCTCTTCTCTGCATTTTTTCTACTCGCAGCGCCGGGACGCCCCTTGGCTGGGGCAGCCGTGCGCGATATAAATCTCCATAACATTAACATTAACATCACAGGTAGAACCTGCATCACTACTAAATAATAAGTTATTCCTCCACCTAAGGACAGCTGCTATTGCAAACACATGTGAAGAGTGGAATCCAAATATGAGCCTGAGGACAGAAGGAGTGACCAAATGGTTCAAATTGCAGATTTGATGCCAAATACACCCTTCTACCTTTTCAAAAAAGGCATAAGTCAGTGATGGCAAGATTTTAATCTTATAGGCCAAAAGAGCATAAGGAAAATGCCTTTGCCCAAATCACTTATACATTCTGTGAATGGCTGAGGTTTGGGACATTGCCATACTTCTACCTTGAATAATATGATCTTTGTTCAAGCAATTACTAGAACAAATTTTACCTAGATATGGAAAAAGTTTGACCACTTCCAACTTATCATTCCTCAGAAACCAAAATGAAGCCTTTCTAACTCTGCATTCCTGCAACCTAAAACAATAACTTTGCTCTTAGTTATATTTATCTTGAGGTAGTTTTCATCAGTATAATTGCCCAGCACAGAGATGTGCCTCTGTAGTCCTATTGGGGTTAAATCCAATAAAACAATGTCATCAGCATAGAGTAGACAACTGACTTTCATTAATCTCAATCTTGGTGGGTCCCCCTTAGACTGCCCACCTCTGCATGGTAAATTGTAAGTGTAGAAAGAGAATAGAAGGGGCCAAGCAAGCACCCTTGCTTCAAAACATTATGGGCCTTATTTATGAGGCTGTGTGTCACTTTTACGCCTCCGGTGTGTCACTATTTGTGATGCACCAGTGGTGTAAAAAATGCGCCTTGTTGCGCCATATTTACAAAGTGACGCATCTACCTAGATGCGTCACTTTGTAAACCCCTGCTCCACATTATACCTGCACCCGGTACAATGTATACAAGGGGGGCGTATTGACGCAAGGAAGGGTCGTAGAAGTGGCGCAGTGAAATCTATGAGATTTCACTGCATCACTTTTACGACGCCGTTGAGTCAAAATCTTGTGCCTGCCTCACAGCAGGCGTAAGACTGACGCAGGCCCTTTCACATGGGGCTTGCCCCATGTGAAAGGACGCATTGCTGGAGTTGCGTCACTTTTGACAGACTCCAGCAATGCGTCACTTTTGCGCCTACAGATAAATCAGAAATACTGACGTAGCTGTAACTCCTTGCGACATGATGCGTCATACATTTAATATGATGCATCAGGAATGTCGCAAGGAGTGCGCACTGAGAAGTGACGCATCGCTGCTTTCACGCAGCGGTGCGTCATTTCTCATAAATGAGGCCCTATGTGTCTATGCTCTACTAGATAGACCCTGATTCCTGCCCCTCAATAACTGAGTCCGAGTGGCAGAGTGCAAAGCAATGATCAACCTAATGAGGTGATTGGAAATCCCCAATGTTAGTGGTTTCCTCCACAGCATCCCATGGTCAAACCTGTTGAACGCTGTAGAGAGATCAATAAAAGCAGAATATATAGGCATACACTTACCCATGGGGTACGTTTCAATCAGTGTCTGGAGGGCCACTGTCACCTTTTCCTAACTTTGCCTGTGGGTGAAAACACTTGTAAAACCATTTTCGTAACAAAATCCCACCACTAAGGGATGCATTATGAGCAGCCTCCAAAATGGGGTCGAATTTTCTCACTCTCAGAGTTACCAGTACCAGGGAACAGGATAACCTTATCACAAGCTTTGCCTGACATTTGTATTTAGTTGTAGACACGAACTTCTGAATTCTGACCTTAGTTATGTGAACAGTAAGATAGGCAATTGAATGTTCCATGGAGGACTTGCATGCTCTGGGCCTGATACAGAGTTTCCCAGGTGAGGTCACCATCACAAACGTGACGGATATCCAGTCCGCCTTCTGCTGGATATAAAACACTTGAAATAAAGCAGACGGAATATCCAAACTCTTAATCAGGGCCTAGGTTTTTTATTCCATTGGCAGCTAAGAATGCAGTGCTCTATTTTTAAGTGTTGACCGTAACATGATAAAAGTTACATATAATAAAGTTAATAAATTAACGCATTCAAATGGAGGGAATGCGATCTTATATATATTCGAGTTATTTTTATATATCTGTACCTCACTTCAGTGTTCCAAATGCATTTTGTTCTTCTTAAATTGGGGGTTATTCTGAAAAAAGATGCTATACCATCTTGTGGAAAAAGGTCCAGCACGGCCATCATCGAGATTTCCTCATATCCCCTCAGCTACACTCAAATCTTTAGAGTTGCCAGCACTTTCACTACACTCTCTTTGGTGCAGTATAGGGTCAAGGGATATACAACAGAGTGAGGCTTGAGAGATGAGCCCTAAAAGTATGACCTTTCTGATCTTGCTCCCAGGAATTACATAATATAGGAAGTAGAGTTTCCCTTGCTTCGAAAGTTGGCTAAGAAACCACCACTTTGGTTAAGATTTTCCTCCTAAATGCTCAGACATACTCTTTGCCACTATTGTGTGAATCCAAATGTCATAATGAGGGAAAATAGGATTGTTAGACCTGACATCATTGGCATGAGTCTTCCTTCCATTTTGACGGATTGCCTCCTCTGTTTTGATATGTTTTGCTGTTTTTACGCTTTGGGCACTGTGCCACTGCTAATCAGTGCCACAGTGCAAGTGCTCCCTATGTTAAATTTATGTACTAATTAGTGATTCCATGATTGAGTTATTTGATTTATCTGTCAGCCCCTAGTACAGTGCACCATGTGTGCCCAGGGCTTGTAAATCAAATGCTGCTGGTGGGCCTGCAGCACTGGTTGTGCCACCCACAGAAGCAGCTTTTAAAGTATCTCTCAGGCTTGCCATTGCAAGGCCTATGTGCAGTCTAGCACTGCCATGTCGACTTGGCCAAGTACTCCCACTTGCCAGTCCCTAAACCTTCCCTTTGCTCCATGTTAGCCACCACCATGGTAGGCCCAAGGGCAGGGTACATTGTGAGTATAAGGTAGGACATGCCCTGATGTGTGTAGCATGTTCTAATAGTGAATTACAGTAATTTTCGTTTCTCACCATCGATGGCTACCTGTTCTCCATAGGCCAGGATGGGCAGTTAGAATATTACATGTTTATAATCCTAACTGACTCAGGGAACATGGTCGAAATTCGAATTTAGTATGCCTGAACTCAGAATAATAAAATACATATTTTAGTAAAGTTTATTTTAATATTCTGTGTTTGCAAATACCACTTTTAGAAAGTAGGTATTGGCTTGCCTAACCATTTGAACCTGCCTCTGTGTAGTAAAGTTTATTCTAATATTCTGTGTTTGCAAATACAACTTTTAGAAAGTAGGTATTTGCTTGCCTAACCATTTGAACCTGCCTCTGTTGGGTTGTGTATTCCTTGTCTGGGTTTGTGAGTGACAGGGCTGGGGAATTCCAGGAGACAGGCTGGGGCAACCCCGTGGTGAATAGAGAGATCTGCATCTAGATGGGAGGGAGGAGTTGCACCTGGGACCTGAATAAGGCTGGGCCTCCCCTCTACAATGCTGGCTCCACCCCCTGTGGCTTGTCGTATGTCTCTGTCCTGCACTGTGAAAGGAGAGGAGGAATCATGTCAACAGAGTGCTCCAGAGCTGTATCTTCCTTCCCCTGTGCTGGCTCCACCTCCTGTGGGGAGGCTGATGTCTCTGCCCTGCACAGTGAAAGGAAGAAAAGAGTCATGTAAACAAAGTGCTCCGGTACTGGTTTGAACTAGGCAGAGGCCTCTGTACCTTCAGAGAACAAAGGATTTTGGGGTATAAATATTGGGACCCTGATCCCAGGAAATTAGATCCCTTCTGGAACAAGAAACCTTCCTGCCAAGGAGAAGAACCAAGGAAGCTGCAGGAGTTTGGACTGCTCCTCTGCCAGTGTGTTGTTTGCTGGGTTGGCCTGCAGTGGTTGCTTCATTGCCAAGGTAAAGGAGAATGAACTTTGTAAGAACTTTCATCTACAGAATATTCTCCAAGGGTTTAAACTGTGCTTGCCTCCTGCTGAAGTGTCAGTGACAAAAGACTTCACCTCCAGCTCCCTCCTGAATTTTCTTGCTGGGAATTCTGACTCCAGACACTTGCGTGCCACTGGGAGCTGGAAGCACGACCCATCGAGAAGAAGCGTGTCGCTGCCGCAGCTGAAATCATCGGAACGCCAGAGAAGCGAGCCTTCGCCGCATCTCCCTGGAAGCGGGTGTTCATTGAAGCTGCCTGCTGTTGCATCACCGGAGAAGCGTGACGCCATCGTGATAGTCGCCATCGCGTCACCGGAGAAGCGTGTCGCAGGACCTGTCACGGCTCCAAAGTACAGAGTCATCGCAAGGCTGCCAAGGCGTCATCGCATCACCACATCAAGGGCCCCATCTTCTTGCATCCCAACTGGATCATCGCATCCCATCAAGGCATCATTTTGCGCACCGCAATGGGCCCGCAAGCCGAGAATCTGCGCATCACCTCCGCACCGGTAAGGCTCACGACGAGTCCCCTACTCTGCGCAAGCATTGAGGAAGGATGCAACCGTTCCGCCGGGTCACGGAACTGACACATCTCCCCTTTTGGGAGCCTTTTTTTCACTTTGCTGTATGCATCCAGGTACTTTGTTGAGAACTTTGTCGCATTTACCAACAACTTGAACTAAGAGACTTTAATCATCTTTTAAGTAATCTTAAGTGTAGTATTGTGGATTTTTGAAGTTTGTGCTCTTGTGTTTAAGACTAAATAAAGAATACTTATTTTTATAAAACCTGTGTTGTGTCCATCTGTAGTATTTTCACAGTATTACTGTGTATTCACAAATGCTTAACACATTGCCTCTGAGATAAGCCTGTCTGCTTGTGCCAAGCTACCAAGGGGGTGAGCAAGGGTTATTAAGGAGTGTAATCCCCTTATCCTGACTTAGAAGTAAGGGTCCCTATTTGGACAAAGGTGAATACCATGGCCAACTAGAGACCCCCAGATCTAACAAGGATGGACACAAAAGTTAAGTAAAGCATTCACTATGTGTGGTAAGCATATTCACATGGGTAGACCTATAAAAGTTGGTCACCAAATTTCCTCACGGTAAGGACGCGCTTCCCATTTGTTAAAACAAATGCTGGTAAAACAAATAATTCTAGCTTTTCTGTGGTGAAGGCTTTTTTTGCAAGCTTTACTACCACAGACACAATAAGTACAACATCAGAAGCAGCAGGAAAAGCATGTTTTTACCCATACTGGATGGGTAACACACGGATGACAGCAGTAAAAGCTTCCCTTACACAAAGTTCAAATAAAGACACAAACATGAGCTGAGATGCACACAAAATAGGCACAATATCAACAGCAAAAGTTCACCTCCATTGACCTGGGAAGCAGTGAAAGTTTTCCTCACACACAGAGCAGACACAGAGCACAGAGAAAATTGGTGCAGCAGCTGCAATGTCACTGGGGCCCAGAACAATGAGGAGCCCATTGAACACGGACAATGGGGTACTTTACTACCTTAACAGAAGTCAAAAGGGTCCATTTTCTTTGCTTGCACCAGGGCCTATGGCATTCGTGCTACCATCTGACAGTACATGCAGAAGGGCCAGATTCTATCACAGAACAGATACAGTGCATGCAGCAGCAGAGCGCCTCCTTTGAAGTTGGAACAAACGCAAAGCAGTCAGAGGTCCAGACATCCCTCTAACAAAGAAAAGATCCTGTACCAGCAGTGGAAGCGTACAAGGTGGGCACCACCGTGTGCGATTCGCCCTTCCATAGTATCTCACCACACCCTCCATGACCATCCCCTTTTACAAAGTAACACCAGGCAAGTATGTGGTCTTCACTGCGTAGTCTTTATTAATTTCAAGTAAATGCAATCCTTACTTGGTTGATGCTCTATCAACCCTTGAACGTTTTTTTGCCTTTTTAAAAATTCCACACACATGGTTATAAGGCCATAGGCGGTTGCAATATATACCATACAGACCACACTTGATGCATTTTGTATTTACAGAAGAACTCTCCAGAAAGGCACACTTGATGCAGGTTGCCACAATCAATTCTTTGTGGAGTTGCGCCAGCAGGCCACAACCAATTCTTCTCACCTCTCCAGTGGAATAACTACCCTCTGTCTATCTCTTAGACGCGGCCACCAACTTTCCCGCCACAAGCGCCCCCGGCATCTCGGGTAGAGCTGGAGAGTCCAGGACCACCAGCAGGTCCGCCTCCTCTCCCGCCAGCCCGGAGCCCCATCGAATGGGCCACCCTGTTGTTCCAAGATCAGACCGTTCCTGCCAAACCGGATTCCCTGCCATTCTCCCTCAAATCTCATAACTCAAGGGATGGGTGGGTGGGCAATTCGTCACGCCCACTGGCTCCCGCTGTGAAGAGACAAAGAGGGCTTCCCCCCAGGGTCTCAGCCCTTTATCTCCTTCGTTCAGAGGAGAGTCGCTAGCCCCTTAGAGATACCCCTCAAGCATTCCTGCATTTACAGTAACGTCCCTCATCCACTTCTACCTCTACCTACGACCCGGATGTGGTTTCCTGCCCCTGGCGCCACCCATCCCTAAGCGTGGGGGGGGGGCCTGCCATTTCTGTGAAAACACAACTCATACAAAATGGATGATTCATTAACTGCCGATAATAAATGCAACTCGGATTTGCATAACAAATCACGTCTGTCAAGCACAAATTAATGTTTTTCATTTGTTATTCTTCCTCTATTCTCTTCCTCACTCCCTCTCGCATAAGTGATGTAAAGCGAAAGTTCCACAAAACCTCTTCTCCCAGTGCTTGCCTCATTGCTGTTTGCCACAAAATGCCCCCAGTGCATTGTTAATTGTCTCTTGTTGCTTGACTAATGCTTCTTACAATCTCTTCCCATCCTGTCATTCAAAAATATAACAAGCCCTTTTGAAAGTTATAAAATGCTCCAGACAATTGTTATCAAAGTCAGAATGTTTGGGTGTTTTTTGTCAAAGGTTTTCAGTGTGGTGATCCTAAAGATCGGTTTGGCCCTTGAAAGGCAAAATGATCAGCTATGAGGGAGACATAGTGAATTGTGAGTGTTGGAGTGTGTTTGAGTGATAATGTGGTACTTAGTATGGTGCTGGGCTCCGGTAGTGCAGTAGGTTAATATTTCAGTCTTAATTGGCGGTATGTAGTGACATTGCAGTCGTGAGAGAAAGTAGTGTGTTGCTGGGCGAGATTGTGCATAAGGGTGGTAGTGCTGTGATGAGAAAGCTGTGTGTTGCCGTGAGATGGCACTACAACAAATAACAAAGTAAAGGAGTTTAATTAATATTGGCCACTAATCATCACTCATGACCACATTCCATGTGATTGTTTTTTTACCCACTGTACCACTATAGAAAGAGATCAGCCACACACAAATCAACCTTCGTCCTCCTCTCATAAGAACAGTCCACCAAAACTGCAAGGCCACGGTGAACAGGAAAAAAACTACTGACTGGTTTCAGACTGCTTAGGACTAATGAGAGAGGAATATCCTGAGTCGCAGGGAGCAGAGAACCCAATTCTGGGGATACCTTTTCCTCTTAGGGGGGCCTACTGCAACAAACAACAACGTGAGGTGCTAGAGCATTAATCATGTGATATTGTAGTGGTGCGGTTGGTAGCTGGGTGCCAGGCATTGGTTGTGGTAGTGTTGTGATATGGTACCTAGGTTACACCTGGTAGTGTTGTGCTGTGGGGTGGTAGTGCAGTCCCTTGCGGGGGCAGGGGGTGGGGAGAACAGTGCCTAGAGGATAGTACAGAACTAAAGACAGGTATACCATTCAAGGGAATGGTAGTGGTGATACCAAGAGTGTAGATCTGTGATTTGGGAGTAAATGGCTGTGGCGTGTGGTGGTAATATGGTGGTGTCATGGAGGACACTGGTAGTGCTTAATGACTGGCATTTAAGAGGATGGTGTTGTAATACATGGAGGTGGAACAGGGTGGTAAACTTTTGGATGGAATGGAAGGTGGTCTTGTGTGGGTTATCAGTTCCTGGATATTATAGTGCTGACATTGGTAGTTCACTGTGGGGGGATTGTGCAGTGACTTGTCCTTTTAGTGTTTTAGTGCTGTGCTGGTTAATCGTTTTGCAGTGCTAGAAATGTTAGTGCAAAGCTGCAGTGCTAATGTAGTGTTGTGAGTTTGCAGTCTAAGGGGGATGGCTTGGATCCTGATTGGGTAAGGTGGTTGTTTGATACTGCGAAGTAGTTCTTCTGTCAAGTGGATTGCTCCAGTTGCTAGTACATTGCTGTGAAAGGGGAAGAGCTCTGCTGTGAGTGATACTTTGGTGCCGATTAATGTCACACAATGGTGTCAGATGATAGCATGGTTTAGTAACGTAGTTATAGGGGTACTAGGGTTTTGGTGGCTATTGTAATGTATTTTTGCTCCTTGATCATGGGACAGAAGGTAAGCAGGAGATGCAGTGAGGTGGTGTACAGTGGCACGGGTGGTAGTATTGTGGTGTGTGCAGGTGAAATAGTTAAGTGGTAGCCAGAGACTTCAGTTTTGGTGTTGATTAGTTTCTTCTAAGAAGTGGAGTGGGAATTTTTAGTTTGATGTTGGGGACTTTAATGCAGTTGTGTAAGTTCTGTAAGAAAAAGGTGCATTCATGGGTCTGCCCTGAAAAAACACTCTTTGACGTATTCTGCAAAAATCTCTGCCTCTTAGCCCTCACTATAAATTCTTACATTACTTTTCCCAATCACAAGGTTCACATGCATGATGCATAAAATATGTTCAGTTTGCAAAGATAATTTACATATGGATGATGGCATGCCTGCATGAATGTATAGATAGATGTTAAAACCCCCTGTAAGAGCTTGTTCCACTGAGGCACCTGCAAAAGAACAGTTGCAAAAGAACAGACTAATAGCCTGGTACGGCTGTTAGTCTATTAAGATAACACTAAATAGGCATTCTCTTTAAGGAAAAGCTATTGACTTTGCAAATGCTTTTTGACAATCACATGCCAACACATACAACAAGAATCATACTTACGCATGGCCAGAAATCTTGCAGGGGGTTTTCTATATAAGAAAATCCATTCCAACATGGCAGCCAATATGCACCCATACATCCTAATGCATAAGCACAAGTGTGTTGTAATGCATGAACATGCATGAATCATAATGCACACATGAATAGGCACTGGAACTAGAGGTGCGGTGGTGTTGCAGCATTCCCAAAAATAAGATATGGCCTAACAGCTAGAGCAGTCTACCTTGAAGCTGGGGAACTGGGTGCGAGTCTTGGCAGGGACACTCAACATCCAGTGATTCTGGACAAATCACTTAATCTCCTCATGCCTAACGAAATGATTGTGTCCCTCTGTAACATAACTGGTGCTTATGTACAGCACTCTGATACCTTCGGATCAAGTTCACGATATATAAATATCTCAAGAATAAAAAATAAATTAATTCTGGAGTTTCCAAGGTGAACAAGCAATAAAGAGTCCTTTACATTTTGTTTTTATGGTGTCACCATTGCTGTGCATTTGTAGACCGAGGTCAAATGTCAGGCTATAGCAAAATGATGTTTACTTCTTTAGCATAGACCAGGGGTCTCCAACGAGTAGCTCGGGAGCTACTGGTAGCTCGTCAGTACCTTCAAAGTAGCTCTCAAAGATGAAGCCAAGCTCAGTATCAAATTCGGAGAGTAGGCGCCTATTAAAGAAGGCAGCACTGCTGATCTCAAGATCCTAAGAGTGACAGCCAGCCAAACCTATGGCAGTAATTTATACTAAACACTCAAACACACAAAGTATCGGCTATAGGGCCTGCCACTTGACAATCTGTATCTAATCTCGATATAACTAAGACACAAGGAGATTGACCATCTTGTATCCCTGCTTTATCAGCCACAACATGTGTGTGACCAGTGGACCATAAAAGAAGTACGACAGTAGTAGCCTGAGCAGTAAGGAGTGCTGACCCACCAACGTGTGGGACTGCAGGAGTCAGAGTGAAAATGTGTTAGTTGGGTGTATAAGCAGCTCAAGACCTGAGGAGAACAGGGAATGATTCAGACCAGAGAAAATGAAGAGACTCATCATCATTTATGTGCGTCCCTAATAAACACTATTGCTTCTTGAAAGCTACGCCTGGTGTCAAGGACCACCAAATGTCTATGCTAGCCCCCATCATAAGGGTGTTATCTCTGACATAATTGTGCCCATTCCTGGCATAATAGTGCCAATGGCATAATAATGGTCATCCTTGACTATTTGTGGTATTTTTGGTCTATTTGTGGTATACTGGCAGCCATCATTTACATACTGGAAGAATGACTGGCCTACATTTATGTATTCCTGGCGTAATAATGGTCATGACTGATATATGGTCTCTGCCTTGGCCCTTATGGTTTCAAGCCTTGGCCTAACTGTGGCCCTAGTATAATGGTGGGCATTATTGGCATAATACAGACATCCGTGTTTCTGGTCCATGGAGGACCTGACTTGGCAGTTTGGTCTGGACTGTTCCCATGATTCACAGGGTCAAGGCTGATTTGCATACGGCTGGGACTAAACTGGGGTGGCATGGTGAGCAAAGGAACAATGGATTTAACCTAGATCTCTTGACTGGGGGTGAATGTATCATTCATTCAGCATCCCGTCCATCATTTGTTTGCGTAGCACTATTCACCCTAAATGGGATGGGTATGCCCAGACGTGGGTCACTTGCTCACTGTGCCACTGGATTCAAGCTAACCTGCCTGATGAAGGGTGACATACCCTGAAACCGGTCCCAGGCTGCTTGTTTCTGGTCCAGGGAGGACCTGGCTTGGCAGTTCCGTCTGAACTGTTCTCTTGAGGCACATAGTCAAGACTGATTTGCATATGGCTGGGTCTAAACTGGGCTGGGATGGTGAGCAAAAGACTGATGGATTTAACCCAGATCTCTTGACTGGGGGTAAATGTATGATTCATTCAGCAATCCGTCCATCATTTATTTGTGTAAGCATCTGTAGCACAAGACTGTAATACCTGTGTATTGAAAGTAGTCTGTCCATATGAGGCATTTGTACATGGGAGTACTTGATGAAAATGAAAAGCTGATGTTTTGGGACCTTGCATTTCCTAAAATCTGAAAACTGATATTTTAAAGACAGTTTTTGTTTTCAAAAATGGATTTTCTTCTGTTAAATTGAGTTTGTTTGCCTACAGTGGAAAGTGGAATTTGATAGAAAGAAGTGCACTTTCAGAAACTGATGAATAATTATTCAAGCTGAGCTGGGGAGACCTACTGCTGTATTTATATACTTTGTGCCATAGGGCATGTCTAGATTCGAAGGTTACTTCATAAGTCAGGTGGAGACATTTTATATTGATGAATGTTTTCCTGGCATTTCTGATGGTAACCGCACCAGGAATACTTGGGTGGTAACTACTGATAATCCTGCTTAAGGTGGTCATAGCGTAGTCACTATTTTACAGTTATAAAGTTTGCTAGTAGCTCAGGAAGGCTTTCCTTGAGCAGAAGTAGCTCTCACTACAGAAAAGGTTGGAGACCACTGGCATAGACATTGGGATTTCCTTTTCTTTCTTAAACTGCAAAAAGAGGATGTTGTAAAGTTAACTATGTGATTTTGCTGGCGTAATAAGAAAAGCTATAGGATGCGCATTTTGTTCTAACACACAAAAGAATTAATACCTGCAAATAAACTGTAAAAATAGTTAAAAATATATCACAACAAATGAAGTACTTTTTTGTTATTCTAAATTGTAACAAATATTTAAATATATTCAATATAATTCAATTTACTTTACTTAGAGATTTATTTATTTATTTATTTATTTTTTACGTTTAGAAATGCCCGTGGCGTCTCGGCGCTGATGTGCAAATGACAAATATTCACTGAACCATGATTTCCACACATTATCGTTTGTATACTGTTGATGTATAGTTTTATCAGTAAGCCCAGAGATTTTAGTCGGCTAGGTCCTACTCAGCACCAGCAGTTCTAAAAAACAGATGCTGAGACGGGTCCCTATCGAGCTCTCCGTTTTTGCCTCTGGGTAAAAAAAAAAATCTTAACTGCAGCAGCACCACCCTGCACTGCCTTTGAGGTAACTTCGAAGAGACTTGCTACAGTTCTTTATCAGTCTCCACATTTTAGAACTGAAGCATTTTCAATATTCTAGACAATATTCTGCTGCTTATTTAACTTACACTTTCTGGCTGTTCCTCGATGGGCCCGGTTGACAGTCCTTCTTGATCTTCAGAGTTGCGGTTTGTCCCTGCTGACTACAGGGGACTAGTACCTCTAGTCCTAGGGAGTCCAGGTGAAGTCTTTTGGTTGCAGAGGTGTTCACCTTCTTTTTGAAGTAGATCTGGGTACTGGGTGTGAGGGCTCGTAGCCAATGGGCAACTAGTCCTGTGGTTAATCCATCCCTGAGTTGACCTTATACGGGGGTGTATGTCATCAAACTTCCCAGATCCCACTATTATTGGGACTTTTCAAGATGGCATGGGCCATCCTTGTCCATACACACCAGCTGGCCCACCCTAGAGTTGTGGCTAGCATTTGGGGTTGTACACATCCTGAATACCTAATTTCTCGCCTGCTCGCAAACACAAGTTCCTGGGGTGGGGACTTTGACTCCACTGGGAGGCAAGTTACTTGCATATCAGAGGTGGTGTGGCCTTTCAGGCTCACTGCCCTGATGTGTCCTTGACTATCTATCCTGGGAGGGTGGAGGTGTGACCTCCTTCCTGCACACATCTTTTGTCTCTGTCCTCTAGGAGTAATAACACTTCCCAGCAGGAGTGCAGGCTCCTGTCTTGGTGGCAACCGGCTTGGAAAGTCTGCCAATGTTCAAGGAAACTGCAGCAACTTGGGGGCGACTTCTAAGGATGTCACTCTGGTACATATCAGCTCACCCTTGACATTAAGATCGTTTCAGGGGTGAAGAAGCATGGTGTTTGATACCAAACATGACAGAATTTGGTGGGACCATAATGGAGCTGGATAGCTTGGGTTCACTCGGAGGCCAGTCCATGTTAACCTATAGACCGCTGTTCACTTACAGTAAACTGTAATGGCAAGGTTACTATAGACTGGTTGAGTGCGTTACCGTGTGCGTAAACGCATCCTTGTGATAGGGCACACCTTTGGGTTCGTCAAACACGCGACAGACTCCGTGTGGTTTTGAAGTGAAACGTTTTTAGTTTTGTTGATTAAAGTTTATCATCAATGTTCACATATCTTTGTTTGATCAACATTTTTTATCCATGTTTAACAAAGATATGTGAACATTGATGATAAACTTTAATCAACAAAATTAAAAACGTTTCACTTCAAAACCACACGGAGTCTGTCGCGTGTTTGACGAACCCAAAGGTGTGCCCTATCACAAGGATGCGTTTACGCACACGGTAACGCACTCAACCAGTTATTAGTTTCCTGGCGTATGGGACGGATACGTCACTTGTTGGAGCACCCTCAAACTTAGTGAACCCTCAACGTAAAAACTTCTCAAACTTTTCAAACAAAAACTATTCTCATAAAATTCACGCAGTGCGCCTGGCCTTCAACTCAGTATTCAAGGTTACTATAGAGACATAGATGCTTGCACATAGATGTCTGCACTATTACTATACTGCAACCTGTCTCCTGGGCTATGGGAGATGTTCCTGCAGGCGTTACCTTTACTTGGGTCACTCAAGTGGGCACAAATAGTGCTGCAGCACTGGTGACTCCTTCTTTCTCCCAGCTTTGGGTTCCACTGGTACCATATACCTGGGACTTACAGGGGAGGTTAAAGCATCTTGCCAAATGGATGTACCAATTCACATTACCCCTGAGGGAAAGAGCACTGGCACTGCGGGCCGGTTACTAGGCACATGCACACTTTCCGTTTTATTCCCACATCATCCAGAGAAAAAAGTGGGAAGGGGTGACTACCCCCCAAAATATTAATTTAAAAAAATATATATATATATATGTAGTTATAGTTAGGACCTATTATCCATAGGAAATCACCAACATTCTATTTAGAGGGGCCGGTTGACGAATCTTCGCGAAATTTTCAGAACTTTTGGCCAGCTCCGGTCCGCTCCTATCCTGAAAGTTTCACAGTGATTTGTCAAGCGGGCCCGAAAAAAAGGGGGTCCCAAAACGCGTTTCCCCATGCAATTTCCCATATGAACTTTAGCTGCAGCTACAGCCAGAACTGCTGAACGGAATTACACCAAATTTGGAAAAGAGGTAGTCCTTAGTTCAGACTCGTGCCTTTTGCTTAAATGGTGTAAATCCGTTCAGTAGTTCCTGAGAAAATGACATTTAAATGTATATATATATATCTATGGCCTCGGAGGATCCGCATACCCTAAGCGCACCCTGCCGTGCACGAGCTGTATTTTAATTGGCTGTCAACACTCCAAGTAAGGAGGTGTTGGCAGCCGCTTTGTGCCTTGGTAGAAGCCCAAAAAAACATTGCAAAACGCGAAAAGGGGGTAGGGTAGAAACACCCTGACCCCTAGGCCTGCTCAGGGGGTCCCACAAAACCCCCCAGGGCCCAAAATATTTTTTATTTTTTTAAACGGGAGGATGCGTGCAGATTACGCGCACCCTCCCTATAAAAAAAAATAGAAGCGCGGTCTCCCGCGCTCAATATGCTAATTTCCCCCCAGGGGACCAAATCCCGGGGCATCATCAAAAAAATAGTGTGGGGGTCCCAATCCCCCCCCACACTGCCCCCGGGGCCGCCACCCTCGGGGCTCTAACTTAATATGTGCGGGGGCTCACGGGGGCCCCCTCAGACCCCCACCCCCGGGGCTTGTTTAAAATGGATAGGGGGGCTATCAAGCCCCCCAGCCCCAGAGACTGCCACCCCTGGGGCTTCAAAACATTATGTGAGGGGGGCTCTGAGGCCCCCCCAGACCCAGGAGGTTTTAGGGGTGTTATAATTAGTTGGACATTTCACTCGTACAAAACCATTGAAATTCCACCGTTATACTTAGTTGTACTAACTATAACTTGTGCGCTGCCACATATTTCATCATTCATGACATGGTCATTGACATCACTGATGACATCACTGATGACATCTCAAATGACATCACTGATGACATCACTGATGACATCATCCACGTGACAATCTGATACATCTTATCATACACTAGTATAACCTTTCAATTATAAAATATGGAGTACCATATTTGAAACCATTAACACACCAATACAAGTTTCTAAAAACCCACTCAGTGATTCCTACATCTACACATGCTAATTCCTAACTATAACATGTCTGAAACCTATGGTTTTTTCAGTGAATAATATATATATATATATATATATATATATATATATATATATATATATATATATATATATATATATATATATATATATATCCATTCAAAAGTGGCCCACTTTCAGGCTCCCGGGCGCTCTATGACGGTGCATCAAAGGTGCCGCTGAGCCCAGCCGCAATTCAATCGTCATGCTTTTCCCCGCAGGGCATTTCCTCTTGCACTCTCAGATTGAATCAGCGATGTCCAGCCAGATAGTATGGTTCAAAATGCTTTTTAATAACAGCCAAGCCAGCAGCACAACCCTACGCGTTTCGGTCTCTAAGTAGACCTTGCTCACGGGACTGTTAAAGAACCACAATGTTTTTTTTCAAATGAATTAATAAAGCAAGTGCAAACAATGACATCATTTCCTGTTCCTGGCACAGGGCATTGTGGGACATGTAGTGCAAGCTCACGATATAAACAGTCATTATTCCTTACATAATGTCTAAAACAACTTCTTTATACTGTTATGGAGATTTTTGGATTTAGGTTATCCCATTTATATGACCCGCAGTGCAGTGTTATCTCACCTCAAGCAAGCCCTCTGGTGGGCATAATTAGTGCTGCTTGATTTTCATTATGACTTCGTGAGTCTTTCCTGCACCTATTTAACCCTCCAATGGGTCAGAGGTCTAATTAATTCAAAACCCTCCAATGGGTATATCTCATGTCTACAGGTACTACAACAGATTATCCTTATCCTTCACCCTTCTTCATTTTTAAGATCATTCTTACCTTAAAATAAACCTGTCAATAAGGGACTGAACACCCTTCTAATTGTTTCTCTGTCTTCTCCCACCCGCCCTGTGTTTGTATTCATATCAAGTATCCGTCATTGTGCAAAACCCAAAAAGGAAAGTGAAACATTAAACGTAAATTAAAAATTAAAAGTTAAATTTAGACGGAGGTCAGTCTTTTTTGCCCTCAAATTTTTCAAAAGTCATGTACAGGGGTACCAGCACACTAAAAGATCTTATTGCAGGTGGTAATGTAACTCCTCATCCTGGTTCAAAAATTCAGGATGTGCTTCGATTCTTTTTGTCTCAGGATTTTTTCACGATCACACCCTCTGGGATGTATTCCAACCATTTCCACAGCCTAGAATTTAAGATCTTTCCAATTGCCACCATGTTCCTTTTCCAGGTGTTTGGCTACCGCATTGCTTCGGTCAGTATTGATAGTGGCACAAACGTGTTCCAAGATATGTTTTTTCAACTCAAATTTCGTGCTCCCAAAGAGCATGGGCATTCGGTGATGTATATAGCAAACTGACTTTTGCAATTGATTAACTGTTTGATTTTCCACACATGTTTGTTGGCCATCATGATTTATTTGGTGTTTTGGGCAATACTGCACACCTTGCAGCTGGTTCATTTGTAAAAACCTTTTGGTTTCAACCATGTTTCTGGTTTCTTCTGATTTTGGAAATGGCTATGGACCAGCTGGTCCCTCAGATTCCTTGACCTTCGATAGGTAATGTTTGGGTGATTCCCCACGATTTCCGATGTTGTCACATCCATGTGCAGTATATGCCGTAAGATTTGCATCAGTTGTTGATTGGCCGTGGAATACGTAGTTATTAATCGTATTTTTGTATCATTGTTTTCTTCCGCTTGTTTTTCTTTCAGTAGCTCTGTTTTATTGACTGACAACATTCGTTGTAGAGCAGGTTTGATGATCCCAGGATTATACTTTCTTTTTTCAAATCTTGTTGTAGCTTGTCTCTGATGTTTTATCCATTCTTCTTCCCTTGAACAGATCCTCTTTATCCTGGGAAATTCCCCATATGGGATATTTTTGATCAAACTTGCTTGGTGGAAACTTTGAGCATGCAAAACTGCATTGGTGGCTTTACTTTTACGATGTAGAGTTGTTTGTACCTCATTATTCAAGATAATGATTTCAGTGTCTAAAAACACCACCCTCTCCTTGCTGATATTGTATGTCAATTTGAGCCTGAAATCTGAATCATTTAGTATCTTGAACTACTCCGCAAATTCTTCCTCCGTCCCATCCCATATTAGTAGCAGGTCGTCGATATACCTTAACCATGCTATGGTCTAACTTACAAATTGATTATTCTCATTGCTCCATGCCCAGGTCTTTTCCCATAGTCCTATGGTTAAGCAGGCATACGATGGACTGAAAGAAAACCTATTGCAGTACCTTTTGTTTGGCAGAAGATCTCTTCCACAAACATAAACGCGTTCTGTTCCAAACAAAGTTGAATCATTTCCAGTAGCATGTTGTTGTGATCAGTAAATTGAATATTTCTATCCATCAAGAAATGTTCACATGCTCTCAGACTAATGTCGTTCTGGATATTGGAATACAAAGATATTACATCTATAGTGATCAACTTGTATGTGGACTGCCCTGGGGTTTCTTGTAATCGCCTCAACAGATCACCGGTGTCTTGAATGTATGATGTAAGTCCCTTTACATATGGTAATAAGAATACATCAAAATAGTTTGCCATCGGCTCCAGTAATGCACCTTTAGCTGAGATTATGGGTCTCCCTGATGGCTTCGTGGAATGTTTATGGACTTTTGGAAGAAAGTAAATTGTCGCCATTTTTGGATGGGCTATTTTTAGAGATTTAACTTCATCCTCATCCAGCAGACTACGTTTTGACCAGCCATTCAATTTTCTATCCAGTTCTTCTTTCCATTTTATCGTGGGGTTAGATTTTAATTTTTCGTAATACTCTCTGTTTCTGAGTTGAGAGTATGCCTCCCGCATATAAGCTTCTTTTTCCAGGATGATCACATTTCCACCCTTGTCCGCCATTTTTATTTCAATTGTATTGTCCTTTTTAAATTTATTCAAGGCACTCTGTTCATCAAATGAGAGATTGTCTTTATTCTTAGGTGTTTTTAGTTGGTAAAGATCTTTTATTACTCATTCGTGGAATGTATCAATCTTGTTTCCCGGAGGTAGTTGTGAGTAGAATTTTGATAGCGATTTTTTTGACTGATGCCCGCTCCTATTTGTACACAGTGTGAACGGATCTCTCCCCTTTCACACTCTGGATTTTGATTGAGTTCCATTAAAGTAACGAAATGTTCAGCGTCTTTAGCTGATAATTCCATCACTGGCTCCAGAGTATTTTTCTTATGTTTAGCCATATTTGGATTGTCTGCACACAATTTTCCCAGCTTGATTTTTTGGACAAATGTTTATAGATTTATTCTTGTTTCTGCTAGATCTATATTGTTTGTAGGACAAAAGTTCAACCCACATTTTAGAATTTTCAGTTTCATTTCTGTAAGGATTTTCGTTGATAAATTGATTACTTCTAGCTCCTGACCTTGACTTATAGGAGCTGCTTCCAATTCTTGATCTTATATATATATATGTAGAGCTTTCTAAATTCAATTGAGTAGTGTTATCGTCCATACTATATTGTTTGATGCACTTTCACTGTTTCAACAAATTACTGTGAGTATACTAACTTAATTTTTAGCCTCCAATTTCAAATTTCTTCACATAACCAGAAATGTTTAACATTTTCATTTTACATTTTGCTTCTATATTTATATAGACTTTTTATACTCTGTTAATATTATTTAATTTTCGGAGCAGTCGCAGACTACCTGAGTAGGCTCCATGGACTATTGGTGGTCCTCGGACCACAGGTGAAGAACCACTGCTCTAGTGGACAGGCAAATTGCATGTCTGTGTTGTTGATGATTCTCTGTGTGATTCCTCATGTAAGACAGTGGTATATGAGTGAAGGGAATTGTGTACTGCAGATTCTTCTCTATCATTACAATGTTTGACATAGGTCGCTACACTTACCAGTGCCTTGCAGTAATGTAAAACCCAGGGCTTTAAGTGGGCTGGGTCTCAAGGGGTCTGAGCACCTGCAGTTTTTTAAAGGGGGCCTCAAAACGCGTCTCTATCTGGCTCTGTTTTGAGCCCTGGCACAGGCGGTCCGGACTTCAGTGACAGCAATTTGCTTCCCTGCAGTCCAGAAAAAAGTGCCAGGGCGCAAAACAGCCAGATAGAGACGCATTTCGAGACAGCAAGCACATTGATGTGCGCTGCCCACACTGCTCACTTCTCACTAGTGGAGAAGTTACGGCATGACGTCATGCCAGATGAGCGTTGTGGGGGAAGGGAAATCCTTTAAAGAGTCATTTTCTTTCTGGATTTCCCTTCTCTTTCTGAAACGCAAGAGCAGCAACATTGTGGTAGGGTCACCAGGGCTTTAATTGGAAGCTTTTTCAATATTATATGTAACAAGCCAAAGTTGCAGCTTATTTATCTTATGCAACTAATAACCATTGACAAAGCCAATAGTCCTTACATGTTATAGGTATGATGTTACTTGTTGTCTCACATATCTGGATGCAATGACAGAAACAGCAAAATACAAGTCGGGCGGCACACCATGCTAATCTCAGATTTGTAGCGTACATGTGTTAAAGCCACGCCCCTATTTACACTGGTCACGCCCGTTTGAGAGACCCCCCAGTTTTTTCATCCCACTTAAAGCCCTAGTAGAACCCTTTCCCTAGCCTAACTTGTAATTCGCCCTACTGGGTCTTCCTTTCCGTAGTCGCTTGCCCGTCCTTGACTCTTGATGAGAAGGACATTTGTTACTGCTCTCAATAACACCTCCAATCTTCCCTTCTTTGGGGAGCAAGTGGTACATGCACAGGCCCTACGCACTGGGATAGCCGCCAGCTCACTTAACATTGACTTCATTAGGTTATCTGTCTACGTCTACAAATATCTCCCCTGCTCACAGATCATCCCCTGTACAAAATTTCCCCGGCACTCTCTTGCTCCATTTATAGGGTGACCAACTGACATGGATGCAAATTCAGGACTGTCACTTTAAAAATTCAGGACAAAGGGTCAAAATTCAGGACAAAAATTCAGGCCGGAAGGTCAAATTTCAGGACAAACATTTGGGACAAAACGTAGGTTTTAGAGGCCTATCAGAGAAGGTCACACAATAGTATATAAGTAAATAGACAACCAAAATAAGGACAAGTCAAAATAAGTTATATAAGATTGAGACAATCGCGCACTTCAGTTTTTCAGTATGCCCGCAGCTTTGCAAAGGGACATCAGACCCTTTCTGCAATCAAGATGTGTGCAGGAGATGGCACACCACATGCTGTCTCTATAATAGGACCCATTGTCGTTCTATCTGTGATAATCGTCTGCAGTCTCAGAATGACAATGGGCCAGTTCATCTTTGTGAGGTCCGGGAGGGGCTGCTGAAGGCTGCTCCAGTCCACAGATTAAAAGATAAGTGCGAGAAGCCCTGAGTGGAAACTTTTAAACTCATGGGGCCTCTCGCTGGGGAACAGCATACCTTCCTGAAATTCTCCAATTTGATTTTAGTATGATGTCTGTAAGCGTCCGTAATTTGAGGACCCCAAATTACGGATGCCTTACAGACGACACACTAAAATAACGGTGGGTCCGTGAAATTTACAGACCATTTGTCACCCTATCCATTTGATTGGCACTCAAAGCCAGCCACTTAATGCCGGTCATCACCGGCTGCCGATCACGTGAGAGCGATAGGATTTTGTAAGCCCCCCCCCCCCCCCCCCCCCCCGCCCCCAAACCGCGGCTTTTCCATTGATTGGCCACTCATTGGACGAGGCAATGCATAACAGCGCTTTTTGAAAATGACCGACCACCTTTAACTTTAAATAGTCATCCCACCATTGAAACATATTTCTTGAATGCACCTTCCGTGAAGGCACAGCGGGTGGTTTTTATACAAGGTACAAAAACTTACAACCCTGAAAATCTGTCTGTAATTTACCAACCATTTACTTTTTTTAATGTTTTTTTTCGATTTCCATCTTTCAAAGCATTAGCTTTCCTCTCTCTTGGCCCCGACTTTTGTCCCCATTTACATTCTGCACTCTGTTCATCGCTAGTTCGTACACTCGTGGTTTTCACATTCTCTAGCCTCCCAGGCACTTCCCCGCCCCTCATGTCTCCGTTTCCCCCGCTCTCTTTATCATCTCTGTCTACAGATTTGTCATCTGTCAGGCACCGAGCCAGCCTGATGTCGAAAACATGTAAATAATTTGTTCGTTTTTTGCTGCTTTCCTCGAATTACCATAAGCTTTCTCGTGCCTTCCTGCCCGTTGTTCCCCCAGCTGGCACCGTGACAGCTCTTTACAGGGAAGAAGCCTTCTCCGTTGCTTCCAAAACACATAATCACGGTGCACTTTGTGCTTTGACAGAGGCTGCGTCGTAGTAAACACACTGTCGCACAATGTAGGAACGATTTTGCGCGCTGCCCGCCAGTCGCGCCCTGTGCCCGCTCTTTCTCACTGCAGAAAAGAGTGTACCCGCATTGTACGCGCCACACAATACGCTTGCTTCACACCAGCAGACTTGTTTTCCTTCACCGCAGGCATCTCTAATAATAAGAGCATTTGGGCTTCGCAGAAAGCCTGCCGTCCAGTAAGATTCAAATATGGCTTACGCAAAGCACTTACAAAATAAACAAATGTCTTCCTTTCTGAATAGGCTAGCGCAGTTCCGCTGTAGTGAGAGACTACAGTGTTCAAGGCTGGACTGGGCACAGTTTTAAGGGAGCCCTGGGACCTAGTGCAAGGAAGGAAATTGAGATCCCGTCGCATACCAGCCAACTCACCTGGTGCCACAGTGTGACACTATGGGGCAGATTCACAACTTCTGGCGCATCTCTTCTAATCAGCAGGGATGCGCCAGAACAGTTGCGACACGCCAAACCACCCGGGCGCCACCACTGCGGTGCACCGTGGCGCAAGGATGGTCAGATGCGTGTCACATCTGCTGGCGGAAAGGCGAAACATTGCTGGAGTCACGTCGCAAGTGCGACGCAGCTCCAGCAAGGCTCGGGTGGCCCTATGCCTAACATGCTGCGTCAATCCTTACGCCTGCTTCAAGCAGGCGCAGGGTTTTGACGCAGCATGGCCGTAAAAGGGACTGCGTGAAATCTTGTAGATTTCACTCAGCCGCTTTTCCGAGGCGCTCCTGCGCCGGAACGACCCCCTGTACCGGAACGCCCACATGTGGTGCGGGACTTTACAACATGACGCATCTCCCAGATGCGTCAAGTTGTAAATACCCTGCAGCATGGCGCTGGCTTTGCACCCCGCTGCGTCACAAAAGTGATGCAACGGCGGCGCAAATGTGGCATACGGGGCTTGTAAATCTGCCTCTATATGTATGGGCTCCCACCACACGATCTAACAGTGAGGAGCCAATATTGTATTGTAATTGCATTTATATAGCGCTTACTACCCCTGACGAGGCGTCAAAGCTGTGACAAGGAAAACGCTCTGAAACCACTGTAAATAGTGGTTTTCCAGCTCTTTTTTCGAGAGGCTTTGAACTGCCGACATCCATTAAAGGGTGTGAAAACACCCTAGGACATCAGTACCAGCCTCAGCAAGCTTTTTTGGGGGGAGGGGGCGGAGGAGGAGGCTTGGTGGAGGGGTGAGATTCAAAAGTGCCTGGTAGGCAGGCGCGCAACACCCATTGGACTCACCGGGCTTCAAACCCCCCCCCCCCCTCCCCCCGTCGTGTGTGGCAGCCCGGGATGAGACAGATCCCGGGCACACACAGAGCAGCACCCGAACGTTCCATAGGTCTTTAGAAGACCATTTGAATGTTAATTAGGCCTTGCCGTTGTTTCACCCCTTCTAAGAGCCCCTGCAGTTCCTCTCTGCCTACTGATTAAAGGTTCAGCCCCTCCCTGACATTTTTTCATAGCCCCCCCCCCCCCCGAAATTCGGCCCTAGTTGCGCCTCTGCTGGTAGGTACTACTCGGCATGAGGCACCCTCCCCTCCGCACACTGAGATTGTTCTTCAAGTTAGCAGGCATGCTGTCCTCTTTAAGTACCTGCACTTCTCCAACTCCAAGGAGATTACCCATACTCATGACTGGTATCATTGTTATTGCTAGTGCTGCTGGGGCTGTCAGGGGGCCGCCTGTCTCTAGCACACTCTGACAGCCAAAGCGCCCATGTAGCCCTCTGTGGAGTCCCTGCCGAACCATTCAGCAGCAGCTCATTAGTGTTATTGCTTGGGCGTGCAGGTGTTGAGAATATCCCCTTCACACTGAGCTTGAAAGAGCAGGTCCGAATTCAGGCCCTGCTCTGTCAATCACAGTCACACTACCTGTGCATTTGTGCAGACACTGGAATCCAGGCAACCCGCTGACAGCAGAAATTAAAGAAGACACAGCAGTAAGAAGTTAATAAAAATTACTTTTATCATGAGTGACCGTTTTGAGTGAGTATTTGACTGTGAGTGTTTAACTGCTTCTGTGTTCGTTTGTGTGTATACAAGAGGGTATTTTGAAGGAAGTGTGTGGATTGCTTTGTAGGTGCACGTATTCTAGTGCCTGTGTCGGTGTGTGAGACACACAAGAATATGAGTACTGAGCCGAGTGCAAATTAATAATAAAAGCTTTGCATCAAGAAGCTGCACTAATTAAAGAAGTATAGGCAAAGCCTTTAGGTGTGGCCTTGGTGAAGCTGGTGGAATCGTTAATTACAAAAAGTATATAGTAATCATATGATGCAAAAAAGGAAACATGCCTCCTATATGTGGTGACCATAAGCTAATAATAATACATTTAAATGAAAAAACGAATTTACCTTTGCATATCATTTAATAAATCCCTCTCATGTCCATCTTTAATAAATGTTGGTTAAACACAAGGGAGGGGGGGATTTCTGGTAGTCCCTGGCCATAATCCAATGGCGTCATACATGACGGACATTCATGGCGGGCGTTGCGACGGCTTGAAAAGTCTATTTTAAACAAGGGCGTTGTTGGCTGACTGGCTACAAGAGGTTAAGATGTTTTTATAAGGTCACCAACGGATTCGGCTTTTATATAGCTGCAGCATGCAACATAGAAGTAATATATACATGAACTGTAGTTATTTGAAAGATACAACTGCTTGTCTGAGTTAAGAATCTATTTCGAGGAAACACTTCTGGTAAAACATAATAATTCTTGCTTTGCTTTGTTTTATATTGCTCTTCTGCTCTTTAGAAGTTCTGTAAATAATAGGTCTTCATTTCACCAAATGTAATGGTGCTAATTTAGTAAGCTGGGAAGGAATTGGCCTTGTGGAAATTGAAGATCACAGCATACGACAGTGATGAGCATTTAATTCACAGAGCAACCAAATAATATGTAAATTACATCACCGACTATTCTAGTGTAAACAGCAGCATAGTACAAAATGATTGAACCCTAACTTTCAAAATTTGATGAGGGGCCACCAAAATTTCACTTAGTGTGGGTGCTTCACAGGTACACAAGTCTTGTGACAAGTGTGGAGCCTCTGATTGGTGGGCACTGCTTGTGTTATGCTCATATCTGCAAGATCATGTTTAAGTAGGTCCAGTTCGAAGATGTTTACTTTTTTAGAAATAGTACCTGAAACTTGAGGATATGTTGACTCCTTGTTGACATTAGCTCTACATACGGTGCCATCTTTTCAGCAAGATTCTTTTATTTTCTCGCAAATACTGCATGATTTCAATGCATTGTAGCCCAAAATCACAGATGATTGCAACATAGCCTTCAAGATTTGTTCCCAACCCCAAACTAAATATTGAACAATTTTAGCAGCCTATTGATATGGCATGACATTTTCAGCTCTACATAGCACTCAATCCTATGCAAATTTAGGTAATTGATTTACACTGTACTGCAACTACAAGGCACCATCCAGTGTGAACCCTAGGAATCAGGGATCTGGCATCAGCGGTAGTTATTATCCTTTGAGCTCCTTAGCAACAGGTCGACCTCAGGACTAGGGGTACTGCTAGAGCTGTTCAGTTAAAGTTAACATTTTGGATACAGGTTTGTTATGATAAGAATCCACAAGTTAAAATCTCATGACCCATTTACATACAAGATAAAGCTAGGTAAAATGTATATATTTGGGCACAATGATATACACGTTCCTCTATACACAAAACAAAACAGTGATCGTAGCAGTCCTGAACCCTGTAGAACTTCCAAAACAGATTGGGTCTTGCAAAGCCCATAGTCACAGTTGGGGAGGTTAAGAAGAAAAGCAATTAAACCACAGAAATAGTGTTCTATCCACACCAGTTTTAGAAGATAATATTTTGATATATTAGCTATGCTACAAGGTGAAAGGTCATAGGGAATAATCAAGATCAGCAGATCAGTGCAACACCTAGCCAGGATTCAATACATATCAACCAGAATGTGTACTGTGCATAACTAAGCACTCCACCTTGGGCAAAAAAAGTATTACTCCGCTCCAATGAACTGAAGGCCACAAAGCCCTCCTTACCCTGCGGCACAACCATATTCTTTCATATAAATTGAAGGCTTTTGATGATACAATATTTGTTGATGTCATCAAAATTCAACTTCCAAAGCACATTCAGTAATGTCCATGTCCACGCGTTTAGAAGTGAGGTCTGGCCAGTTCTGCGATTACTGTATTGCAGCAGGCATTAGTGTGTTTTGCAGCATTCTTCAGGTTCTCTGACAGAGGCGGGACAGCCAGAGGAATTGACTAACCTCGCATTAGAATTGCTTGGTTTACCGCAATGTCTGTTAATGTACTTAATTTTCATGACCAGACTTGAAAGCTGTTTTTGTCACCTATGTTTATATATACACACTGGTTGTTTGTACACAAGTTTACCTGGTCTGGATAACACTATTGTTCTTCTCACAAGGTTGTGGTGACATATAATCTCTACTAAATACTCTCTTTTGGTGCACTTCACGTGCCATAACCCCCACTTTATTTTCTAGTAGCCCCTCACTCTTTCCATGTGGGCTTCATTCTTTTCCTCGCTCCATGTTAGTTTTTATTTTGCCCTTTCCTGCTGAGCCATCCTCCATTGCTCCTTCTTGTTACCCAGCACTTTATCCTCTCATCATTAGTCAGCCCCCTGCTATCTCTGACATTGTCTTGATTCATGTTTGGTTTACTACCTCACTATGACAGCCTTTGCTTCTTACTTTGCATCCTTTACAAATTCTTCATAAATCTTATCTTATTGTTTTATTTTTTGTAGACATTTTATATATGTTCTAAAAATGCCAAAAGGGCATCAGAACACTTCACTTTTTACTTATAACATTTTACTTATAATGAAGTGTAAGAGTTGCAAATGAATTAGGCGAAACCTAATGCATTTAACAATGCTTGTTATTTTTGCATGTATTTTGATTTCTTAAGGCTCATAAGATAGCTAAAGCTGTCTCTGACCAGGCCTACAAATGAAAAGGGGTAAGCTGGGGTTTATTTTCAGGCAGGAGCTGAAGGAGGACAGATCTGTGACGTTTTTTGCTGATATTATTGTTTTCTGTTGTCTCAATATAAGGTAATGGAGGATTAGGGGCCACACATATGTGTGTGTGTGGGACAGGAAAGGGGGCGAGGAGATGGCAATAAATAGAATCTGGCATGGCTGCGTTAAAGGGGTTCAGTAGTTTATAAGGTAAGGATCCTGTGCTCTGTATTGTCATTATACAAATCTCTAAGATGAGCATTGGATGAATTGGGTATTTCTATCCAAGACCTATTCAGCTAAAAGACGGACTTGCAGAATTCATCCCTTGTATCTAGTGAGTTCTTTTCTGAAGCTGTATGTTCTCTGTAGACAACACACCAACACACTGTAAAATTGCTGACCTGAAGAAAAAAAAAGCATTTTTTGGGTTCGGTGCTGAGATTTCTTCTGCGCCAGGAGACACCAGGACTCAGTCAGACTTGGTGATTTGAGGCCGCAAACACATTTCCATTTATTATATAATATACCTAGAATCAGGAACCTAGAAGTTCCTAGAATGTCAGTGGGTTTAAAAAAAGAGTGGTAGATAGTATGTATTCTACAGCGTGGTGTCATGACTAGTAATACTGTTAAAAGAATATGATGGTATCTTGAGGGGATAACCGAGCTCAGATACTAAGACTTCTATGGTCATTCCAACTAACAAGGATGTAAGAAGACTAGGTGGGATCGCAGCTATTTTTATTTTAAAGAGATTTATATAGTGCAAACTTGACCCAAAGGTTTTGGGTATCAGAGTGCTTTACATAGCACCAGTTGCCTTACATAAAGACACGTTCATTATTTTGTGAAACACGGGGAGATTAAGTGATTTGCCCAGAATCACAGGATGTTTAGCGTTGTTGTCAAGACTTGAACCCAGTTCCACAGATATCGGTCGACCGCCCTAGCCATTAGGTCAACTCCTCTCCATATCTACTCACTTTGGATGGTTCCTTAGGGTCCCAGCGTTTCTACCAATGTGAGAAGTTGGCCTGGTAAACGCTTTCCACTAATTAAAGTGGCCACCTTGCCCCAGTGCAAACGACCCTTCTGATATATGAGGTCAAAGATAACCTTTAGAAAGCTATCCTAGAGGTAGCCGTGGAGAGCAGGCTTAGTCCTGAAGGAATGTAAAGCAGCTTGTTTTAGCAGAATATCACCTCCTGAATTAATCAAATGAAAGGAGAACCACACAGTAGTTATATATAAATATGTATTTATTAATATAACACTCTTTACTATCCTCTACATGAGGATAGCACATAGAGCACACAATAAGAGAACACTAGAACAGCTATAAGTAGCACAATACACAGTGGGCTCCAGAGGGAGACCAAACCATATTCTGAAATAGTGGTATAACAATCACGACTTGAGTCAAGACAAGGTCTGGAGTACGTAGAATATGTAGAGTACAAAGAATAGCTATGGCTACACATCTGTCTTTGTGCCTGACTGCACCACTTATGTGCTAGCGGATACAGAGATCATAAAGTGGGATAGTTGCGATGTTTGAGTTTCCCCCTTCAAATCTTACTAATGTTTGTCATTGACTGGTTTCCATCGCTCTTAAAATCCATGAACTAACACAGGTCACACCCATCACTGCATCTCCTCCTCTCCACTCACCCATTGCAGACCCAATATGACCAAGTGCTTGCCCAAATTAACCTGCTATACTACCAACGTCCAATATCCCACCGTGCTGAGATCATATACTGCTGGGCTGCAGCACTATGCAGGCCTACCTTCACCAACAATGTTGACCAATGTGCACATTTTTTATTTGTCTAAGTCATTCTGAGGATTCTTTCACACGGTCTGATCTGGCCAGTCCACGTAAATAGAATATGCTGCATGAATTGGCCCACTGCGTATAAGAGACAATGAAGATGAGCCCTTTAAATGAGGATCTCCTGAAAGCTATGGTGCGGAAGGAGGGGCAGCGCCCAGTACTGCACACATACTGTTTGGTGTTACCTGGTTAAAATGAAAAAAAAAAATACAAAAACAGTAGTATGTGAGTGTGCATGTTGAATCTGCTACCCTGGAGCTCCCCCTTCAATCTCCTTCCATGTAGTAAAGCTATGCAAAAGGACTATGATCACATACATTGCAAACCCCATTGTATACATGGCAGATATCCTGAATACCCAAGGGTTAAATTAAAGAGATGTATTTCAATTTTATTTTCTGTAAGCTTTCCTGATAATGAAGGAAAAAGGGTCAGAATGATAAAATATAATTTTAAGACAGAAGTCTCCCCCCTACTTCACACGTTTTTGAATGCGTGTCTGTAGGAACTAAGTGCTACTCTTCGGTAGTTCATCCTGATCTTTTCATAGTCTGTGTCCTCTTTGGGAAACAAGGCACCTAGCAAAGATCGGAAATGGCAGACGGAATGTCAGACATGGCTGAACTAAGGCCTCACATCACATGTTCCAAGATAGTACATTGGTGGTCCAATATCATTCAGTGCTGGCCTAAATCACCACAATGGCTCAGATCAGACAAGGATGACTTTAAATCACACAGTGATGAGCCAAGTGCACACATTTCTGGCCAAAGATCACAGAGCATAGGTTAATATCACTTTTAATGCATTGTCCTTGCATATTTATTTTAGTGGTACGTAGCAGCAAACTGTCCATTAATGACTATTTATGTGTTATGCCATATGAGCAAAGGGAATCTTCACATAAGGGAATTTAGAAACTACTAACAATGACAATGCACACAGAAAATGAATACTCAACAGGCCAACTAGCAGCATTTAATGTACAGGCCCTGGATACTGGTAGACCCACTTTACTAGGAACTTACAGGTACATTTCATATGCCAGTTGTGTATAAGCCAATTCTGCCATATTTTAAGGAGACAGGACAAGCACTTTAGCACTGGTTAGTAGTGTTAAATTGTGCAGATTCCTAAGGCCAGCAAAACTAAAGTCAGCATAAAAAGAGGGTTGAAGGCAACAAGTTAGGGAAAAAATTACAACAAGGATGCCAGCTCTAACAATCGGCCCTTTTCCAGTGCTCCTTGTAGCTGCTGTCTTACAGGTGCTGAAATCATACAATGGGTCGTAGACCCCTCACCCCTCTAAACAGTTATACATTTTAAGCATCTCTTTGAAATCTGTGGTAAAAATTCCCTTATATTTTAGATTTCCTATTGATTGTGCCTCCTGGTGTTTATTTTTTATGATTACCTGTACAGTGCATGCTGTACAAGAGAAACCCAAGGAATGAACTCAGGTAACTGTCTGACCCATTGTAGTATGTATGTCCTGGTTGACTGACAGCCCATATTGTCACTGCCCTGTGAACCAGGGGGTGATCTTCCCAGTGATGTGTAAGTGGTGGGAAAGAATTGAACATATTGGGGACAGTCCAGGAACAGCTCTGATGCCCTAGCAGACTGACCAAAATAAAAGCACTGACGGCAGTCAGTTCATCTGACATGTCAATGCGAAAATTACTTGATGGTTTTTTGTCACAGACATAGAAAAACATGGTCATGGAATTACTTCTACATTTTTAATTTTACATTCCAGCGACGAATAAAGAGTTCCAAAACAGAAATGTGATCTTCCATCTGATCTGTAGGAAGCCAGTGAGAGATCAGATTACCACATTATAAGTGATTTGAATTATTTGCATAAAATATTGTGAAAAGGCAACAGTAGTTCAACCAGTCTGAAGTCACAGCTGTAACATAGGAAACAATGGGGAAAATTTACGATCATGTGCATGGAAGCTCACAAGCCGCTGCTCAATTGTGAACTGCACCAACATGACTTACAGTAAATATGTGCTACATGTTGCATTGTAATGTGCCATGCAAACACCAGTGCAAAGCTACAATACATCTACCCTATGTTCATAAATAACTAAAAAAAAAATGTTACAAGTTTGAGCACTTGTATTCACTGTGCACTAGTCACTGGGTTAACAAACCCTAATTATAATCCATCAATCTTAAGAATGCCCGATGTATTTCGGGACGTTGCAGTCCCCTCCTCCGGGGCCAACCTATAAAGGAAAAAATACTTTTATAATACTCATCTGTCAATAATTAGTAATCACATAAAAGCAACATTGCCCAGTTCACCATGTTCACAATATGTGTGGCAACTCATGGGGCTTCTATGTGTGCGATGATTTAGAATGCCTATGCCTCCACCTTGGATATACCATGAATGGTAATGATTCGGGTGCCTTGTTGACAAAAGTTGATTCTTAGCAAAGTTAGTCGGTGATATTAACGAAAAGTGCTTGGGGCAGGGGAGCACAGAGGGTGGCACTGGGTGGTAGCAAAATAGGTAAAAAACTTTCCTCATTCTATAAATTAGATGATTTCCTTATGATTAGATTATCTAGAGAACAACTCTAACATCTAGAAATGACTCACTTAAGACTCACTTAAGCTTTAAAAAGATAAAATGAAGGGAGGACGAAATATTCAATTCATCTCCTGGAACCTGAACGGCTTGAGATGCCCGGGGAGGCAAAGATTAATATTTAAATACTTAGAGTTGCCCACCGCGCATGTGTGCCTGTTACAAGAAACACATCTGAAAAGGACAGAGTCCGAATCAGTTTTTTCAAAAATACCTTGGCTTCAATGTTTTTGCTACTCCCAGCAAGCACTGAATATTCGTGGAGTTGCTATCTTGGTAAAAAAGGGAATCACTTGTACAATAAGATCGGTCCAGACAGATCAAACTGGCAGATGGATTATTGCACTGTTGGATTTTGAGGGAGAGAAGTTGATTTGCTCTTCTTACTATGGTCCAAATACGGATGACTCCTTCTTTCTGGTCAAGTTGCAGGACAGGTTAATTATGGTAAATCCTCCAATTATTATAGGGGGGACTTTAATGTTCGGCTTGACCCAGTGAAGGATAGATCCAATGTAAGTTGTGTTATTGGGACCCTGAGATCTCACAGGGTTTTGAAAAATTTACTATCTAACATCAATTTAGTGGATTTCTGGAGAGCAAAGATGGGGTATGCGGATGGATTTACATTTTATTGTAAAAAGAACCATCACTCTTCCAGAATCGATTACGTTCTGGTAAATCGAGAGAATATGGAGAATGTCATCAATATATCTGTATCCCCAAGTCATTTATCTGACCATGCACCCCTAGTTTTTCAATATTCCACAAGGATAATGCCTCAACAAGTTAGATGGACCGTAAATAGGTCAATGCTTTTGGACCCCGGAATTATTCAGGCAATTAAAAAATTCTCTTTTTTAAAAAATTTTTTTTATTTTAGTTCCGCTTCAGAAGAGGTTGTCTGGGATGCTAAAAGGCAAATTTAAGGGGGCTCCTATGTAGCTTGATAAGTTCAAGGAACAAGAACAATGTTTTAGAACTGCAGACCCTGGATGGAAGAATATCTTCATTTGAAGATGAAAGAAGTCTATTGGTCAGGATAGGTCCAGAGACTTGGTGCGGATAGAGGAAAAACTTGAGGAGGCAAGACAAGATCTACGGTCCTATCTGGAACAGAAATGTAAGGCCCATTGGAGGGTTCGCAATATGGAAATCTTTGAACATGGGGAGAGAGCAGGTACCTTATTGGCATGGAAGGCAAGGATTGATAGGGCAAAGAACACCATTAGTGAACTTATAATTGATAATGCAGGAACTAAATCTAGGGAGCCCGTAGCTATGCAGAACTGCCTTCCGTCTCGTTTTGCAAATCTTTACAAGGAGGATTTTGCCCCCCCACAAGACGCAATACGATTGTGGCTAATGGATAAAACTATGCCTGTCCTACAGATACAACTAGGGATCTTTTAGATTCACCTATTTCTATGGAGCAGATTAAGGAGCAAATAAAGAGGGCAAAAACCAAGAAGGCTGCGGGCCTCGATGCCTTCCAAGTAAAATCTATAAAGACTTGTTAGATGAACTTCTGCCTGTACTCCATACTTTATTTGATATGGTATATTGTTCTGCAGGGAAGGTCCCTAGTTCAAGGAAGGAGGCCACAATAGTGTTGATATTGAAGCCTGAGAAGGATCCCCTGTTCCCAGACTCTTACCACCCAATCTCCCTGCTGAATGCTGATTACAAGATCTTTATGAGCATTTTGGCAGGGAGATTGGATAAACTAGCACCAAGCTTGATCAATACCGACCAGAAGGACTTTATGCCCGGGAGAGTCATCCAGGAGCAAATCCAACTGTTAATCGGCAACATCGATCGAGCAGAAAACAGGGACGACCCTTTGGCAGTAGTGGCATTAGATGCCACTAAGGCCTTTGACCGGGTCTGTTGGAAATACCTATGGACGGTGTTGGAGTGCATGGATATGGGTCTGACTTTTGTCCAGACTTCAAAGAACTGTTACTATGGAGCCTCGGCAAAGATCTTACTAAACGGCTCTTTGACCTCTAGCTTCGAAATACAGAGAGGAATGAGACAGGGCAGTTGCCTGTCTCCCATTTTGTTCAATATTTATATTGAGCCCCTTGCTGCAGCTGATCAGGCAGGATAATATAGTAGGTCCTTTTAAGTCAGGAAACTACCAATGCAAAATCGCTTTATATGCGGATGACGTTATTATCTATACGGCAGATCCTGATATCTCTATCCGGCATTTAGAAAATCTGTTGTTTGGTGCGATTTCAGGGTATTTGGCCAACTCAGATAAAACCGAGATCATGTGTTGGAACTCAGTGTATAGTTACGGCCCGTAAGCAAATATTTTAGGTTTTTAGGAATAAAAATAGTACAGGATTTAAATAAAATACCTTTGATAAACTGGGAAAAAATCAAAAAGATATAGACTTTCTCTTTGCCAGGTGGAAAAACCTCCCTTTATCGATCAATGGGAGGGTCAACCCGGTGAAGATGTCGGTATTACTTAAACGGACCTTCCTTTTTAGTGCGGTCCCTCTTACTTTTCCGCAGGATAGCATTAATAAAATTCAGGGGAAGATAGGTTGTTTTATTTGGGGTCAGAAAAGTGCCAGGCTATCCTGGAAAAAATTAAGAAGTAAGCTGTTGAAAGGTGGCCTGGCACTTCCAGATATAAACTTATACCTAGCGGCTTTCCAATTTAAGGTCATAAGGATGCTCCTCTCAATTACGGTGGAAACTTCTTGGGGCAGGCTTTTGGGGGAACTTGTGTTAGCAGAGGGTGGCAGTGGGCAGGTTGGGTTTTTATATAAGTTTGGGGCTCCTAGATTTTTCAAGAGGGTACGCCTCAAGGTTTTAAAAGCTGCCTTGCAGATATGGTACAAATTAAGGCGTATCTGGGGTGTTGGTTAATTTTTCCCTTTTGCACCAATCTGGGATTCACCGGGGACTCCAATTTTTCTGGGTGATAGTTTAGCAATCCCGATTAGAAGAGCGGGTTTGGAGAGGTGGCTGGATTTGGTGGATTCGGATGGGGTTCTCCCCTGGGAGATACTGTTAGACAAGATCGGCCCTGCATTCTCAAGGTTTAAGTACCTTTAGTTAAGGTCATGGTTTGAGGCGGAGGCTCGAGATACAGTAGGGAACTGGGAGCTTGAGTAGCTATTTCAAAATGCACGTCCGAGGAAAAAAGAGGTATCATTGTGGTACACAAGTCTTTTAGAAACAGTAGATCATGAGGTCACCCTACAGCCAGCTGTATGGAACTCCACCCTAATTCTCCAAGACACTGAAAACCTTTTTGATTTTTCTATTAAGCTAATGTATAAACATATTAAGCCAGCAAGCCTAAAGAAAAATCACTTTTTTGTACTAAATAGGCTATATTATAAACCGGCTAAGAGCGCCAAATTTGTAGCTCCCACTGCCCCGGTTCCCGCCTGTCCAAGGTGTTTTATTAATAAGGTGGATGATGTACATATGTTTTTTGTTTGTGCAGAATTGTTCAGATTTTGGAAAGAGGTGGGGGACACATTGGCAGATATTTTACAAATACGTATAGTGGTGGATCTCTCTTTGGTTTCTTTTAGCCTGAATAAACAAGGTGCTAGGTCACTTCTACAACCCCAGATGGGTTTACTTCTCTATCTTGTGATCTTGGCTAGAAGAGAAATTTGCATTAGATGGAAGGATCCTGCCCCCCTACTAGAGAAAGTTGGATTAAAGCCGCCCTGCTTATGGCAAATTTAACTCAAGAAGAATTGCCTGTCAATATTTGGTCCCCTTTGTTAATATGAGGCGTCGCCTGCACATGATAAATAGTTAAGATCTTGAAATCGGCATGTTTGTCTAATGATTACACCAGTCCTCTGGATAAAGAGGAAGGCCGTTTTTGGCTAGACATAAGTAGTGAGTTGAGTGGTGCACAGTTAGTATAAATCGACTTGTCAAAACTGCTGGAGTCTGTGATGAGATGAGGACAAAAAATAAATAAAAAAAGCACTGCCTTGTTATTAGAGCGAAAACATTATCTCCGCTTTTTTGGCTTTAAAAGCCAAAAAAGCGGAGATAAGGCCCTTGATAATGTGCCCTAATTAGTATGGATTCTTGGATCTGTAAAGGGCAATTGTTTTTTAGGTTGCTTGCCACTGAAAAGTTCTCATTTTGAAGATATGTCCTCTTTAGTTGGCCACAGTGCTATATATTAGCTATTAAAAAGTAACATTTACACTGATGGCGCAAAGTCTTTTACCCTGCTAGCATTTATTTTCCTGAATACCTCAACACATACTTGGGTCCTCACATTATCCTTATGCAATGTTTGAAAACCTTGAAGTCATGTAGTAGGCTAACCACCCCTGCGATCTCTGCCTTGTATAATACTCAATTTTATCAGTCCCCTATCTTTAACTACTCTACAGATTGCAGTGGTATAATTTTTTATTTCAACACTATACAGAAGTTTAAGTGATGTTATATTACTTGCAAAAACTTACAATATTGCAAGGAGTGCTATCACATAAATATTGATCACAAAGTCAAGGTTTACCCTTGGTTTGCATAATAATAATGTGCAATAATAAGCACAAACAATTAACTACTCAAACAAACTCAGAAAGATGAACTTGTTAGGTTCGAACACGGGGCTTTTAAGCAGCAACTTATAACATTGAATGGTTAACCTTAGCCAACGGTAAAACAACTCCTCATCAGAGTCCCTCAAACTCAAATGCACACTTCTTCTCTTAGTTGCAGAAAGTTAGTTACTGTCTCTCTGGAAACAATTCTGATGTTCATCACTCCATTCTCATTTTGTAACTGTTTAACAATTGGAACTGTCTTTCTTAGCTTTACTTCAAGCTTTGTGAATGTTCAACAAAAAAGCTTTACACCACTGTAGCTCTTTTAATGGTGGTTCAATGTTAGTCTCAACAACGTACATTACAATAGGTAGACCCAATAAAATGTCAAACTTACATAAATATCTTACACCAAAAATATTAACCTATTTTGAATCCCTGAAACCACCTTAAAAACAGATCCATTCACTTCCCACCTGTGTTAAAATGGATTACAGTACAACTGTGAGAGAAGTACTAGAATTCTATGGGGGGTAAGTGTTTGATGGTGGATTTGGGTTCTTTTTGAAGGTTTTGTAGGACTATATTTATTTGTCACAAAATACTGGAATTCTGATTTTGAAATCTATGTTTTATTTGTTCGTTTTCAGCATGATGTTATACTGACTGTTGTGGCACTTCCCTGATCACATCTCTTCTCCCATGAGGAACTCCATGTACCAGTTCACAATATGTTGTATTATTCATCCAATCCATAATCCGTTTTTCTTTATACTCTCAAACATTGATGTTCTAGGATTGTAGTAGGAAATATCAAAGGCAGAATATTCCACAGTCCCACTATCATGACCTGAATATTGGGGGACAAAATATCGAAGAGGTAAGTACACAGAGGGAGGTATGATATACTACTCATAGCTCTACATCTATGTATCTTGAAGATATATGTGTCACCAAGGTACTCATATGTGAAGTTAGGTATACAACCTTCATACCAATTTATCCTAAGATAGTTTGTCTCTTGACATTCTGTTCAGGGTAATGTGACAAATTGATTTTCTGCCTTCATGTCTAGTCTTTTGTCTAGAGTCTGACCTACATAACCACCTGTTAACCCATATAAATACACATACTACCTGTGTCCAATAACACCCAATGTTTACTCACAATGATGTATTCTCAAATCAGGATCCGAAAGGAAGCAGACATTCACTAATCACTGATTATTAGATGCGCAGATTGAGCATATGACACAAAGTCAACCGTGCCCAGACATCCTTTGAAAATAGTTTTGCAGCACTTAACCAGTGAGACTAGGGATACCCCCATTCTGGCACATGATTATTTAAATGTTTGTCTTTATCTGTTTTATGAGAGTGGGAGGGATCGTAGGGAAATCCTGTAGGTCATATAAGATTAATGACAGTGCCACCTATTTTTATGAGTGCTTATTTGCCCATCAAAGACAGTGAGAAGGGGACCCAGTCTGTGAGATTTAGTGCAGTTAGGTTAGCATGGGAGAAATGTTGCTCTACCGTATCAGCCCCTATTCTACTACAACATGGTTCCCAAGGTACTGAAAGTTCTCTGTAGGTACCATCAAGGTAGACTGTTGGATTTATGTCTGTAAGTCTACTTGTGCCAGATCACTTTAAGTACTGAGTAATGCTTAAAACTATTTAATAACTCAAATCTGGGGCCCATCTCACTTGGTTGGCTGAGGTGTATATGAGGTATACAAGGAGCTCATCCCCAAAAAGAACACTAGGTCTTCCAGCTCAGGTGTACACTGAAATCCCCTTACTCCCGCTTCCATCTGTACCCATGCTTCCAATGGTTCCAGGGCCAGCGCAAAGAGTAGGGTGACAGTGGGAACTCCTAGAGCAATACATGTCTGAATCTGAAGTGGTCTGACATTGACTCCCACCTGTGCAAAATGGCCTTTATGTATCAAGCAAACATGTTAAGATGTGCGGGCCAATATTCATTCACTTTACAATGAGAAATATTTAGTTGTAATTCAGGCTGTTAAAAGCTTTTTCATAATCTATGGACAGGATATCAAAGGGTCTAGGTGTTTGTTTGCTATATCTTGATCATTAAGTAGGGATAGCATATTGTGTTGCATGGACCTCTGTGGCATGAATCTGCTTTGGGTGATGTGTATGAGGTTATTAATTAACAAAAGAAATAACATTTGCTGAAGCTTTAGCTAAGATCTTCACTTCCAAGGTAATTAAAGTAATTGGCCTTTGAGAATCATAGAAGTCAGTCAGATGCCCAGGCTTCAACATTACGCTAATAGTTGCCTCTTTTAGGTTCCTGTTGAATGCCTTGGCCTCTCTGACACTTAGAAAATCACATACAGTGTTTGAAGAAATAGGTTGAAGCACTTTCTCAGGCTGCATTAGAGTGCCTTCAAGATCTCATTTGCAGTTAGGACAATGTCCAGGCTTTGTCTGTCCACCATAGAGATTCTAGAGAGTGGGAAGTCACCCAAGAATGACTGTTTCTCTATGGATGATGGTGCTTTTGCACCTTATGATGAGCTATAGAAGGACGGGATTAAGAGCACTACTAATCTTCCTTCCATGTTTCCAAAGCCCTCTGTGCGTCTTGCCTCTCTTTCTTTCTAATTTAGCCATTGTTGAAGCTTCCCTGTTTTATTCTCTTGCTTAGATTGCTGACCTTGCAATTCTTTTAACTTCTCCTAGAAGTTACTGTTGGAATTCGTGATTCTTATTACCAATCTAAAGCATCATCTCATCTGATAGGTCAGTCTGGAACCTCTCCTCCAAAGCAAGATTAGTTTTAAGCTTTTGTTCATCTCATCCCTCTTTTTATGTTTTCTATAATTCTTTAAATGTATTTAACTTAATTTTTTACATTCCATTTATTCAACACTTGCTCAGCATACTTGGACAAATCCATAAATGTAATTTTCGACAGAAGTATGAACATAAAATTATTCAGCATTTACAATGTTCGATAACCTCCAATAAAGAATCAAGGCAACTTTCCATACAATGTGTACATCTTTACATTACTAATTAATTAAATAAAACCTCTGTATAAGTACATTCCTAATCTCTCTAGGGTATATGTTCAGTGACCGCTGTATGGCCCCCCCAGACCCAAACCTTTTCTCACTTTCGTGAGCAGCCCTGACTCTGATACACCACTTTTTCTGCTTTCCTGTACCAGTTTAGGTCAATTTTCCAAACCCTTACCCTCGCTGGGCAGTCCGAGTCCCAGGTGGTCCTGATTGTGTTTGTTTTCGCTCTATATGCCAGCGCGCCTTCAATAGGATGTCTAGTCCTGTGACCTCGGTCATAACCTGTACTATTCCCCACCAGTATTGTTGGATAGTGGGACCCCTCTTTCAATGCTTCAGTGTTGTGATGTATTGCAAGGCCCTACCTCGTACAAACATTTTGAGGGCTTCCCACAGGTTTATTGGTGTTCCTCTCACCCATTGTTCCAAAACTTCTTCTTTGACCAGCCACCAGCCCTTTGGTCAGGCTTCACAGTAGAACAATAACAACATTTTAAAACACCGGGCTGTTCTTCAAATTGAACTACATTTTAAAGAATGGTTTCCAATCACTACCATTATTTGCATATACAAAAAAATGTTAAGGACATTGTAACCAAGAAGAAAATATCTGCATCAGCACAACCAACTATTTCTAAGCCAAAAAAGGAGCATTTCTTTTTCTCAATGCACTGATTGTGACATAAAATAACACCTCCCAGGTAGGTAATATAAAAATCAAAGGGGTTTTCTACACATGACAAGGGGACTGTAAGGCCTTAAACTTTGGTAAAGGTGTAAATCTATTGGCAACCATTGACTGGAATTGCCACACTTTTGATTAAAATCGAAGCTCAGAGGCCTAATTCTTGGAATTGGACAGCGCAATTCTTCTTTCAAAGGGCTCTCCTACATCTATCTCAGTATTATTGCATTTTCAGGAGACTCAAATGGCCGACTGAAGTGTCACAGGAGAGCTTTAGAGCAAAACAAATCAATATCATACATGAATCACATCTTATGGGAACTCTACCGTCAATAGATCGGGTTCTATTTTTCATTGCTACATGGTTATATAGCAGCAATACATTTAGGAACAAGTCTTGAGGTCAGCCTCCTTGGAAAAATATATGTAATATTTTATATTGATTTAAATAAAAAAATATATATATATACATATATATATATATATATTAAAGATGAGAATCCAGTCCCATTAGTCTTCAGCTATATATATATATTAAAAAGAAACGAATACTTCACCTCTGTGTCCAGTGGAGTAATCAGAATAATCAATTCTATGTCCCCATTATTTTACTTGGTTAACGTTTTAGCCCCCAGTAACCTGTAGCGCTCTAATTCACTGCCATCCAATTTCAGTTATGGATGTTCGAAATCGGGAGTGCTTTGAAGTTAGCACCTTGTCCATGTCATCTACACCAAGATATGCCACTCACATTCTAGCATACCGGTTGGATATGGTAAACTTGAAGGTCTGAAGTTTTCTTTCTTCCACTCTGGCATTATTATGGTAAGCTTCGGACTAGGGGTCTCCTTTCATAGCTGGATGGGCTGCCATGCTCAAACGTGAAAGCCCTCCTGCAGAGTAGAGAGGGTTTAAAGGTTTTTCCAAGGCTGATTAGGTTTGGCCAGCTAGACAGTGCAAGCTGTCTGGTTGCAAAATGCCTGTTGTGAACTTACATCAAGCTTGCAGCCAACCCTCGTTAGCATTGGTTCACTCTATTGTCACTCTCATTTACCTGATTCATACTCAATGGCTTGCCTTCCTCTTCTTATGTTTATCCCTCTCTAGAGGGCAGCCTCTTTACTATTCTTTCGATTGGCTTACTTGTATCCTTCCACTTTATTTATGGAACTGTGTATTTTTTTCAGTACTCAATGAGACAGCATGTGTTTCCTAGCTTTCTCCCTTGTGTGCTGCCTCCCTAGTCAAATACCTGCCCCTCTGTAGCACTGTCTTGCTCTCCACCTCTCCCATGATGTCTTTGAAAGCAAAAAAAAGAGGTGATTTTTGATGGGGTATGGATGGAGAGCAGATATTGAGTTCTTTTTGCTTCATCTCATGTATTCCATGTATTGCATGAAGGTCAAAGCTTTGAAAACTAAAGGATTTTATGGCAGTGGGGTAAGGACAATCTGCTGCATGTAATCACTTAGCTAGCATCTGAGGCAAAAGCTGTACATAACTTGACTCTTATTCGGGAGGCCCATATAACTTCTCCCTGGACTAATACAGAGAACCAAATGGCTGAGTCCTGCGAAAAGTAAATTTGCGTTTGGCAAGTGTTAGAACTGGGATTCCCTAGTTGGCTGAGGAAGGTACCTTAGGCCAAGTAGGGACCCTCGCTTCCACGTCAGGGAAAGGTAGGACACCTTCTCAGATAACCCCTGCTTCACCCCCTGGGTATCTTGGCATGAGCAACCAGGCTTATCTTCAAGGCAAATGTGTAAAGTATTTGCAACCATGCTCCCAGTGACCCAATGGCGAAACAACACAAAAGGACTCCACACGAGTTTCATATAAAAACAAGTATAAGTTTATATAAAAAGATATACGATGAGACCACACAATATAAATTCAACATTGCGTATTTATAATATACCTCTTGGCCAGTTATTAGGACAGCCAGCTCTTGCAAGTTCTGGCGGTATTAATGAGCACTCCCAGGTGATCCTATGCAGTCCTAATGCAAGGATATGCAGTTTGTAATGCTAGAATCAGGCATTTTACAATGTAAGAATAATGCAGTTTGTGATGCAAACTAATGCAATGCGTAATACAACCAACAGGCAGTTCGTTATGCAAAAATAATGCAATGCGTAATTCAACAATAAGGTAGTTCATTCTGCAAACTAATGCAATGCGTAATACAACAATCAGGCAGTTTGTTATGCAGAAATAATGCAATGCATAATGCAACAATCAGGTAGTTTGTTCTGCAAACGAATGCAATGCGTAATATAATAAACAGGTAGGTCATAATGCCGAATTAATGCTTTGCGTAATACACTCCAGCACCGATCACGGTGCTTCAGACGGTCTCTCTGTGGAGAAGTGTGGCTCACTGGTTAGAGGAGGCAGACCTGGAAGCAGAGGTCAGCCCGGGACCAGGGTTCAATTTCCGGCTCGGCGGGGTCTTGAGTCCTAAAATGTCCATGGACTCGACAATTCTCGCTCCGGTGCCTACTTGATTCACAGGTTCACACTCTGCGACTCTGGGCAATAGCTTGCTTAATCTCCACAACGGCCCCTCGTGGTGGGATGCCTGGCTTTCACCTTGCGGATACCCAGCCGGGGTTATTTCACAGGGGAATACCAGGACGGGTTCCCTAAGCAAGCGCTTAGAAACCGCTCGGTGATTTGCGCTATATAAATTCCTGTACAGTTACAGTTACTCTCTGCCCCTCTTAGTAACTCACGGTCAGTTTCCGTCACCATATGCCCCCAGCACAGATCTGTTGTAAACCACAGTGCAGCTCCCTTCTCTGGCCCCGGTGCTGCCACTCCTTGGCATGTACGGGACGTGACACGAGCTGGGACAGAGGCTCGCGCAACCAGAAGGGGAGAGGCTGTGAGCGTCTCTCTCCGAGCCCGCATCCTGTCCTAGGCGCCGACACATGTTACCTAGGGGTTGTGACCTTGCTCTCCTCTCTGCCTCTCGCGACTTGGGCCTCCTACGAATTGGTTGATTCCGGGCCAATGACGATAACGAAGATATTAGGCTGCAACAGGGCACATGCACACAGTGTTGCTGAGACTCCCTTGAGTCTTGGGTGTGCACGGTCACAGGGCAATCCTCACGAAGGTCTCAGGCTGCACGAAGCACACATCATCGCTGAGACTCCCTTGAGCCTCGGTTGTGCACAGTCACAGGGCAATCCTCACAAAGGTCTCAGGCTGCACGAAGCACACACACACAGCATCGCTGAGAGTCACTTGGACTCCTGGCACCCCCGATCACAGGGCAATTCTTCAGAGGGTCTCAGGTTGCAAAAGCACACACACAGTGTCGCTGAGACACACTTGAACATCTGGCGCCCACGATCATAGGGCAATCATCAAAATGGGCTCAGACTGCCAAAAAAGCAAATACACACAGCGGCGCTGAGACTCGCTCGGACTCCAGGTGCCCACGATCACAGGGCATGGCTTACGAAGGTCTCAGGGTGCAAAAAGAACACGCACAGAGCATCGCTGTGACACTTCTGAAAACTTTTGTGTTCCTGAGTTTCCACAACAGGGAGCCAGCTCACCTTGGGCCCTTGGAGTTAAGTTACTTCAGGACACAGCACAGCAAAGTCCTTCCAAGCAGGGGGATACAGCACACAGCAGAGTCCCTGTAGTCTATTTCGTGGTTAACACAACAAACTACAGGCCAGCCCCAGGACACACAGCAAGGGTCAGTCCTTTTCTTCAGTCTCTTCAGCTGTTTCTTCCTTGTCAGAGGTTCCTCTTGACCACAAAGTAGTTTCAGTCCTGTTCAGTCTTGAACAGTCCATCCAATTCCAATTCCAACATTCAGGGGTTTCATCTCTCATAGTTATACCCCTGAATGTCTTTGAAGTCTTTGAGTTCAGTGGGGCACTGCCCCCTGTCTAAACCAGTTCTGGGTGTCTCCCTGCCAGTGACACTTTATTCCTTTGATAGTAGGGATCTAGATCATTAATCACTCAGCAGGGGATGGAGCCATTGTTTTATGGCTGCAGCCCAGGTCTCTTCACCTCCAGGGGATACTCCCCCCCTACACTCCAGATGCATGTCAGCCTGTTGCTGTCTCACCTCCTCCCCTGGGTCAAGACATTCCCCAGATCCTATCACTTACAAATCCAGACAGTCAATCCACGACCAGGCAGTGACACTCAGAAATGTTAGAGCACAAAACCCCAGCCACTTCTAAAAGAGTGGTTTGTAAATACACAATGCAAAAACCACCTTCATAAAAAGGTGTGTTATTACATTGTGAGTCAGGCATACTAAACTTCACCTCTCCATCTTAAGCAATTCGGAAGAAAGGCTAGAAAACATATTACACAGCCTCCCCATTCTGTCTTATGAGCAAGGTGGACTTTCAACAGTGAAAAGCAAAATGGAGAGTATTTCACTGTCAGGACATGGTACATACCTCTGTACATATCCTACCTTTCACATACACTGCACCCTACTCAGGGGGTACATTGGACCTACCACAGGGGTGTCTGGTGTGCATAGAAAGGGAAGGTTAAGGTCTGGCAAGTGGGTGCACTTGTCAGAACAACATGGCAGTTTACCAAACTGCGTGCAGGCACTGCAGTGGCAGGCCTGAGTTTCTCTCTTTAAGGTTACTTGTGTGGGTGGCACAATTAGTGCTGCAGGCCCACTAGTAGCATTTGCATTACTAGCCCTGGCACACATAGTGCACTTTACTAGTAAGGCAAACATACCAATCATGGACAACCAATTACCATTAGACTTTACACAAGGAGCCCTTGCACTTTTTTCACTGGTCAGCAGTGGCAAAATGGCCAAAGCTTCTAAGTTGGCAACACTATGTCAGAAAAAAGGTCTATGGGGAAAGTAAAAAGTTTATTGAACTTTAGCCAAAAAGGGCCAAGTCCAACAGCAAGTATTTCCCCTTGCAATCTTATTCCATTTACATAATGGTCTGTTTCCTGAGAGAAACATAGTTGAAAAACAAACTATGCCATTTATTTAGATTGAAACCATACCAGTTACATAGATTTAAACCTTTGAATCAATGTGCACTGTTGAGTGTTGAGATACGTGTTTGCTTATATGCCAATATATTTTTTTTCTTTTACTTTTTTATAACAATACTTTACAGACAAACATTGGCACATTTATCAGTTTGGCACTTGTAATGTAAAGATAACACCTAGTGGCTTTGTAATGACTTTCTTTAGTTTCTTGCTTAACTCTGAATGTTTGTCACTTTACCACAGTCATCACATCTGGAAAACTTACTGTTTTTTAAATATAGCTGCAGCAGTGATGTCCAATATTGGTCCAGGAGGGCTGGGCCCATGACACATTTTTAATATATTCAAACCAGTTACTCTGTAAATTATTTACATGTATGGTAATTGTGTGTAAACATGTTACGCCATCCTGAAAATCTGGCTGCAATGTCGCTCTCCTAGGCCAGAACTGGACTTCTGTGGTCTGTTTTGTATTAGAACTTAAATATGAAAAACTATCAAGTATGTAAAATGTGATACATAAAACTACATTTGTAGTAGAGAGAATCAGAATAGTAAAAACTATCTTACTATGCAAAACAAAAAAAGGTCAATTTAAGGCGGCTCTAGTCCCATCATGAATTAGAGAATCACTAAATCGAAAGAGCACCCAATACAGTTTTAGTTAGAAAAGGTTTTCATCATCTTGCTTGTATATATGTGTCTGAATCTATCCTGATGGGTGCTTTTGTGGCAGGGGCTTGACCTTGGGTGACATGTTCACATACTATGATGAGAGAGGGGGAAGGATGCAGTGGAAGGCTCGTGCACATAAAACACAAAAAGGCGTTCTTGGGTATCAGGTCACTCACTGTAGCACAATTTATTCAAATTGAAAGTTGGTGTCGTGGCCTTAACAATGATGGAGCAGATTATTAATTAATCTCTGTCTTCCGGGAGAGAGGATCCAAGAAGAAAGTAATTACATCTAAGCATTGTGAGGTTGCTGTGAACAATGATTTATGGCACTTTGTAATTACTGAACTGCCCACTTCTTTCCCCGCAGGCCCAGTGGGAGGGACTCACGGGACGGATCGTCTTCAACAAAACAAGTGGCCTGAGGACCGATTTTGACCTGGATATTATCAGCTTGAAGGAAGATGGTCTTGAGAAGGTTTGTGAGCACTTCTTGGAATCTTTTTTTGTCTCATTGGTTTTATTGTGTATTTTGCTCTCAAATAACCAGAATCTAAAGTTTACACAGACGTACTGTATGCACAGAGAGCCATTTTATCAAAGGGTCATTGGTCAGCACGATGTTAGGTCCGATACATTTCATCTTGAAACTAAACATGCTAGCCACTGCTGTCCTCCACACAGATATCTGCAGCACAGAATGCAAGATCCGGTAGCACATCTATACATTCCTGTCAGAAATGCACCGCCAGAAAGCAAAATATTCACTTTAGTCTTTCACAACAAATCAATAATTGATACCCTGAACGACAAATCCTGTTTACATCTGACAAAACAACATGTGTCTGATAGTGGCGCCCTCAGTTATAGTTGCAGTTGTGGAGGCTTCTTAGAGGCCTCAGAAGCTCTAGTGATTCTTCCCTCCCTAGCATTAAAATTGTGATTGTATTTATATTTATATAGCGCTTACTGCCCCTGACGAGGCGTCGAAGTGCTTTTCAGCGAGTAGCCCAGTACGCCGTAACCCAAAAACGATTAGTGGTAAATAAGTATTGGGACATATTAATTAATTTGAACAGTGGACTTGTGAGTCTATTAGTTGGATTGAAAAGGATAATGGAAAGAAGAGGGAAGGGTCTAGAAAGTGTTTAGTTGGAGATCATCGTAGTAGGAGGATGTTTGGGATGAGTAAAGGAGAGATGGACGGGGAAGAGTCTCTAGCAGTCAATTAGGGAGAAAAATTAGGTCTCAGATGAGACTAGGGAGGGGTACATGATGGAAAGGTTGAGAAAGGGTTGGTTGAGAGATCTGAATAGTAAAATGAGGTTTGAGGTGATTCAAGAAGGGCTACTAGAGGGAAGAGTATAGAAAGGATTATTTCAGAGAGCATAGTATTAGAATGAGGTTGGGAAGAGTCAGAGAGTGGAGGTAGACAATATATGGAGCAAGGTATAGGGTGAGATATAGTGTAGCGCATTGGAGAGGCTCAATTATTTTTACAGGATGAGTAAATGAATAAATATATAGATACATAAGTACATGGAAGGTATATATGTACAAGAAAGGTGATATATCAAGATTTAAGTTGAATTTAATAAACTCAGACTTTCAAGTGTTGCTGTGTTTTAAGCCAATGTATTTGTGTTATTGTTTTTCTTATATTCCTTTTAATAATTCAATAGTGAAGCAATTGTGGAAAAATAATTATGATAACATTTACATATTGCGAAAGATAAATACATGGAGAACCATATGCATCTAATCAAATAACTTATATGAAAACTATTCAGTGAGCTATGTACTTGTTAAGCATAGAATATTATAACCACAAGTAATATGTACATTTGTTAAGCAGACCTAAAGAGTATCCATATATATATATATAAATAATATTATTATAGCAATGTATACAAAGGAATACACACCCATACATGTAATCAAATTAAATGCTTTTACACACAGGGATATGCTGTACATTTCTGTATGGTTATGGTGGTTAGGTAGGGAAGAGCCATCGCTTGAGCAGTCTTCTGAAGATAAGATAGTTATCAGTGGATCTTGTGTTTGGGGGCCATAAGTTCCATTGTTTGGCTTCTTGAACAGAGAAGGGTGTGGCATGTATGTTTTTTTTCTTGTATGGTGCAATTGTGAGACGAGGTGCCAATCTGGAGCAGAAGTTCCTTTGTTGAATGTATTTTGTGATTTGTTTCTATTGGTTTCTTTGGAGCTATGGCGCTGGTAGCCTTATAGTCAGTATTTTCTGTTGTTGCAGTGATGTTTATTCTTCAGCTGTTCTGCTGCTTTCTGAGCTGTTTCATGGTTCTTAATCTATGTGGCTGTTTCTTGAATTGATTGGCTGCTATATGAACTAATCCCAGATAGTGTGCATGTGCTTGAGCTATGCTGATGTTTGATGTTTTCCAGCCCTTGACCTGTTATGAATAGCTATGCTGGACCTAAGTTTTTCTTTCAGATCTTGTACTGTTGTTACAATGCTTAGACAGTATGTAACTGATGACCGTGGGCCCCAAGGCACATATTTTCTGGGATATCCTTTCCATGGGGGATGGTTCCTACCAATCTCCAAGCCAGTATAGCCCAGCACCTCAAGCCTGCAGGCATTTATTTGCAAGCTTGTTGTACCACGGGTGACATGGACAGGGTGGCATTGCATCAAGATGGGAATGTCAGCCAGTTAGCTTTGCTTTAACCACCATGTGCTGGCTTGCTCCTGTTCTCAGAAGACAGAGGAAGACAGAGAGGTTGCTCCATCTTATTGCATGGACATGGCGCCTATTGAGTCCTCAGAGCCCAGTCTGCAGCTGCCAGCATTTCTTATAGTTGCTCTGCTCACACACTGCCTGCCCTACACTCATGTGTCTCCAGGGCAGTATTAGTCTTTGGCAGTTGATCCTAAGCATTCCCCCTGATGTAATGTCTCACAATGGTTCACCATCATTTGTAAAGTAGAAATTGTTACTTGGAAGAAACTGTTACTGGAGTGTTCGTATGTCACTCGTTCAATTTTCTCATCTCAAGCAGGCTTTGGATGTTAATGCATAAACCTGTTGTAAAATGGGAGAATAGAGTGAGTCATTTTTTTCTTCACTACTTAGACAGGTAGTTGAAATTAATAATTTTTCTAAACCTGCCCTGCCTTTTACCAACACATAGAAAGCCTACTGTTAGCTCAGATGCAGCAGCCTCATGAAAAGTAGGGTAGTGATAGAGACAAACTAGCCGAAGAGCTGGTGAGACATCCCATAGGCTATCTTTTATGAAAAAGCCCAGGAAACTTAACAAGTAAATAAGGTTAAAAAACAGCAATGTACATATGTAAACAGGAAAAAGAGAGCCACCGCATGTACATTGCAACATCAATCAATCAATCAATCAAAGCATTTATATAGCGCAATACTCACCCAGAGGGTCTCAAGGCGCTAGGGGAGGGGGGTCTGCTACTGCTCGAACAGCCAGGTCTTGAGTTGCTTCCTGAAGGCGAGGTGATCCTGGGTCAGGCGGAGGTGGGTCGGGAGGGAGTTCCATGTCTTGGCGGCGAGGTAGGAGAAGGACCGTCCCCCTGTGGTGGCTCTTCGGATGCGGGGGACGGCGGCGAGGACGTGGCCGGTCGATCGAAGCTGGCGTTTGGCAGCATAGAAGTTGAGGCGGCTGTTGAGGTATCCTGGGCCTTGGTTGTGTAGGGCTTTGTGTGCGTGGGTGAGGAGTCGGAAGGTGATTTTCTTGTTGACCGGGAGCCAGTGCAAGACTCTCAGGTGTCCGGAGATGTGGCAGTGACGAGGGATGTCCAGGATGAGTCGTGCTGAGGCGTTCTGGATCCGCTGGAGTCTCTTCTAGAGTTTGGCGGTGGTTCCGGCGTAGAGGGATTTACCGTAGTCCAGACGGCTGGTGACGAGGGCCTGGGTGACCGTCTTCCTGGTCTCGGTGGGGATCCTCCGGAAGATCTTACGTAGCATGCGCAGGATGTTGAAGCACAACGAGGAGACGGAGTTGACTTGTCTGGTCATGGAGAGGGAGGAGTCCAGGATGAAGCCAAGGTTGCGTGCGTGGTCTGTTGGTTTGGGTGCGCTGCCTAGGGCGGGGGGCCACCAGGAGTCGTCCCAGGCAGAGGGTGAGGATCCCAGGATGAGGACTTCCGTCTTGTCCGAGTTCAGTTTCAGGCGGCTGTTCTTCATCCATTCGGCTACCTCTTTCATCCCTTCGTGAAGGTTGGCTCTGGTGGTGGCGGGGTCGTTGGTGAGGGAGAGAATCAGCTGGGTGTCGTCGGCGTAGGAGATGATGTTGAGGTTGTGCTGGCGTGCGATGTCTGCGAGGGGGCTCATGTAGACGTTGAAGAGGGTTGGACTGAGCGAGGAGCCTTGAGGAACGCCGCAGATGACTTCGGTGGCTTCAGATCTGAGCGGGGGGAGGCGGACTCTCTGTGTCCTTCCGGCGAGGAAGGAGATGATCCACTCCAGTGCCTTCTCCTGTATTCCGACGTTGCTGAGTCGCTGCACTAGTGTACGGTGTCAGACAGTGTCGAAGGCCGCGGAGAGGTCTAGGAGGATGAGGGCTGCTGTTTCTCCGCTGTCAAGCAGTGCTCGGATGTCATCGGTGGCTGCGTTCAGGGCGGTCTCTGTGCTGTGGTTGGCCCGGAAGCCAGACTGCGAGAGGTCGAGGGATCCGTTTGTCTCGAGGAAGGCGGCCAGCTGCTTGTTGACGGTCTTCTCGACGACTTTTGCAGGAAACGGGAGCAGCGAGATGGGGCGGTAGTTCTTGAGGTCGGTGGGGTCAGCCGATGGCTTCTTTAGTAGAGCGCTGAGTTCGGCGTGCTTCCAGCTCTCCGGGAAGGTAGCGGTATCGAAGGAGGTGTTGATGATGTCCCGCAGGTGGGGTGCGATGACAGCGTCAGCTTTGTTGAAGATGTGGTGAGGGCAGGGGTCGGTAGGAGATCCGGAGTGGATGGGGTTCATTGTGCGGATGGTGTCTTCGGTGCTGATCGGGGTCCAGGCGCGGAGGGTGGTGGTGGGGGGCAGTGGTTCGGTCGTGGCGTGCGTCGGTTGAGTGCTGAAGCTGTTGTGTATGTCCGCGATCTTGTTGTGGAAGTAGGAGGCGAGGGAGTTGCAGAGGTCTTGCGAAGGGGTGATGTCGTTGTTTCCGGCGTTGGGGTTGGAGAGCTCTTTAACGATGTTGAAGAGTTCCTTGCTGTTGTGTGCGTTGTTGTCCAGTCGTTCCTTGAATGCGGTTTTCTTGGTGGCGTGGATGAGTTGGTGGTGTTTTCGGTTGGCGAGCTTGAGGGCAGTCATGTTGTCCGGTGTTGGGTCTCTGCGCCAGGTTCTCTCGAGGGCTCGGCAGTTCTTCTTGGAGCTCTTGAGTTCATCGGTGAACCATGGGGCTTTCTTGCTACCGGGTCTGCTAGGCGGGGTCTTCAGAGGGGCGAGGTCGTCTGCGCAGTTGCTGATCCACTTTGCGAGGTTGGTGGCCACCTGGCTTGGGTTCGTTGCGCTGGTGGGAGGGTTCATGCTCAGGGAGGTCGCGAGCTGGTCGGCTGTGATCTTGTTCCAGCTTCTGCGTGCAACCTGTTGCTGGTGGTGGTGGATCGTGGTCCTTCTGAAGCTGAAGTGGACGCAGCTGTGGTCCGTCCAGTGGAGTCCGGTGGCGTGGCTGAAGGCGATGTCCTTGCTGGATGAGAAGACGGGGTCGAGTGTGTGTCTGGCGTAGTGGGTGGGGGTGGTGACCATCTGCTTGAGTCCCAGGTTTGCGAGGTTGTCCAGCAGGGTGGTGGTGTTGCAGTCGTTGTTATTCTCCAGGTGGAAGTTGAGGTCCCCAAGGAGGATGTAGTCAGCGGAGAGGAGGGCGTGCGGGCTGATGAAGTCGGCGAAGTCTTCGCTGAATTGTGTGCGTGGTCCCGGGGGTCTGTAGATGAGGGTGCCTCTGAGGGTGGTCTTGGGGTTGATGTGGACCTGGAAGTGCAGGTGCTTGGCGGGTGCGAGGGTGTCGTCGGTGTTGGTCGTGATGCGGATGGTGTTCCTGTGGATGATGGCGATGCCTCCTCCGGTCTGGTTGATGCAGTCCCTTCGGATGATCTTGTAGCCGTCTGGGCGCTGAAGAGGCGTTCATCCAGGTTTCCGTGAGGAAGGCGACGTCTGGTGAAGTAGTGTCGAGCAGGTTCCAGAGCTCGACGGCGTGTCTGTGGACGGAGCGGGTGTTGAGCAGGATGCATCTCAGGTGGCTGCTGCTGTTGCTCGTCTTGGTCTTGGTTGGTGCTGCAGTAGTGCAGGTCCGGATGCAGGTAAACTTGCAGGAGTTGCAGCAGAAGGGTCCGTGGGTGCGTCTCGGGGTGGCTCGGTAGCATCCTGGGATTCGGCCAGCATTGAGTGCGATGAGGGTGGCGGCGTCGTACGTCCGGCGGGTGGGCTGGGGTCTGCGGGGGCCAAGGGTCCTGGCGCTGGGCGCGGTCCAGGCGCGGACGGGCGCAGACGGGCTTACCTTTGGCGCACCTTCGGCGCTCAATCGGTGCTCCCGCTGCGCGGTCGCTCTGGGGGCATCATAAGAAGGAGCCGGGAGGGCGGGTCAGCTGGGTGGCGGGAGCGGGGCGGCCAATGGGCCGGAGGGGGGCGGGGTCGACGGAGGACTGTGACGGGAAGGGGGCCTGGGGTGGCTCGGCGGCAGGGAGTGGCACCCGAGGAAGGGGGAGGGGAGCAGAAGGGGGGAGCAGGGGGCAGAGGTGGCAAGGCTAAGCAGAAGGCAGGGCTACACACAGGGAAAGGCAGCACAGGGGGCAAAGGCTAAATAACAATACAGAGGCTAACACAGGGAAATCCACAAAAGGCAAACACGGGGAAACACAGAGGCGGCACAGGGGGCAAAGGCTAAATACCAACACAGAGGCTAACACGGGAAAATACACAGAAGGCAATCACGGGGAAACACAGAGGCAGCACTGGAGCCAGCCACGAGGCAGCAGGGGGGTCAGTACCAGGAGGCGGCAGCAGAGCAGCGGGCAGGAGCAGCGGAGTGGGGGTGACCTCGCCTGGAACAGGCTCAGCGGTCACTCCCTGTCCCTGCGCTTGGACCCCTTAAGAAGGAGCCGGGAGGGCGGGTCAGCTGGGTGGCAGGAGCGGGGCGGCCAATGGGCCAGAGGGGGGCGGGGTCGACGGAGGACTGTGGCGGGAAGGGGGCCTGGGGCGGCTCGGCGGCAGGGAGCGGCACCCGAGGAAGGGGGAGGGGAGCAGAAGGGGGGAGCAGGGGGCAGAGGTGGCAAGGCTAAGCAGAAGGCAAGGCTACACACAGGGAAAGGCAGCACAGGGGGCAAAGGCTAAATAACAATACAGAGGCTAACACGGGGAAATCCACAGAAGGCAAACACGGGGAAACACAGAGGCGGCACAGGGGGGCAAAGGCTAAATACCAACACAGAAGTTAACACGGGGAAATACACAGAAGGCAATCACGGGGAAACACAGAGGCGGCACTGGAGCCAGCCACGAGGCAGCAGGGGGGGTCAGTACCAGGAGGCGGCAGCAGAGCAGCGGGCAGGAGCAGCGGAGTGGGGGTGACCTCGCCTGGAACAGGCTCAGCGGTCACCCCCACTAATTCAGAGACATTTCCCAGGTCTATAAATGACTTGTTCCCCAGTACAGTTGTTTTATTTGCATTCTGGGACTTGTAGTCTTGATTTAATGCTTGCAAAAATAAAGCAGTTCGCTGACAGAATTTCAGTGACTATAATATTGTGTGGACCAAATATCAAGAAGATAAGTGCAAATAGGTAAGTACTATTTTTAACCCCATATCTGCATACCTTAAAGATATATCTATATCCATGTCTATATTTCTATCTATATATATATATGTGTTTGTGTGTATATATAGAAATATATATATCTTCAAGGTACATATATGCAGAGTTATATATTTTAAAACTTTGCTCAGTCATAGAAACTTACCTTCACAATATTTTTGTCCTCAATATTCCTGACATAATATTTAGCTCACACAATTTCCCCCCCCCCCCCCCAATATTTTGTCGAAACATCAAGTAAAATGCAGGTCTCAGAATATAAAGAAAATATTTCTGGACTAGAGCAGCAAGTCATGCATAGATCTGGGAAAGGTAGCATCTGTGAACACATTTTATTCCACAGCAAGCATGGCACAGCATGATAAAACGCTTATCAAAAGAACAGCAGAAGCAAAGTCTACGTTATTAAGATTTGTTATGGAAGAATACAGTTTTGCAGTGCAAGAAGAGGCTGCACATAGGAAATAGGACAATTTCCAGACAACTAGTGCTTTTGTATAGCAGTAAGTTTCTTGTGACAACATCAGTAACAAAATATATGAACTTCCATAATGTCTATTTGAGTATATGTCTGAATGCAAACATGAGCGCATCTGCGTGGTCTCACCAGTGTGAAAATCTTATTTTGTGCCCCTCTTTCTCCACGGATTACCTCACTACCACCCTCCAACTCTCCATAGCCACTCTCTCACATGCATTTCATTTGTTTTATAGCACTACTCATACCAGTGTTAGCACTTCAGAAGGATGTAGGAGTTTATTCCAAGATTTAAACATAAATGAATTTTCTTGAAGTCAAATTCAATGCTACTAACAGACTATGCCACTAATCTCCGTGTTCCATAAATGTCCCAGAGTAGCATTACCTCAGACAGTTTTTTACATAGCCCTACACCCAGCCTCATGAGCTTACACTGTTTTGCTGCTAAGGCCAAAACAAGTATTAGTATGGGAAACAGCCGCTGTTTTGGGGGTTTTAAGACTAGTCAAGCATCCCCCTGCTGAGGGCACTTGGTGTACTGGGCATTCTAATGATTGTAAATGCTCAAGTTCAGTGTTTACGACGGTTAAAATGCTTTTTCTTATGCACTAATTCCCTTTTAGGAGTCAGAAATGTTTTTCTGATTCCTACTGATCTGGAAGGGGAGTGTTGTATATGTCTCTTTAAATTAGCGAAGTGCAAAATATTCATGTTTCACTGACAACACAAATTATATGATAATCCATTCTCAAAATAGACTCCTTCCCCGTTGTGTATGTACAAAAAAAAGGTTTGGTGACTAGTAGGCAGTGGTCCGGGAGAGCAATGCCCAATCCTAAACAAGCAAAACAAAATGTAACTTTTCTTTTTAAATACAGTCCTGTTTCATTTAAGGAAATTGGGCTGCATTTAATAAAGTTTCCTACATTGAAAGGCAATCTCTGACTTTATGGATTGCTGGCCCCAGCGGGCCACGAACTGTATGCTAGCCTCCACTCACACTAAGTCGCAATTTGAGACCTACCTCATTAATATTCATGAGGTAGGTCCAATTGCAATGTATTAAGATTCAGATTTTTAGGAGTCCTATTAGTACATAAATAGGTTCTTAAAAATCTTTACTGGCTGCCAAAATACTAGTTGTAATTTGCTTCTATTTACTTGCAACAAAATTTTCATACATGTGCCCCTTTTTTCTAATATAAATGCCTTCTCTAGAGCCTGCCTTAATGCAGTGCGTTAAATGCCCTTTTGCCTTAACCCTCACTGCCTCAGGACTGTCTGTGTGACTGTCACAGCAGGGTGCGTGTAAGCTGTGACTACCATCCAGTTTCAAGTCGGTGTCACTAATGCTGAAGCAGGATTTCCATATGAACAGGCAAAGGGGCACATGCATCAAGCATTTTTGGAGTCGCAAACGGTGCGATTCCTTAAAATCGTCCGTTTGCGATTCCAAAAATGCTTTTTGGAATGCATCAAGCATTTTTAGAAATCGCAACATTTTTGCGATTTCTAAAAATGCGATTGCTTTTAAGAAATCGCAAATTTGCGATTTCTTAAAAGCAATGCATGATTACTTTTATAATTGCGAATTCGCAATTAGGGTGTCAAATTTACCGAGTGGTTGAATCACTCGGTAAATTTGCAAAAAGTGTTAAAAACGCTGCAAAAGCATTTTTTACACATTCATGTTACGGACACACATGTCCTTAGGACATGTGTGTGTGCAACATGATGCGAAAACAACATTTCATGGGTGCAGGGGGGGTCATTTGAACCCCCCTCTCCACCCTTGAAATGCAATCAGGATTTGCGATTAGCAAAGTGAGAATTCACAATTCCCATTCATTCCTATGGGCATTTTAGCCCATAGGAATGAACGGGAATTGCGAATTCGCACTTTGCTAATCGCATAATATTTGAGAATCGGTAAAAATTGCGATTTTTACCGATTCTCAAATATTTTGAGAAAATGTACATGCATCCCATTTTGCATTTCCTAATTTGCGATTCCCTAAAAATCGCAAATTAGGAAGTGCAAAATGAAACAATGATGCATGTGGGCCAAAGTGCCTACACCGACCTCCATCCTATTGTCTTTAAACCAAAAACACAGTTCGTTTTGTGATTAGATTTCTACAGTCCCTTCTATCAATGATCTCTTTCTCGACTCATCACGGTTAAATATATGCATTTCAATTAAAGACTAAAAGAAATTTGGTAATACAAAAAAACGACAATTATTCCCCTGTCAATAGCAGATTCACTATAATAAAACTAACGGCAGAAAAGAGTAGAAAATCCCCAATAATAACAATGATAATAATCATCATAGAAACATCATGTATTCATCTATATTGAATTTGATATAGTGCTTCCATACCTGGACAGTGTAAATGTGCATTACAGATAACTAGAGAACATGCAATACAAATATTACAGAAATGTTCTGCGTGGCAATAAACAAAGCGTTACAATGTACAATAAGAGTGTGATGTCCGAAAAGGGAAGATAATGAACAGAATGAAGTCTACAATGTGACAATTATAGCAACTTTTATTTTATTTATTTGCTCTGCAAATTTGCCACCTCTAATCGTTTTAGTAACGTGTGTGCTTAATGATACTCAACCATAAGCCTCCTCGTTGTTTTTTTTATTCTCTGAAGTTCCTCTAAAAATGTTGCTTGTTAGCCAGTGTTTTTCCTGACACTTAGCCTTCTTCGCTCGTGCATACCTCCAAAGGGACTCTATTATCTTTAATAGAGCAGCTTGAGCCAAGGCTCAAGCCCATTAATGAATAAGCAGAAGCATATACGGGCATTAATCGGCCTACCTCGTCTGAACATAATGCCACCTTGTTATAAACAACCTCAGATCTTATATATGGGAGCATGACACTTCAGATTAAATAGAGAAATACACAAGATAGACAGGAAACACTTTATCTCTCTTTTCTGCGCCCTCCTCCTACAACCGGGACCCGCCAGGTTTAGCCTGGTGCACGAAACAAAAAACATTTCCCACCAAAAAATGAACATTCCTGTTTTTAGGTCTTGCGTAGACAGCGCATGATCTTTTTCTTTTAGACAATTTGTTCACGGTTAGTGGGTTTGGAGCCCTCCCATTACTTACCGTTGGTAGGCTTACAAGCCACTCTCAATTGCTTTCTTACTACTGGTCAGTTCTGGGGTCTGAACTTCTTCTTGCAGGTGACACTTCCCTTGAACACGCCCAAGTACTTGTATCCTTACACTGATCCTTACTTTTGAGACCTATTTTTTTTCTTTTTGTTGAGTCACTCTACAGAGTGTTGTGCATTCAAAGACAGAGGTCAAATGTCAAGCTTTGTATTGTGAGGAGCACTTAGGGTTTATTTTTATTTCTCTGACTTGAAAGTGAGAGAATTTATGTGACAATACATCCTGCTGAGTACCCATATAAAGGACAGGCTGTAGGATGTTATCTGTTCTAGCACACAACAAAAATATTGTGAACTGTGCTGATTCTGAATACAGCAGAATGAGAACAGTAGAAATTAAGCACATTTTTGGGGTTTTGTAATTCGGAAGTGTGGTGGAAACAAATATTATAATATGATCAAAACAAATCAATACACTGGGTGATGACATTTTCACCCATTATCATTTGTGCGCAGTAAAACTGTATCTCTGTGCAAATGTAATGGTAATTTTCAATTGGAAATGTGCTGTCTGTGATGGCAGTGCACTTTAACACCATGCACACTCCACACTACGCCACTACGCTTTACACTACTCCTCTCTACAACACTTTACACCACTTGTCTGTGCAACACTGCTCCACTCTATGCCCTACCACTCTATGCTATGCCACTCACACCATGCCACTCCACTCTACAACACTCCACTATAAGGCACTCTATGACACGGTTCGCCACTCCATTCCATGCCCCTTCACTCTATGCCACCCCTCTATACTCTACGCCCCTCTACTCCACACCACTCAATCCATTCTACCCCACTTCACTACGATCTGTCCCACTCCACTCCAATGTACCATACTCATTCTACTCTACTCCAAAATACCCTCTCCACCCTAATTTACCCCCTCTTTACTCCACTCCAATCTATCCCACTCTACTCCACTCCAATCTACTGTACTCCAATCCACCCAATCTACCCCACTCCACTCTACTCTACTCCAATCCACCCAATCTAGTCCACTCCACTCTGCCCTACTCCAATCCACCTCATTGCACTTCACTCCAATCTTGCTCACTCCACTCTACCCCAATCTATTCCACTTTACTTCACTCCAATCTATCCCATGTCAATCTACCCCACTCCACCCCAATATTCTCCACGCCAGCCTATCCCAATCTACTCTATTTCAATCTACTTCACTTCAATCTTCTCCACTCCAATCTTCTCCACTCCAACCTACCCTAGTCCACTCCAATCTTCCCCACTTGGGTCTACCCCAATCTACCCCACTCTATTCCAATCTACTCTAGTCTAATCCACCCAATTTACCCCACTCTAAGTACCCTGTTTCACTCCAATATACCCCACTCCATTCTAATCTACCCCAGCCCATTCTATTCCAAGCTTATCTACTCAAATGCACCCAATCTACCCCACTCCAAGTATGCCCCACTCCAATCAGCCCCACTCTACTCTAATCTACCCCAATCCACCTCACTCCACTCTTCTCCAATTAACCCCATTCCAATCTGATCCTATATATCTCACTCCACTTTGCCCTAATCAATACAGATCTACTGCACTTCTGCAGTCCAGACTCCACACAAATCAACTCCTATCAACCCCAGTCCACCCAAATCTACCTCACCCAATCTATTCCACTCCATTCCACTCCACTCAACTCCACTCCACCCCATTTAATCCAATCTCCCCTACTCCACTCCAATTTACCTGTCCCCACTCCATTGTATCCCAACCCACTCCAATCTACCTCCTCCCACTCCACTCTAATCCAACCCACTTCAATGTATCACACTCCAGTCTACCCCACTTTTCTCTACTCCAGCTTCTACAATATACCCCACTACAAATTACCTCACTCTACCCCATCTCACTCTAAACCAATCTACCCCACTCCATGCTACCCTAATGTACCCCACACTATTCTAATCCAATTTACCCCACTCCAGCCTACGCCATTCTATTCCCCTCCATGCTACTCTAAACCAACATACCCCATTCCACGCTACACTAGTCCACTTCACTCCAAGCTACCCTATTCACTCTACCCCATCTCACTCTAAACCAATCTACCCCACTCCATGCTACCCTAATGTACCCCACACTATTCTAATCCAATTTACCCCACTCCAGCCTACGCCATTCTATTCCCCTCCATGCTACTCTAAACCAACATACCCCATTCCATGCTACACTAGTCCACTTCACTCCAAGCTACCCTATTCTACCCCATTCAACTCTACCCCAATCTGCTTGACTTCAATCTACCCCACCTCATTCCATGCCACTGTTTAGTCATGCTGAACAGCAGCCGCACTCGTTTACAACATGGCTGAAGCACATTGCCAAAGTCAATAGCTCTCAAAAAGGCCTAACCTATTGGCTAGCTGTAAGAAAGTAAGCATGCTAATTTGTCTTGAGGAAGAAAGCATGTACCTTTTCCCATAATAAATTATCAAGCTATTCTCACAGAAGTCTGCTTCTATAGCGAATGACAGAGGGTCGATCACTTGGGTGGGCAAACAACACTACGAATCATATTGTATTGTATTGTATTGTATTGTATTAGTATAGTGCTTCTCATCCCATTGCAAAGCTAGATAGCACATTTATAAAGCCCCTACAACCCCAGATGAAATATCAAAGTGCTTTTTTAGGCTAGTAGTACGCTGCTACAGAGACGGAGTGCTAGACGTTAGTATAGTGACTTCCTCCTCCTCTTCTTCTTTTAATTCCTCTTTATTATTATTGTGAGAGGATGGATTATTAGTTGGGGCGGATGGTAGTCTACCACAATAAAAATAGCAGCATTCTTGTTAGGTCCTTTCAAGGTTTCAATAATTTAAACCTTAGTCATACCCCTGGTAACGAATGCACAGAGAAGACAGGCTTAACTTAAGAAAATGTGCACAGCATTTAGAAGTAACAATTAAACAGTCAAAAATACAACACAAAAATACAAATCTCAATCCATTTAAATAAAATAGAGAATAATGTAACAAACAAAATAAAATCAAACTAACAAAAATCCAATAAGGGCCACCGGAGATATGAATTTAAAAAAGTGTAATTTAAATACAGCGGCAAAAAAAGTGTTGAGTGCCAACCAGGATGCTGTACTGATTTAAGGCAGACCACTTCGTAACACAGGCCTGATATCTGGTTCATCCCGGTCAGAATCTTTTTTTTCTGACTAAGGGGCTTATTACGAGTATGGCGACCCTCAGGCCACCATACTCGCAGTGGTGGGCCAACTGTCACCACCCTGGCGTCCCGAATGCCATATTCTGAGTGTAGGGGTGGCTCTACCACAAGATCGTCACCTATGTCTTGACACTTTTGTGTCTGCTTGTAAACTTATAAAAATTACATTCTTCACATACAAACTGGGGAGATAGCCCTAGGAGCTGGACTTTCACTCCAAGGCAAAGATGTGATCAGAAGGTCTGAACTTGAATCCAGGCAATTCGGACTCCTGGCAAAGTTTTATAAATTGAGTACAATGAATGGGTGATAGTAACAACTGCTATTTACAGTGCTTAGAAATGGCAGACGAATGATATGAAGCACTCTATAAACAAAATGAAGTTTCATAGCAGCTGAGCGGTTGCAGTTTCTCGGGTTCAAAAATGTTCCTTTTTTTCAAATGAATTTGGCATCTCAGTAGATGGTTTGTAAAGTGCAGGGACTGCTGTATAAATGAATGTCATGCAGGCAGCGGCATTTGAATTCCAGGTCTCTGGCTTTAGGCCAGTTTCATGACATGATTTATGGCACAGAACTGCTTTGAAAGCCTATGGTGGCTCCCACGGGACATCTATTTAGTCACGTATTACATTATCACAGTCCTTGTTTCAAATATCTGAAGGGCAGATGTTTAATGTGTTACAATGCTGTGAAGGTAAGAGGCGTTTTAGAAGCATCCATATTTTGTAAGTCAAGCCCCATTATTATTTGTGGTTTATTGCTATTCCATATATGTATTGTGCTTTACTAACAATGGTTCTAATCCTTGTTCAGTATGAAAGTAAAGCAACAAAGTGAAATTCCTAACAGCGGCAGATACAACTATATCGATGTCAAAAGGCACACAACAGCAAATACATGATAGTAAAACAGCTAGAATTTGATTGCGTTATTTGCTTACTTTAACAAACCAAGATAAATTTAGATCCCAGCTCGCAAATTTTTTCAAGTCTACTTTTTTAAAGAACTGACCCCTACTCGGCTACACCCAGAGTTGATTACCAGCACCACTTAATTTGGAAATGAATGATTGCCGATACCCAAAGCTCTGCTCAGAAGACCGTGGCCGGTGCAATTTAATGTCAGTGCACCGAATACCAAGGTTGCTTAGTCTTCAATACTCCTCAGGCCTCTTTATTCCACTATCAGACACCCCTTTCCCTTTATCTCACTCCGACATGTTTCTGCTTTCTTCATTTGTGAATGTTTTATGTCTCTTTCTTTCTCTGTCTTTCCGCTTTGCTTGTTTTCCCTGTCTTGTGATTGGTAAATGTCCGATCAGGAAAAATAAGTTCCAGTCCCTAAAATAAGTGCTGGTAGCCCCCACCAGCAACCACCACCTCAAATGAAACACTGATTTAACACTCATGGGTGAATTACCCAACACCAGAGGAGATCCTCTTAAACACTGTCCTGATGAAGACCCGCAATGACCAATCAATACTGCATAGATTTGGTTGAAACGTCAACACTACCTCCTGGTCCAGATCAAAGCTCTGCGCAAAAAAATTAAATTTAATTAATAGCAGAATTATTGTGCCTAGCCTGGCCTTACTTTTACTCTCCTTGTACATATTTTAATCACCTTGTACAAAATACGCACTCCACTGTATCACTAAGCACTATATGTCACTTGATCACTCGTCACCACATAATGTCACCTTGTTGACAGCCTTATTTCAAGTATGGGTAATTTATAAATGATGTAATTTATAAAAAACAACGTGTTACCCACAAAATTGTGTTCCCTTTCGTGTGTTCCGCTCACATGAAATTGTTTTGTTGTTACATAAAAAGCTAATTTATAAGTAATAAGATAATTTAGTTAACCATTCAAGAAATTTGTTACGCCCACCAGACAGAACCACCATTAGAAAACTATGCAGGCAAAATAATTTTTTAAAAATTTTGTTTACACTAAGGGTCTTACTACAAGTTTGTCAGTCCTCTTGTCGGCCCGCCACCGCTGCACCAACAGGAGGATTGCCAAGCCTGTAGTGCACCCACCTGCCGAATTACAAGTGTAATCCATGGCGGGCAGGCGGTGCTCCATCTGTCTCATTGCTGGGGTCTGTCAGCCTCATAGGAGAGCCTACCATGCAGACCTCTGCCGTGAGAGTGCCACCTGCATATTCCTGTGCAGTGTGGCAAGCACAATGTCATGCATGCCAAACTGTGCAGGAACAGGGTCACAATTGCAGAGGGGTACAACATGTGCCCCCCTGCATGCTACCCCATGCCTTGGAGCTGCGGGGGCCCTTTTAGGGCACCCTTAGTTGCCTCTCCACTACACTTTTCATAGCGGGCTCACCCCCATGAAATGGACGTTGGACAGGATATTACTTCTCCTGACTACTGCACCACCGCCTCAGGATCCTGGATCCCGACAGAGGCGACGGTCTTGTGGCGATTCAATCACCACACTCAGAATGGGAAACGGCCATTACAACGAAGCCTTTGCAACGAAATCGTTAACCACGCATGCAGTACAACGCATGCGTGGTTAACACGAAAGCCTTTACCACGCATACCTTTACTACGAGGTTTGTAGTAAAGGTATATGTGGTAAAGGTAAAAAGTAAAAAAAGGGGGGCTTGGGGGGGTCTCCCCCCCAAAAAAGAAACTCACCTGAAGTCACGTCGGGTATCAGCGTCGTTTAAGAGAAAACGGAAAATAAACTTCCGCTTTCTCTTAACGACGTATGACGTCACCACGCTAGTAATTGTGGTAAATGTTATGCGTGGTAAACAAATTCTGTTGTAACGCATGCGTGGTAAAGGCATGCGTTGCAACGGAATTCGTTGTAACGTCATATATTCACTCAGAATACTGCGGACGGGTCCGCAGTGGTGGCAGTAGTAGGACCGTCACCGCACGAACGGTGATCCTGTGGACCAGCGTACACATAACAAGGCCTTTAGTGCAAATGCAGGGTTCTGTGCAGGGTATTGTTGTTATGACCATTATGATAAAATCAGGAGGATCAGAAGGAATACTTTCCAGTTTTAAACTACAGAATTTGTTTGAGAGCCAGTGTTCTAACCATTCAGGTTCCCTATTTGTCTGTGCCACTAACCATTCAGGTTCCCTGTTTGTCTGTGCCACCAGGGTGTGCCTCTACTTCTGTGCTAACCCAGAAACATAGAGGGGAGGCATGGAAATTCCCCAAATATTTGAGGAAAGCAGGATTTACTAATTAAACTCCAGTATTTGACTATTTAGGAAAACATTTTGTTTGTGAGCATTGTTGTATTTTTGCTAAACGCGTAAAATGCTCTTGCATGCACCCCAAAGACTGAGGACATAGACAGAAGGGAAGCTTAAACAGATAAAATACTGGCAAGAACGCCTATAATGTCATGCCTTATTTTCGTGTTAGACTCTTCTAACAATTAATCCCCTTTGATGAAGCGTGAGAAAGACATCTGTACATTTTGTGAATTCTCTCTCTCTCTCTCTCTCTCTCTCTCTCTCTCTCTCTCTCTCTCTCTCTATATATATATATATATATATATATATATATATATATATATATATATATGTATATATATATATATATATGTGTGTGTGTGTGTGTATATATATATATATATAAATATGTGTATACATATGTATATATGTATATGTGTTTATATATATATATATGCGTATCTTTCTTCATCTTTCTCATGTCCCCTTCTCTCTCTCATTCTTTCTTTTTTCCTCTCTCTCTACCTTTTTCCCTCTCTGTTCATATTCCTCACTTTTCACTCTCTTTCTCTTTATTTCCCTCTTCTCTCTCTCTATCTCTTCCTCTCTCTCTATCTCTATTTCTTTTTCTTCCTCTCTCACTTCCCCTTCTCTCTCCTTTTCCTCTCTACATTTTTCCCTCATTTTCTTTATCTCTCTTTTCATATTACTCACTTTTCACTCTTTCTCTTTATTTCCCTCTCTCTATTTCTCTCTCTCTCTCTCTCTTTCTCGCTCCTCTATCTCTCTCTCTCTCCCTCCTCCTCTCTCAGTGACCATAACTATGCATCACAATCCTAATGAAACTCCAGGCCATGAAAGAAAATATAAGAATACAAACTTTCTCCTGCATGCCTCTTTAATCTGGGCCCCCTGATATACCTCTGCAAAAAATTGTTGTCTGGACATTTTTGATTTTGATTTGTGTTTTTGGATCATTCGAGAAGTAATTGAGCTTGGGTAGACATTGCTGATCATGACCACATTTTTCTGGGTGACATTTTTAAAAATAGCGGATGTGTTGCAGTGATGATGTAATATTTCATGGACCATGAGACCTATATACTTCATTTATGTGTAAAAACATAGGTTTTTGGGGTCAAGTAGTCATAGAGAGACAGAATATAACTCACCAGAGCAACCCTTTTGCCATTTTCCAAAATGGCGGCTATAATAAAGGAAGAAGAGACATATATAGAAATGAAACAAATTAAAAATATTTGTAACCCTCTTATGCATACGCCAAACATTGTATATGATCTGAATATGGAAAAAAAAGTTTATCACTCCTGTTTTATATACATTTTCATAGTTGACTTTATTTATTTGTTTCGGAAATCCCTCGTGGGACATTTGCATAATGTTGAACATTTGAGAAGAGCATATCAACAAGGACATCTTTATGTTTTACAGGTTTTTCAAGTACATGTACATTTAAGTTCTGTGGGTAGAGGCTTTAGAAATTTTGTAGGTTTTAGCACCCCATCGATATCTTCCCAACCAAATTCACACAGATAATTCTCTACTTATGCATGATCCAAAACATTTACACATCTTCTGTTCAAGTAGAACACTCTTTTGATGTGTCCACGCACAGAATATTACGTCAGTGGGAAGTCACTTAGAAGGACTGATCTATTGAACTCACTGTATCGAAGATCGTCAAATGTGTGGCAGTCACAACTCCTTTTCCACACACGCACAAGATATTTTTCTATGTCCTTAAAGTTATATTTTTCTTCTGTCTCAGCAAATCATTTTAGAAACTTCACAGGTTCAGCAGTTATAGCTCCAAGCTTTGTTCCAATTTTGCTCAAAGTTCATCACCCTTAAGAATATGTGCGTTAATAAGAACACTGGGCATCTCTGGGTCAAGTTTCTTGAACAGAATATGAAGCAGGATTAAGTGTCTTTTCTTGCCTGTTCCATAACGTATCCATAACTCTGACAATCCTTGACTTATGAACATTGCAACAAATCTAAGTAGTACAATAAAAACATCTGTGTCATTTGACAGTACAATAACTCAATTGAAATCATTTTGAACAGCCCACTCAACGTGGCAAAACACAAAGGTCAGCTTCCTCAAATTTGCTGTTAAGTTAGTGAACCATATAGCCAATACCTTTTGAATATATCTCTTCAGGCATCAACTCCTCATTAACAATCCTTCCACTTGCAATAATTGGAAATTCAGAGTACACTGAAGCATCAGCAATGTTTTGGTGAGTAAACATCTCCAAGTTCATCATGTTCGATGTTGATGACCAGAATTTATCAAGTTGCACAGGTATGTGTCGAATGAATTTTTGATGCAGGTAAGGTCAATTGTTCCACTTGTAGACATTTGTCTGAGTCTCTGACATTCCTTGATATATAGTACAAGATAACCGTCAAAGACAATGTGCAGCTCTTGCAAGTTGCACACTGACTTTGAAATCTGTAGAACAGTCTGAACGACCTCTCTGTGTTTTCAATGGATGAAATCTTGGCCTTTTGTAGTTGTGACATATAGTCCACAACAACAGCAGTTTTCAATGAGGACACCTTTTCTAATTGAAATTCTTCAGGTGAAAGTTTCTTTTCGAGCTTGCGTTCAAGTTTGTGCTTCACTGGTTTGGATACATCATCTCCATCAAATAATGCGTTTGTTGAAAGAAGATCATGCAACAGAATGCCCTTGATAAATTCACTCATTTCTTTTGCTACATCTATCTCCCTATGGGCTTGCAAAAAATGCTTTTTTTGTAACCTCTTTTGTAGTGGCTAGTGGACGAAACTCTTAATATGGCAATAAAAGCATGGAAGTTTAGCTTTAGAGATTCTGTTAAATAGCTTTTTCTATTTCAATACAAATCTCTCGTGCTTCAGTTCTGCATATAGTTTCGATCCATGTTCCAGGACATCTTGTAGACGTGTCTTTATATCGTTACCCACATATTCTTTGTCACGAAGTTGAGTAGTCGCACAGGCTCAGTTATTTCAAAGGGGTTTCCTTGCTGCTGTATGGAATGAAGAAGGCTGTTACCATATCTATTAAAATGTTCCCCTCTCTTTCCCACAAGTTTGTGGTGAGGAACAGTTTCACGATGGTCCATTAATTTTGAATTTGTTTTCTCTCTGAAAAGTTTGCAAATAGAAAGGACTTCATGGTAAACTAGCTGCCATTGAGCAACATATTTACTTTTAGGTGTCTGAACAACAATTCCCTTGGAGCTTTTCTGTGGTCTCTGGAGCGTCTGTTCCAGTTTCACGTCCGGAGCCACATCATTGAACCTTCTCTGTCTGTCTTTCACCTCAAAATGTCTTTGGATTTATTTTCTGAAGAGGTATGGTTTTTCCATCTTTCGCTTCTTCACTCTTTCCAAACACAAGCCCATATCTCAGTTTATGCAATCAAATTTGTGAAACACAGGAGTCAGTGACTCCACAGTCTTCACGTGCAGCTTCCAATCACCTTCCTGATCAGCATGCTCCAAGTTTGCACTAGAGTTATCATGTGTAATACATTTCCCCAGTACTTGCAACGTTCTGCTTTTTCTTCACATTCTTTGACAAACTCTACAAACTTGTTTTTCAGGTTTTTTGATTTTGAATTGAGTGCATTGAACATTGCCTGTCTTTGCATTATGTCTTTTGATTGAAGTGCACCCTGTGCCTTGTTCACTTCTGAAATAAGATATGCAAACCCTATTTTGTCATTCTTGTTCCAGAACGCATTCCAACAGAATGTTTCTAAAGCCTCAGATATGATGAACAATGCATACCTTGTGGTGCATTAACATAATGAATTCCGCTCAATCCTGACTGGACAGTTTTACTTCCGAAGATTCCAGCCTCAAAAGGTGCATTGTCTATGCCACATCCCCTTAGATCATTTCCTGCGCACCACAATGTAACTTTTGTCATAGAGCATCAAATTCTACAGGATTGCTCCTTCAGAAGTCAAGTCAAGTCAAGTCAATAAACTTTATTCGGATATTACAATATCCATAAAAGTACACACATAATTACATACATGGTCAAGATAAGATAAAAAGATCACATTAAAATGGGGTAGCATTGCTGAATATTTCCTTATTAAAAACGGTAACCACAAAAAAGTGCAAGGTGTCATTATTATCCCGATCCTCCAATTCATGTCTTTTTCTTTGGCATTATCAAAAATAAAGTGCATATGCAAGAATTGCCCATTAAAATAACACAATATATACACAGAACACATGTTTCGTGCATCAATTAGAGCGAGAGCTTGCTAGGTCATTTCGCAACATTATTTAAGGTGCAGGTTTTATAAAGTGCATAGAGCATAAATCCTGGTTGGTAGACCATCTTGATAAAGTGCAAAGTACAATGTCAACCGATGATCATTAAAAGTAGACAGAATTCTACAACTCAGTGTATGCAAGTAGAAAATAAATAACATCTTTGGATACTAATAAAACATTTTGGCCAGATAGGCATTAGTTCTTGAATTATTTTGATTCATATATTTACAAATAGCAACATAAATTAAAATATGAATGTGCAAAGTGCAAAGTGCAAATAGGCCTCTTCCAAGTGCATATTAATCATGCTGGTCTAGTTGAATGAATATTAATTCATAGAGGAACGGGAACGGGTAGCCATTTTTAAAAAAGTGCACACACGGTATATTAATTCATCATCTCTAAGGTGAAGCACTGTCTTATATGTCACTTTAAAATCCTTTATGCCTTTAGCTCTATAAAACGGTATCAGGAGGAACTTACAATATCTTTGATAGTAAAAGCAGAAGAACAAAAAATACATTAGTGTTTGTTTACCTGGGTTCTGACATAGGCAAACCAGATTCTCGATATTAGGATGGTAGCCCATGGGGAAACACAATAAAAACGTTATGGATCCTGCTCTGAGACGAGACAGAAGACTACGCTCCCAATAAGTGATCTCTTTAAGAAGGTAACCAGCTGGTGTAGGCGAAGTAGATTCGGTGTCACCTACTATTTGAATATACTGCTTCACAGTTGTTTTGGCCAGTTCTGCATTATATCTGGTCTCCCCATAATGTTTATAAAGAATGTTACGGATAGTCTTCCCATTAGTCCCGTCTAATTCATTTGGACTATCAAATATATGCTCAAGATTGACTGCTGCCAGGCTCGCCCGTACTTGGGCCAGCCATGGGATTTTAATACCCTGATCACATTTTAGGCAGTCAGCCAAGATTTCTCTTGGCAAAGAATCTTCAGGGTTTTTCCAGACCTTGATCCAGAACAACACAGGACGAGCCTTTATGTAGTCCTCCAAGTAAGACAATTTCAATTCAGTGTGGCTTATATAAGTAGATGATGAAATTGGTAAACCCAATAGCCTTCTGCAAAATCTGTTTTCCTCACCCTGTGCATTATTTAAGTTTGAATGTCCCCAGATTTCGGCCCCGTATGTCATGATTGGGACACATTGTGTTCTATAGATTTTTAATAAAGACAGTACCACCTCAAATCTTTTAGGCTTAGGGAGGGTCAATACTGAGTTTATATCTTTAGTAAACTTAGACCGACCGTAGGCCAGGTGTGGGGTCCAAGAGCCGTTATCTGAGAATTGTATTCCCAGGTAGGGGAAAGTGCAAGTGCATAGCAGCGATTCCTGGTCCAAAGTATATCCTATTAATATGACGTAATTTAGGGCCACATCACATTAAAAACAATTTTTTTAAATTAGTACAAAGGTCAAGACTATACATAAAATCCACAAATCCCCTCTCTAAAATCCTTAAGGCATTCGGTGTACGACCCATTAAAACCGCATCGTCTGCGTGGAGTAGGGCGGGCAGTTTAGTGCCATTTATTATAGGGACATCCGGGTTTAGGTTAGACAAAACATTATGGAGTTCGTTAATGTATAAAATGAATAAAAGAGGGACAAGGACGCACCCTTGTCTAACACCTCCACCAACCGTTATGTCACCTGACACCGCTCCATCCGTACTAATCCTTACTCTTGCTTTTAAATCTCTATGGAGGTAGGCCAGAAAGTGTACCAAGTTATTATCCAGGCCATAGTCCAAGAGACGTTGCCAGAGCCTTGATCTATTAACAAAATCAAAGGCGGACGAGAGGTCCATAAAGGCCAGGTACAGTGGACTGTGTCAGGCTATGGTATATTTTCCTATTATTAGATTAAGATTCAGGCACTGTTCCACTGTACCAAGGTGACTCTGGAATCCCAACTGGCATTTATTTAAAATGTGTTCTTCCTCTGCCCATGCCCTGATTTTATTAAATAAAACTCTGCCCAATATTTTAAGGGTATTATCGATTAATGAGATGGGCCTATAGCAGCTGGGGTCAGATCTTGAACCTTTTTAAAAAATTGGTATAATAACAGAGGTTGACCATGTACTAGGGATATCAGTTGTGGTTAAATTATTAAAAACATTTAATAGCAGCGGGGCCCAAAATTCCGGTTCTGATTTTATGAGGTCTATAGGTAGGCCGTCCGGGCCTGGGGCTTTATTGCCCGCGCTCTGGGATATTGCCTCTTCAACCTCACCTATGGTTATTGTAATTTTGGTGGGACACATATTGGACAGGGAATTGTCACAGTATAATGGGGGTGCATATATCTTAGAAAAGTGGGCGAGCCATGCTTTGCTAGAGATGTTAAAGTCGAGAGGAGTCGACGGGTTCCCAAGAGCTCTTAGGGATTAGGTGGCAGACCAAAAGACAGTTGTACTTTTAGTATTGGCGGCACAAGCTAAGTTGTCCCAGTGTTCTTTCAGGACGGTGTCGCGCCTGATTCTTAGTTCCCTTTTGTAGTTGGACCTTAATGCGCGGATAAGGGTGCGATCTCTAGGGTGTGCCGACAAAGCCAGTCTCAATTCCCTATTAGCTCTGGAACAGATGTTATCAAACCATTTAGGGTCAGGATTACGTCTGCCCACTGGTCTGAAGATCAAATATTTTATACCTGCACATAACTCGTTAAACGAAATGACGGCCTCAGGGTTAGGGTCTGTCAAAACCAGACAAGTCAATATCAACAAGAGAGGTAGGGCATACATAGGCACTCCTATACCCCAATGGATCTATATTAACAACAAAGGAGTGACTGTGATAACAAAAATTAAACAGTGAGGTGTAATGATAATCCGCTGTGTGCCGCAAATGCGATCAATGCTCACACACATGCGTGCACACAGCGAATGCTCTCCCTGTGTACGCCCTTTTAGGTCCTCCTCTAGGGGAGAAACCTGGTGGGCTTGTTGGTCACCCGGTGTAAAAGGGAGGGAAATAACCTTACTTATTAGAAGGACCCTCACTCACCACTAGTTGGTGACATGCTTCATCATTGGGTCCCCGCTGGGGTGACCGAATGTCTCCCCAGCGTGCTAAGCGGGTGACCAACAAGCCCACCAGGTTTCTCCCCTAGAGGAGGACCTAAAAGGGCGTACACAGGGAGAGCATTCGCTGTGTACACGCACGTGTGTGAGCATTGATCGCATTTGCGGCACACAGCGGATTATCATTACACCTCACTAGTTCATTTTTGTTATCACAGTCACTCCTTTGTTGTTAATATAAGACCAGACAAGTCTCACATAGGGTGGGATATGCTATTACCATTTTTGCAAAAATCTCCTTATAGTCTAGACCTCTCCATTTGACTCTTAGGGTGTCAGTAGAGAGATGTAGATTACTAGCTTCCAATTCTTTCTTGAAATTGGCGCGTCGTGCAACCTTTAACAGGACAATTATGGGGTTGTGATCTCCAAATGTAGACGGCTTTACCTCTGCCCCGAGAAGATAATCTTGTAACGAGGGAGATAGAAAGACATAATCAATAACTGAAGCTCGTCCCAATACTCTATAAGTGGGCGTTGGATTACCGTTAGTGTTGATTAGAGCGATATCCATCACATTTAGGAGGCTTGAGTTCATTAGGTGCTCTGTTAACTCATATCCCCTTTTGCATGGGCCAAGTGTGTTTGAATCAATAGAATGCCCGCTTACGCCTTTTCCTATCTTTGCATTAAAATCACCCCCCAAACAAATCCCCGCCAAATTATACTTCCCTAATAAATTATATTGATCCAGAATGAAATTAAAAAGTTCTCAAAATTAGGGTTTGGAGTTGTTAAAAAATCATTGTTGTAAAAGTTAATAAAACAAATAGAAGCGCCCTGTGTGTAGATTATGACTTGATAGTTAGTGCTCCCAGTGGGGATTAATTTTGTTCTACCCCCTGAGGCAATTCTAATCCATGTTGATAGACCCCCTATCGGTCTGCCATGGGTAGGGCTGGCGGGGATGATATTGAAACATTCGTATCCCTCAAGGTATAGTTCTTTAGAGGCGCAGGTCTCTTGGAGCATGAGGACATCGAATGCTCTTACCAAATCCACCCACTCTGCCAAATTCAACTTTTACGCTAGGCCTGCCACATTCCAGCTTAGGACCTTTAGTGTGGATTCAGAACTGTCAACTTGGCGGGAGTTAGACACCTTAGAGTTGACAGGAACAATCACACCCACCTTCCCGTGCACCGTCGGACTGTTGGAAGCGACTGTGTCAGATGGTCAGTCGAGGGTGTCTAAGTCAGAAATGGGCAGATATTGATTTGCATGCAGGGGGAAGGTAGGGGCGAGATGTTGTGTCAGGGGACGTTTGTAGAAAAATCCAAGGGGTAGAGCACAGATATTAGTTGGGGAAAGATTATTAGTTTCCTTGACTGTGAGTATAGATCCAACAGTTCTCGGGTGTGAAAAATTAATAACAATACAGTCCCCTTTGATGGCTTTTGTCGCAGGTCCCACCCAACCCAACCTACGGACCATTAGGATTTCACGAATATCGGGCCTTCTGAACCTCTTATGTTTGGCCAGCCAATCCATACATTTATTTCTTAATTGTATCCAAGACTCCGATTTGTTTTTCTCTAAAGGGGGTACCCCTGCAAGGACTGAAACATATGAGCAAGATGGAGGTGGCAAGTTCAGGATATCCTTATTAGGTTCATCAAGCCCCTTGTCCACAGCCACAACTGTGCTGGTGTTAACTACCGCGCTGCTGTAAGCAGCGTTTGAGTTAGCAACGCATGATGTACCGGGGCATGTGGGTTTGCTACAGTTAAGAGTGGATGACGTTGATTTTACAGTTTGGGGGACTGGGGGTGGGAGGGAGGGCAGTAGTGTTCCTGATGATGTTGGTTTTGCGATTTGTGGGGCTGAAGGTACGGGGGAGGACGATACTGTTCCTGGCACAGGGATTTTCTGAGTTTTTGCAGGGTTGGGAAGATCTTTATTTTCCTTATTTGGCAGTATAGGTTTTAGGATTAGGCTTTCTAGACGATCTAGACGTCTCCACAACCTATCAAAGCCTAAGTCCACAACCCCTTTAATACGATTACACACTGTGTCAACAATAATGTCAATTGCAGTGTCCCCAAATGCAAAGTCTGCAAAGCCTGTTTGTGTGGACTTTATTTCCATGGTATTACATTCTATAACCTTCTCTACTACGATGATTGAGTTTGTGGGATCACTGCATGGATCGGTGTTTGGAATCGGATCTAGGGCAGGATCATTGGTGGTAGAGTTTCCCTCGAGCCATTTATTTAGAGTTGCACTTTGAGAATTCAAGCGTGGAGGCTGTCTTCTTTTGGGTTTGGGGCACGGTAGTTTTGAAGCCTTCCTCTTCTTTTTGGTCCCACATTTTTCGGGGTCAGGCGTGGGGGGTGCATTCGCTATGAATGAGGAGTCAGATTGGCTGGGGTCAGCCTCGGCGTTAGCAACTGGACCAGTAAAGTTTGGTCCTTCTAAATCCAGGGAAATTTCTTCAGTTACAGTCTGTGATGCGTGTGCAGTTGCTACATGTATCAATGGCTGTGTCAAGCTTAGGTCTGTGGTGTCATAGTGATTTATGCAAGATTGTTTAAGAGTGCTCACAGACAATCTTCTCTCCGCCATCTGGATTTCATTGCTCACTAGGGTCATGGCGTGCTCCAGTACAGTGTCAATAGTATTTAAGTTGGTCGCTGTGGCTATAGCACCGTTCTTTCCCATTTTCAATAGATGGCCACGGGGTATTATGAGTAACTTAAATACCACTCACCGCATGTCTGTTAGGTGCAAAATGTCAAGGATATGGCCCAACCCTGCCTCCTCCTGCCCCGGACGGCCACAGACGTCCCGCCCTTGGCCCGGGCTTAGCCCGGCACCGCCCGCGCGCGTCCCACGCGACGGGAGGCGTACTGCTGTTAAGTAGCGCCTCCGGCCGCTAGCTGTGGCATTACCGGTGCACAGGGGCTTGCTGGGGCACCTGGGGCGCGTAGTTTTAACAGCCGTTCCCCTCACGGCACTGGAGATGCTGCTTCGCTACCCCGCCGCCGTTCCCCTCACGGCCGGAGCTTCTGGAGTTTCTGAAGTAAGTAATGCCGCTTTTAGGCTCCCCTGAGCGCTCGGCGCTCTGCTGTTAAGTAGCGCCTCTGGGCGCTAGCTGTGGCGTCACTGGTGCGCAGGGGCTTGCTGGGGCTCCTGGGGCGCGTAGTTTCAACAGCCGTTCCCCTCACGGCACTGGAGATGCTGCTTCGCTGGTTCGCTACCCTGCCGCCGTTCCCCTCACGGCCGGAGCTTCTGGAGTTTCTGAAGTAAGTAATGCCGCTTTTAGGCTCCCCATTCATTCATAAGTCATCTACCATATGGAAAACATCCTCATCGCAGAAAATTGGCAGGTTTGGCTGGTCTTCAAGATGAGCATGCACATTTTGGAAATTTGTCAAAAGCTGTGTATACTGTTGTATAGTTTGTGACTGTAGATGGTATAGCTGGCAAAAACCCAACCTTCTTCAGTGGCACCGTATTCTGGGAGATCAGAGTATGAATTCCAGCCCACAGAGGAACTGGCTTTTCTTCATCCTTCAGTCCGCACTGAGTAAGCAATATGAAAAATTTACTTAAATCAGCTTTGCGGACTGCAGCATCAAGTAAAAGAAACCCATTTCCTCAGCCACTTTGAAACTTTCAGGTGGACTGGGAGGTATTGATGGCTTGTAGTAATTTTGCACTTGTTGGCAGGGCAGTTGGGTCATTAGTTCGAATATTTTGTTTGTTTATGCCTGGATCTGACACAGCTTGTTTTCCAGCTGCTTCTTCATTGGTACAGTCTTAAAAAAGCACCATGGCAGTATCATGTGTGTTGGATTTTCCAGACAAAGAGCTGTCTTTAAAATCAAAATTATCAAGAGCAGCAATTGTAAGTCCTTTCCTGGTATAGTGACTTGGAAGTGGTGTGCTATTAGATTCACATGATTTTACAACCTGAGCTGCTAACAAGTTCCTGCTCACTACTATGTCATTATAACTTGTTGATACACCAACCCTATTCATTGAAACGATTAGCTCTCTGCTTTTGCACTTGTTATAGATTGCTTGGGCAGTCATAATGTGTAGCAGAGTTTTATTTTTGTCTTGATGTAATTCATAAATCATGATTTGGAAAAGACAGTACATTTGCACAGCATAAGTCTGTCAGTTCATGGGATTATCTTTCACTTCTTCTCTTATATCTTCAAAGCCATCATTAATGCTGTTGACTTCTGTCCGAACTCAAAAACTTTATTTGTAACAGTTTTGCTTTGCTGGTATTAAACAATGATGTAAAAAATGTTAAGACAACATTAGGCATTCTTGTTGACTTCCATGATCCCAGCTCTGGGGCATCACAACATTTGTCGTTAAGTCCAAAACCGAAATCTTTCAGGACGTTTCTTAGAATGGTTTCTGCTGATTTTACTGCATCCTATGATCTTATTTTGGTAGCTAAAACTTCAGGAGTCACATCAGCTGAGAACACCAGAAGTGGTTCATTCTTTTTGTTAGACTGATCAAAACAAATTCTGTCATTGTTCATTCTCACCAGAAAATCTTAATTTCATTATTATGGATCAATATAGTGTCATCGATGTGTGTACTCATAGCCAGCACTCAAGAGTGGCTTTAAACATAATTTTCTTTTAAAAAGAGTGCAAACTTAACTGAAGGCTGGTGGTTATGTTGCTGCTGGGAGCTCTTTGTACATTAATATTTTCAAATGTATGAATGTAAGCAGTTCAGGTGGGCATACAAATCAACGACAGATACATCTAACTCACAAGAGGTCAACTACTCTGCTGAAAACTTCCTCTTGGAAGAAACTAACTGCAGATAAAACATTTTTGCCCTTTGAGACTCACATAGTCTGTACTTTGATCTTTCACCAATCCCTTTGGCCCTCCTTCTGGCTAAACCATAAATAACACATTGAAGATCCTCTGCTTTCTGATCAGTTGTTGGATTTGGATGAGGGGTAGCCATTGATCTTCTTAGTAGATGGGCATTGGGTTTGGTTGCTGTCGCTTTCTCAGAAGGCTCAGATTCTTGTTGTGATTCACTGGTTTCTGCTATTTTTTGACAATTTTGTTCTAGGCTTTTTCCATTCTATATACTTCTAGCACTTGTTGTTACAATGATAAAATATGTTATGTCTTCACCAATCAGTTTCAATGTTTTGGGAAATTCGTCTTGCCGAATTTCTGCAGCATCTCAAAATCTCCTCTGTCCAGCCACAGTTGATTTTAGCTTTTATGTTCCGGATTAGTTTGGCATAGGACACATTTTTCTTTGTGGAAGGAGATTTTATAGTTCCCAACACTCTGTCAGTAGGTAAAGATCCTTTGCTACCACCTGCTTCGCTCATGTTTACGAATTTGAATCAACAGAAGACCTTGAACAAAAGAAAAATTAAAATAAGTTACCAATATGATGGCTAAAACACATCATCATAGAGCTGCCATTTTGGAAAAATGATGAAATGGTTCCTTTGATGAGTTGTTTTCTGTCTCTATGAGACTACTTGACCCCCAAAACCTATGTTTTCACACCAAAATGAAGCATATAGGTCTCATGGTCCTGAAATATTACCTCATCACTGCAACTCATCAGCCATTTTGAAAAATGTCGTCCAGAAAATTGTGGACGAGAATAGCAATGTCTGCCCAAGCTTAATTACTTCTCTAATGATCCAAAAACACAAATAATGTTTTTTTTTTACAGAGATATATCAAGGAGCCAGGACTACATCAACTGTAACAAACCTTCCATTCAACTGAAATGGGTTCCCCTGCACCTGTTCTTCAGCAACCAATTAAAAATACTCTATCTACTCTTGATACCCAGAGAAACAGCTCTGCTAACTGAGTCGAGCATTCTCTTTCCCCGTTGGCCCACTGTTCAACTTGTACATTTGTATTACTCTTGTAATAACACTTTACGCTCACTCCATAAGCTTTGCTTAATGCTTGTCTGGTCCTTGCAACTTGTATATATAAACATGTAACTCCAGTGCTATGTGAAGGTCTCTGCTGCTTATGTGCAATACGTAGGAACGTAAAAAAAATCAAATAAATAAAACGGGCAGTGTTTTTTTCCATAAATCACACAACTGTTGTGTTTTTCACTAGCCTGCATAAACAATCAGAAAGTGGGTTGGGCTGCTTACATGGAGGTAAACCTCTTCTTTAATCTGATTAGAGCTATGTATTGGTAGACCTATTGGTTACCACTGAAAGCATCAAGTGATTGGTTTAAATTGCATGAACATATCAGTACTACCTAGTAAACTGCAAAATAAATATAATTAAGAAGGTTGAAATTTGAATTTCCATATATATTCATGATTTTTTAAATTAATTTGTACATTTGCAGAGCAGAGGGTTTATAGTACAGAATATCTTGGCATTGCTCACTCTAATACCTGCAAAGTGTGGCATATGAAGAGAGTTTACACTCATTCAGTGGACACTAAACAGTCTTAGAGCAAAGACTATTGTTTTTCCTTATTGTCCTTTTATTAGCTCCTCAACAACAAGTAGGAAACTTTCGAGGGGCTAAGGGTGGGACAAGGGGTCAATCTTGTGATATCATCAGAGAACAATTGTGCACAATGTCATTTCCACTACCCCAGGCATGTTGGTGAATCAATGTCTATGTATTCCAAGAATGCTTTGGTGAATTCACAATAAGTACCCTATCTGTTCTTGAGAGTGTGAAGATGCGGGATGTCGATGACACTCCTACAGTCACAAGTGGTAACTAGTATCATTTCATTTGCTTTTCTTCCTTTTAATCCCTGGCTGTGATAATAATAAAGCACAAACATCCTTCTCCAACACTGAGAGCTCAAATTAGGAATGATCAGTTTGAGTACAGAACTGACACCATCCAGTGTACAAGGATACCTTAGTCATAATGAGCTGATTGGTTTCAGGTGCAGCTGCATCACTCATTGTTTCACTTTGTGATGGGGGCAGACTTAAAGAAGGCCTAGGTGTTTTGTTGAAGGATGATGGCAGTAGTGTGTGCTCTGCAGTAGTTGTAACTTGATGTGTTAGGTCTGGCAGGGCACCTTTGGGTACAGGAGACCACGGAAGGACACAGAAGTAATCCTGTCTGGATCTTCCAAGGAGACAGGATGCTTAAGACAGGAGGCTTGGGCAAAGATCAATAGAACAGTAAGGGCCTCACTACTAGTCTGGCCAGTACACAGACAGCCAGACTTGCAGCACATGGCTGTGGCGGTCTTCCGACTGCCCTATGCACTGCCCCACCAAGCATTTTATGAATTTTCTCACTGCCACACATTTCATGGGGTGCCTCTGCACCATGGGGTTCATGCAGTCCATGCCCTGCAGTAACTCCCTTTGATGCTCCCATTTCAGTGCCTTTTTCAAAGGCACCGCCTTAGAACCGCCAAAAAACTGCCTGCCAGAGACTTTAAAAGTCATACTCTGGCGGACTTTTTTTATGGCTTTGGCGGTATCAGAGTGAGGCAGCAGGGCGGCAGCCCTGCTCTGAGACCACCAAAGTGATAATAAGGCCTTTAAACAGTTGCTGCAAATAGGTAGGGATAAGGTTCTATATAGTGAGCTCGAAATGGATTAGGTAGTTAGGTAGGGATAGATAAAGGCAGTGATGTCAGGCAGACAGACTGTATCACACAGAAAAAGCGAGTTTATGCAATGACGAAGAGTCATACATTTAGGCAGCATCTGCAGATAGATTTTTCAAAGGCAAGTAAAAAGGAGACCACTACTGATTCAAGGTGGCCAGCCCTCACAACATCTCTCATTTTTTGTCACTTTCTAAATATATGGTCTGTCCCCACACTTGCTGTATGCTGGCCAGCCAGAGGTCTCCTTTCTGGGTGACTGACAAGCAAAACCCTTCTGCTTGAAGCCATAAATTCCCATGCACCAGTGTACCCACATAGCTGTCTTTTCTATGCTTCATGACTAAAACACTAGAGTATATTCTCCTTTCTCGGAAGGTGTGCCTGAGTGGCAGAGTAAATGGTCTGGGGAGAGCAGCAAGAGCATAGCGATATACAACTTGAGAATACTTCTTAGACATGCATGAGGCGGTGTAATACATGTTCTGAAGCAAAGTTTGAGAAATGTATAACCATGAATATGTTTCTAATCTGTTTAAAAGCAATCAAAATAATGGTGCAGTTGAATTGAACATTTGCCTTTTAATCCTGTGTACTGCCCATTGTTTAGTGCAGTGTACACAGATCCTATCTGTGTAGCAAAGGCTAAATAGAAACCCATCTTTTATGTAACTGCCGCAAGTCTTCAGTACTGACTAAATACATCTCAATATTTGATAAAAGGATAATAGATCCCTGCAGTTTACTACAGGGTTGAAGGATTCCTACTTTTAATTGACTATGTTACTGGGTTTCTTTTGTCAGTGACAGAGAAAGTGCTCTAATTGGTAAGTCATAAGTATGGCATGGTATGGTATGTCATGGTATGGTATTTGTTAGAACTGGGGTCTGTAGTTGGCAGAGGTGTTCACCCTGGCCAAGGAGGGACCAGCACTCTAGTCCGGGTAAGTCAGACACAAAATTAAATTAACCTGTGCTGACCCTCTGGTAGCTTTGCACAAAACAGTCAAGCTTAACTTCAGAGGCGATTTTAAAGTATTTGTGTACACTTTAACTGCAGCTACACAGTGAAAACACCCCAAAAAGCCTGTTTAAAAACATAAAGAAAATGTATCTGAGTAAAACAAGAACAAAACAACAGAAATCTAATAAGTATCTTCAAGATATGAATGTTTAAAGATTAAATATGAATATAGTGCTTAGAAGTCCCTAGCAGTCAAAAGGTTACCTGAGGTCACAAGGAACCAGTAAAAATCCAAAGTTCAGGCCGACCGCAATGGAGGGTAGGCAGGCTACAGAACCAATGTGGGGTCTGCTAAAGAAGTATCTTGTATGGAGCAAAGCGTCAACATCGAGAACACAATGTGTTTGCTCTGGTTCATGCAGTCAGGCCACTGCATCATCATCAACCCTCGCAGACAGTGTCAAAGAATCAGTGCTGCGTCATTGTCGAGTTGCGGATTTACGGCGCTGCATCCTTATTGATGTTTTGCAGGAAATCAGCTGCAGAACCCACTTTTGAGGACCAGGACTAGAGGGGAACCTCAGACAAGGATAGGACTCACGGGGAGCAGAGTCCAGCAATACCAGCAGAGTTGCAAAAATACTTTTGTGTTCCTGCAACTTCAGAAAACAAGAGACAAGCCAGACAGCCATTGGAGAACCTTGGGTTCAAGGATGTAGAGAGCTGGTCCAATTCCTCTCACTCCCAGGTAAGAAGTAGCAGGCAGCAGGCCAACACAACAGTGCATGTTGCAAAGTGCCTGTCCTTCTAGTAGCACAGCACCCAGCAGGCCAACACATCAGAGCAAGTAACAAAGTAGAATTCCCTCCCTTAGCACACAAGCTCTTCTTCTAGGCAGAATGTACTCTACCCAAATGTGCCTTTGAAGTGGGGAAGGATCAAAGAGGCCTTGAAAAATCACAAGGTCCCTACCTTTCCTGCCCTGGCTCCAGACACAATACAGGGGTGTATGGTGCTCTTTGCGTGGGGACAGGCACAGCCCTATTCAGGTGCAAGTGTCAGCTCCTCCTCCCAATCTAATTAAGAAGGGCCTATCAGCCTGGTGATGGCCCATCAGGATGCAAATGTCACACCTCAGTTCCCCTATGTGACTGTCGAGAGGGAATGTACAAGGCCCAGCTGTCACCCTAACCCAGACAGAGACAGGGCGAGGCACAGAATGGTTATAGTAAGAAAATGCCAACTTTCTAAAAGTGTCATTTTTAGATCTGCAGTTTAAAAATCAACTTTACTAAAAGATGTGTTTTAAATTGTCCAGAGACGCCAAACTTCAATGTTCCATCTGCTCCCAGTGGGAAATTACACTTAAAAGATCTTTTAAGGCAATCCCCGTGTTATCCTAGGGGGGAGAAAGTAGTGAAAACTTAATTTAAAGTGTTTTCACTACCAGGATATGTAAAACTCAAAAGTACACATCCTACCTTTTAAATACTTTGCACTCTTCCCTTGGGTATACCTAGGGTCTACCTTAGGGGTGACTTCCATTTAATATAAACGAAGGTTTGAGTCTGGCAAGTAGTTTAACTTGCAAGGTTGAAATGGCAGTTAAAACTGCACACACAGACTCTGCAATGACAGGCCTGAGCCATGTTTAAATGGCTACTGAGTGGGTGGCACAATCAGTGCTGCAGGCCCACTAATAGCATTTAGTTTACAGGTCCTGGGCACATATAGTGCACTTTACTAGGTACTTACAAGCAAATTAAATATGCCAATTGTGGATAAGCTAATGTTGCCATTAGGGCTGGGCGGAATTTACGTAGTGGTGCTACGCAAAGCTCCGCGAAACGGTAAAAAATCTCCGCGAGCACGCAGAGTTCCGTGAACACGCAGAATTACTTGTTCCGCCTGTTCGCAATGCGTTTTTCCAGTTTGTGAATGCTCTTTGCGCGCTTAGAGGTAAATATCTTGCGAACATGCCACTGCGGTCGTCAATTGGCACGGCCATCTTCTTCCACTTGTCCCACCCGCTCGCGATGCGTGTTTCCTGTTTGCAAGCGTGGGCGTGTCCGAATGACGTGTTTGCGATCGCACACTCTTGTGGGATCGCGCGGCCGGCTACCAAAATCTTTTGGCGCACGCAAACGGATAGGAAAACTCGTCGTGAATGCAGGGATCCCGGTAAGTAACTCTCGCGTGTGCAAACACGCATTTTGAGAGCGCGAACAAGGAAAAAATTCCACGACCCCAAAGATCACAATATTTTGGGCAATTTCTTGTTCTCTGCGGAATGCAGAATTGCCCAAATTCTGCAAATTCCGCAAGCGGAACGGAATTTGCCACCCAGGCCTAGTTGCCATGTTTAGAATAGAGAAGATATTCTAAACATGGCATCTGTGGTAAAGTGCCCAGCAAAACAGGATTTGAGTAGGCAAAACGTAAGTGGAAACCATGCAAAGGATGCCATGTCCAACAGTACGGTATGGTATGGTATTATAATTTATATAATGCTTGCTACCGGTGATGAGGTACTGAAGCACATTGGGAATGGGTAGCATGCCAATCAATGTTAGTGGTTAGTGTAATATAAGGTTTACTGCCAGTTGTGCTATTTCCATTCAATGACATATAATTTTCAACAGTCTTCTAATGCTGGCTTGATCAAGGTTGTGCACGTTGTAATGTGATGCTAATTTCTTGTACTTAAGTTATTATGATATATCGCTCTAATAGTAACATTGCCATGTAGTATTCTACTTATGGCTAATAGATATTCCTGCTGTTTCTGCACAGTTTTTCCAACATTATTTTGGGACAGAAATCTGTTATATAGAATATAACAAATTTCCTTTTAGTCTGATCAGTAAAAATGTTTCAAAATGAAATTTAGTATTGTCTTTGGTCACACTGTAAATCCATACTTTAGAGAGAGACATGCATGCTTTTTTACAGTTGAAGCATATTTTAGCTGGGTCGTGCTCTGAATAAGCATGCAGGGTTAGGCAATGAGAAATATTTATTGTAAACAAAAGGTGGTATGCTCCAGATCGTTTGGCTTTTAATTGTATACATTTCTGTGCAGTTACTGTTATTTTAATTTTTGCTTAATGCACGATGTAGAGTATTTTGAAATTTGATTTTATAGTGACCAGGTGCCAATCAGGGGCTTTCAACGCAAGGGAGATGTATCCATGTAGCTTTAAATGTAGGAGTTGTCTTGCACCAGTATTCTGGATCCATTCAAGGTGTCTCATAAATGAAGTTGATATTCTATGATACCAGCAATTGGCATCATAGATGGCGTCATATAATTCTCGTTATGACGAGTTAAGAAGCTCAGATGTGGTATGAGTTGTAGATGGTGTTACTTGATTAGTTCATGGGTTAATAGTGAGAGTGAGTCCATCATTGTCAGGCTTCTTCCTATTTTTGAAGTTGTTGGTGGTTTTTCTAGTCATTTAGGACAGATTGTAAATGGATCATAGTTCTTCCAAGACCCACATCTTAAAATCTCAATTTTTGATGTGTTAAGCTCAGGGTGTTTTTTTTTATCCATTGATAAATGTCTCTGAGTCAGTCAGCTAGTTTTGACATTCTTAGGTCATTAGGTTTTTCCAATATCTGGGTATATTCCCGGGCCCTTATTTATGAGGCCTTGCGTCAGTTTTGCGCTGCCGGTGCGTCACTTTTTGTGACGCACCAGCGGCGTAAAAAATGCGCCATATTTAAAAAGTGACGCATCTAGGTAGATGCGTCACTTTTTAAACCCCTGCGCCAAATTATACCTGCGTCAGGTATAATGTATGCAGAGGGGGCGTTCCCCCGCAAAAAGCCTCATAATAGTGACGCAGTGAAATCTATGAGATTTCACTGCGTTACTTTTAGGATGCTGTTGCGTCAAAATCTTGCGCCTGCCTCACAGCAGGCGTAAGACTGACGCAAGCTCTTTCACATGGGGCTCTCCCCATGTGAAAGGACGCATTGCTGGAGTTGCAATGCGTCACTTTTGCGCTTACTGATACGTCAGAAATACTGACGTATCTGTTAGTCCTTGCGACATGATGCGTCATACATTAAATATGACGCATCATTGGTGTCGCAAGGAGTGCGCAGTGAAAAGTGACGCATCGCTGTTTTCACGCAGCGATGCGTCACTTTTCATAAATGAGGCCCCCAGTACTTTTAGCATGTGAGGCGAACAAGTGTATACGTTATAGGAGTGGACTGATGTTAAGATTGAAAAAGAGCATCAAAATAATGCTTCCTTGAGTCACACCCATCAGCCTTGACATTGAATTGCATATTTGTAAATAGAGGTGTGGATATCATGTATCATGTGCCCATAAGGTAAGAGATGATCCAGTAGAAGATGTTTTCTTCACTGCAATCTTTTGGTCTACATAATAGTGATTTAGGAAGCACAGTGTTGAAGCCCTTTGTTAGGTTGATGAATAGTAGTGCAGCTACCGTGGGTCTATCTACTATTTTTTTTTAGTCATTCTAGATGGCAATCAATTCAGATTCAGAAAATCTTCTTGAAGAGACACCTGCTTAATGGTTAGATAGTTTTAAGTTTTCTTCTAGAACTTTTTGGATCTGTTTGAAAACTGCCCTTTCTGTTACTTTTCTGAGGAATGGACCATTTAGAATGTACTGCAGTTCTTTTGGTCAGTTGGGTACAAGATATTTTTCTTCATCAGTGATTTATATGTAGAATGTCTTGGTTCTGGCGTAAAACTTGCCAAAGAGTTCTTGATTGTATTCACTGTTGGAAATGAAGCAGAACTTGATAATACTATTTTTGTTGAAAAATTTGTGGAGAACATGGTTCTGATGGTGAATCAGTAGACCTACTGGGGCAGATTCACAAGCCTCTTGTGCCACTTTTGCGTCACTTTTAACATGGGAAAAGTGACTCAAAAGTGGCTCAAGGGGCTTGTAAATCTGCCCCACTGACTTTTATCAGGTCTTGTAATTACAGAAAGTTTAGATGCATAAAGGACGTTAGTGTTGGTCCTTTTTCTTTAGAATGTTCCATTGATCCTGGTGTCGAGGGTGGGAATGGGTTGATGTTTTACTTGATATAAAGCTGTTATTTTTGCTTTAACAATAAGGTGATCTGCCATTATTTCACAAAAGTCATTGTGATTCAGGCTTTGACACAGAGGTGCTATCTATATTGCAAAATTCTGATAGCAATATGTGAAGTTTCTACCTGGTGCATTTGGTCATCAGAAATTCTGTTTGAGTAGTGAACACATTTTGCTTTTTGATAAAAGATTTATAAATCGTGTTGTGAAAAAAATATAGTGGTGATCACTCCAAAGAAAGCGGTTAATTACTTTAATGTTGACTCCCTGTGAGTTGATGAAGATCACAGGTATTGTGAAATTCTATGTTCTAAGTTTTGATGCTATTTGGTGGGAGCATTTTTTGTTTCAAGCCACCCAGGATAGACAGGTTATGGTGCTTGATAATTATGTCTAATATAGTGTTTAGGAAAGTGTCTCTGAAAGTTGTGTTACTTGGCAGTGGTCTATACTGTAGTAAAAATGTACAGGGAAAGTCAGTGAATTATCCTCCTCCAGTTTTGCCTTGACAATTCTATGCATTGCTATGGGTTCATGATGGAATTGTTTCCTGAAGCAGTGGTGGCATGTCGTCTCCCAGCCATGAAAAACTGATCTGGGCTTAAATCAACTGAATGGTTGTGGATAGTTAGTCTGTTATTGTACATAGATCAGCATAACATTTAGATGCAGATATTGGGGTGTTTTGGTGATGGATTTTGGAGGTTGTCGAAATAGGTTTTGAAATAGATGTGGTTGTAACATGAGGTGGTGTAGAGGCTGGAGAAGGGTAGTAGGTGTACAGTGTGTTGATGTAGGTGATGCCTTTAATTTAGCTAGAGTAGAGCCTATTATGGTGCATTCATTGTTGTTAGAAGTTTTCATTGTATCACTCAGGAAGATACAGAAGAAATTTATGGAGATTATGGTGTGTATTGTTGTTTTGTATTAATTCATCTTTCAATAGGTAATATTTTGCACAATTGATGTATGTTTGTGTATGTGAATTGTGGAGAGCATAGTGAGCTGCTCTGTTTTCTTTTGTTGTCTCTAAAATTTAGAGGTCATGTGTGTTAATAGAGGAAGGAAAGGATTCAGGTGCAACTTGAGAACTCTGAAAACTGTGATTAATGTGCTTGATTATCTTCTGCATGTGAGTGTTATAGTAGGTGAGAATGCAGGCTGCTGGTTTGAGGGTGTAGCTGATGATTTCAGTGTTATAAAGCATATATTGTCATGTAATGAGATGGTCACACAAAATAGGGAAATACTGGAAAACGATAGTAGTGTATTGAACTTTGGTGGAACTAAGTGGGTGGTGGGGTTGCCACTTGTCCATTTTTTACTGGTCTGGTCTCTATTTTTAAGTCCAGGCTGGTACAAACATGTTCAGAAAAGCAGTGAAATCCATTATGTTTACCTTTTTGAAACATATACCTAAAACTGTAAGCAATTGTTTAGAAAGTACATGAAAGCTGTCTGAATGATTTCAGAATAATTACCACAGCAAACTGAAGATTAATTACCACATTAGAAACAATACTGACAAATCCACACAAATTCCTTTTCACCTGCCATCTCTTGGCTGTCTGGAATAGCAAAACGTGAACACATTGACGGTATTTGTTTCTGAATGAAGGTCGTAACCCAAGTGGGTGGTGGTTGTGTTGATTGAAAATCAGGTGATTTTGGAAATATTGCTAGGTTTACCTAGATGTGTGTTAGAAAAGGTTCACTACCCAATGTGGTAGCTGCTTACACGCCTTGCTGAAGTCTAAGATGGCAATGGGTGGGGCAGATGTGTGGGAAAGTGCTGACTGTTTAAGAGTTCATGTCTGATGGAAAGGCTGCATTCAGTGGCGGAAGAGGAGAGGTGCGTGATGTGTTTTTGTGCAATTGAAAAGGATTAGCAGGATTGAAATTAGAGTGAAGAGGAAGAATTGAGGGAGCAGAATCGCAGGTGGTGAAATGTGGGCATATCATTAGTTGGGGAGGGTTGATAAAGGAATGTGGCAGAAAATATTACATCTGCCATACTTACTGCAGTTTAAAGAAATTTACACTTTTAATTAACTGCATTAAAACATACCATCAGTGCTGATAAGACAATTGCAATTTACTGCCTGGTAAACAAAAGCTCACTCTCACTGTTTGGAATGTGTAAATTGATCCATACAGTTTACTGACACAAAAAAGATCACTCTATTTACTTCCGTCAGATTGTCTCTTACTGCTATAAACACAACACTGATAGCTTCCAACTGCTCTCTGCAGGGTAAATAGATCCCTGCTGTTTAGTACACAAATATTGTTTTCTTCTCTTTGGGAGACAGCAAACCAAATCCTACATGTTAGTGCAGGAGAGTGGATCATATCAGTATAGTAGAGTGTAAATGGAACCACACGTTTTAGTAGTACTTGGAAAATTGGAATGTTGGGAGCTCCATTGAAAGCAATGGAGTGCTCCGGGCTTCTAATGGCCAGTACAAGCCCGGAGCTCCAACATTCCAATGTTGTGGTACAAAGGCCTCACAGAGCTCCAACATTCCAATGCTGTTGTTCACAGCTAATTCTATGAACAAAGGCCTCACAGAGCCTTAGGGGATTTCAATCCCCTCAGGCTCCACGAAGCTTTATTTTTTAGAACATTCTGCCCTCAAGTGATGAAATATTCTAATAGCCTTATATCCCACCATAGCTGGGCTACACTGTCATTAACGTCCTGCTCCTTTGTTAAAGGCCCTCCCCTTCTGCTCCGGCCTTTAACACTTGAGCGGGCCTTTAATGGCTGGATATAAGGCTATAATAGATCCCCACTATTTAATGCAATGTAGCAAGTTTTCTAAGGCTTTAGCACAGAGAAATAGTAATTAAGGAATTTTACTGCATTGATTTTACAGTCGTATTACCTCTTTCTGGGGGGTAATCTTGTATGGAAAGAGAGTACCTAGAAAAATCCCTCCCACATGAGCGAACATTCCCATCTCCTCGCCTCTCCACCTGCCACCTTCTCTTGCTATTTCTACAGTATGATCCAGCCATACACTGTAAAAAATTAAGATTTCTGTTCCCAGGTGTGCAGTGTAATGCTTCTTCTGTGAACAGCATCTTGATCCCACTTCCTGGATAGAATAGAGCCAACCATTAGCCATAGAACTGCATAAGTGTTTTGTAAAACTTGTTATGGCAAGAGGGCTTTTTTGTTTAGCTGCTTCGCTGCGGCGGACATTCCGCCGTGGTGCGGAAAAATGATGCATGCGCAGTGCCCACCATGACGTTGGACGGCTGCCGGCCGTCCTCCGCATCGAGAAGGTTAGTACAGTGTAGATAGCTGTACACTATTCGTACTGGATAAATATGAGCTTCATTATAAAACGTCCACAGATGGCAACTTACTCCTCTGATGATTTTACCAATCTAAGGAAGGTTAACTCAATAGTATTGACAAATGTCCTGCAATCATATATTCGAGGGGGGAAACTACCACCAGCAAAGAGAAAATACTCCTCTCTCATTTCCTGCATGTTTAGTTTCATACAACCACACATAACGCATACTTTACATTGAAGCAGTTGGTTATACATTTTATCATGCTTTTAAAAAAAAGAAAAACTGCAGGAAAGTGATTTTAGTTTTTGGTGTTTATTATGTGCCATTTTGTAAGGATATTTTCTTTTATTAGAATTGGTAATGCTGGTAGTGCTTATCTTCATTTATATACTGCTGATCATTTTTTTGCCACCAGTGGTAACCTGGCAGAGTGGATTCTAAGGCCGGGGCTGTGTTCCTCTTCTGTAATGTGCAGTACTTTACTGCCATTGGGACCTTACTTGAGCGAACTCGGCCACGCTTTAGACAGGACCAATAGCAGTGGCGGCTAGCAGTGAACTGCAGGGGTGAGACAAAATTAAAAATTAAAAAAATTAAAATACCTCATACCTTTTCGCCGGCCGCCCACTGTCACCAGGCCTCTTCCTACTGGCACTAGAACCACTACTTGCAAAAATAAGAGACAATGAGGAAATAACGGGTGTTAAGATCGGAGGCAAAACAGTGAAACTCGCAGCCTATGCGGATGACATCCTCATTACCACCACCAACCCATCAAAGTCAATCACAGCGCTAATGGAGACAATAGGAGAATACGCAGAGGCATCCGGATACACACTCAACAAGGACAAATCGGAATGCAAACCAATGAACGTCCACACCACAAAATCGGTACTAGGTGACTCCGGCCTAGCCTGGCAAACAAACCCACTCAAGTACCTAGGCCTGCAGTTTGGGAGAGACCTAACGGCCACAATACAGCACAACGAGGACTCACTGCTAAAGAAAGTTAAAGACAGACTAGAGCTGTGGTCGCCCAAATACATCAGCTGGTGGGGACGAATCGAGACGATTAAAATGATGATAACACCCGCAATAAACTACACGCTAAGCATGCTGCCGCTCCCAATGACAGAGAGCTTCCACAAAAAGCTGGATAGCATGATAAACATCTTCCTATGGAAAAACAAAAAACCACGAATAGGCCTACCCAAACTGAGGCTGGCGAAAGAACTAGGAGGCCTAAACCTAACAAACTTCAAAACCTACCAGACGGCCTGCCTGGCGTGGTTTCGCGTGGATTGACGAAACGCAACAGTACAAGCCAGTATGGCTAGAACTGGAGGGAGAGCTCCTGGAAGGCCTGCACCCAACAGCAATACTGACTGCAAACAAGCACCCCCTATGGTCTAACAGGATACTGAAGCACACCAGAGAAGCACTAATGAAAGTGGACAGGCGAATGGCACAGAAGCTGAGAGGCACAACATGGGAATCCATCTGGCTCAACGCAAAAATCTCATATCAAGGGGCAGCGATGAACTACGACACATGGATCAAAAAGGGAATAAGCCTCCCTAAACAAATGGAGACTAAGGGGAGGCAGCTGACCTTCGCAAACTTACAACAACTATACAACCTCCCAAACAAAGAGCTATACACATTTCTAAAGATAAGAACTGCCATAACCAGAGCGAACCTATCCCGAGAGGAGCCAAGCATCGTCAAATACGTGCAAATGCTAAACTCAGCAGGCCACCAGACAGCGACGATCTATAAACTAATTGCCCCAGCCACCATGTCTCTAAACAAGAAAACAACAAACTCATGGACAACACTCCTAGGCAGACAGCTAAACGAAAAGGAACAGGCGCAAATGTGGTGTTCAGCCACAAAAAACAAAATAACCCCGCAACTGGCACAAACAAAATACTGGCTACTCCACAGAGCATACTGGACCCCATCCAGACTCCACAAAAGTGGCATAGCAGAATCAAGCGACTGCTGGAACTGCCAGAAAGAGGAGGGCACACTCGAACACCTCATCTTTGGATGCATCAAAGTCAAGAAGTTCTGGGGCCAGATAAACGCATTCATAAACGACATGCTCAAAACAGACTTAACTATCAACTATGTGACCTTGGTGACAGGGCATGTAACGACGAACCTAAACAACAGGGAAGAAAGTGATCTACTAGACCTGCTGCTCACAGCTGCCCTAAAGATAATCTTAACGAACTGGAAGAGCACGGCGAAAGCAAACTTCAAGACATGGATTAACTGGGTCACCTTCCTAAGAGGAGCAGACAACATCACAGGCAACTTCTCGAAAGAACACACCCCCAAAGAGCCCATGTGGGAACGTCTGGATGAACACTTGAAGAAGACACACTAGCGATCCCCCCCCCCTTCCTTTTTCTCTTTTTCTTCTCTCTTTCCTCCTCTTTCCTTCCTCTTCAGAAACGGCCAAGGAAAAGAGACAACAAATGTACTGTGAAACAACTGCCTATGTACATGCAACTTTTATTTTTCAATAAAATCTTTTAAATCAAAAAAAAAACAATGCTGCAATGCAGCATTGTGATTGGTTTGAGTGCCCTGGTTCAACACTCAGACTGGACAGGGTGGCTTTGCATGTTCCTCATAAGGCAGGCTAATGCAGCCTGGTGGGGAACATGCAAAGTGCGCTAACTGTTTAGCCAGAGCCAGAGGGCCGTCCAAACAGTCATGTGCACTTAGGGAGTGTGGAAACCACTCCTCCCCCTGTGCCATCGTCCCCGCCCTGCCCTAATCCAGCCCCGCAGCTACAAAAAATAAAAGGATAAATACGTTATCATTTTATTTTTCCTACTCTGCTCTGCACTGGGGCAGTGCCCCTCGGCCTTAGCTGAGGAGACGCCCCTGACCAATAAGTCTCCATTGGTTAGGGCAGCATACATTGAATGCTGGTATTAAGGGTAAAGTTACCATCACTGGCTAGTCTCTGGTGACATTTTCTGTGCTGCCAACAGGAACCATGCAGATCCCTCCTGTTCTTTTCAGGACAGCTCTTCGTTGTTTTTATTTGAAGTGACACATCCCTGTGCTCTCATGAGTGTTAACCAGAATGTCAAGCGCATTTGTGACACTATAGTGCTTACCTTGTGCCTGCTAAACAGCACTTCCGCCAACTGAAGTACATATATTGAGACTCAAAGTGAAATACCCTAGATAAAACCTGCCTGGGCTCGGCGGGCCTGTGAGAGCCCTGAACGCACTGCCTCTTCCCACTGCCAGTGCAGTGCTCACCGCTTACCTCAGAGTATTGTTAAGATAAGTCCGTGAGACCTCCTTAAGCCCAGCACTTCCCTCAAGAGTCTGACCTGCTCTGCCTTTAATCTGTGTCAACTCGAGAGACTTTGTCGCTTCGCTTTGTTTTAATCTGTTTGCAGTGTCAACAGAGATTTTGAAGTATTGATGTTGGAGCTCGGTACTCAGAGAGCTTCTGTCAATACATAATCTGAAATAATGAGATGCCGAGCTGCAGCTGCTGAATCCTGAAGCGCGCGCGGGCGCGCGCATCGGCTCGTGCCTCCTGCTCAGATACGAGCACCTGGACGTGCGCCCTCTGAGATTAGGGCAGCATTGCATACATTTAGTAGCATACCCTTTGTTAGCTCAAACTGTACCGTCAACTCGTGCGTCTTCAAAATGCTACTTTTATATGTGTTTTGTATGGATGCAGGCCCATTTTCAGTTTTTTTTTAATTCCTATGGGTAGTGGAAATATGGAAAAGTGGTAAAATAACTGAAATATGATTTTAAGAGCTTAACTAGAGAGGTCTCTGTTCAGAACTTAGTGCAAATGAATCAATGTAGGATATCAATATCAATAAGTGTTAGTTGTGAGACATTTAGGGATTCATTTAATGATTTCTCATTATTTTATCTAACCAATCGCGACAAAATCTTGATATAATATGTTCAGTGCATTTCCTCAGGATTCCTTGAATCTGTGTTTGTGTACCAATAGAGGTAGACAAATGCTGGGTTTCCGTCTATTTAAATAGATACATTTCTCACCAGCAAGCAGGGCCAGACACATTTTCCCTGTTATCTGCAATACGCAGAATTCCATTTAATGTCACTTCTGTGAACCACCCACCTGACAGGTGACACCTCACTTGATCCGAATATATTAGATTCTTTTGAGTTGAATGTTTCCAATGCTACCGGGTTGTGCAAAATTAGAAACACAATGACGTTTTCATTTATGATTTTTACTTTGTTTGCTCACCTTTATTTGCTGATTTTTCTGGAAATCCGTAGAATGGCTATTACAATGTTTGTCTACCTCTAGAAACTTGCACTCGTAGAGCAAGACCGACTGAAGCATAATTGCCAGGGGTAGCAACATCTGATGTGCTTAAAATATAATATAGCGTTATAGTCAGGCTTTCATCACTAGAAATTATCACCACAAGAGGAAGGAAAGATGTGAGTATCCAGGGGCATATTTACAAGCCCTGTGTGTCACTGGAACGTCCATTTTTGTGGCACAAAGTGTTTAGCCATATCTACAAGGCTACTAAAGGCACCCTGCATGGCTTTTCAGGGCCTTGTAGATATGGAGTGAGGAACGCAGCTCAAGTCGCTGCGTTGCCTTACACTGTGATGGGGAGACATGTCTTCGGTGTTCCCATGTAACACTCATGGCAATTGACACATTCCCAGATTTACAAGAATCTGTAAACCTGGGAATGTGTCAAAACCTTACGCCTCCACAGGGAGAGGCACAACTAGGAGAAATATATTTATTTCTCCTCTTTTTTTCTCTTACTATGTGTGCTGCATTCCAGTATAAAGAAAGAGGAAAAATCCTCCATGGATTCTTTTTGCACAGGAAGGTGTCCCTTCCTGCATAGGAACAATGTTGTCTGTGACGTAGGCCTCCGTGCACCATGATGCAAGGGTTCCTGCGTCGGCACTAGGCAGCACATTGTGCACCACCGCAGGGGGAGAGGACAGAAACGTGCTGTATCTTGGAGACACAGCGCATGTCTGCCCTTTCCCTGTGGCACCAGGCAGCACAGCAAAGTCACTTGCTGCGCTGTCCAGCACCGCGGGGCTTGTAAGTAAGCCCCCCATTCAGTAGCGGTACGCTTTGAGTACATGCGCGCTATGCCAACCGGCGTGCACATTTTATAAAATTAGAAAAGACTGCTGCCATTTTGGTCGCTTTCACAGATAGCAGAGCGCTCACATTTCACATCTTACAAGGTAAGTGTGACCTGGCGTGAACGATGTTCAGCAAGACTTGTAAACTGTCTCTTTCGTAACATAAGTTTGGGGAGAAGAGCTGCAAATGACTGTCAGACAGGCTCGGTGTTTTACCCTCCTAGTTAATATTCAGCTTGGTGGAAAACATAATAAAGCCCGTTCTCAGCTGGGCCTTTTTAAACATTAAAGTGGGTGGAATAAAAACGATATGTAATTTCCTTGCTGCTTTCTGTATGTGGTCTTGCTAATCACAAGTAGGGTTACCACAATTAAAAAAAACTAAAAAAAACTGAAGGCTGTTTGTTGTAGCTTCAAGAGTCTGTAAAGGCCTGGATATGATACTAAAAAGAACTTTAAAAAACAGTATTCATTAGTAAATTGACTTTTCTCCCTTTGTTTACTTTGATTATTAGTCAGGGATCAATAATGCAGCCCTACAACACAATTAAAAGTGGTTTCTGTTTATATTTACTGTTTGAAGTATGTATAGATGATACACAGAAACAAGTACATAGGGCCTCGTTTATGAGAAGTGGTGCATTGCTGCGTGAAAGCAGTGATGCAACAATTCTTAGTGCGCCCTTGTTGCGCCTCCATGGATGCGTCATATTTACTGTACGATGCATCATGTGACAAGGAGTTACAGATACATCAGTGTTACTGACGAATCTGTTGGCGCAAAAGTTGCACATTGGTAGAGTTGTGTCGGAAGCGTGACACAACTCCATTAATGTTCCTTTCGCATGGGGCAAGCCCCATGTGAAAGAGCCAAGCCCCATGTGAAAGGGCCTGCGTCACCCTTACGCCTGCCATGAGGCAGGCGTAAGGTTATGACGCATTGGCGTCCTAGAAGTGGCGTAGTGGAATCTTAAAGATTTCACTGTGCCACTCCTACAACGCTTTCTTGCGGGGAACGCACACCCTGCATACATTATACCAGATCCATGTATAATGTAGCGCAGGGGTTTACGAAGTGACACATGTACCTGGATGCGTCACTTGATAAATATGGCGCAACACGGTGCATTATTTACACCGTCTCTGTGTCACTAAAGGTGAAGCAATGCCAGCGCAAAAGGATGCATGGGCTCATAAAATAACCCCATAGTTTTCTAAACAAACAGTTACAGGTTGTTTCGTTTTAAACGCCCACTGCAAAGGGCCTTTACCAGTCATTACAGATCTCTGAAGCTCCATTGTCTTCAATGGAGCACTCGACTTTCTTTTGCTCTAATATAAAATATATGGCGCAATGGAGATTGTCAACAAAATCTTGTGCATCTCCAATTATAAACCTAGACAAACTCATTTTTGTTTTCTACCTCATTTCTACTTTGGAATATGGATGGTATTTTCCTTTCAATGCACATTATTAGGTTACAGGTTTAACTCAAATCATTAGAAAAATATGATTTCATAAAGTAAAGTTTGAAAAGCAATAGTATGAAAGTACAACATTTGAATAGAAGGGCTGTCCAAAACCCAAAAAGATTTCCAAATGTAAAGGACGTTTTAATTATAATGTCTTATTATATTTTAGTATGATTATTTTCTATTATGGAAAGGATAATAGACAGGGCAAGAGTGTTGTTCATGGTTAGATTATGTGTTATGGTAAAGATGAGCATTGGTGCAGGTCTTAGGGTAACTTTAGGGTAAGGGTTTGAATGTGAGGCAGAGGTAGGCCTCATATTGCATGCATCACTGCCTTAGCAACAACATGTATTATTTCAAAAATAATAAAGAACCCAAGACACAATTTACAAATACAGAAAAGAAACAATATTTTACATTTGGAACTATACCTTTCTCAGTTTTAATACAGCTTTTCCCATTAATTTTTTTATATTTTTGAACATTGAGTCTAGAAACATTGCACCCAGGCTATTCGCTAGGGTCATCAATGTATACATTTCATCGAGGCAACTGAGGCCAGGGTAAAATCATTTATTGTGGTAGATAGAATGTATAGATCGGTGAAAATGTTAGAATAATGCTAATTAATTAGGTTGGCCCAAGAGCCCTTCTTAACTTCCACAAGGCCATGATTATTAGACCCCTCTTCTGTGGGCTGTAGATCTATTTATCTGCGGTAGGGTGTCCAAGAGAGTACCCAACAAATGTCAGGACAGCTGTAACACCCCGTTCAGGGGCTATAGGGCAGACAGGGGCTACTGGACCTCAACCATGGTGGTTGAGTTTGGTTGCCACTGGTGTCCTGAAGTCCATCCTAATATTGTTCTGCAGACTGGGCCAAGTACGACCTTTCTGCAGTTGACTCTCAAGTTAGTGAGGATGAGAAGCTAGGAACAAAGGGAGTCGTTTGGAAACACCACAACTGCCCTTATTGCCGATGTCTCTACATTGCGTTTTGGGGCCTTTTGTGTTACAGGTGCTAGGCGGAGCACATAATTGGGGTAGCATTTTTTTCAGAAAGAGTGTGGGAATGCTCCATGGTTCGAATTTTGTGGCTCCCTGAAGATTCCAGATGTTTAGATGACCGAAATTTGAAAGAAAAATGTGATTGTATGCAAAGTTTGAGGTGTGTACGGATTTGTGGGTAAGACAATATCATTGAGAAGACCACCACCATGGAATCCTCTTTGTGTCTAGTTTTCAGAAATGTATGTTTTTGGTCAGCTTTCCTGGGTATAATGCAACCATTCAGTATGGCACAGCTGACAATATTGGGTTTTAGGCCCACTCTGCTGGCCTGTATTTAAAAATGAGGCACAAAAAAGCTAAATGTCTTCCTACTTGCCATAGGAATGTGGATGCTTTAGTCCCCAGCACAGCAGAAAGTCTGTTAGGTCTTTACGAGTGGGTTGGGGCTGATGTTAGGATGGGCTGGAAGACCACCCCAGTATTTTATGGAAAAGATTCCTTATTCTTTTTTTTGTTGTAAATGTATGCCTGGCATCTACTGTACTTTCCATACCCCGGGGTGCAGAATAGGGACAACCCCGCAATCTGCCCCAGGGAGGGCCCAAAGACCTCAGCACCTCTTTTTGGGGTGGGGACAATGCCCCATGCATGATGCACCACACTCACCCCTTTGTGGTTTTTCTTTCAGATGTTCCCTGGTGTCTAGTGGGATTTCTGTCCTTACCCCTCAGATAGAAGATTGTGGGGAAAAAAAACAATATGTCTTTCATGGGGCACACAAAGGCATTTTTTTTAAAATACTTTCCCTGGTGCCTAGTAGAGTTTCTGACACCCGCATGGGCAGACACATTTGGCAACCCTTCCCTCCCACAACTGCCCTTTGATGGGTGCAGAAATATTGCAGTGTTGCTGGGCATTGCTCTACCCCCTTTGTGCTTTTTTTTAATATGTTCCCTGGTGCCAAGCAGGGCTTTCACTCCCACCCCCGGACCAGATAGGGGGCAAAACCCCTAATCTGCCCCCAAAGATTGCAGAAAGACTCAAATACCTTCCTTTGGGGTGGGTACATGGCAACATGCACATGCATGGTGGGTCATCCCAACCCCTATGTTTTTTTTTACATTATTCACTATTTTGCCTGGTGTGTCCCGCTTTGACCCAGGGCACTGTGACAAGGGTACAGCAACAGAGCAGCACACAACAGATGGTGCTCCCGGTGACAAGTGCTTGAACGTGACCTTCACATCCATAGCACCCGGTTGTGAGCACTATGGACATGGAGGGCACATCCATAGCACCCAAGGAGATAAGATGGTTACATGTAGTATAACTAGAAGAGTTGAATATTCAGTTATTTTCCGAAGTGGATGACTACATGGCGGTTCTGATGTTGTCAGTGGTGTGCAAATGTAGGAGACCTGTATTTTTTCTTTTTTGCAGTTCATAGTCTCTAGATTTTCAAAGTCTGGGCTCCAGGAGAGATTCAGTCCACCCCAGGTGGATACATTCTTTGCCAAACTGGCAGAACTGTATATGTGTGAGTATTGCATGTTGTTTTGAAAGTGACACAGGCATCTAAGGGAAGCCATTGTTCCATCAAAGCTGGTGTTGGGGAGGGGTGGTTTAGTGAAATGTGTTAAAGTCTTTGATAAGATGTGCTTCACCCTGTCGAACATTTCTCCATGGATGCCAATGTGGTGTCAAAGAGGCTTTGGTACAGAATGCCTTTATTTAGATGAGAGGCTGCAAGTGCTTGGTCAGTGTTCCTAAAGACATTTTTTAAGATCAAATGCTTCCCTTTTTTCGGTGGGGGGGCTGGGGGAGGTAAGGTGATGCTGTCTTTGCAGTGTCTTCCTTGAAGGAGAGTTCAGTATTGAGAGTGAGCCCAGTGCTTTAAGTGGGCCGGGTCTCACCGGTGCTGAGCACCAGCAGCTTTTTAAAGGGGGCCTCGAAACGGATCTCTATCGGGCTCTGTTTTGTGCCCTGGCACAAGCTGTCCATTTTTTTAAAGGCTGCAGTGACAGCAGGCACATCCATGTGCGCGTGCTCACGCTGCTCACTTCTCACTAGTGGAGAAGTTATGTCATGACGTCATGCCAAGTGAGCGTTGGAGAGGAAGGGAAATCCTTTAAAGAGAGTCATTTTCTCTCTGTATTTCTCTTCTCTTTTTGAAACTCAGGAGAAACAACAGTGTTGTGGTGTCACCAGGGCTTTAAGTGGAAGCTTTTTCAATATTATATGCAAGCCATAGTTATTTATCTTATGCAACTAACAACCATTAACAAAGCCAATAGTCCTGACTTGTTGTAGGTATGATGTTACTTATATATCTGGATGTAATGACAAAGAGCAAAATACAAGTCGGGCGGCACACAATGGTAAGCACAGATTTTTAGCATACATGTTTTTAAGCCATGCCCTTAATTACATTGGCCACACCCCTTTGAGAGACCCCCCAGTTTATTCATCCCACTTGAAGCCCTGAGTGAGCCAGTACTGAGCTGGGTGATTAAACATTTGATGTCAGCTTGGAGTTGAAGCTTTCTAGGTACATAGTCATAGGCTATCTTTGCACTAGTTGTTTTTGTTGTCATTTGCCGGGCACTTACAATGGGGAGCCGTGGGGCTTCTTGCTAAAGGTGCACTGTTTTTCAGGGGCTCAAACTGCCCCTCTTAAATGTCTTCATATAGCACAAAAGGAGGCCATGCCTCATGAGGCCATTATGAGGCAGATATTGACAGTGGCACTAGGTGGCGTCATACACTTAAGTTCCATACAAAGTGTCCCAGGACATTGCTTTTCGGATTTGGAACAAGGTGCTCAGGGTCTTCGTGCTCAGAGCATAGCAAAACGGTGATTGTGAGCCAGGCCCCATAAAAGCTACTGACAAACCACGTCATTGGTGAAGAGGAGGAATTCTTTATTTGTGCGGTTGCCAGGTAGAGGATGAATAGTGTCCACAACGACATGTGCGCCCTGTAAAACTATTAGCAAGGCTTTAACCCCTTAGCCGCGGTCGCGATTTCGCGGCTGTGCAGTGCTTTCGCAAAATGGGCGGGGCCGTGTCGGCCGTTGGACATTCTCAGAACCAGTGAGGTAGTGCTCGCGACGGCCAATGGCCGACGGCAGCAGGGAAGGGATTAAGTAGGATGAACAATCTGGGTGGGGGCTCTCATAGGGCATGGCCGATGTAATTAAGGGCGTGGCTTAAACCATTTAAGCAAAAAATCTGTACTTAGCATAGTGTACTGCCCCACTGGTATTTTGCTGCTTCTGTCCATTCATCCAGATATATATAACAACAAACAGCATTACACCTACAACACGCCAGGACTATTGGCTTTGTCAATAGTTGTAAATTGCATAAGATAAATAAGCAACAACTATTACTGTGGTGTATATAATATTGAAAATGCTTCCGTTCTTGTAGGCGAGGTTGTGGTGTAAGGTTAGAACTGCCGACTTTTGTTCGAGCCTCTTGCGGGCTCAACATTCTGAAATTCAAAACATACATATGTCCTTGTGTAGTGTTACTTTTTTGCGGTATATAAAACTGAAAAATTAGGGGCAGATTTATGAGGCCCTTGTGCCACGTTTACGCCGCTGTTGCGTCACGCAAGGCGGCATAAACGTGGCGCATCCCTACGAACGATTTACAACGTGACGCATCTAGGCAGATGCGTCACGTTGTAAAGCCCTGCGCCGCTTGTGGGCGTTCCGGCGTAGGGTGGGCGTTCCGGGGCAGGTGCGCCTCGCAAAAGTGGCTGAGTGAAATCTATGAGATTTCACTCAGTCACTTTTAAGCCAATGCTGCGTCAAAAGCCTGCGCCTGCTTGAAGCAGGCGTAGGTCTTGACGCAGCATTGTTAAAATGGGGCACCCCCGAGCCTTGCTGAAGCTGCGTCGCGCTTGCGACGCAACTCCAGCAATGCGCCACATTTCCGGCACAGATGCGTCACGCATCTGTGCCGTTTTTGCACCATGGTGCGCCGCATTATAAATGCGGCGCACCATGGCTGGCGGAGCTGTGGGGCACTGTGGCGCATGTTAACTGGCGCATCCCTGGGGAGGCGCCAGTTAACATAAATCTGTCCCTATGTCTTTTTGAAGTTACTTCAAACTCAGTGAGAGATGGTACTATTGCAGAGTAAGCTTTTTTTTCCCCACCCCGAAGGTAAAAATAAAAAGCCCGATAGGGACACGTCTCGGCACTTGCTTTTAACAACTACGGGACCCGGCCCACTTAAAGCCCTGACTATTAGAACACATTTAAATATACAAGAGTAATGTAAGTAGCTGGCATCTCATGATCAGCTGGGATGACTAAACGCTTTACATAAAGCGATCCATGTGACTTGTTTGTCAAAGAATGCTTCACCAGCCGCACGTGCCGGAATGAACCTAGCGCCTACATCTAACGACCGCTCGTGGCTATTTCTTGACTGATCGCCCCAAAGGTAACAAATTGTGCCCGTCAGCTGCTCTCTTTATTTCTGTTTTTTTAAAACATTGCTGGCGGCATCTCTGTGGTGGCAACTTTTTCCCGGCAGTCGCATTTCAGAGCAGCATTGCTGATTGATGGCGGGGTTTAATCTGACATAGTTGTGTTTATTTTTATGCCCCAATTGAGTTCTTTTTGTGCTGATAGCAGTCCTGATTGATGACACAGTTATGGTTTTCCATGACGCACAGACAGAAATGGCTATTTTGGGGCCCGTCAGCATTTTCCCATGACTTTTGTGAACGCTTTTTTCACTTTGTGTTTGCCCATGTTCAGCAAGAAGCGCGCGACTGTTAGGAAGGATGCCAGAGACTTTCAAAGCCCTATTATAGCATTTGAGTCTAAAAAGGCTAGCCCGTGTTCAGCTGAAAAGAGCCCTCGTTTTATTTTATGAAAGCCTTTTTCAGTTCATTTGAACTGCAATTACAGTCATTTACTGTACTAATGAGCAGTGCACTGCTTATTTTCAGGACTGGCCTTGATTCAGATTTGCCTACTTTTCCAGCCTCTTATTTTTAAATATATTCATAATAAAAATGAATGCATGTATGGATGTAGGGCCTTTCAGCTAGCCTGCTGCACAATCGGTCTGCTCACGTTTCATTAGAATTTTACCTGTGTACACCATAGCATAGTGCATGGGTCAATGGGTTAGCCCCCTTCATTCGCTGGCTGTAAATGCTGGATGAATGACGGATTTAACCCAGATCTCTTGACTGGGGGTGAATGTTTTGATTCGTTCTGCATTCCGCCCATCAATTTTGTGTCTTTTGTAAAGGGGTGATAGCATTTTTGTCTGATCGTATGTGATTAGCCACCTGTAAAGTAGAGCACTGCAATGTCAGGGCTGGTGTGCCTGTACTGTTGGGCCAATCCTTTATTTTTCGTTTTTGCTTGTGAAATGTCTTGTATTTAATGTATCTTCAAAGGGGGGCTCTTATCTTTTCTCATAACCGAATTTCTGTGTTCATTCGCTTTTGTGTTGAGCTTTTTTCATTGTTAATTTCCCCTTTCTGCACACATTTATGATACTTCTAGTAAAGCTGTTCACACTGTTCAAGCCCCATTAAATGTCAAGATAAGACCTCTTCCCATGGAAAAGGCAGCTAGCTTCTAGCAGTATTCTGGGATGCTTGCTTTTTATTATTACTTAGTTGTGTAAGGCAACTGCTTTAGCTATAGAAGGTTTGTGGCATTTCCTATTCATTCCTCAGTACCTTTCTTTGCACTTTGTAGGCATTATCTGATTGGCTTTTTCAACTTCATCTTCATGTTCATTATGATCAAATTCTAAATGTTGTAATAAACATTGCTCATTAAAAATAAAGCTAATATACAAGAGCTATTCTATATTTTACCACTAAACAGGCAGCCATAAGTGCAGTTACCCTTGCAGACAACAGGTCATGATTTAAATGGTGCAGCAGGTGCAGTAGCACCAGCCCCAAAAAGTTGTCAGAACTCCTCCAAAAACATATTATTGCTATATTTGACTGCTAAACCGGCAGTCACACTTGCAGTTACCTTTCAGTTAAAAGGGGCTTGATTTGAATGGTGTAGCCGGTGCAGTGGCACCGGGGCCAAAAGCTCTAGGGACCCCACTAAACCCAGACTATTGCTAACATTTAAAAAAATAAAGTCACAAGAGCAGTTAACTTGCAGACATCAGGGTTGTGATTTCAGTGGTGTAGCAGGTGCAGTGACACCTGGTCCAAATCTCTAGGCACTCCTTTAAACACCTAAAAATGATGCTGAGGTTTTACTACTAAACAGGCAGTCCCAAGTGGAGTTACCTTGCAGTTAAAAGGGGCTTGATTTAAATGGTGCAGCCGGTGCAGTGCCACCAGGCCGAAACTTGTCATAACTCCACTGAACACCAAATATTGCTATATTTTACTGCTATACAGGCAGTCACAATTGCAGTTACCTTGAAGTTAAAATGGGCTTGATGTAAATGGTACTGCTAGTGCAATGGCACTGGGGCCAAAAGCTCTAGGGACCCCACTAAACAAAAGATTATTGCTACATTTACTGCTAAACAAACAGTCACAAGTACATTTATCTTGCAGGCAAAAGAGTCATGGTTTGAATAGTGCAGTAGGTGCAGTAGCACCAGGACCAAAAGCTCTAGGCACCTCACCAAACACCTAATGTTGCTATATCTTACCACTAAACTGGCCTCAAAAGTGCAGTTACCTTATAGACAACAGGGTCATGAGTTGAATGGTGCAGAGGTACTGGGCTCAAAAGTTGTCAGAACTTCTCAGGCAGACTCAATTAGTTATCTTGCAGTTAAAAGGAGCTTGATTTGAATGGTGCAGCAGGTGCAGTGGCACTGGGGCCAAAAGCTCTAGGGACCCCACTAATTGTAGAATATTTACTACTAAATAGGCTTTCACACGTGCAGTTATCTAGCAGGCTTTAGGGCCATGAATTCAATTGTGCTACAGGTGCTGTGTCACCGGGGCCAAAAATTGTCAGAACCCACTCTAAGCACCAAATATTGCTATATTTTACTACTAAATAAGCAGTCACAAGTGCAGATACCTTGGAGGCACTATACCGCTAGTAACAGTACAATTTATTGCCTTTTTGTACAAAAACAAGTCCTAACACTTTAACAGACTTTCTGCAACTTACAGTGCACTACTCAGCAAGTTACAACTGACAACAAAAAGTAGCTTCTCAGTCACATAGGAGTAACCTAAGGCATTTACCAATGCTTGTTTATGTTTTTTGCCATTTTTTTGTACACTGAAAATAATAATAATAACAATTGCATGTTTTCTATGGCCAGATAAATTAACTTTGCAAATGTTTTTCAATCTTGACGTATTCTTTGAACATGAAACCACATGCATATGTTGCAATACATACAAAAATATATTTTCACAAACAGCCCTAGAAATGTGTTTTACGTTGTATAAATGTATTTTTTTGTTATTAAATACAAAAATTAAAAAACTTGAATATATCACGTATCACCTACGGGTTCAATACCTATTTTTTGCCTAGAAGTAAAAGGTTGTGACTAAGGAATCATCAAATAAATTAGCCTTCAACCAGTTTAGTGGTAATACAGGGCCTTTTTCTTGTCACTTACTATTGTATCTGCCTGGAGTTACAGTTAAGGCTGGATGCAGAAATAATGCTGAGATAGAGATGATGGTCATGTGATGTCCTTCACCCCACGGAAAAGGGGGCCTCCACATGGGCTAAGGGCAGGGATTAATTTGGGAAGTTTGCAGGTGCCCATTGTTTTCTTAGAAAGCTGATAAAGGTTGTGCCATAATCTGGGGTTACCAGATACCCATAATGCCTAGTTTTGATTACACTCCATGCCTCTTTCGTTACCACTTTACACTTCATGTATCTTCACTTTACTCCTACAGGCTGGTTTTTGTCCCTGTTTTTTCTCCTTATCACTGCTTTCTTATTTTTTTCTTCCTCCTTTTCTGCTTTTCTCTCTCTTGTTCTGGATCGAAGTCTCCAGGTGGAAAATAAGTCCATATCTCAGAATATAAGTGTCAATCCCCACCACCTGCAACTACTAGCTGGATGGGGTCACCTAGGATTCCCCCCCAATATATGACATGGTTTGGGGCACTGATACTCAAAGTACTGCCCGGGGGCCACATGCAGCCCTCCTGACCTTTACATGCAGCCCTCCTGACCTTTACATGCGGCCCCCTGGTCAACAGCAGTACTGGGCTGCTGTTTCCTCGACTTAGCATTTACATCAAAAAGATGTTAAAAAAAATAGCCAATTATTTTTTTAAAGGTTACGTGAAGTTAAGGAAAGGAAGTAACTATAGGAACACTTTCATTTTTAAACACATCTTGCAGCAAAAGTGTAAACATTTTATGAAGCATCTTCAAAATTCAAAAAGTGTAATTTATTAACATGCAGAACCATTTTTCCTTAGTACATCAGATTATGTCAGCTTGTTGAGAAGTATTTTTTGTTTAAAGTGATAGTTTTCAAACATGAATTTAAAAAACATTAATTCTTCCCACCACTGTGACAACACTGTCAGTATTGAACTAAGAGTTAAGTCAGTTGCTATTTGCATCCTCTCGGGTGGCCTGCGTTGTTATTATACATGAAAAATATAATAATTTATTCAATCAAACACAGGTGAGGATTTTGTAATGCGCACATCCTGAAGTCATATGTTTTTAGGTCTTCTAATGTGTGATAATGAAGAAAAAGGAGGGAAAGTGAAAACAATTGCCTAGGGTCACACAATTTGGTAAAGTTGGGGAGACTGGATTAATCCCAGGTTTTCTGGTTTCACATTGTGCAGTTCATTACTAGATATATGCTTTGCTTCCCCTTTATCCACCGTACAACATACACCATCCCACCAACCCTCCTGCCCCTACCACCACCCCGGCACATCACAAACCAACCATTTTGGCTCCTGGGTAAATGTTTGTGAGAACCCATGGGTGAGGGAGAACCAACAGACCCAAAACAAACCCTTCAAAATATTGATGACATTTTGAATGATTTTCCTACTACCTCTACTGCACATTCGGGAGATGGGCGCTTATTTTCATGAGCACACCACCTTGTAAAGAGGAGGTAATTGAAAGAAAGAAGCTTTCATCCATGAGAGTCGTGCATAGCATATTGGGTAATATGTCTCCTAGCTTTTGTCACTCATGCATTAAAAATATAGTGCTTGGTTACAGTGCATGCTAAATATGCACCTGATTCCCAGGAGACAATGAAAAAAAATATCATACAGCAAATGAAATTGAAACTGATGAGATGTTTCATAAGGTGACAGGAAGGTTTTGGTGAAGACCCCTGAAAGATGCTCAGCTTTGATAAGACGACATCTAATGTCAAAAATTCGTGATATGAATTAATCTGGGTGCACAATACAGAGAGCTGTGGCCAAAGCAAGTCAAAATTACGGCCCAAAATAAAGTGCTCATTTTCCTGGTACTTTTATAAATCTATGTAGTTCTATATCCATACCAGTTTGTATATACGATCACATGGTAATGAAGCTGCATGTGTAGCATATCTGTCAGTCCCATGTCAACAACAGCAAAATTTACAGTTGAATTTGCTCTCTTGCCCTGCAGAAGTTCCAAAGTGAAAACGGAATGAAACACATTGGCTGCTAAGTTGTTTCCTCTGACGAAAAATAAGGACATACAAATTAACTGACACTTTGGACTTTTTATTATTTTATTGAATTTTGGAGTGTGTTCTTCCCCAATTAGATTTATGAATGAATTGGGTCTACATACAGAGTGAGGATATCTGCTTTGGAGGGGTTAGTGACTGCAAGAAAAGAGAGGCTGATAACAAAATAATGGGGTTCTCTGTGCTGCCACCACCCTCAACCTATTCTGAGCGAAGGGATTCTAAAACCTCTTGCATTACATAGGGGCTTTTTGCAATGTCACAAACCAACCACCTCAATAATATCAATGGTAAGGCAATCGACTTGCAGAAATCGGCAATTGCTAGATGGAGAAATGCATGGAACAGCAGGCCTCCAATCGCAGCATACACACTCACAGAGTTCTTGCATTGCAACCTCTGTCTTTTGAGGGTTCAGAGGTCGCAATGTCTTAAATAGAGGAATGCTGTGCATGTTGCATACTTGGTAAGAGTATGCATCGACCTGTGTTACCTAGTTTAATCCTGGGTCGGTTTTGCAATAAGTGCCCTGGGCATTTGCACCCTCTTAGCGCGCCCCAGGGCACTTTGGTATTACAGAAGGGAGTGCAGACGCTTGTGCGTCCCCTTCAGCAATACCAATAGTGCTGGCGCACTTAAAGCGCCAGCGCTACCATGAGGGGTCATTCCCCCATTTGCATAAGGGTGTTCCCTATGCAATGAGGGAATTCCTTTACCTCTGCGCCAACGCTACATTACAGACAATGGCGCAGAGGCAAAGAAGCTATCAGGGGTGCACTCACAGTGCGCCACCTTCTAGATGGTGCACGGTGAGTGCGCCACCTGAGAACAGCCCTCTGGAGGGGAATAAGGGGCTCCTATGAGCCCCCCAGACATCCTCTTCAAAAGTGCAGGTGGGTTGCTGTCTGCACTGTGAAAACACGGAGCGGCTGCAACCAACCACTCTGTGGGCCTCATTTATGAGGCCTTGCGTCAGTTTTGCGCTGCCGGTGCGTCACTTTTTGTGACGCACCAGCGGCGTAAAAAAGGCGCCTTGTTGCGCCATATTTAAAAAGTGACGCATCTAGGTAGATGCGTCACATTATACCTGCGTCAGGTATAATGTATGCAGAGGGGGTGTTCCCCCGCAGAAAGCCTCGTAATAGTGACGCAGTGAAATCTGTGAGATTTCAATGCGTCACTTTTAGGATGCTGTTGCGTCAAAATCTTGCGCCTGCCTCACAGCAGGCGTAAGACTGACGCAAGCCCTTTCACATGGGGCTTTCCCCATGTGAAAGGACGCATTGCTGGAGTTAGGTCACTTTTGTGACACACTCCAGCAATGCGTCACATTTACGCTTACAGATGCGTCAGAAATACTGACGTATCTGTAAGTCCTTGCGACATGATGCGTCATAAATTAAATATGACGCATCAGGAATGTCGTATGGAGTGCGCAGTGAATAGTGACGCATCGCTGTTTTCACGCAGCGATGCGTCACTTTTCATAAATGAGGCCCTTTGTTTTCACAGGAATGTGCTTTCCCCACGGCAGCGCTAGTTCCCGGCCAACCTGGGGGCAGGGCGTTCGCCGTAATGGGGCGCATTGTCATTGTTGACACCCGGCGCACCTTTTAATAGGTGTGCCAAGCGCAAACAATGACAATGTGTAACACGGCCCCTAATATTCGTAAACTGCATTAGAACATCTTAGCTGTCAAATATTGATGGATTACACTTTTCCAATAGTTTCCACTTGCCCTTGGGCGGTGCCAAACAGTCCATACCTTGCAACTGCAAAGCATTTGTCCACGCCAATGCTAAATAGCTTTTTGTTGCCATCTTTTTATTGCAAATATCAAGGGACAGAATGTGAGCACTGTGATTTATAAAAACGTGCTCGCAACGAATGTTGCTATGGCTTTGCGACTGCAAAGTCTTTTGTGCATGAAGCCTCTGATTTTTTCTCTTCACGTTCATGATGAACCGATCTTCATATTTGTTTTTTTTTTTTGTTTTTTTTTCCATGCTGTGAATTTCAGCAAATATATGGGTATCTCTTTTTTTTAAATTTTTTTTTTATAAATTTTTATTGAAAAATATAAGTGGAATATACATTGGCAATTTGTATTTCTTGTATACAGTACATTTGTGCTTGCTTTCTTTCTTGGCTTCTCCCAGTTAAGAAAAAAAAAAAAAGTCCCAATCATTTGCCCATTTTGATTTTTTTTTTTGCAAGCTTTATTCAATAATAACATAAAAGCCGTTTGAAGTTAGATAGGATGCTACATCACCAGCCCGGTCACTGCAGGCCAATCAGAGCCAGAGTGTTGGAAGTGGGCAGGGACAACCCTACCTCACTGCAGCGAAGGTCCCTCATCCACCTACCTCGTGTATATCCACAGCAGTGAAGGCACATGTTTTGTATTCTCTTCTTTTTTGAATGACTTGAATGTGATGCTCAATTGAATGAAAGTGAAATGTGATTTGAGTCGCATTTATTCACTGATTTTGTGCAAGGGTGAGTACTATAACAAACAAATTCAATTTGCTTCAGGTCACGCAATCTATTCTTGTGTACATATTCTTATCAAACGCCTCTAGCAGTCGCATAACATCTCCTCATAGTTTAAGGGCCACTAGCTACCCCATTTAACCCTTTGTTCTCTAACCCAACTCACTCTGTTCAGTAAGCTCTTTCTGGTGGGTTTCAGACCATCTGGCTGCTGAATTGTCCCTGGATTTTCACAACAGGACAGGATGCTATTACAGTGTAAAAGTGTGTGCATGGAAACACATGTTTTAAACACAACAGAGCCCATGACTAGGAGCACATTACTGCTCTGCTTCATTTATTGAATTTTGGTTTTATGGCTCAAATGATTACAAAAGATGTATTTTAGTATTCCATAACTCTTGACATGCATGTTTTACATTGCGAGCTTACCTTGCATGTTCTTTGGAGTTTAAAAAGGCATTGTTTTCTCCTCTTTTACTCCTTTTTTTCGTTTAGATTGGAACATGGAATCCTACTGAGGGCCTTAATGTCACTGAAGTCTCTAAGAGCAGAGGACACAATGTCACCGACTCGCTGTCGAATAGGTCGCTGGTTGTCACCACTGTCTTGGTAAGCACATCTACATTTACATGGTTCAAGATCTCGAATGCAGTGTCCTTTTTTATCCAGAATGAGGTTATTGTTTTTCTTAAAAAGTCACCCAAAGGCAACTTCCAAGTGTGGCCCCTGTTGTCAGGCGAAGCATCGCAGGATGAGCACAGTTGTGAAAAAAGGAAAATGCTGATATTGTCACGAGCTGACCCATCCAAGCCGGAATCAAGAAGGGAGAGAGTACAAAGTGGGTATCCAGGGCACACGATAGAGTGGCCCGGTTCAAAGGACATTCCATCTTACCCTATCACCCTATCTCCCTGCCAGGTTCTGTTGTGATCCCTGGAATGCAAACCCACCTGTGGCACCAACACATGGTCAAGGTATACACAGCATAGTTGTTGTGACATTCTAATCCTGATATCCTGTAAAAAGTTGTCAATAATCCTGAGCAATACCAGGATTTACATCATAACAATCCACGGGCAAGGAATCTCACTCACCATACGGCAGAGGTTCCAAGTTGTCACATGTCATACATGAGTAAGAAGAGGTGGAAGAGGTGTGGCGCCACGGCTAGGACGACTGACTCTGGAATCTGGGGATCAAGGTTCGATCCCTGGCACCGGTGGCAGATTGGCACAGCACCATGTGACTCTGGGCAATAGCTTGCTTAATCTTCCCAAAGGCCCCCAGCGTCTAGAGACCCTTGCGGGTGATTGCTTATTATTAGTAGCTTGTAAGTCTTGCTAATGACCTTCCATTTTGTCAACTATATGTTTTTTTTTGTTCTATTTTCTGGACGTATAGAAAGAACAATGTAGAAAAGAAAAAACAGGACAGGATGATCTATTCATACCTGACATGGATCCGCTTGAGAGCTCTGACACAATCATCTGTCCTAGTAATGTGTGGCCACTAATTCTCTGAGTTTAGGAGACTGGCATTGGGAAGAATCTATGTGAGTGAAATGTGTTTTCTTGTGGTGAGGCAGGTAGAGCTCATGTCTCTCTGTACCTGTATCACTGTACCTATCAGCTCTGAGGGTGTAGCAGAACCATCCTTGTTAAGGTTAATGCTTGTAAAGTGTCTTCAGATTCTACGGTTAGAGTTAGGCGTCAACATAGCTGCTGTTAGGTCTTACAAAAATATTGTCTACAGAATTAGCATATTTGTGGTGTCGCCATTATTTTAGTCTGGGTTCAAATTAGCTTAGCTTATTGGGTGGGATTATTTAATCATATAATTACATAAACGTATTACCGTTTCCTACAGGAATTCGTTAAAATAAACATTTTGTGACCAAGATAGTTTAACTTTATTCTCAACAGCGGATTAGTTCCCTGAATAATAATTACCAACTGTAGGTGCTTGAATATTTGGTCAGCACATGTGTATAATGTGGAGAATAGCTCTTGGATCCCACATAGAGCAGGGGGTTCTGCTACAATGACAGCTACCCCTCCCCGTGCCTTGACTGAAGCCCAGGTACATTCATCATGTGCTCTTGCCTTGTTGGCATTGGCTGCCCTTGGCCTTCCACCTTCAATCGTTGTCAGCATCAGTCAGGAAAACATAATGAGCTCTGCCCAAGAATTGCTTTATAATTCAGATGTATGTGTTATGGGGCAAAGGGCAATATCGCTATTGATCTGCTTATGAGCAGACTGTGCTTTCACCTGGGGCACATTTTAACAGCAGTATCACTCACGACCTTGAGCCTCCCAGCCTTAGCTGGAATGTTGGACTCCAGCATCAGTTTTATAGTTTACTTTACTCTAAAACTAACCTAGAGGTGCTGTTTCTGGGATTCAGTTTAGATGTTGAACTTGTATGTGCCCCAAGTGTGCTCCTTAATGGTGAAAAAGTATGTTGTTATGGGCAAGAGACTCTTTAAAACACCCCAAGACAGGAAGGTAACTCCAATAGGAATGAGTTTACCCCTAACTGTAATCTGCTAGATGCGTTTCCAAATTAGTGAAGTAGTAACTGCAAAGTTGCAAGTTTTTGAAATTTTTAAACTTATTGATAAATCCCCAAAAAAGTGTTTCTGAAGTCACCAGAGAGTGCAACTAAATACAATTCATTATTTGTAAAATATTCAATATGCAGCAGAATATTTGTGAAAGTGACAAACCTTGCAACTGTTTGTCACCTTAGTAAAACCACTGGATCATTTTTAGCTGCACTCACAGACACTGCAATGGCAGGCCTGAGGTAAGTTTACCCACTCATGTGGGTGGCATAACCAGTGCTGCAGGCCCACTAGTAGAATTTGATTTACAGTCCCTGGGCAAACACCGTGCACTTTACTCTGGACCTATCAGTATATCAAATATACCAGGCATGGAGAACCAATCAGAATTAAACTTTACACAGGGAACACTCGCATTTTAGCACTGGTTAGCAGTGGTAAAGTGCCCAGAGTAACTAAACCAGCAAAATCGAAGTCCAGCATAACAGTCAAAAATATAGGAGGTAGAAGCAAAAAGACTGTGGAACTCACGCCAAGGATGCCAGGTCTAACAGGCATCAGAAAGGGTGCACTAGCTCAAGTAAATGTCAATATATTGCTTTCAGTTTGACCTTCAGTAGTTGTGATTTTACCACTTGCATTGAAAAACACATCCACTTTACTTCATAGTTTCTATTTTTTATGTTTTTATTATTCTTAGTGAATGTGACTTCTTGTTCGAGTTAACAACTGGGGCAGAAAGATAACCACAGTTTGTGTTGTTAAATGAACCTTTCTCCATGCCTCCTTTTCTGGGGACAATACCATCAAAGTAGTGAAAAGCTTGGGGAATAAAAGACTTTACAGCTATGCCTCTCGACACAGATCTAGGCGAGATCCATGTCACGTGGGACGCCCTTTCCTGTAGTCGGAGACAATCAGCTCAACATTGAAGCAATTGGCATGTGCTTGTGTGCAAAGAAAGAAACGCGTTGAGTGCCCGCAGTCCCATCGTCCCATTGTTGCAGTGACAAATTTTTCTCCAATTGATGTTTTGTCCATTGTTCCAGCGATGGCATGTGTCTCTGGGAGACTGGCACTCGCGACTTCATTACCCTGGGATCATTCACAGCAGCTTTAGCTGATTCTATGTATTTTTGGTACTTCATGTGGGGCTGTCCCAAGCTGCATTTTTCCTTCAGCCATATCTAAGGCCCATAGTAAACTTCGCTGTTTGGTGACATTTGCAAAGTTCCTCACTTTGACACATCCACATGAAAATCATGTCATTTGCTGAATTGCATACATTATTACTTACTCACTAACTAAAGGGTTCAGCAGAAGATATACTGTGCAGAAAAACATATTTGGTATCCTCCACAATGCCATTGTGCATGGAAAAGCTCTGCAAAAGATACATTTGCAGAGAAAGTTCTGCACACATTTTCTAGCGTGATAGAGATTGATTATAGTGAAAATGTACTCACGCTGCAGAGTAAAACTTTGCATGGGTGAAGTTACATTTAAAATATAGTGACAATCACAAAACTTGTCCGGTGACAAAATAACTTTGCTCACCCCTAAATCGAATGCTGGTGAGCAGATGAATAAGCGCACAGCACAATGGTTTACTAGCCTTGATGGAGGGACAAATGCTTTGAGCACTGGTTTGGTCCTAACATGTCTAACAGATATGTTGTGTTACTTTGGTTAATTTTGTGTTATGATACTGGCTTCATGATGCATAGCAAAGGTTTCAAGGCACAAAAAGGGATATTTACAAGCAAATGGCAAAGCGCAATGCTGGAAGCAATTTTGCAGCACTGCGTCATTTAAAAAAATGCAGGGATGCGCGGTATTCACAAGAATTCGGCACACCCCTGTGTTTTTACTGGGGCTAAAGATAGCTGACTGGCGCCAACACAGACATCCTTGTGTCATAGTGCAAGGGTGCTTGCATTGCAGGGATGATTCCTTGAAAATCAGGCAATCTTGAACCATGGTGCAAGGGTGTCTCTGTTGCAGGGATGAATATTTATATGTTAGTTGCTCCACCAGAATGCACCACATATAGAAGGAGCAAAAACAAGGAGAAATAAAAGTATTTGATCCTTGTTGGGCCAATCGAACACCTGTTAGTCAGTGGCATTCGTTTTTGGCGCTGCCTCAGATTTGCACATCCTTGTAAATCTGAGGCAGCATCAAAAACCAATAGATGTTGTGATGGAAAACCCACAGAAACACCCGTTGCATGCCCTTTTCACACAGAAAACTGTGTGAAAGTGTACCATATTTCGAAAGTGGCATTAAGCCTTTCAAAGTGGCTTAACATCACTTTGTAAATATGATGCAGGGCCCTGCGCCACTGGAACGTCAGAAAAAGGGATGTTCCGGTGGAGCAATCCTCTTGTAAATATGCCCCAAAGTTTCTGAAGAGGAACAAGGGAATAAACAGTTTAAGAAATGGAGCCACTTTTCATTTCAGGGTGGCTTTTTGCTGGGTACCTATGACAATGCGGATGATCTCTTTTCCAGTGTTGAATCTGTATCTTGGATAAATTCAGGGTTTCAGAATTGAAGTGAATTTCGCATGGCACCTTCTATAACAGCTGAAAGTTAAGAAGAACAATTTCTTCAAGAACCTTGGTCAACTTTGATCTAGACTCTTCAAACATCATTTCACATGCGCCCCAAGGTGTGGCATGATGGTGAAAGAAATAGTCACAGGAGGCCAGAGAGAGACAGATATCCGGGGTAAGAGCATGGGTGAGGTAGAGAACAAGTGCCAACTGGAGGTGAAGTTCCTTCTTCCATTAGACGAATACTGCCTGCACCACCTCCTTATCTGACATGATTGTGCCTGTGCATTGCAAAGTTTGATATTGTATTGCCTCCAATGTCACCTAGAGAGCTAGAACCCACCGAAATAAGTCTCCTTAGCTAGTGCTGCAGTCTAATTTACCCTCCCCTAGATTTTGGCTGCTCCAGCTGATGGCGGAGTGCTTGGTTCCTGAGTCTGAACATTCTAGCACCCTGCGATTGCACCGAACTCTCTCCGCTGTTACCGTTCATGAGTTCTATGTCATGGCAGTCCAAAGTTGTCGCATCGAGGCCAGAGTCTTGCCAGATTTTACTTGATAACCAGTGTCTACAAATAAGTTCATTTTAGTTCTATTTTATTAAATGTATCACACACAGGCACATAGCAATCAGACGCAGTGACTTAGTCTTACCTAGTAGGACATGTCACTTTTCAAATGTGGTTCAATGATTTGTGCACAAAACATATCTAGAGCTGCTCTTCGTGGCCACAATCATCTTATGACTTCAACAGAACACTTTTTTGTTGCCATACATATATTATCCAAAGGCGCTAGTTTTATTTCCATAAGTGTAATTTCCTCCTCCTGTTCCGTGACATTTTCACTTGCTCAGTCCCCATTCCAGCAATGACACCAATTATTGTCAAGGGGCATTCTCTGGGCTTTTAAAAGTTCATCTGTGAATGAGAACTCTTTCAAAATAAAGTTTTGTGAAAATCTTTTCCTACTAAATCTCTTTGGGATTAAATTATTTCACTAAGAGTGAGTTTTTAAGAGTAACACGTTGTACAAAATCTAGTTTTGAAGGATGAATTGTATTCCAAACTATGCAAGCTTTGAGACTTTGTGAAAGATTACGTAACTCTTAAAGGTTTGGGTTGGGCGTTATGAACTTTCACCCCCTCTACCATCTTACCTATACAGTCTCATCAGTGCACCTAAATTCATCAAACCGACAGTCATATTGAAGATATTAAGAAAGACCCATTTCTTAAGCCAAAGTACATCTTTAGGATAACGGTTAAACCTCAAAAGTCTTAAATCAATGTGTTGAAGGCTTCGGTCCCCTTGAAAAATAAAGCTAGTGTGTGTATGATCCATGTCTTATGCAAAGAATTTCACTGACAAAGACAAAATTACATTTTGCCATTCAGGTGATCCCTTTCCATACTTTTTCTAGGTTACTTGTTGCAAAATTGACCCTTTTGCGGCCATTTGTGGTGACGCAATAAAGCATTTGGCTGATCTGGGCTTAAAATAGAAACAAGTCTGGGAAGTGCTTACTGACATCAAGGTTTCCTAGGTTACATCTTGAATTGTGAATTCACATCAGTGGAGCTGGGGACTCCGGGGGAGCGATTTGCCAAAGTACACTCATAGTAGGAAAAACGACCTACTTACTTTCAGGGAGGTGATGTATAGTGAGAACGCTCTGGGGCGCTTCTTCCAATTCAACTCTGGTCATTAGGCCTTTGTAGTAGCCTGAGAGGATGAGGGGTTAATGACAATTTAGATCTCAATGTACAAAGTAAAAAGTACAGTGTGATCATGAGGACCACACAATAAAAGCCTGAGTCGGTAAATTGAAGTTAAAAAGGTTTATTACAAACCCAAACCAAGATTAATGTAAATCAATCTTAATAACATAGTATAAAACTATAAAACAACCAAAGGGAGACCAAAGCGGCTTACAATATCGGTCCTCAATAATAAAGAACATATAAGTCTCTAAGTAGCCGCGACATAGAAAATAAGTAAACTTATTTGATGGCTTGTTGAATGGTTTCAATCCTTCTCCGCATACATTGAAAAGATTTGCAGCATCCTCTAAACCCTATACTAATTTAAGGCTAGGGCAAACCCTATTGAAGCAAAATAGCAAGAAAGGTGTCAGCATCAGAACCTCTATAGATGTTCTATAAGTAAAGAATAATGTATAGCATGAAGCCACACAATCAGAAATGTCAAGCAAAGTCTGTACCTCTGTAAGTCTAAAGGGGATTTGACTAAACCCAGGGTGGGTACAAAAATTAAAATGCACAAAGAAAATTCGAGCAGACATGACTTCATACACATCATAATATGTTTTCCCGTTCCCAGAAAAGAACTTGATGCCTTGAACACTACTCACATATTCCAATCTCTGCTTCCAAATCGTCCTAGGTACCTCCCTTCATCAGATAGTACTAACTGGTAACACTTCGTCTTCATTAAAATCATTTCACCTTACCAACTCTCAATCACCTCTCTATCTCTGAAATACAATGGGATTTTCACTAACTAAGGAATGCCTTTGGTCTGCACCTGCAAAGAAGATAAATATGCAGAATAACAACTTTCACATTAGTATTAACTGCCTCGACTATTAGATCATGGCCCACAATCACCCTAAATTAACATATCTCTTTAAAACACATTCATTCTGCAATCTAAATATAATCCAATAAATGAAATCTTTAATAATGAATCAAGCTATATCATGTTGTACTTTTATATGTGGCACAATATACCAATTAATTTTATCAAGCAAAAATGACAACTAGATAGAATTTATAAGGAAAGCATTAACACATCTATGACTCATTCTAGCTATTCCCTGGTGAATGCATTGCATTAAAAGCATTTTAGCACACCACCTTACAAACTAAACCTATAGAAGAATAATAGCAGTCCACAGGTTTCTGAAAGAAAAATGTTAATATGCACACACATATATCTCAAAACACACAATAGATGGATGTTAGAATTGGGGTTTCTGGTTGGCTAAGGTATGCAACTAAACCAGGCAGAACCCACCACTCTAGTCAGGGAAAGGGATTTATACACTGAAGGTAACTCCTGCTCACACCCTTGGTAGCTTGGCAGAGTATTCAGGATTATTCTAGAGGCAAAGTGTAAAGCGTTTGTGCAACACACTCTCACAACAGTGACACTCTAGGCACAATACGAAAGAGACTCCACACAAGTTTATATAAAAATAGCCTTTGTATTAGTCATAAAAATACATTAGATCACAATCAAATATATCACTGTGACACTAGGCACTTGTCATGACTGCACTCAGGATCACATAAATCACTTGGCCAATCGGGCCTTTGTCATAACATCCTCAGCTGTGCATTACAGTAGCCACATCATAGAAACATCATGCCAACATTAGGCATACTACCATTATTGCACTGTATATAGGGTGCAACCCTGACAATGGGTTACCACAACTAATAGCACCACCTGTGCTCCCGCTACCCTTTATGCAGTAACTATCTTTCCCCACGTAGGCTCCTAGGCCATCTGCCCACCTACCACAGGAAATTTTGTGATTACTGGGACCTTTCTTAGCCTGTGAACCGGGGCCTCCGTCTTTCCCGCCATGGGCTCCTAGGTCATCGGCCCGCCTACCACAGGAAATGTTGTGATTACCCAGACCTTTCATAGCCTGTGAACCAGGGCCTCCGTCGAGGTTTCACCCTGTCAATCAGAAAGAAAATGTCCCTGGTGCTCACCACACAAAATAAGGGGTAGGGCGCAATACACACCCAGTCGCTGCCCAACACGAGCAGACAACTGCCGGGCGTTTGGACTGAATCCTGCTACTACTTTCCCCAGCACTACGGTGCTGCAGCCCGTCTTGAGTCCTCCTGTGCTGTTTGTACAGTTATAAGCACTGCACACATGTGTGGCCTCACCTTGGTTCCCCCAGTGAATTTCGTTTTAAATGGGTGCCTTTGCAGCCAGAGAGGGAAGCGGTACAGCTCCTTCCTGCCTGCAGTGCGCCGTCGCTGCTCGCTGCCCTCGCTGCTCCGATGCCTGACGCGGCGCCCTGCTGGTCTGGGCTGCCGTGGGCCACATCTTTCTCTCTCTCTGCTGTTTGTGGTTGCTAAGTAACTCCTAGTGACCTGCAACCAGTGAAACAGTGAATTCAGCCCCGGGCTCGGGCCACAGGCGGTGATCGGGGCAGTGCACCCGACAGGCTAGAATTCCCACACGTTCAGCGCTTGAGACGGTGCACCACCCAGAACGCCCCAGGCATGGCAAGCTGCACACTCTGGTGGCCCACATGAGTGCTCTTCACCTGCTTTCTTACAGCACCTGGGGAGAAAAAGCAGTGCTGCACAAGCGCTTTCTGACAGTAATCAAAGCGCTCACAATGCGCTATATTTTACCAGGATAAGCGTCAAACCAGCAAGGTGCAAGTTAGCAGGCAAGCACAAGAGTTTCTCAGGCCAGTGCTGCAGTCCTTCTTCTCAGCCCAAAAGGCAGCAGTTCAGCACCCCAGAGGAGTAAAGTCCCAAGGCGGTTCCCCCTGGGAAACCAGCAGCCCTCTGATATTAGGCAGAGCCAGCAGTATCTGGCGGTATACAACGTTTACAACGCGAGCGTTACAACGAAGTACCATTACCACGCAGTTATAACAGCGAAAGTTGTTACAATGAATTGCGCTGGGTGGCGCTCAAGGATAATAAATCATTTAATTTACTATCCCAACACCTTCCCTACTATCCACGGGGACTGGTTTTGGAATGGTAAATTATATTTTTTAAATTTGCGCCCCCCCCCCCCAACGCAAGTCGTTGTAACGACTTGCGTTGTTACAACCGCGTTGTAATGGTACGCGTTGTAAACGTGTGCGTGGTAGTGACATACATCCGTATCTGGCTACCAGTCCCACACCATGCCCTCTTGTCTTTCATGGGGTCACAGCCCCTGTACTTTTAGGACCAAAGTCTTTGTTCTGTGGGCACTGCAAACACTATATTGAAGTGCACAATACCCTCATTCACATTTCCAGCCCCGATCCCAGACACACCACAGGGGGGTGGAGCCAACATTGTGGAAGGCAGGCAGAGCCCTATTCAGGTTCAGGTGCAACTCCGCCCACCACATCAAATGCAGACCAGCCCTATTCAGGAGGGAAACTCCTCCTGCTGCTCTAAATTCAGCCAAAGTTTATTCAGCCTAGTGCTGAGCACCCAGGAAAGGCAGGACACACCTCAATACCCCTTGTGACTGGCTGGAGTTAATGCACATACCCTCCTTCCTGTCAATCAGAACCTGACGGTCAATACACATTTATGCAGGACACAAAGACACATAAGCACACAGAAAAGACCACTTCTAAAAGTGGCATTTCTAAAATAGTAATAATAAATCTGCTTTCACCAATAAGCAGGATTTACCACTACTATTCCAAACATACCAAACATGGTCAGGCTACCCTTCTCAGATCAGAAATTACCACTGAAACACATATCAAGGAATCCCCAATGCAACCATATGAGAGGGCAGCTTCACAGCAGTGAGAAACCAAATAGGCTGTTTGTCACTACCAGGACATGCCACACAGTTAAGGGCAATGTCCTACTTTTTACCTACCCAGTGCCCTGTCCTTAGGGCTTGCTAGGGCCTACCTTAGGCGTGCCCTTGTGTATTAAAAGGGGAGCTACAGACATAGCAACCACTTTAAGTGCCACGTCACGGCGGCAGTAAACAGCGCGAGCAGGCCATGCAGTGGCAGAGGCCTGAGACAGGCTTGAAAGGCTATCTCATTGAGTAGCGCAAGCAGGGCTGCAAGCTCACTAGTAGCAGTTAATTAACAGGCCCTGGATATTAGGGATACCACTGTACGAGGGACTTATAGGTACATTGAAAATGCCAAACAGGTGTAGACCAATCTAAACCATGTTTACAAGAAAGAGCATACGCGCTTTAGCACTATTCAGCAGTGATAAAGTGCCCAGATTCATAAAACCACCAACAACAGGTCAGAAAAAATACAAAATACTGGAGGAAGGAAAAACGTTCTGGGATGACCCTGCAAAAAGGGCCAAGTTCAACGATGCACTTCCATGCCTTCAGTGCACCATATCTGTTAAGTGTTACTGTGTCACATGAGTACATAAGGCCATATATGTGGCCTCGCCAAACATAGATGGAGGCAAAATTATGCTACTCCAGTAGTCTCTCAGAATTTCTTTACACATTGCTCAGTAGGTCATGCTATGACCGAAGACCTTATGCACTGGAGGGGACCCATGCAGCAGTCCATGACTAGGGCGCCAGATGAGGTAGTGTTCGTCGAGTTACTTTAATTAACCTATCACATGGTAGAGGATGCAATAAAGTATATTTTAAAAAACTTACATGAGAATGTGTGTGGGTGTCATACAAAATTAGCGAATAAGACGACCATCACCCTGCTTTGCATGGATGCAGCGCCATTTTGTATTACAAAATGAATACAGAGTTTCAGTTCCCTAGACCCGTGCATGCTTCTCTCTGGCACTTGCTTCCCAGCTGACCATGCATTGTAGAGTTATTTTCAATTACCTCGGTTGATCTAGTAATGCCACAAAGAGAGCAAAGTTGAAGAAACAGAAAAATGACGGCGACATGACATATGTCAAAACTGGCAAAGTACCGAAGGCTTCAAAGCCCTCTCTGCTTTGCCTCCCTGTCCTTCCAACTGTAGCAGAGCTCGAAATAACTAAGGACGACTTTGTTTCTAGGCACGCCATTTAGACAGTCATTCGAAGGCATAGCCTCATGGAGATTTCCGTCTGCACACCTTCCCCTCCACCCATCTGGAATGAGAAATTGTATTGATGTCACCTACACTGCGCACTGCCAAAACAAGTGAAAACAGCCACACCGAGTGTGCAAGAAGCTGTGTCTAATTAAATTCTTCGAATGCTGTCTTCGAAAAAAAGGGAGACGTAGCATTTCGAAAAAGTCATTAGCATTTCACAGATAAGGCAGCCCTTTTGGGAGATTTTTTTACGAGGGTGTGAATGAGATGAAATAGCCTGAGGACGATTCTTTGAAAGGGGAGAGCTTGAAAGGTTATTTTTTCTTACTAATATTGAAGTGGCTGGAAGTAGGAGAAATATTGCCCCGGCAGCCATCGCCGTTCTCCCAAAGCAATATGCGAACTGTGAAGATCTGAAATTGAGGGCACCTTGGCCGAGAAATCGATTAGCGAGCTGAGAGAGCTTGTGAATTGGATGTCTGGCCATTTTCAGTAATAAATTGTGAAATAGTCCGTGAATAAGCAGTTCACAGGGTTCAGAATTACCCCCTAGGAAATGTTCCAGCCCCTCGGATACATTACAGAGGCGCAGCTCCATTTTAATGCGCAGCTTATTAGCTGTTAAATATGTATGTTGTTCCTCGGCCTTACAAAAAAATGGATACGGCTATATGGAGTCTTAAAAGCTGTAGCTTACTTTTGCGACTATTTAGGTAGATGCTTTTGTTTTGGTTGGGTCACCTAAGTGGCCGGTTCGTCAAGGACACAAGGAAACAAAGGTTCTATGATCCACCATATAGAAATTATTAGTAGCTGTACCAGGGAATTTAAGAAAGTGTTTTCATTAGTCCCTCTCAAGCATGAGCATTAATGTTTAAGCGAATCTCCCTTAAGGGAGAAGACCCCAATCCCAGAGGGGAAGGGATACAGCTGTGAAGCACAGCTGTTTTTGTTACTCGGGGCCGATATTGCAACACAGCTAAATAACTGGCCCCCATCCTTCCAGCTTTCCGGGTAAACGCCCGATGCCCTGCTTAAGGGCTCACACATACCTGCTTACGTCAAGGGGGATGCTCGCGCCTGCATCACCAGTATCCACTAGTAACAGAGCCTGCACCGGTCCACCTCGTGGGCTGATTCTCATCTCTGTACCAGTTGACCTATCAATGCTGCTGGTGCCCACGCAGTACTCCATAAGTCACGTGTTCATTCCTTTTGATGTTCCTAATTGTGCATACAGCGTGCAAGCCGCCCCCAAACATCATTTATCCCTGCTCCCAAACTCCTATGGCAACATAAAAGACATGAAGCAGGTTGTTGTTGATCACTGCGTAGTCTTTTATTAAATCTTAAAGCAGAGTAATCCTTTATTCATCTTTGATTAAGGTACTTGACCATTTCTTCAAGGCATAGGGATACACACAACACGCTTGTTATCAAAAGCATTAGATTATTTCCATTCCAAGGAATAAATTATTCAAACAATAATATTTACATTCCAATCATGGCCATTGATCCTCGTCATGGCCCATTTGCTCGCTGTGCCAGCAAGCCCCAACTTGCACTTTTTTCCACTTGTATCTTTCCCTGTTAGTCCTCCTTCCAGAGAGAGGCACTACCTCCAGGGCACTGCTTCCCCCTTGGCCCCACCGGACCGGGGTATACCCCCTACAACGTTTCTTAAACTTATACACAGGCAATCTGGGTCGGGCAGGAGAGTCCAGGACCACCAGCAGGTCAGTCCCCCCACCCGACAGCCCAGAGCCCCCCAATGAATGCTTGCCCTCTCCAGGGTCAGCCAGCCAATGGCAAAAAAGGAAGTCCACACCCTTTTCTCGCCTGGGACCCTGCCACAGGGGGAGGAGCTTACTGGCGCTCTCATCCTCCCCAACCTATATCTTGCTTAACTGCTCGGGTGCAACCCTCGAAGCACTTACCAACTCGGGTATGGCCAGAAAAACCAGGGCTGCCAGCGGTTCAGCCCCCTCTCCCACCAGCCTGGCTCTCAACCAGCTACTTACCGGCTGATAGCAAGTACTAGGCCTCCTACCAGCACCTCTAAGGATCCGCCTAACACACCGTCCATCATGATGCCTGTGTTTTTAGCCAACCTCCAGGCAGGTCCCATCCTAAAAGGGAACTCCAGGGTAACACAGGTAGACCTGAAGTATACGACTCCAGCTGGTCAGTCCTTTTCTTCTCCAGCTAGGCTCTTATCAGGTGCCCTCACTCATGCCTTCAATTTGGTATCGGATAGCCCACCTATGGCTCTCTGCCTAAGCACAATGCCAAACCAGGCAGAACTGTGTCGGGAACTCTTCATTCTTTATCGGGATGAGCTGTCTGCCCAAACATCACCCCTCCCTAAGCTCCTAATGAGCCTCAAAATGCCTGTTGCCCTTCTGATTCCGTGTTTGTAGACCAGCCCCTGCCTATGCCAGGCCATCTGCTTCGCAGTCCAAACTCCTGATACTCCTGGTAATGGACCATGGAGGCTCAACTCACAAATCCGTTATTATAGACCATTCTACCAAAGGATGCTATCTTGCTTCCAAGCAATGTGCTTTTGATAGCTATACCTGCTAAATAGATGACACCTACCCAGTTCTTACTGCCATCTCGAAAACTAGTGTTTAGTCTTGACCATCCCAAGTCACCTCTCTGAGGACTATTGCAATGTCCACTGCCCTGCGCGGACTTGATCTGTGGATGGGGTGCCCTGGCAAGAGGGAACAATATGATTGCAAAACCCTTCATGAATATTGGCACCCCCTTATCGCCATGAATCAGTAGGCTGCTGAGAGCTGCTGGACTGTTCTCGTTGTCCTCATAATTCGATGTTAATGATCTTACATGTGACAATAGCAAAACTAAGTGCATGCTGGACACGGCTGCCATCTCGTACTCACTGTTCAACTTCCAAAAATAGCTTGACACATGGAAAAACCGATATGGAGCAGTTTGTGCACCTGCTTGCAACCACAAATGTCCCCCAACCTCCAATTATTGAGTCCCTTTTTACCTGGCAGAGAGTGTATCTTTGGCCTGCTGACTTGCGCTGACTCTTGCCGCCCACCGCCACATGAGCCATTTAGGCAGTCTGATTTGACGGTCCCGGGTGGAGGCGGACATCGCCGGCTGCGCAGGACTACAGCACCCAGCATCCCTCACGGCAGTGGTAGGAAGCCCCGCACACGCCGCCTACACCACGCTGAGCGCGCCGGGAGGCGCTTTAAAGCATTGCAGGGCTCCTGCAGCGCGGGACGCACGCAGCCGTGCCTGGGCCAAGCCCGGGCCAAGGGAGGGCCCGTCCGCCCCCGTCAGCGGCCGAAAGAGACCAGGCTGGGCCAGGACTCTTGGTTCTGTACCATTGTTCGGACACATTGAAAAAAACGCCGCTTTGTGGTAATTATTCACATTTTTAATGGTCCAATTAACCATGAGAACTGATACTCAGTAAACCAGGATTTATATTTTGATTGTTCGATGATTGATTGGGGGGTTGAGTGGGGATAAAAACCTATAGGCATCAAGCTTATAGATATTTAGGCTGAAATTGCAGACCTGTTAGGCATAATAGTGTTGTATAAAGATTTTGCTTACTATTTGTTTTCTCCTTGTATGAAGTGGTTACTGTTAATTAATTAAATCCTAATATTTAAGAGCTCAGGTGGGGTAAGCTCCGTCTTGGACCTTCCTAAGATAGAAATTACTTGGAGGGCAAGAAAATGGGGAAAAGAAAATTACATACTACCCCCCCGGACAGAAATCGAAGAAGTATAAAAACCCTGGTGCTCCTCTTATGAAATATTTGTCTGGTGCGGTGGGAGCATTGGAAAAAGAAATCTCAAATGTAGAAGAAGAGCTGAGCAAAGAGTCACCTGGCCCCACTGGTTCCAGTATTATTAATCTATCCTCCCCTGGAAAACCTGAAGTGGTTGCCAATCTTACACATGAGACAGTGGATGTTGTAAAAAATGGCTGTGGACAAGTAGAGAGTGATGAAATATCAATTATTGATAAGGAAGGTGTCTTGTTACCTCCTCTCAAAAGAGTTTGTGTATCCAGAAACCCGCCATTATAGCTCTACCACCACAGATTCACGAGCCTCCCCAAATATCTAACAATGTTAAAACAAAGCAAATTAAAGCATTGGGCAAGGACTGTCCAGCTAACTCCGAATCAAAAGAATGACAAAAAAACATAAATAACAAGGGCACAAGTAAAGGCTCAGTTAGTCCTGCTACGGGACGTATTATGAAAGCAATCGTCGACTTAACCACTTTTGTCAAGGATGCCATTAACATCTTGGGAAATAGACTCGATTTAATCGAGTCAAGTCTGGCTTCAATTATAGGACACTCAAAAGATGCTAGATCACAGAATCCCGAACCATGTAGTAATAGGGCATCAGCTATAAATCATAATTACCCCTTACCTGATTGCCCTCCGACGCATGGCAAGCAAATAAATAGTGCTGAAAAGGTAGTTAACCACGAGGGACTGATGCCAGACGAGTTTAAGTGTTTAAATGTACAGGAACCTAAAAGGGTCACAGCGAGAGGGAGTATACACAACCAAATTTATATAAATAGTAAAAAGCAGCTTCCGATAGACAATTGCACCAGACCAGATAGTAGAACAATATATAATCAGGAGCATAGCAACACTGTTTCCAGTTTGAATCTTCCACCCGCTGCAGCCCTGTATACGTTGATCCTGGCTAATGTACCATCTTCAGAAGAGTGCAACATAACTGTGTCGCAAACCCATTCGCACAGCATCAGAAAAATGTGTTACCAAGTTTTCAATTGTAAATTCATTTTATTTAGAAGTTTTTCATAATTTATCCATCTTGACTTCATTAATCACGGCAAAAACTGCCCAAATGTCCATAAGCTTCACACAAAATAATTGTGCCCATCCAGGCCTCTTATTACATTGCGTCAGGACATTTCAAATTCATGGATGGCAGCAAAAGAATTATTCCCAATGCATTTCGAGCACCTTTTTTGCTCTTCGTCAGGGGAAGCTGTTTTAATAAAATGAAAGCCACGTTAGTCCTCCAGTTTTCTACTCCGACATATCTATCTGACCTTGCATGCTATAAACATAACCTGCATTCTCTGCCCTTTTAAATAAATGAATAATTTACACACAAATTAACCCACAATACCTGTCTGCCAAAGTGCAAAGTTTACTGAACGCAGTAACCTCCCCCTCTCCAACCTCGTTGTCAAACCTGCCAAACTTACACCTGCGTTTACATAAACAGTACACATACCCAGGAACTTAAACGTGTTTTAAATATCTCAAAAACATAATTACATTCCCATCTTATTTAAATAAACAAAAATACCCTCCCTGATGTAGTGCCTTCAAAGTTACCTGCTTAAGGACGCTGATCGTTTCTATTCAATACCATCTCTCTGCTCAATCTTCCCTATAGTCATTGCGCGCTATTTAAACATTTGCTTCTGCGCAGATCACTACTATGAAGTGACCTCCTTCACCTTTAGCTGCACCCAATCCTAGATGAACAGTCCTTTAACCCACATCTTTCCACCCTGTGTTTCCTACTCTCCATTCACTACTTCATATCCCACAATCCTTTGTGAAACAAATAAATACCAACTGAACTTTTGAATAACGTGTGTAAAATACAATCACCGTGAAAAACTTCAGAAATGCAACATATAACGAGTTACTAACAAATTAAAAATTGGTTCGAGATGCATATTATATTTGAAATCATCTTGCAAGTGTCCGTAATTACAATGTACTGTTTGCAGTATCGAAGCCTCATAAAAGGAGGAGTATGCACACAAGTTCCTTATATTTCTTCATGAAAATTAGCAGCTTTAATCGTGAGGACATTGATATTTTTAAATCCACTTGTCTTTTTTATCCAGTTCAGTATCGGGTGCATTCCAGCTTGTGAGGCAAGAGTCTCATTGTGAATGCATGTGAAGGTAGCCGTTGCACACCTGTTTGTCTTAATTTCTTCACGTTTGTCATTTTGTTCCTTATTTTGCGTGCAGTCTGGGACCGTGCCTCGCCTCATTGCACGGAAGTAATAAATTCAGAAGAGTGCAACATAACTGTGTCGCAAACCCATTCGCACAGCATCAGAATGAAGATGACAGGGAAAATTGAGTAATGTTGAGGAATAAATCATCACATTACCTAGGAGTCAGGACTGGCCTGTCACAAGAGATGTTTAATGCCTTTAAAATGGTCAGACGTGTAAGTTGAATAGGCCCTAGCAAAAAGTCGCTAAGAGGGTACTGTATAGTTCTATCCTTAGGCTCTCCCATCTTAGCCCAAGAAATTCTGATCCGGCTAGGTCCTAGTAGACTTTTGCCAGAAGGGATAAATGTGTTGCCCCTGGGATTCTTCTATCGGCCAAACCTGATAGATAGCCGCAATATAGCCACGCCGGGCAGCATTCATAATCCTCAAAACAATCATATGAGGTATAACCTACATGTCACAAATCGGTTTGGGCCATTATATTCACTGGAGGATGTGGATTGACATACAACAGAAACTGTGGTCATGAAACCAGTAAATAGCCAAGGGTCTTTAGCTTCCCAAGGTGATGACGAAGGGGTACCCGTGGTAGAATTGATGGAAATAAATGATATGAATTTTTAGAGGATTCGAGAGCAGTTGTACCGTCGTTGCCTCCATATGATAGCATGATAACAATAAACCATCAAACTTCCAGTGAAACAGGTGATACCCTATTAATAGGTACCCAAGATCAGGGGTGTAATGTTAAAGTAATTAAAAAAGTAGGACATGACTCGGTAATCAAAGAGTGAAGGAAGGGCAAAGATTGGGAGGGGAGAGTAAGGGCGATAAAGCCTCCACCCAAGCACACGGGGGGTAAGAATAGCCTATTGGAACATCTCAGGGCTTCAATCTAAGGTTAATAGTATAGTTTGGACTGATTTTATTAAGGATTTTGACATCCTATGTCTATAGGAGACTTGGCTGCTGGAAGAAATAGACTTTGATGGTTTTAAAACGTACCATGTCCCGGCAAGTCGTTCAACTCATGAGAGGCCCAAAGTGGGGATTTGTATGTATGTTTCAAATTTACTGGGGGTGTTACGGATAAAAGTGTTAAAATCGACCAGTTATTATCATATTGTTGCTATTGACATCTCCTTGCAGGTGAAATTGGTTGTTATTAATTTTTTCAATAACATAGATAGGAGTAATGTCGCCGATGTGTTATTTGGCATGAATGAGGAAATTGAGAAGCTGAGTGATACAACGGGGAAGGACTGTATTTTAATATGGGGCGGGGATTTTAACACTAATGTATATATGCAGCCGTCGTGTGGGTATGGGGACCCGGATGAAGAAGTTTTAGGTCAAATGCCCCACTTCATACATTCAATGGTTAGTGAAAGTTTTAATGAACTCATTCCAATGCACGATATGGGATTCACTAATAGGATGTGTGTCCCAGCTATTGATTTTAGTCCCACATTTGTAGGCCGTGGTCATAGCACACTGATCGATTTCATCATTCTTCCTAACCGATATGCGACATGGGTGGAGGAGTTCATCACCCACCCAATAGGGATCAGTGACCACTTTCTTTTAAGCATTAACATTTTATTGCCTGACAAAGGTTCCGGTTCTGTGGTACAGAGTTTAGCCTGGACCCAAGGATGTGCCCAGGGTCGACAGAACGGATACTTAATATGTTGGGCAAAGAGTGACCCTGAGGTCACGAGTTCAAAAATAATGCTAGAGGCAAAAATCCCCATAATCAAGTCTTTACAAGAAGAGATCTCTCCCAGTGAGTTGCTGGGTGCTTTTTCTCAAATTACAGAGATAATCCCCAAAAATGTAATACGTCCTAGTAGGAATCAAAAATTAAAAAAAAATGGTTGGTTTGATTCTCACTGCACTAAATCCTATTCCCTTTTAAAAGCTGCCCTACAAAAAACCAGTAAAGGATTACCAGGAAATTAGGGGGCTACGGAAGGCTTATACCATAGCTAGACATAAGCGAAAGAAGGATATCAAGGAACATGCTTGGATAAATTTGTTTGAAGCATCTTTAAAGCGGGATTGCTCCCTTTTTTGGGAGGCAGTGAAGGCCCCTTTTTTCTCTACCAGTGGGGGAGCAAGGATCGAGGTGGCAATAAGCTAAGATTCTTGGGTTGAGTTTTTCTCCTCCATCTACGAATCTGGGGGCAGCACCACTGATGCAGTTAATGAACAAGCAATACGCAATGAACATTTTATTCTTATTGATATCAAATTTACGCATGAGGAAGTACGAGCTGCCATAAGAATGAGCAAAGGAGGGAAGGCTCCAGGGCCGGAAGGGACTCCGATCGACCTGTACAAACATAAGATCGAGTTATGGGCTCCTTTATTAACACGTGTATTGGAAGCCAATTGTGAAAGGGGTTTTATTGAAACTTGGTCAGAGTCCATAATTATTCCCATCTTTATAAAAGGGATCAGGAAAATCCGGCATGTTACAGACCTATCTCCTTGCTCAACTCCCTCAAGAAAGTGGCAGGTAGAGTCATATTGAATAGAATGCAGAAATGGGCGGAAGACAATAAGGTACTTAGCCCGGTTCAGTATGGTTTCCGGGAGGGGAGGGAGACTGTTCAGTAGGTCCTAAATTTTTTCCATGCTACACGGAAAATATATGCAGGCTAAGCAAGGCAACTTATTTGCGGTCTTCGTCGACTTACTGCGGCATTAGACTGCGTAGACCACAACAGATTATGGCAGATCTTAGAAGGTCAAAAAATTGAACCTCCCCTTATATCTTTTTTGAGACAATTATATGCAGGGGCTACTGCCAAGGTGAGGTTCGGATCAAAAGGGGAATGTACAAGGCCTTTTACCGTAAAAAAAAGGTGTAAGACAAGGCTGCGTACTTGCCCCGTTCCTCTTCAGTTTATACACCAATAAACTGGATGAGGTACTGGTGGCTTGTGTGAGAGACTCGACGATAGTTAATAACAACAACATCACCTCACTTTTATATGCAGACGATGCAGTTTTAATGGCCAGAACACAGCTTGGTCTTCAAAAGGCCCGTAGCACCTATATTGATTTTATGGCTAATAGAGGTTTGAGGCTCAATGTTAAGAAAACATTTGCCATGGCCTTCGGTAAGGGTAAGAACAGGTCCAGTACCCTTGTAGCTGGGGAAGATAGGATTGAGCTCACAGAAACATTCTCCTATCTCAGGATTCTATTGAAGGACTGATGTTCTTGGGGACCAGCAATAAAGAATAGGGCCTTATTATTTAAGAGGTCGACAGCGGCAGTGATGAGTTTTGCCAACAAGATGGGTAAGAGGCCACCGGAAATTTTATTGAAAATTTTCCAGGCAAAGTGCATTAGTGTGGCTATATATGGAGCAGGGGTTTGGGGACTACACAATGTGTTACCAATTCAAATAGTAGAGAATGCTTTTTTAAAGATTTATTTTAGCCGTTCTACAAAGTACACCCGTCTTTAATTGCCATTGTGAATTGGGAATCCGCTACATTACTGATGTTATAAAACTACAACCAATGCTATTATGGCATGAAGTTTGGAGGCCACCAGATTTAGGATTTAACCTGGAAATAATTAAAGATTCCATGGGTTTGGATCAGGCGAGAAAGATTCTATAGTTGAATTATATCCGAAATCTCTCCAATGACATGAGTAGGCCAGAATTTTTTAGCAATCCAGATTCTTTATTTAATGTTTCTAGAAAAGATCTCAAAGCACTGTGTTTGAACTATTTTGAATCGATATGATTGGGGCTGGAGTTAAGTAAAAAATCAGTGATGAAACACCAATTTATTATGGTTTCTACTAACATCCAGCCCTATCTAGTGTGGTGTTTACGTGGTTATGACAGGTATATTCTGACATGGTTTAGATTTGACTGTTTCTTTCGCCTGGTCACATTCCCGAACACCAATGATTGGTCCAGAATACTTATTAAGTGTCCGTGTGATAATATGTCAAACCAATCCTTATTTGGCGAGATCTTTTTCTGTAAATTCTATGCGATTGAACGGGTTTAGATGGATAAAACCCTTAATAAAACAGGGTCTATGGCAGCAATGCCAACCGGCCCTTTTATTCGTGCAACTACTTAATGATGAGCATTGTATGGGAATTATCTTGGGGTTTTTAAAAAGTATTTTGAGAAAAAAGAAAATGTATCAGCTGTTCTTAAATGTAAGTATGTTTGTATATTGTCATGAATTGCTGCTTTTATGTTTTTATCAATTTGTGAAGTCGAATAAAGCATTTTCTAAGTCTAAGAGTTGCATACTAGGCGACCACCTGGGCCTGTCGAAAGCCTTCGCTTTGTTCTCCATGTGATGTTGTATTATGAGTTTGACTGTTGACCCTCATTCCATCTCCTAAAGCATATTATTCTCTGCCAAACCGAACCACCCTATCCTATTGCATGGGCCATCAAAATAAAATTAAGACATTGCCCCTCCCAAGGCTTATTATATGATTGTGAGCAAGCTGGGGACTGTCCTCCCTGGCCACTAATAACTTTAAAGTATGCAAAGCTGTGCACTAATATCCTGCTTGCACCTGCTCTTAAGAGTGGCAGCAGGCAGTGCCTTGGCTTCCTAAACAGGCTTTCTGCAAACGCGTCTGTGCAACTCAGCCACATAATTTGGTCTCCGCCTGTCATCTTGCACCAGCTCTGTAAGCTTTACCACATCCCAAAGAGACCGTCAGAAAACCAAAGATCGACCCTTGCCCCCATTCTATTCACTCTTCTTGCCACCACCCAGCACCATAGTTAGACGTAAAAAATGGGTGTGCAATCAATAAAAGAAAATGTCCCCAGGATTGGTCAAAGTGGAATGCTTCTGACTAGCCAGAATGTGACGGAAGGTGCCCACAGCTGCTCGAACTGGATTATTGCTCGCAGCTGGGCCCTGTGTGGAATCATGTAATGCTGCACTAGCCACGTTTCCAGGTCTCGAGCAAATTGGCCTCTTTGCCACCGGAGGGAGAATTTGGACAAACGTACCCTAAAATAATCGGAGACCAACCAAAGACCTGATTATCGACAGAGCGCCGGGCTCTGCGAGAAATGATGTCTCTCTGCACAATTGCGTTTTCTTACTCCTGGGGAAATAACAGCCACTGATTCTGGCAGGAGGGTGTTCTCAAATGTACTCTAAATTCACACAACCCACTGCAGATCTGGGTATAGCCTGGCCAGCACCCCAAACTAGGGCATTCTGGGCAAAGGTTGCCTTGCGTGATCTTCCGTAACATGGCGGACCCCTAGCTACTTTGAGGTATGCCTATGATATTGTCATGGGAGTTTGTGTCGGACTTTGGCAGATACAGGCAAAGGCTGCATTGCCTGAATTGTAAAATGTCTTGAGGCTCCTAGGGTCTTCTCTCACTGGCTAGTACTTGAATATCTTCTGGGTTATACCACGCTCTATATGAGATCTACAATTTTCGACTGGCATGTACCCCGCCAAAATAAGTTTACACACGAAAAAGTGTCCCCAGAGGTATGATATCTTCCTAAACGGCCTTCACACCCCTTCCAAGTCAGACGGTATTTCTGAAAAAAATGTTTGGAACCTGCTCATGGTGCCCTTATCAGTTTCTGATTACTGGCACACTGATGAGCTTTGTAGGCCAGGCTGGTGACTGGCTACTTCCTGGGAGTTCTGTACCAACAGTACATACAATTCTTTTGCCTTGGGAGGAATAGTCAGACGCTCAAAAGGAAACTAAGGAGCCAGCATATGGCTTCCATTGATTGAGTCATCCTGGAATGCCGGAGCTCGGTGCCAATGTAAAAACTTAGCATGAATAGATTAGTAATAATGCCCCAATTGATGGCCAATCACGGAAGAACACTGTTAGGGGCTATAAAGGGGGTGGGTGCCCTGTAAAATCTAACACATGTAGTCGATTTGGGGGCCCCTATGCTATGTGCTGGGTGCCTGGGCTATACACATATACATTAACATTTTTAAAACCAGTTCTAAAAAAGTGATAAATATGTAACCCCGCATAAAGACTTTAAATATATATTAACCCGTTCCCAGCGTCGAACGTTCAGCGCCCAGTGCTGAACGTTCGGAGAACGAATGCTGACCCGACGGCCAACGGTCGTGCGCAGCACTGGGGAGGTAGCGCTCGTGACGACTGTTGGCCGACGGCAGCAATTAAAGGGTTAATATCATAGTTGTAGATTCGATAAAAAAACAGCTACACATTCCAAATTCAAAGGCACAGTCCAGAGCTTTACATAATTATTATGCCCCCCCCATTTTTATCACGTAGCACCCATGCCCTGCTCAAAAACTTAGCAACTCCGATTACAGCAAGGTTGGAAGAGTCAGATTTCAGTATTCTCTTCGCAACCATTGCTGATCTGGTTCCCATGAGCAGTCAAACTGGTTTCAACCAGGTACTCCTTGGTTTGTGATAAACCGGGCATACAAATAAAAAGTGATCTTTATCTTCTATCTGGTCTTGGCAGAATAGGCACTTGTTACTAATAGCAATGTTCCATTTGCTTGTTAACCATCGCAGGGGTAGTGTTCCAACCCTAAACTGGTGGTAGAGCTTGCGGTCAAGTTGTTACGTTATAAGGTCTCAATAGCCCTCCAAGTGGGGTTCATCCCTGATGTCAAGGTTGTCCCACGACAAAGATGGGCTGATATGGGAGGAGAACCTCCTAACGTTGATCAACTCCCAATATGCTGCTTTGTAAAACCTTTTTGATGGAAATTCCACAGTCTCGGGGTGTTCTCAAAGATTCCTCATCCCCATATCAATCAACAGGGATTTAACACCAATCAACCATGGGATCTGTTAGAACTGGCTATTTCTGGTTGGCTAAGGTTGACGCCAAAGCTAGCCAGAAACCACCATTCTAGTCAGGGCAAGGGCGTCACACGCCAAGATAACCCCTGCTCACCCCCTTGGTAGCTTGGCACGAGCAGACAGGCTTATCCCGGAGGCAATGTGTAAAGCATTTGCGCACGTACACAACAGCAACAACATCCTAGGCACACCACAAAAGGAACTCCACACAAGGTTATATAAAAATGACTTTTGTATTGTCAAAACACATCAGATAGTATTCACACAATATACAATGTGCCAACTGGCACGGGCAATATTCACAAGGGATTATTTACAGGACAGGGCCACATGGGCCACTGTCAGAATCAACACTTTTAGAGCTAGAAATACTGTTAGAAATAGCACTTTGTAGATCATAGAACAATAAGAAGTTTCACACATGATGCATAGAACATTCAGAGGTGTAGAAAAGACACATGATGTATAAACATACATTCAGAGGTGTAAGAACAAGGCACATGACGCATCAAAACCCATTCAGGGATGCATAAAAACATTCAGAGGTGTAGGTAAGACACATAATGCATAAAACACATTCAGAGGTGTCACAGGCATAATGGCATAGCACATTACGCATAACTCACTTTTGGGCCTAACCAGTAAAAACTACAGTAGGCAATCTGTCACTAGTCTAAACACATTAGACTCTCTCCCTAAGCATAACTCACATTTAGGGGCGTATCTCACATAGTGAAATAAACTCTCACTAGCATAAACCTACATAGTTAAAATAAACTCATATTCACATAGCGCAAACATCACCTTAGGCAATTACTATCATAAACATAGCAAAACCACATTGCGCAAAAATCACCTTAGGGCCTTACGCCCTACCCACATACCAGCCCCCTTGGCCAAATGACCATCTCAAGGAGACTCAACAGCCCTGTGTCCAGAATGTCAGGGCGCGCTGCCAATGCAGCGCCAGTCAGGGGTGCGCCACCAGCGCAAACCTAAACGTTGCAGCTGCCTACTACTTGACTACTTGCTGGGCAGCTGATGACAACAACAGGGCCTGAACGTTGCAGCTGGCACTAAGTGCTGCGCAGCTGTAGAAGGCCTGGCACCACTGTGCCATCTCTGTCCCACACAGGGACTCTCTCTCCCTTGGCGCCTAAACGGTGCAGCTGCCCACTAATTGCTGGGCAGCTGGAGACAAAACTGCAACATGGGCTCTCAATGGCCCTTGGGACAAACTGCGCCCACTGCTGGAGCCACACAGCCTCTGAAAACACTTGTGTCCCCCAAGAGCCTCACTGGGCTCTAAACATCATGTGGGCAGTGAGCCCCTCTGGACTCTAAATATAAAATGCCCTCAAGAGCCTCACTGGGCTCCAAATAAAGTAAAAGCGGCCACAAGCCTCTCTGGGCTCGACAACAAAGATGCCGGGACTGAGCCTCGCAGGTTCGGAAGAACAAAGGCCCCCTGCAACGTAGGAGCCCGCTCGGGGACTCGAAAGCAGAGATATGCCCCCTGAGCCTCGCAGGCTCGAAAAACAACTATGCCGCATTTAAGCCTCTCAGGGCTCTTCCACAAATATGCCCCCGGAGCCCTTCAGGCTCTCTCGTACATGAGGCTTCGCTGGGGGAGCGGCCCGCTGCCTGCGGGGCCGCTCTACCCCAACAATGCCCCTACATGGATGCTCACACTGCTGGAGGAGGGGGCGGGCACCGGCAATGTGCCCTGTCGCCCCCCCTCGGCCATTTCAACGGAGCCCCACTTACCAGGACTCTTGACGCGCCGGTCTCTTCTTCGCCGCCAGCCTCCTCTCGCTCTCCAGGGCTCTCCCTCGCTCTTGGGAGCCCCAGGGGGGAACTGCGGCTTCTCTTGGGAAAGGAGTAGGCTCCTCGCCGCTCCCTGCTTTGTCTCGCTCCGTGGGCGGGACTTCCAAATATCCTCGGGCCGGCGGCCAATCACGGCACGGCCCAGGACAGAACGTCACAAGGGAATCCCGGGCCGGCAGCCAATCCCAGCGCGGCCCGGGGACGACATCATGAGGGGTCCCGGGCCAGCGGCGGTGAACTCGGGGATCGAAATAAGCAACTGGAAATCTGAGCAAATGCCGGGTGGGCACCGACCAAAGCAGATAAGGCTCTCCCAGGCGCCAGAGGGCAGTACGCGCTCCCAGGCGCTACAACAAAAATAAAGCGCTCTTCAGCGCTAAAGCAAAAATCACAGCGCTTCTAAGCGCTGAGGGGCACAGACAGCACGAGTCTCCTCAGGAATTGCCCCCCCTTCAGAAACCAGGGGCCCAGCAACAAGGTCCTACTAGGAGCAGAGGGCAGGAGGGTCAAAAGAAAGTCCTTCAGTCCCCAAGCAAAGCAGAGGGGTCCCTAAAACAAAGTCCATCCAGCATTCAGGGCCATCAGGTATCCAGGGGCTGGGCAGGGCCCAGGGAGGCAAGCCTTCCCCTGGGCCCAAGCAGCAGCACAGCCCTGGCAGGATTCAAGTCAGAAACAAGAACATTTTGTAAGGGGACACAGCCCCTTTTTATACAGTAAAATCCTTTGTCTAGCAGGGTGCAGGCAATGTGAGAACCAGCTACAACTGGTTATAGGGAACTCCTTTCACTGGCCAGGCTGGAGACATCAGACGCACCCCTTGGGGTGGAGCCAGGTTTGTGTGGGGAAAGCCCAGCCCTATTCCGGCCCAGGTGCACCCCTCCCCTCACATCAGCATGCTAATCACTCCATTCACCACCGGGGCAGACCCACCCAGGCTCTTGGAGCCAGGCTCACCAGCCAGCTCACCAGCCAGCTTCAGACAATCACACGCCAGACACAAATTACACAAATATGCCAACTTCTAGAAGTGGCACTTCCACACTAGACACAATCATGCTGCATATATCACTGCGCAGCATTCAATCCCGCGAGTTCGCACATACCAAACTTGACCCTGCACTCCCCACACATCAGGAACTACCATGGGCATACATATTCCCTATTCATTCCTATGGGAGGGCACGTCACTCTCACCACACACACAGAGAGCTCACGCACTGTACACTGTACCGCAGTGAAAAAGTGCGCAGAGGCCTAAAATCACCAACACCAGGTCACAGAAACAGGCTAGGAAAAAGCAAAAAGTTTCGGGGTGAACCTGCCAAAAAGGGCCAGGTCCAACAGGATCTTATAAGAACGGCTTAGCCCCCTTACTTCCAACAACGCCCTGGCATACAGGTGGAGCTCTGGAGTAATCCAGAGGCACCTCCAGAATGCCAGCGGTCTATAATGGGCGACATCTTCGAGTGCCTGGCAACCAAGATCGAAAAGCAGTAGAATTCGAGGTGAGGATTGGGGCAGACCCACTATTGATCTCATAAATTTATTCTGGGCTGTGGAAAGTGAGGTTACATTTAAAAAAAAACACAATTCTGCCCCATATAAAATTGCTGGGAAGATTTTGGTTGTGTAGATTTTAACAATAGGGGCAATAACCTGTGCTCCTTAAGCATGGTACCAGCTAGCTGAGCATGTTTTAGCGCTAGGATGTCTAATTGGGGCTTCCAACTCAATTTATTGTTAAATGTGACACCCAAGTAGGTAAAAACATCTGTCTGCTCCAACGGTTCGCCATCCATAAAGACGCGTGCTTTTTCTGACTTTGACCCATGGAGCACCATGAATTTGGTTTTCCCTACGTTGACCAACAGCTCATGTTCGCGGCAAAACACATCAAAACGAGACAGTGCCAACTGCAATCCCTGTCTCGTTTTGGATATTAACAAAGTGTCGTCCGCGAACATGAGCAGAGGCACTTTCATGCCAGCTAACATTGGCGCATCCGTTGACTGGTTCGTAAAATACTGGACCACCCCATTAATAAATAAAGAAAGCAGGGTGGGAGCCAGCACACACCCCTGACGGACGCCTTTGTTCACCTCAAACATTTTGTTGACCTCACCTGGTTTGCCCCAACGAACCTGCTCATTGGTACCTTCATGCAATTCGACCAAAATGGCAACCAACTGTTTGGGCATCCTGATTTTCATTAATACTTCCCACAACTTCACCCTTGGAACAAGATCGAAGGCGGATTTTTGGTCCACAAATGCTTCAAACAGCATACCCCCGCCTAAGGTAACCTCCCAATAAATAAATACAAATTTAAAGGCTTGGTTAAGGGTACCTATGCGAGACCGAAACCCTGCTTGTAAGGGTGACAAGATGTCCGCTTCAGTCATCCATCCCTGTATCCTGCCCAAAATCAATCGTGCAGTAATCTTTTGCACTGCATCAATTAAACTGATGGGTCTGTAGTTGGCCGGAGGAGAGCGGTCTCCCTTCTTGTAGATCGGTATAATCTCTGCTCCGGACCAGGATGCAGGGATCGGAGCTCCACGAGCAATAGCGTTAACTAATAGCTTTATATATAGGACCCATAACTGGTGGTCCTGCTTGAATAAATCGGTAGGAATAGAGTCAGGCCCTGGAGCCTTGCCACTCTAGATTATTTTCAACACAGACTCCACCTCACTATTTGTAAACTCCAGTGGACTATCAATTTGAATAGGCGGGCGGCTTCATTGCTATTATGTGGCGCCCTAAACTGTGCTTCAAAAAATAACACCCATTGCTGGGGTTCAACATAGTTACTCATGGTTTTTGCCTGCAGCCTATTACCCCACTTAAGTTGTTCCCAGAATCGAACCATGTTTCTCCCATTACAGGCATGTAACAGATCCTTCCATCGATCCTCATCCCAGTCTCTCTTAGCTTGTCTTAGTGCTGTTTTATAATTAGCTCTGCACTGCTTGATGTTGACCTGGGACCTCGATTTAATAGCTTCCACCAGTGCTTTATGGACAAGTCTACATGTGTTATTGTACCACAAGCTTGGCTTCAGCGGGCTGATCTTTTTACGCAAGTTAGTCTTAGTGAAAAACCCTTTCAACTCACCAAAGAGTTCATTATGAACAACCAATATATTAGCATTTAGCACCTCCTGCAACTCACAGGCCGAAAGTTTATCCAGGGACCTCGAAACCATAGCCCTGAATTGCACAACAGCCCTTTCATTAGCGGCTATCCGCGGCCACCGAACCCTTTTTAAGTCATTAGAAATAGTTACCATATTAGGGTAACCATTAACTTCCCTCTGAGAGGAGCTAAAAAACTTCTATCATAAATTAAAAAAACCAGGGGATTGTGGTCGCTTTCAGCTCTACTCTGTACCTCCATATCTAAGACTAAGGACCACAGCTCCACATTGACCAGTATATAATCAATGCAGCTGTTATACCTGCCATTATCAAAGGGCACAGCACCCTGTCTATTGGACTTCGTCCTGCCATTAACCGCCCTTAATCCCCATTCCAAACACAACCCCTTCAATTGAAGGGCGGCCTCAGACCATTTCCTTATGGGTTGAAGATCCAAATGAGGAACTCCCCACAATGCATCTACGTCTTCACTGAGCCTTCCATCTTCAAAATCCAAGGGTTCGAAGGTAGTATTAAAATCACCGGCAATGATCCGTCTGCTAGTGTTAACCTCCTGGGACAGGTGGCTTTCTAAAGTTGTAATAACACTAGAGCTCCTGCCACCAGGTTGGCCCCTCGAATACACATTATTATTCATTATATCAAGTCCCTTTGTTGAACTGACCCTTATGGCCAAAATGTCAGGGCTATCAATATAAACCTTGTCTACCCTTACCCCCTCAAATTGCAGAACCCAACAAGTCAACCCTCCTACTAGTCTACCTCTTTCTCCCCCTGTGGCTGCTTTAAAGAAGTTTAGATAACCTACATGGAAAACTCCTTCTACAGACCATGTCTCCTGGAATACCCATACATCCATGCACTCTGTGTACGCAGACCAATCTATAGACATTGTTTTCGCTTCAAGGCCTGCTATGTTCCAGGAGGATAGTGTCATGAATGGTCTCGAGGGACTAAGGCCTTCGTTCCCAGTGGAAATCAATACCTCATTTATATTTGGTTCCATTGTTAATGGTTGACCTAAGCTAAGGGATCTTAAAAGAGGTTGTACCTCAGGATCAATGGGAATATCCCACAGTTCGCTTCCAGAGAGTACATTTTCTAAGCCAGTTATCAGTATATCCCGAGGAGGGACACACCCACATCCCTGATTACAACTGGTGCTAGTTAGGGAATTCCCAACTGTCATCATATTGTCCCTACTACCTATTGCCCGCTTTACAGTATCACACCCTCTCAGTCTACATCTTCGAGTGTTGACAGCAACTCGAAGTGATTGTTGGTCTGAATGGGGAAGTCTAACCTATTATAGACCCCTTGAGGGGCCCGTGCATCCCTATTTCTGAGTGACACCCATTGATTATAGAAGAACACTAAGGGGAGTAATCTAATTTCCTCTGCCTCAGGGGGAAAGTGATCAGCCAACTCTAAGATATGATGGACCAAAGGGGGTGACCTGAAGCTCAATACCACGGAGTCACCAGCCATAGATTTAAATGAGTGGCCTACCCAATTGATACGTCGTACCATTTTAAACTCATCAAAAAGTTTGTGTCGAACCCCTGTCTTCTTACTCAGGAAGTGGAGGGCCTTATTTTTGAGCGTTTACCAATGCTCTCCAGTTCCCTGGGGGAGAGGGGGTAAGTTCGCTAGGATGACCGTATAGGGTGTGGCTTCTGGGGGAAGAAGGAGACTAGGTAACATAGCTGAGCCCCCTTCTATTCCTTGCCCATCCTGTCTTCTGTTAACATCTGCCCCACACTGCTGTGTTGAGGGAGGAATACTAACAGGCAGAGGACAAACTACTCTCGTCGCTGGTTCTGCCCGATCAGTACTTCGTTGGGCATTTAACAGGTTTCCCTGCTGCATCTTATGTACAGAACCCCAAGGAGCTGCATTGGACCCCCCATTAGCCTGTATAAAGGGTTGCTCAAGATCCCTTTGGATGCTGCAAGCTAATCGTTGTTCAATCTTATTAAGCCTGGCATCAACTGAGTCTAATCTCTTAATTATAGTATCAATGAGGGCTGCTATATGCTCTCTTAATAGGGAACACAAGTCTTCTTGATTGAGCTGGGTACTTGAGTGAGCAGCGGGATTATTGCCTGGGGTATTTTCACCCGAGTTTACAAAAATATAAACCCCACTACATTCATTGATGGCAGACAATGGGTTTTGTTTGGATGGGCCACAACCTTTCCTTTTTTTAGTGGGCGGTTCGGCTACTGTCCCCCCTTAAGCCTTTTTCCCCCTAGTCTTTACCATGGCAGGGCTCTGTAGGCTACGCTGGATTTGCGGGGTACCCAAGGAGGGGGGCATAGGCATAACACCTGGGAGGAGTTGTATCACAAGCGTGTTTCAGTTCAACAATAGACTGTGAAAGGGGTATCTGGGCACTAGGCAAAGAGCCTACCTAGATGGTATAGGTTCAAGTGAGAGCCTACGCTCTGTTGCCTCTATCTCCTGTATCAAGACCGATTCGGCTCTATTTAAAAAAGCAGCCAGGGTGCCCACCAACCTTCCTTTTACTCATGGTGATCTAGATGCCCTGAAGCCGATCAGTGGCAACACCCCAGCTCGCCTTCAGGCCCAGACAAGAGTCAGAAAAGTCACAACTTACAGTTCGATGATAAAATGTAAATAATGTGGCCCAGCTCGGCCCCCTCCGGGCTCTGATCGGTGAGGATGGACGCGCACGGGTGCGCCCTTGGCCCAGGCACGCCTGCGTGCGTCCCACGCTGCGTGTGGCCTCCCTCGCTTAAGAGCACCTCCTGGTGCTAAGCAGTGGCACGCTGAGGCAGCGCCACTGAGGGCTTCTGGGTATTGTAGTCTCCTCTACACGCGGTGATGGCGATGTAGCCGTTGAGTGCGGCAGTGGCCACAAGCTGCCAGCGTCCTCCTTCAGGCAGCAAAATGAATCCGGTAAGGCAGCAAGATTAGCAGCGTCGCTCTGCGTGTGGCCTCCCTCGCTTAAGAGCACCTCCTGGCGCTAGGCAGTGATGCACTGAGGCAGGGCCACTGAGGGCTTCTGGGTATTGTAGTCCCCTCTACACGCGGTGATGGCGATGTGGCCGTTAAGTGCGGCAGCGGCCGCAAGCTGGCAGTGTTCCCCTTCAGGCAGCAAAGGAATCCGGTAAGGCAGCAAGATTAACAGCGTCATCATCATAAGGGCTGACACAGGAGCTGCCTGGAGAGGACAAAGAGAATTAACCTGCCTCTCCCAACGCTTTTATACCTACCGAGGTGGGGAGGTCGACCCTCCGCCCTTTGATGGCTTTGCACTGACGGGGCACGCCTTACCTTCTACCTTGCCGCCTCCTCCCTGTCCCCTTCCTGCCTCAAAGAAAACCATGCCAGCTCCCTCACGAGATGCAACTAAGGGCTCCACACCCCTAGGTGTGGGTGGCACCGATAAATTGTGAAGTCCCCCAGTTCACAACTTCACAATTTTTTGTGTTTAAAAAAAAAGAAAAAGGATATTCATTCCCCCTCTGGTGTGGCTTAAAGACAGATGCTGCCCATCCTGTTTAAAAGCAGATGGTAATGACAGCACTGGTTTAGTGTAGAGAAGATGCTAATGCTTATGACTCTCCACATTAGGGATAATTAATGCTCTTGCCTGCAATAGTTCACCACAGTGATGCGCATGTGTGCCAAATGTACCTGCTTTTCATCCTGCACTGTTCAGCCTGCCCTTTGCCTTTCAAGATGTTTAAGGACATCAATAACAGACCAGCACCATCTGTCTCTAATGCCAGCCACCTCTTGAATGCTCATGAATCAAGCCCACCTTTTCTGTATGCCTGTTCCCACACCTTCCACTGCCACCAATAGCTGTGAAAGACTTCTAGTTCTCAAAAATACACCTGTGTGCATCCCTCACAATGCAACAACGTCTTGATGTATAACAAACTCAACACCTTTCCTGTCTCCCCATCTACCACCTCCATGCAGAGCACTGCATGCTCTGCCATCTTGCATGCCACTCCTCCTCTTGACCACAAAACCTCACCTGTTTGTATCAGAAACGTGGCTCAAATTTTAGAGCATTTAGTTGAATAACTGAAGTGGGCATACCAAAAACTCTTCTGATTGCTGCATAAAGCTATTCAAACATTCTCCACCGTAGAAGGAGTCATCATAACCAAACACAGAGCCCACACCACCACTGTTTCCACGATCCCCATGCCTTCCTCAGACCAGCTGCTTAAGTTGAAAAAAATGTTTGCACATTGTTCTGACATCGGTAGGCATTTATTTGCCAATTTTGTTTAAAAAACCTTTTTTTAGTTTGAGTGCACTATGCAATATGTAATGTGATAATAAAGAACGATTTTTCGTAAAGAATATTGGCAATGCTTTCTGTTCGTTTAGGATTATATTGTCTGTACAACAGGATTGGGAAATGGATTATTGATTTATGGTCTACTGGGGAATGTTTTGTTAAAAGGGAAAATACACCTTATACCACAGGTCCATAAAAGGATGAACCGTGTTCAAAGAGAGGGACCTACTGAATCTGAACTTCTGTTTCTTTCTCCATCCTCATTAAAACTCCAGTCTTTCATTGCTCGCCTCATCTTTTTATTCTCCTGTACTTTGATAGATTTCTGAATCCTGGGTCCACACATCTCACAAACATCTAGCCATGGGAGCGTTCCGTTTTTGTATCGCTTTCCAAGCTTTCTACCAGTATCTGTATTCCAAGAATCAGTTCGCAATTGATATTACATTATTCACTAATGTTCCCACCCAGAGCAATTACCACTTATCTAGAACCATTGCCCACAGACACATTGTTATACTCCTATTTAAATTCTTCATCATACCTAAAGTAGTAACTTACATGTTATGCTCTTTATTTCAAACAGTATTCTCCCCACCCCATTCAAGAGCACCAAACACCAATGGGGATCTGGCAACATTATTTTCAGAGAGTTCACAATCTTAGGCAATGACCTACTCTAATTATTCTCTACCCAGTCATCCTTGGATTAAAATTACTCCGATCTCCACTTTGCCATATTGTAAACCTTAAGCAGTATAGGCTTCCTCTGCTCTACTGTTGGAACTTGCGCTTTCTGCAGGTTCCCACCCAAAGATTTGCCTTCCTCCTCCTTTTTTTTCTGACATTGTTTTTGTTGGCTTTAGGACTCTGGGCACTTTAAAACTGCTAACCAAGGCGTAAGTGCAAATGCTCTGTATCCAAAACATGGTAACATTGGCTTATGCGCAATTGGCATATTGAATTTACTCCTAAGTCCCTAGTAAAGTTCACTATATGTGCCATGGGCCTGTAGAATAAATGCTACTAGAGGGTCCTGCAGCACTGATTTTGACACCCTTTCACTTGCCCTTTAAACATTACTCAGACGTGCCATTGCAGAGCCTGTGTGTGCAGTTCAAACTGTAATTTCGACCAGGCAAGTTAACCTACTTGCGAGGGCCAAACCTTTCCTTTTATTACATATACGTCATCCCCAAGGTAGGCCCTAGGCAGCCCGATGGGCAGCGTATAGTGTATGTAAAATTAGGACATGCACTTTTGAGTTTTACATATCCTGGTAGTAAAAAACGGCTAAATTAGTTTTTCACTACTGCAAGACCCATCTCTCCTATAGGTTAACATTGGAGTTGCCTTCAACATCTTTTAAGTGTAATTTCCAATTGGGAAATTTGGAGTTTGTATCCCTGCACTCACAATTTAAAATCACAATTGATGGTGAAGTCGGATTTAAAAAAATTTAAGTCTGAAAATGCCACTTTTAGAAAGTTGGCATTTTTTTACTTTAACCCTTCTGTGCTTCTGCCTATCTCTGAATACATCTGGGTTGGATGACAGCTGGGCTGTGTGCATTTCCTCTAGACAGTCAAACAAAAAGAGCTGGGTGGGTGTGACATTTGCATCCTGAAGGCCCATCTCCAGGCTGATGGGCCTTGCTGAGGTAGATTGGGAGGGAAGAGCTGATACTTACACCTGAAGAGGGCTGTGTCTTTCCCCTCAAAATGAGTTTCATACTCCCCTGTAGTGAGCCTGGAGCCAGGGCAGGAAACACAGGGTCCTTGTGATTTTCAAAGGCCTTTGTGAAGTCTTTCCCACTTCAATGGCACATTTGGGTATAAGTTCTGGACCTCTGACATCCCCAAATCAGAACTCTACTGGAACCTAGGCTATTCTGCCTGGACGAAGAGCTGCTGTGCAGTAGGAGGAACTGCCACTTTGGTACCTGCATTGCTGTGTTGGCCTGCTGCCAGCTGATTGCTGTGCTGTAGGAATGACTACCACTTTGCTAATGGCACTGCTGTGTTGACCTGCTGCCTGCTGCTTCTTGCCTGTGAGTGAGAACGTCTGGACCTGTTCTCTACATCCTTGAAGCAAGTTTCTCCAAGGGCTTGCTGGCTGACAACCTGTTCTCTGAAGTTTCAGGGTCACAAAAGACTTCTTGCAATTCTGTTGGTGCTCCTGGACTCTGCCATTTGTGAGTCCTACCATTGCCTGAGGTGTCCCCTTCAGTCCTAAGCCTCGGAAGTGGGTTCTGCAGCTGTTTTCTACAAAAATTGATGCAGTGACCCCTTTGCACTGATCGCAGTGCCTTCCAATGCAGTCGTAGTGCCAATTCCACGATGATGCAGGTCACAACTGTGAGGTTCGACGATGGTGAAGCGCTGATCCAAAGATGCCGCTGTGAGACTCAACTTCGATTAAGCGCTGATCCTTTGACACCAACTGCGAGGCTCAACTCCCAATGCATCAACCTGACTGTGTGATTCAGAAATAATGCATCGAGTCTTCAATGTAATCGCTTGCTCCATACAAAAGTATCGTTTGAGTAGGTCCTGCGTGGTTACTGTAGCTGGCCTGCCCCCCATCACGGTCACCCTGAAATTTGGATCTACCCCTGCCATGCAAAACCTCAAGTAACCTTTTAGCACTTTTGACTTCTATGTACTATTTTTGGATTTAATCTTTAAAATTCATATCTCGACTACTTTTTGAATTTTTGTCATTTTGGTATTGTTTTACTCAAATAAATAGTCTCTATTTTTGTAAACTGGAGTGGAGTTTTTTTGTGGCATTATCACTGTTTTACTGTAATTTATGTGTTGCACAAATACTTTACACATTCCCTCTCTTAAGTTACGCCTCACTCATCTGTGCTAATCTACTGGAGGGTGAGCAGAAATTAATTTAGGTTGTGTACCTGACTTACCCTGAAAAGGATTGTGGTCCCCACTTGGACAGGGTGAACACCTCTGCCAACTAGAGACCCAATTCCTAGCATCTGCTTATATGTGCACACCCAGCCCTTTGGTTCCAACCATTAATGAACCAGTTAAAACAAACCTGCTGCCACCTGCACACCATCTTGTGGAAGAACAGCATTCGTCCCAGCAGAGATGCTAGTCTGCTCCTTCAAGCAGCGTACTGTTTAGAGCTTTTTCTCACAGATAGATTCCAGTCTACCTTAAATATGTTCTGGCATTTCTCTAACCCTTATGGGAAAACCTATTCCTTGACCTCATGTAGTGTTTGCCAGACTCAATGACCCCTTCATAGACCGTGCAATAAACATTCAAAAGGAACGTTGGGCCATATGTACAAAGAATAGTGACATTATGCAAATCGCTATTGAGAAATCGACATTCCTTATGTATGCAACGTTTTGTTTCATACTTACGATTCCTAGTGGATTGAAAACAGACCTGCCTCATGAATATTAATGAGGTAGGCTGCAGTTTTCGACCCATTAGGAATCACAGCCATCACAGGGTTGGTGGCCTGCTGGGGTGAGCCGTTTACCAGGTCTGTGATTGCCTTTGGATAAAGGCTTTTTTCTTTTTGTTGAAATGCAACCTATTTTCCTTAAATAAAAGCAGAATATGGTTGAACAATAAAAATTTAAACATTGTGTTTTCATTTTATTAAGAGTTTCCAACACGCACTCCCACCATTACCATTTAGGTCGTAGCTCTGTTTTTCTCTGTTTGACCCTCCCTTTTGTGCATTAAATGAATAGCCTCTGTACTGGCCTTTGACTGCCCCACCAGATTACAGCCACTGCTTTCTAATTCCTTGTATTTGTCTTCCCTCTTCAAACACTCCTTCTTTCATTTCTAAAAACACCCACCCTATCATTTGTAACTACCATCCAAAAGCTGGTATCCCTTGACACTTTAAAGTACTTAAAAAGATTGAAGTCTCTCTGCATCCAAAACATCTGAAGCACCTACATGTGGGAAACTCATGTTTATCAGGACTTTAACCATGCCACCATTCTGAATTTAGTCTGATTACCTGCTGGAATTATATTTGTAAACAAAAAATGGATGGAATGCTTGAATTAAACTCAGCTGCAGGCAATTACTCGGGCGGCATTTCAGTCCATCTTTATTTTGCACAGTCTTCAACTTGCTCCAGTGCTTAATTTGAGTCCGTTTTTTTTGTTGAGTCAATTGTTTCCAGTGTGCCGGCACGGGCACTTAACTGACGGACCCTTCACATAAGACAGCTGCGACATGGTGGCGCTGTTTGTGTAATTTGAAGATGACAGAAAAAAAGTTCTTTGTTAATTCAATATACATTCAAAGCAACTAATACCTGCCACCCATTCCATTCTTAAGGTTTTCATTGCCTCGAACAGACTGAATTGTCACACTTGTAGCAGTGTGATGGTTAGTAGTTGAGTAAGTACAGTGGGAATGTGTGGTGCAAATTGCGGTGGCCTCTGACAAGGGCCCCATTACTTCTTTTTTACAAGTTAAGTACTGACTTGCTCTAATGGGAACAGTCCCAGGCCAGGTTCTTCCTGAAGTGGAACACAAGCAGCCTCTAATCAAGATGTAGGAAACAGTGTAAATCAAAATATGATTAGCAAAGATATCTCTTGACTTAAATATTGCGTTCTAAATATCCTTTACAAAATAGCGTCCCATTGGGTGTAGATTGCCTATTTTGAATTCCAATGGGGCAGTATTTTTATACACAATATTAAGACATAATATTTCTGTCAGACTATGTTTTGCTTGCGATATTGTGATACCATACTACTGAAAAAAATATCAAGCTAAAACTCGTCAACACATATGCATTCAAACTGGGACTGTTAACAACAGAACTGATGTCATAATAAACACAGCTAGACAAACATAAAAAAAATGTGGACGGTTGTGCTTCCACTTCTCCCTAATTGGATTAACATTGGGTATTTTATGCAGCCTTGACCTTTATAAACAGAAGTGAGACAAGTATCATTTGAATACCCTGGATTACTAACATTTTTTGATGTAACCAAATTATCATTACCAATGGCATGGTGGTCTGTGCACTCTTTAGGTATTAAATTAATGTGATAAATAGACACTTCACAGGAGATTTGACAAGGCACACTAATTGTTATTCGCCTCTCAAAAATGATGGCCAATTGTACTCAGCATTCAAAATGTCTTAATACACAGTGGGGTGGAAAGTGGGGGTCGGAGGACATAAATTTTGGGAGTTCAGCTCCCCCACCACCCACTGCTCTTACCTGCGGCTGTCGCGGGTCAGCAGCCTCAGGAATCGCCCAGCAACTCCCCGTTGTTACATTCGGCTGCATGGAGGCATAAGGCCTAGCTACGCCACTGTTAACAATATATCACTTAAATGGTAGATTATATTAAATACTTAATATGGAATTGTAATCCCCCGTCCAGTTATTCTGCATAGATCTGGTCAAGCACATGGTAGGAAATCACACACAAACAGATTTGCGAGGGCATTGAACCCGCATGTGCCTTCTTAGTCTTAGTAGCTTGGACTCCGACTCCTTGCAATAAAAGTTGAGTTCTCTTCCATTGCAATTAGAGACACACCTATTCACTGACACTATTGATTGCGTTCCTTTCTCTGACTCTAGCGGCAATGGCCTTCCAAATGAATGTGACCAGCATGAGCTGATGACATTCGGACAGTTCTTCCTGCACCTGGAGATTGCACTCCGTAATCTCTTTAATCAACAATAAGCATTACGTTCTTGACATTGTCATGCTAAGGAACCTCAGAAATAAGTGAATGGGCCAGCACATCAGGGGCCTGGCTCATATCTATGGAGACCTAAACTCAGTGCTCTAAAGTACTCCAGTACTCTATGCACACTATTTTGTTGCAGTGGTCCTTCAAGCGGTGCACTTTTACTGCTCAGGTTGTTCACACTTCTCAACATTTCCTCCGACAGCAGTAGCTCTAATAGACTCTCTCAAGTATCTTGACCTACCTGCCTCCCCTGTGGCGCAAGGGGCCTCCAACCCATTGGGATGGCCACCATTCAGCCTAAGGCCAATGAGGAGCTTTGTTATAGGGGTATCTCAGAGCCCTCTCATCACATTCTCCAAGGGGCTCCCACATTTTGCATAACGCCGCTGCCTAAAAGTGAGACTGCCTGCTGTAGCCATGTTGATTTATAGGGCAACCCTGGGAGCCTGACCTTGCCTGGGAAGCAGCAGGTGGAGTACATACAGGACACTCATAGCAAATGTCTTGTAGTGACTAAGCCTCAGAGAAGGTCTCAGCCTTCAACTCCTACCTCGAACTCATGCATCACTAAGACATTTCAAAGATACATCACAGCAATTCAAACAAACATTAAACATTTTAGGGGCTGAGTCATCATGCCCTTCTAAAAATGCACACAAAATGATACAAAGTGGCACAAGGGCTTGATAAAATAATTTGTTTTCACTACAAAATGTTTTTGCCCTTAAAGTAGAACAAATAGTGCTTTGCCTTGCTTTTAGCTACTTTGCGTCAAGTAGGATTTCCATGAGTGGTACTAGGGGTCATTCCAAAGCCACCATCCACTGATTCTGACTCAAACTCAAATCTACAAAGATTGCCAGACCTGGTTTTGCATCCACTATAACACCTCCTTGAAACAAATGTTAAATAGGAAAAATAATTTATTTCTACTAACTTTTCACACATTCCATATGTGCTGCTCTGTACAGCGCACATTCAATCTGCGAAATGTTTTGAAGTTTGCCTAAGCATTGGATTTTGTATTGGAAGTCTTGCCTTCCAGTATCATATTTATGCTAAACATAACTCATACACATTTGCAATGCAGTGCCACGGTGAGGGAATTCCTTTCTCTGTGATGTGTTTATACTTGAGAGAACGGAAGCTCAAGAGGCACTATGTGTTCGATCTAGAATTGGGTGGTAGTGGAAAATATTCTGATGTCTAGGGGAATGGTTAATCTCACCAAAAAAAGGGTTTAAAGTATACGGGATGTACAGGCGCTCAAGCAATATTGATGTAGTAGTTATTATTCATAGAACAAAAGTAATGGTGCTAGCAGGGAGGGGAAAACCCAAAGAACCCCTCAATTTTAGTGTGAAACAAGTCACACCAACATAAATGAACATAAAGCCCTGCACACTCAAAGTCAATACAAACAACAATGTGTAAGATAACGAGCTCATAAAGAAAGTATGTCCAACATTGGTTCTTGGAGTTTGGTGTTCTCCTTTTTATTCGGTCATCCGATTACAGATAGAATACAGCCAGCCAACACGTGTTTCGTTGTAGAAAATACATACATAGTTTCTACAACTCTTCAGGGCTCAATGGCTGAAACCTCAGTTGATAAGGCCTTATTCCGGTGATAATTCCAACCCGGAAGGGTAACCAGTATAGAGATGAGAGTGATCAACCGACAGCCAAGTATGCTGTGGGAAAAGTACATCAGCGCCAGATAATGAGTGTATTTAAATTCTTCTAGTAAGCTCGGAAATGCCTTGTGTGGGGTGACCAGGTCATTTGTCCGGGAAAACCACGGGTACGTGTCAGAAATTCAAACTGGCCGAATCGCCCTCGCTTCTCTGGCGTCCTCTACCCGTTATCTTACACATTGTTGTTTGTATTAACTTTGAGTGCGCGGGAATGGTTAATCCTCAATAGTAATCTCCTTTACCATATTATCTATATGGTTGAGGAAATTCCACCAGTGCATTCCCCTACAGTTTTAGTATTTCATCTGGAAATACATTTTCAGTTACCACCCATCTTTCCTTCAGACGCCCAGCCAAGGTTTTCTATGAGATACTTCACAAGACATATTTTCGTATATCACATGTTTATTTGCGATATGCAATTCAGCCATGACAAGAAAGATCTTACCACATGCTTTAGATGCACAAACATATACAAAACATATTAATGTTAGGAAGGAGATTATGGTCTAGAGTCTCAGCTGTTGACTTTGAAACCTGACCATTTGGGTTCTTATTCTGGCTCTGGCACTTAAGTGAAAATCGTGTAATCTCCTTGTACGTTAAAATAATCGTAAACATCGGAAATGTAAATGAAATGTTAATGTGTGAAATGTAATGTCATTATGCAACTTAACTGTGTATATACCAAATGTGTCATTATGTAACTTAACTGTGTATATTACAATTAACAAATATTAACAAATGTCAGTATGTAACTTAACTGTGTATATACCAAATGTATGTATGCAATCTTCTCTCGTCCCCCAAAAGTATTTTTTATTAGTATACTGTTCTCTAATGCTACCCAGATGGCTTTGTGTTATACAAATACTAATCCATACAGAAAGGAAAGTGAACCCTCCACGTTTTAATTAGGTTTCATAGCCTGCACGAGTCTGTAAATAACCTCCTTGCCCTATGCTCAAATCCTCAAAGAGCTGGCTCAAACTTTTTGCTTTTTTCAGGCTAATAAAATGACTTTCATTGGGTTTGATCATAAAACCTATTTCAATGCACCCAAATCAATTCAGATAGTGCTGTGTGCTGCAGAATTGTGCAACACCGTCACCAAGCTCTTATTTATCGTGTTGTACAACTGAAAGTGTAAAACATAAGAGAATGAAATAGGGCAGGAGTGGAGGAAAGTTCAGACAAGGGGAAGTAACAAAGCACATGCTTGCTTACTGCTTATCTGGAATACTCTCAGCCGAGAGCTCATCTTTTCCGTGTCCATGAGTGATAAGACCTTCCAGGTCTGATTTGTGTTTACTTTCTGGGATTTTTTTGTTCTTTTTCATTATATATTAATCTCTAAAAGCATCAGAATTCAAAGAAAAAATGTAGACTGCATGAGCTACATACATCTGGGACGCTTGATAACTCTCTAATTTTCTTTATGAAACAATATGAAAAGGAGTGCTTAGTAAATTTGTAATAATGAAGCTGTATGAACAGTCAATAGTGCACACTTTAGACTAGAAAAAAAATATGGGTAAAAGTCACATTTGAAGAAAATGGAAGGGGGAATAGTTAACAGACTGGAAAATACATTTTCATCCTTTCAGTTAGTAGTGTAGCTTTAACCTCACAAATAGTAAGGCTATATACATCCATGTATGAAGACAGCCAAATGAAATATTGTTTGCGTCCCTGCTTCTAAAAATTGACTGCAAAAAACAACAGCACACTTTTTTGTTTCACTGACTTTGAAATGCTGTCCGAGGTACCCTATAATTTGTGTCTGAATAGAAGATTTTCTGCCTGAGGATGTGATGTGGTTTGTGCATTGCAACTGTCAGGTCTTTTGTGCGATGTGTGCTTCCTTTACTTCCTGCCAGCCTGTATAATTATGCAAAATTATGTATGAAAAAAGAAAAAGCAGAAACAAAATTACTTAAATAACACGATTTGCAATTTAATGGGCTGAACCCGAGTTTCAGTTTGAGAGGAACATTCCAAAGCGACATTTTGTTTTGTTGTTTTCTTGGTCTGATTCCCAAACAACAGCAAAACAGGTGGCTACCAAAGAGCTAAGATTGTGTTCTCTGGCGTGTAACAAGTTCAAAATTTGATAATTAGCTCTTCTTTGCTAAGGGTGTTCATTTATCAATTAGACACAAGCGTATATGTATTGTTTTGGAATACCACCACATGTCTCAATGGGTGTAAATATTCTGCTTCTTTTTAATAGAACTATTGTGAAGGAGAATGTGATAAGATTGGAAAGGTTGACAGGGCCTGTAGTTAATGCTACACTGTTAGAAATTGGGTTTCTGGTTGACAGAGGTATGCACCCTGTCCAAGCAGGAACCACAGTCCTAGTCAGGGTAAGTTGGATACACATCCTAAAATAACATGCGCTCATCCTCTGGTAGCTTTGCACAGGGCAGGCAGGATTGATTTAAGAGGCAATGTGTAAAGTATTTGTGCAACACTTCAAACAGTTAAAAAATGACCACACCACAGAAAAAAGATACCACACATATTTGGAAAAATTGAGCTTAGTTTATTGAACAAAAAAAGATGAAAACAACACAAATCCAATAAGTATAAACAGAATTATGAATTTTGAAAGAATATCTTGAAGTATAGTGCTTAAAAAATTAAGCGCCAACGGGGGCTATCTGGTCGCACTAGAATGGGTCAAATCCAAATGTTCAGGCTGACTACAAAGGAGCATTGGTCAAATACGGGGATCAACCTTGGTCTGCAGAAACTGCACCTTGGTTCGCAATTGCGTTGACGTCGAGGAGTAGATGCAAGGAGCAAAGGAGGTGATGCGTCATCATCAACCCCTTCGGAGGTAGGCAATGCATAGTTTCCAACCTGCACAAGTCAGAGGTGCATTGTTGTTGAACCCCAAGATGTAGGTGTTGGGTCATCTTCAAGGCCATGCAATGTTGCGGATGTGTAGAGAACTGGAGGTGGTGCGACAAGCAGTCCACAATGCAATGTACTCAGTTCTTGCAGGAGCGACAATAAGTTAGCATTGATGGATGTGTGATCGTTCAGAGTGGCACAACAGGATCTATACATGGATTTCTACTGGAGCAGCACTTTATTATCACCTCCAAGGGCCCTGGCCTGGGGTGGCACCACTTGGCAGGGCAGGACTGAAAGATGGCAGAGTCCAGGTGTGGTAGCAAGGTTTGTGGAAGTCTTTGATGTCCCTGTGACTTCACAACAGGAGGCAAGCAGACAACCCTTGGAGTCACTCTGGGTTTAAGGGATGTAGGTCCAGTCCTTCTCACCCATGTAAGGGAGGCAGAAGGCAGCATATCAGCATAGCAGAGCAGGAGTCCAGCAGAGTGGCAGTCCTTCAGCAGCAGAGCGAGCAGACCTTCTTTCTGGAAGAGTATCCAAAGAGCTAGAACTGTACTGAGTTGATGGTGTCAGAGGTCCAGTACTTATACCCAGTTGTGCCTTTGAAGTGGGAGAGACTTCAAAGAGAGGCCTTTGAAGTGCACAGAGCCTCTGCCTTTCGGCCTTGGCTCCAGATCACTACAGTGCTTTATGCAGACCTTTTTGTGGGCACAGGACACAGCCCATTCAAGTGTGTCAGCCCCTCCCCCCCACCCTGCCCAGTGTGGCCCATCAGCAGTGTCGGATTGGGACCATAAATCGGCCCGGGCAACCCACAAAAGTGGCCCACATTCATGAGGAGCAATGTTTCACAAAATATTTCTTGGTTAATATGCCTAACCTTGCTGTAGCCTGCGCCAGTATATCTGTCTGATGGCTGGCATGGGGGCTCAGAGGCAACAGTGATTCAAAATTCGAAGTAGGAGAGATTATCCAGAGTACTTTCCATAACACAAGTTCAATGTTTGTAAGTAAAAGTTTAAAGATCATCCATTACCATATATATATTCCAAACTCTTTCAAACAGCCTTACCTTTTTTCTAGTCTTCGAGAACAAAAAGGGAGCCTTGCTAGTGAAAATCTTCATGTCACCATCCAGGAAAAACTATAGAAGTAGCAGACATGGCTGGTTCAGAGACAGGTGCAACTGGCAGACAGTACATGGCAGTTCAGCAGTGGCCATATCTGAGAAAAGGTTGCTTTCTTCCCTGTGTCCAGTCCTGCTTAGCTGGTGAAGATGGCAAATCAGGGACTGCGCAGGTACGCATTGTAAGGTTTCGAAGGCAGAAACATTTGGGGAGGTGTGAGCTCAGCTTAGCAACAAAGTATGAGCTGGCAGTGTGTGAAAAGCAGCCTTCAGGTGAGGTGTCAAGGCAATAGGTAGAAGGCAGGTGTGGACTCCAGCTTTCAACAGGTAACTGAGGCAATGGGTGGGCCAGGTAAGTCCATCTCCAGGTGATAGGCAGTGAATGCAGACAGGCTTCTGCTCTTTCCTGGTTTGAATTGAGTCGACTACCAACTGCACTTTACATGCTCAGAAATGCCTCTCCTCCTCTAATAACATCATCGCAGCATGAGCAGAGTCTCATGATGAGTAGCATGGTTGGGTGATGCAGTGGGCTAATGCATCCACTGCAGGAATCTGGGTTTGACGTCATGGTCAGTGATTTAGTCTCTGACCAGTACACTCAGCTTTTCCTAGTACTGAAGTTGATAAAATGAGTACCACTGAGTTGGGTGCAGAGCAGGAAAAAAGGCGGGATCAAGCTGGATTGCAGTTTAAGAAGCTGTTATTGAGCTGGACCTGGGATCCAGGCTGGTCCCACTGAAATATTCTGAATTTGCTCTGGTAAAAATTTCCAATGCTGGAACACATTCAGCAATGCTCAAAGGATGTCTGCTTTCTGTTAAGAGGAGTAATCTGCAGTGGTTAAGGGACGTTTGTTATTTTCATGTCCAGCATGGCCCATTAGAAAGGCCTCACTTAAAGGGCATCACCTCTCCTGTTATTGGCATCTCATTATGGTTGGGAGCTATATGTAGCCTGATACCTAGATGCCAGTCCAATGGAGGGATGTAAAGGTGCGCAGTTTGTTATCACTTCACAAATGCTTAAGAGAAACTATAATTTTGAAACCGGCTATTGACTTTGTTCAACCCCTGTATGTAAGCGATATGCATATATATATTTTTTTAATTTAATTTTTTTGTAGAGCTATTTGTCCCAGCGTAGGGATTCAGAGGGATTTATATCACATTCATGTACTTTACACAGGGAATGAATCATTCAACTGTGTAAATCAATATATTGGAAATTACTTAAAACAAAGTGAATTACAAGGTGTAAAAGTCAGATATCTTCTATATTGGTTGGCACCAAATGTTAAGAGTACTTTATCTGGAGAAACAGAGCCAACTTTAAACATCACACAGTGTTTGGGGTTGCCTGTACTAATGAAACTTTATTACTAACCATAGAACCCTTTTCAAGCAATCTCAGAATAAAGAAAGACTTATGTAAAAAGAAACAAAAAAAAACAATGTGTTTCTAAATCCATACTTTGAACTTTGCATGCAACTTCTTGATGCTCCTTCAGTGAAGGATTATATATAGAGTCCCTGGATTTGTGCGATCCGGTGGCTGCTGCATTTTCCTTATAACTATGGATTTGCGGCATTCTCCATTTAATCCGTCTCTGCATAATCTGCAGATTTTACCCCCAAAAATTGGTTTGAACTCGATTGGTGAAAAAGTTACCAAAAACATGGCAAGACGTGTTCCTGCACAGTGGATGCCTCTTTGTAAATGCTTACTGCTCATCTCTCAGTTGTTTTAATGCAGTATTTTGTTGTTAAGATCATATTAATAAGGTGAAACATTTGACCAGACAGTTCTACAATGTTTAAAAATGGGAAACAAAGAAGCAATACTATAATAAAATGCTCCACGCTATACACCATAATTAGCATTTTCTTCCTGCATAATTTGGTCCTTTCCTGACGCATAATTCCAGTGGCCCTGACTGTAATTTATAGACTGTAAGTAACAAAAAAAGGTACATAAAAAATAGGTTACTCACTGACTTAGACCTGGCATCATTGGCGTGAGTCTCCCTTCCATTTTGACGGATTGCCTCCTCTGTTTTGATATGTTTTTGCTGGTTATATGCTTTGGGCACTGTGCCACTGCTATTCAGTGCCACAGTGCAAGTGCTCCCTATGTTAAATTGATGTACTAATTGGTGATTCCATGATTGGGTTATTTGATTTACCTGTCAGCCGCTAGTACAGTGCACCCTGTGTGCCCAGGGCTTGTAAATCAAATGCTGCTGGTGGGCTTGCAGCACTGGCTGTGCCACCCACAGAAGCAGCTTGTAAGGTGTGTCTCAGGCCTGCCATTGAAAGGCCTGTGTGCAGTCTAGTACTACCATGTCGACTTGGCAAGTGCTCCCACTTGCCAGGCCCTAAACCATCCCTTTGCTTCATATTAGATTCCCCTATGGTTGGCCCAAGGGTAGGGTGCATTGTAAGTATGAGGTAGGACATGCTCTGGTGTGTGTAGCATGTCTTAATAGTGAACTACAGCCATTTTCGTTTTTCACTATTGAAGGCTACCTGTTCTATATAGGCTAGAATGGGCAGTTAGATTATTACATTCTTACAACCCTAACTGACTCAGGGAACATGGTTGAAATTCGAATTTAGTATGCCTGAACTCAAAATAATAAACTACATCTTTTAGTAAAGTTGATTTTAATATTCTGTGTTTGAAAATACCACTTTCAGAAAGTAGGTATTTTCTTGCCTGATTGTCCAGGCCTGCCACTGCTATGTTATGTAATCCTTGTCTGGGTTTGTGAGTGACAGGGCTGGGGGATTCCAGGAGACATGCTGGGGCAGCCCAGTGGTGAATAGAGAGATTTGCATCTAGATGGGAGGGATGAGTTGCACCTGGGACCTGAATTGGGCTGGGCCTTCCCTCTACAATGCTGGCTCCACCTCCTGTGGCTTGTCTGATGTCTCTGCCCTGCACTGTGAAAGAAGAGAAGGAATCTTGTCAAGAAAGTGCTCCAGAGCTGTATCTTCCCTCCCCTGTGCTGGCTCCACCTCCTGTGGGGCGGCTGATGTCTCTGCCCTGCACAGTGAAAGGAAGAAGAGAGTCATGTAAACAGAGTGCTCAGGAACTGGTTTGAACTAGGCAGAGGCCTCTCTGCCTTCAGAGAACAAAGGATTTTGGGGTATAAATATTGGGACCTTGATCCCAAGAAATTAGATCACTACTGGAACTAGAAACCTTTTGCCAAGGAGAAGAATCAAGGAAGCTGCAGGAGTTTTACTGCCCTTCTGCCAGTGTGCTGCTTGCTGGGTTGGCCTGCAGTGGTGCTTCATTGCCAAGGAAAGGAGAAGGAACTCTTTAAGGACTTTCATCATTTATAGAATATTCTCCAAGGGCTTGAACTGTGCGCACCTCCTGCTGAAGTCTCAGGGACAAAAGACTTCATCTCCAGCTACCCTCTGAATTTCTTTGCTGGGAGTTCTCAACTCCAGACATTTGCGTGTCGCTGTTAGCTGGAAGCGCGATGCACCGAGAGGAAGCTTGTTGCCCCCGCAGCTGAAATCGTCGCATCACATCTCTCTGGAAGCGTGTGTCCATCGAAGCTGCCTGCTGTCGCATCACCAGAGAAGCGTGACGCCATCAAGAGAGTAGCCATCGCATCACTGGAGAAGCGTGTCGCAGGGTCTGTCGAGGCTCTAAAGTACAGAATTGTCGCTAGGCCGCCAGGGCGTCTACGCATCGTCATCGCATTACCGCATCACGGGCGCCATCTTCTCGCATCGCAACCGGATCATCGCATCAAGGTGCCATCTTGCGCACCACAACCTGCCCGCAGGCCGAGAATCTACGCATCACCTCCGCACCGATAAGGATTACGACACATCCCCTACTCTGCGGAAGCATTGAGGCACGAGGCATAATTTCCCCCGGATCACGGAACCGACGCATCTCCCCTTTTGTGAGCCTTTTGTTTACTTTGCCTGACGCATCCAGGTACTTTGTTAAGAACTTTGTCACATCTATCATCAACTTAAACTAAGTAACTTTTATCATCTTTAAATCAATCTTAAGTGTAGTATTGTGGATTTTTGTCGTTTCTGGTCTTGTGTTAATTCTATATAAAGAATACTTATTTTTATAAAACCTGTGTTGTGTCCATCTGGAGTGTTTTCACTGTATTACTATGTATATTCACAAATGCTTAACACACTGCCTCTGAGATAAGCCTGTCTGCTCGTGCCAAGCTACCAAGGGGGTGAGCAGGGGTTATTAAGGAGTGTAATCCCCTTATCCTGACTTAGAAGTAAGGGTCCCTATTTGGACAACAGTGAATACCATTGCCAACTAGAGACCCTCAGATCTATCTCTGAGCTATCTACATGAAATATATCAGTGATCTGCAGGCTACACGTTGTTCTTTGCAGCAGGCACGCTAACCACATGTGCTACCTTATGATGAGTCAAAACTGTGATTAGAACAAACACAGATCTCTCCAGCAAGGGCATGTGACTCTCTGAAAAACTGGGCATGTGCTAGTAAATTGAATAATACATTTAGGCTGTCCAGTCCAATGTGAAAATGGCTACCACACCTGACCTTCCAGTGGGGCCTTTCAACCTTTTTGCAGCCTCCACAGCCACAACACGCCCCTCCAACTATGACCTACGTGTGAAGGCCTGGTGGAGGAGTGGGTCAGATGAAAGACATTGCTTTAGTTTCAGACAGGCTGGCCCCATTGGGGCTGACATAAGAATGGCCCAGTGGGAGCAAAGCAACACCTTGCTGCTCAGCGAGACCTCTGCACACAACCTCCTTTCCCCCACTCACCATTTGCTGAACGTGAAACCGCAGTGGAGCCTGGATCAGGGAAAGGACGAAGCTTCTGGGCAACTACATTGGAGAGAGGGGATGAAGGAGGGCGAGGAGAAATGGTGCAAAGGCCAAAACATCACCTGGCCTCTTACCATCTTCACACTCCTCCCTCTCCCTCACTATGTCCTCAGTGTAGCAGCTGCTGGAGGAGGGGTAAAGGAAGTAGTACACTGCTTCTAGGGAGGGCCAGCCCACAGGGACCAAGGTGAAGGTGTCAAAGGCATGAGACTGGTTGCTGCAGGCCCAAACATCCCTACCCTCCCCTCCTCCAAACTTAGCACTAAAAGTCTCGAGCCCACCTGCTCCTGCCGGCCCCATATGACAATGTCCTGGGCAGGTAGTCAAAGCGGTGGGGCAGTAGGGCACAGTGGGCAGTTAACAGAGGACCTAAAACAACGGCCGTCAGCTGTCACTCTGGCATGGGCACATCAGCTCATGCCCAATTACCCGCTTTTCCAAACCGAACTTCTGGATTTGGATGGCCCATCAGTCACACCTAATCCCTTTTGTGTGTGGCTGTCAAGAGAAAATGCCCAAAGTCAGCTGTCACCCACCCCCAATGTGCATTCAGAAATAGGCAGAATGCACCAAATGGTTTAAGTAAGAAATGGCAACTGTATAAAAGTTGCCTTTTCGGAATTACTATTTAAAATCTGACTTCAGCATAATTTAGGCATTTAACTTGTGATGCCAGAGACACCATACTTGGGGGTCACATCTCTTCCCAATAGGAAATTACAATTATAAGATGTAATAAGGTAATTCCAGTGTTAAATTATGAGAGAGATAGGCCTTGAGTATTGAAAAACGATTGTAAGAATTTTTAACTAGTAAGATATGTAAAACTTAAACATACATGTCCTACTTTTTAAATGCATGCATCCTGCCCTTGGGCTGTCCAGAGCCTACACTAGAGGTGACATATTTATTATAAAGGAAGGTTTAGGCCTGGCAAGAGGGATAACTTACCTGGTCGACATGACAGTTTGCAACTGCACACAGACGGCTCTGCAGTGGCAGGCCTGAGGCCTGTTCACAGGGCTACAGAAGTGGATGGTGCATTCAGTGCTGCAGGCCCTCAATTAGCATTTAATTTACAGTAATGCACTTTACTACAGACTTATAAGTAAACTAAGTATACCAATTGTGTATGAGCCAGTGTTAACATGTTTTAAACATAGAGCACATGCACTTTAGTACTAGTTAGGAGTGGTAAAGTGTCCAAGCCTGCAAAAACAGGAAGTCTGAAGACAAAATGTCTGCGGAAACCACCCCAAGGATTCCATGTCTAACATGCACCCATTAAAATAGAGAAAGGACAGTGCCACTGATGATGGAGCAGCCGAGTTGAAATGGCATTGCTTACCACAGAGAGAAAGATAATATTCTTAAATAATAATTTTGGACAAAAAATAAATTCACACTTAACTAGGGGGGACTTCTTGGCAAGTAAGACAATGCAAAACATTGTACAGAAAGACATTTGTGCCCATGATTGGGGAGTGGTTTAGTGCCAAGTATATCTGTATTCTGATGGAGGTGGCTAAGTAATAGTAAAGGAGGTGCTAATGAGGATGCAGATGTATGTGTATGTGTGTGAGTGTGCATTGGTAAGTCTGAAAAAAGACACAAACAAAACAAAACAATCAATCTAGGATAATTCACTTATCAATGCATATTCTTTCAGCATTGTGAGACCTATTCATGTCAAGATAATTTTACATTCCTTCATGAAATTACATTTTACTGTTTAATTTATTTCCTAAAATGACCTCAAGCATTTATTTCATCACCTCTATCTTTGTAGGAAGAGCCCTATGTCATGTTCAGGCGATCAGATAAAGCACTCTTTGGCAATGACCGCTTTGAAGGCTATTGCATCGATCTCCTGAAGGAACTGGCAACAATCCTTGGGTTTTCCTACGAGATCCGGTTGGTGGAAGATGGCCGGTATGGATCACAAGATGACAAGGGCCAGTGGAATGGCATGGTTAAGGAACTCATCGATCACGTGAGTAACATATGATTTCCATTGAACTATAATTCAGAAGTGAAGAACAGTAAAGTTGACCCTGTTGGTTAGGTGGGACAATATGTAATATGATTTTAATGTTAAGTTGCCACATACACAACTGACAAGGCTGTCAATACAATCAATTTTGCCACATAATTCACAGCATGTAACGCTGCCAAACTTTGGAATTCCCTGCCACCACACATTCGCTTGGTTTCCAATCATCTTGCCTTGCGTAAACAACTGAGGACCTTTCTGTTTCCTTAGCTTTTTCTGCCTGCCCTAGTGTCAGACCTATGCGCTTTAAACATGTTTTTCATTCATTTCATGTAAACATTGCAGTGTTTTGGGGATTTTGCATGGAGAAATTAAGATTTTACCCCAGTTAAACAATCTCCCATGTTAAACAGTCGTACATTTTTTGTATCGTTGCTTTTCATCGGGTAGACCATGACCTTGCTCTACTGTGTGCTTGTTTCCAAAAATAACAGGGGGCAATGCTTAAAACCACTTATACATTTAACCACTTTTAATACAACAATCAAAAGGTTATCTGACAGTGGCAAAGCACACTACTCCTCTTAGTGCCTCAGTTACCTTGTAAACAAGATTGGGAGCTTTGAAACAAAGGACAACATTCTCTGAAAAAGGCTGAATTTAAATTCAATATACATGTTGTCAGTCATACATTGATCTTGTCATCATATGCAAGGGACAGGTGTTTGGAGTGACAAATCAAGAAGCTAATACAACTGTGAACTTCAAACTATAAGTATTTACCAGAACTTGGAAGGGAATTGGGATAGTAATTTGGGCTTGTTACACCTATATATCTAACCCCCTTTAAGTGCTCATTCCCATAGCCTCTACCATCAGGGTGTGTTGTCCAACTTAGGTCCAGGATCAATTCCAGATTTTCAGTGTAATCATTGCGCCCAATTTTTTCTCAGTACCTTTAGTGGGGTTGCCTGCTGACTGATAAGCTTTTTATAGAGATAATGCATATTTTTATAGGATGTACTATTGGCTTGTGCCACTAGGAAAAACGACAACACTTTTGCACTTTTTGAAAGTTTAATAATAACGAAAAATAAGTAATGTCAATTTTTTAACTCCAAAAATCTGGGTGTAATCATTTCCGCAGTACTGGATGTTTGGTGTATGGATGGAGTGAAAGAGTGGGCCTCGACTGCAGTACCTTGTGTTTTTACATCTAAAGGATGGCAGCCAGTCACTTGTAAAACAAAGACTCTAAAGGAAGAGCATGTGCAATGTGATCAATGAGGTAGAACCAGTCCCCCATCAACCCACCCCCTCCCCCGCCGGGGGTTGGGGGTGCCGCCGAGCTCTTTGCCAGGGCCGGTTTTCAGCAGATTTTTTTACAGGGCCTGTAACAAAAACTGCCCCCAGGGGCCAAAAACCGGCCCCCACCCGGGATTCCCTGGTGCCCGCTACGGCGAGTCCGGCCCTGGGTAGAACGCTCTTTAAGGCTACATAAGTGCACAAGCAGACTAGTTGGTCGGGACTTTCTAATGCATTTAGTGGCAATGGAGGTCACCTTAAACAGCATTCAGTTTAAATCAGGTCTGCTAATCCTGAAGAGGGCATTTCTTTTCAGACTCCAAACCAACGTTGACTTCACTTCCTAATTTAAAGAGCACCTGGATGGAGGTGGGCGGAGGACAATGAAAATCAATTGAGTAGTTGACCTCTGACCTTGCTTCCTCGACCTAGTAGAGAAGCTTCAAAGCTCTTCCTCTTTCAGTTGAAAAGCTGGAAAAGACTTCCATATTCAGTATTTGAGGTTCCACTCAGCGGTTCATAATTGGGATGCTGCAAGTCCCTGATGAGTTCCTTGATGAGGTTTTGGCAACAGACTCATGCGAGTACTTGTATACATCTTTAGTGCTATAAGGTGGGACAAAAGAATGTGTTTTTTATGTTTAGGACACAGTGGAAACAGAATCCGATGCTTCACACAGCAAATTCTGACAGACAAGTCATCTAGGGGGCAAGAAAATAAGGATAATTGTACAAAAACACATAATTTGTCTTAAGGGAATAAGCTGGGTTTCAGATTCAGATCTCCTGTTTCATAAACCTGAGGCGTTTGCAATATGCTGTTCATTGTCAGTGCCCGCAATTCAAAAACTCATGTGCACTCATACCAATATAATGGGTGTATATGAGCATACATACATACTGCGTGATGCATTTTCATGGGCAAAGAGAGACAACAACTGTTTATTAACTTTAGCCATGTAATTGCATAGCTAGAAACAATTGCTGTCGTGCTGTCCTGTTGTCCTAACTTGTTCTCTTCTAATCACAGTTTAGTGTTTTTTGTGAAGAAATTATTTTAGAATTGTTATGCTGTGAAAACTAGTCTTTGGTGGGGGGTGGTGTTTAAAGGTATTTATGTGGGTGTTGCAGCCATTCGTGTATCATCTGCCAGTGTGCTATTGTGAATGTCAGGAATACTTGTATTTTTTTTTTATTACGATTCTCAAGTTTGCTGTGTTGCGTGACAGGTAGCGATATTGCTTTTATACATCCCCTGAGAATTTTTAGAAGAATTTTTTAACAGAGTGGATTGGTTGCAGTGCACTGATAGTGGCAGCTGCCTGTTTATTATTAATATTATTATTATTTAGCTCGGTAAACATGCAAATATTGTCTAAACGAAGTTAAAATTATGAAACATAGTATGCCTCGCACACCGGCATGCAACGTGCTTTTTTTGTGTGCAAAATACACGGTTTATGCGGAATTAGGCGCATGAATCAATGTGCATTTCACTAGACCTCTAGTAACTTTTCTCTAGAATTGTATACTACAAAAGATTTTCATAGGAGACTAGGTCGAGGAGAACATATCTATTTTGAGAAGAAAATGTTTCTGACGAGCTATTTTCTACTTAAGTCACCTTCTTGCGGCCAAAACTTAGGCAACATTTTGCATTTTGTGAAATGGTGAAAAATGTGTAGATTTTGCATAAAGCATTGATTACACCAGCGTACACAAGAGTTCACTCTGTCCAAAATTGCGTACCATTCATCTGTAAATATAGGATGACCAAATTTCCGAAACTAAAAATCTGAACATGAAGCAGACATATAAGTAGAACTACCTGGGTACAAAAGACAGGCTATGATAACCAACCCCATTGCAAAAGGATTCTAGTGGGATATGAAGCACACAAGACAGGTTTTTGCAGCAATTGCTGAGTTACAAATATAATTTATTTTAAATATGCATAAAAGTACCTTCAGTGCATTATAGTGACATTGCAAGTCTCCAAGGAGTTCCATGAGCATATAATTGAACATGGCTGATGGTGGAGTTCTTTTTAAGGTCAAGGAAATACAAGGTGACTAACAGTGTTCTTTTAACATAGGGCACACTGGGGCATATTACCAAGCAATAGCGATAATTATCGCTATTGCTTGGTTAGAGAAAAAAATTTACCACCGCGCTGCGGCGATTTTTACCGCAAATAAACCTTGGTATTACCAAGGTTTAACGCAAATGCGGTAAAAATCGCCGCAAAGCATGAATATCGCTGAAAAGTCAGCGATATTCATGCTTTAGCGAGCTAATGCTCTTAGCCATGTTATCCACCTCCCATTGGATAACATGGCTAAGAACTGCTCAGGGCAGGTGTTAGCTTTTGGAGATATTCCCGCTTAGCGCGAATATCTCCAAAAGTTGGTAATAGGAGATAGCGATGTTAGCGACTGTTTTCAGTCTCTAAAATCTTGGCACGCCCACTTTGCATCTCATTAGTGATAAATATCACTGATATGCAAAGTGGGGCCCAAGATGGTCGCTATCTCCTACTAGCTGTCGCTAACTGGTGTTAGCGGCAGCTAGGTAATAGGGAGATAATTTTATCTCCGCTTTCTTGGCTTTTAAAGCCAAAAAAGTGGAGATAAACCCTCTTGATAATATGCCCCACTGTATTTTATTTCTTTTATTATAAGGGCACCGCATTACCACCCGTAAGTCCCTAGCCTTTTCTTATTAAATGGATAGCAGGGTTGCTGATACTTTGAATAAATAAGGGGTTTGGAAAAATAAATCAATTTGCCGATAGTAATTTGTTGCAAGAACATAATAAACAGTTCATATTGTGTGCACCACACAGCCATGTCTCCTCTCTGATAATGGCTCTTCATTGTCAGAGAAATGTAAGTCAGAAAAAGGTGGTACTCTTTCATTCTGCTATGTCACCATCCTTTCACAGTGCCTCGTGGTTCTGAGAACAGAAATTGTGACATCAAAATGTAACTGTAACTCCTTATGTCAGTAGAGCATGTATTCATTGGCTTATTAACCACATGGCTGCTGTGGGGATTTTTGCCCTGTGCTGCAAATTTCAATTTTGCTGCTTCTATGACGAGCTCAGCTCGTCATCAGCACACGACACCCGTGGGTGATGACGGCTCGTCATCAGCATCGAAAGGGTTAAGGGTGACTAATGATCTCAGAGCTACACTGTAGAAAGAATGGAAGAGACATTTTTTTATTCACATATTGTAGGTATCTATGTTTTAAATGTATATATATATTGTGTGATCGTATACATTTTGCATGGCCGTTTCCATCATGAAAAGAGGGTGGATTATATTAACTCTTTATTTAAAAAAAATCCCATTTCAAGGTGTTGCATTTATAACAGCAGGCCTTTTGCTCTCAGTGGCCAGTGGACACTGCCATATTTAGATCTGAAAAAAAACAGTCATTTTTTATGTGGCAGAAATTTTAAAGGAAAAAAAATATTTCTGTGAAACATTAAGGGCCTTATTATGAGATTGGGGGTCTTACAGCAGTGGTAGTCCTCCACCGTCCCCTGTAGGACCGCCAAATTTGTGATGTGACCACCCACCAGATCAGGAGTTAAATAGTGGTCTGGCAGGGGTGTTGCAGTGGTGTGACGGACTGCAAGGCTCATAGAAGAGACTATAATGCAGACTGCCCCAGTCAGACCACCAATTGCATCATTGTGCAGGAAGTGGGGGTGCAAACACAGGGGGGCAATACATGTGCCCCCCAGCATGCACCACCTGGCTGAAATCCAGCTGGACATCCACAGGGACCCCTTTGTTGCCTTTCCGCTACCTTTTTATGGCATGCTCACCGCCCTGAAAAGGGCGGTGGACAGGTAACTCCTAATATGCTTGACAGTACCGATATGGCACTGCCAGCACATTAGTGTTCCTGATCTTTAATCCCTGGCAGTTTCAGCCGTCCTGTGGCGGTCCAACTCCCGAAGTCAAAATACTGCGGGCCGTCCTGCAGTTTAGCGGTGGTTGGACCGCCACCATGCATTTGGCGGTCCTAAGTACCACCAAACTATTAATAAGGCCCTAAGTCTTAGTGTTTTTTTCCACTTTCAATTAACCTAATTGCATCTTAATGTTTTGCGAAGCATGTGTCTGCACCTTAAATTCCTCAATTTGTTTAAATATCAGTATTTTCCTGTTATAAATATGGCACCTTGTCTATAGGCCACTAGGAGTAGGATGCCTGCTGTTTGTCAATGCAACACATTGAAATAGGAAAACATTTAAATGATTAGTTTATGGAATCTATATGAACATAAAGTTAGCTCATCATTTTAATTTATTCCCATTTCAAAATGTTGCATTTACACACATGAGGCATCATGCTCCCAGTGCCTGGTAAACATGATGCCATATTTATATCTAAAAATGAGAGAAATATAACTACGCAAATATATTCCATATTATAAACATCTTTGCAGAACATTTTTCTGCACTTTCTCCCATTTAAAAAAAATAGATGTATGTTTGCATTGTATATGTTGCGGTACTACATTTAAACATAATAAACCAAAAGGTACTACATTTGGCACTAGGTATGTCCTGTGCCACAGGTACATATGGCACAGGCTCTCAGTCACCCACACACACATATCCTATTCATACACACACAATTTCATAAATCCCTATATACCACACTCTCACTGACACACATGGCAGCCCTGCCATAGTGCCCCTAGTCACATTATTTTGTTCAAACCATAGTATCTGGCTCTATGAACTTTAGGTTTAAAGTCAATGAAGCTGGCCTGCTAATAATGTGCAGGTGGCATGGGCTTCAGTTACTCAAAATGTTTTTCACTGATCAGATCTAGCTCTTTCTATATAAAATGTTGGAGACCCCTGGCCTAGTTAGTACAGTCACCTGACCCTCCTTCAAACCTTGACTATGTATTTTATTTATAGGAACGTGTCTGGACAGTAGAATGCACATCCAAACCTGTCCCAAGAAATCCAGAATGTCTGTTAATCTGTTAATCCTATCTGTGCAAGATCCATCCTTTTCTGAAGGAGGTTGGTTAATACCAATTTGAAAACTGTAAAGATGGAACAGTGCCAGTCGGCCAGGCCATTTATTCCACCAGGCATTTTCCAGGTAGGCTGGAGCCCATGGAGCCCAGTTATGAAAGCCCAAGGTCGCTCCTGGTACCTTTTTCATTTTCCTCGTCTCCCAGAGGTTAACTGCAGCAGGCACGAGGAGGTTTCAGTAGGAGATGGGAGAGAGAAAGGGATCAGAAAGAGAGAGAGGAGAGGCAACAAGAATGAATGGAGGGACGGAAAGAGAGAGGTTGCACCAGAGAGTTGGGCTGGTGTGAACATCTTTGTCAGGGCTGCTTTTGATTCCCCAGTGCGACCCTGAGACACATCCAATTAAAGTTTAAATTATTTTTGACATGGAGCTCGCAGCTATGCACCTTGACGTAGGGGTGCAACAGGTTCTGCAGCACCCCTAGTCTTGTAAATACCACAGGAGGATTATGGACAATATTGAAACCTTCTGGACAGTTTCCCTGCAGCAGTCACTTTTTTCGGTACATTCAATCATAGTTACACTGGGAACAGAGAAAATAAAGATATTGATTTTTCTTTCATTCTGTAAATCTGTATTTACAATTATCTCTATGCAATGTGATGGCATTTTAACTTAAACTCAGTACTGGGAAGGGAGAAAAAGGAGAAGGCATTTGATCAAACCAAGAAGCATTTGTTTTACTTTTATATGACGCATGCAAAGTTAAAAATATAAGAGAGGATGGGGAACTGGGTTCGAGTCTCGGCAAGGACGCGCAACATCCTGTGATTCTGGGAAAATCACTTAATCTCCCAGTGCCTAACAAAAAAATTAATGTGTCCTCATATAACACAACTGGTGCTTGTGTAAAGCGCTCTGATACTGAATACCTTCGGGTCAAGTTCGAACTATAAACAACTTAATCAAAGTAAAAAAATATAAAATACTCTTTAAATATTAATTTTAAATTAAAATTGGTTTTGCAGACTAGCAGTTTAACGTAGTGACGTAGTGTAGGGCAGTGATGTCAGCTTTTATCGTGTTTTATGTAACTTTTTTATGGGAGGAACTCAATGTATTTTTTAAAGTTGGGTCTCATGTCTCTTGCATTCTGTTTGTCTAGTCTGTGATATCCTTTGCTGCTTAAAAACCATTCCATTAAATACTCATTAGATGCCATATGAGAGCTCACTCTTCAGTCTCCCATCTTGACTTACTATTTTTGTAACACACTTTATACTTTCTTCAGACACAATAACAAACGGACATGTACATATAGATTTTTGTTCCTTAACTTATTCAAAATTCCAATGGATATAGTGAGATGATTCCGCTGGCCAGCAACCCCACTTTGAACACTGTTGCTGCACCACTGCATGAAGGTACTAGAGCCGTTGGGGAACTCTGCAGACCAACCAAATCAGCTAGGGAAATTAGATGATGTGGAACGCAAACAAAAACAAACACAGTAATCAACATCATGACTGAGAATGAAGTCTGCAATGTAGTGGGCATGGGAACAGTGTGGGAAGCAGATATGTTGAACGGCAGAAGGAGAAGTGCCACAGCCATGTAGATGTGTCTGGGTCAAGTGGAGCATGTACAGAAATGGGAACTCACTGACTCTCTGAATGAACTCTACTGCAGCTGAAGGAGATTGTTGATCACGGCTGCCATTTCTCAGAAGACAGACCCCTTTCAGAGTTAAATATTTAATGGACACAGGCAGCAGGGTAAGCAGGGTATTTACATGAAGGGAGATTCAGTAATTTCTCAACTGCCACCTCCCCCATGCGTCTGTAACGGATGTATGACGTTACAACACATACTTTTACAACGCCTACCTTTACAACGCATTTTTACAACGCAACATCCATTACAACGCATTCCATTACATCGCATACTACCTTTACAACGCATACCATTACAGCGCATAACATTACATTGCATATAAGGTAAGTATTGGATAGTGTAGGGGTGAAAATTACTATTCTAACTCCAGGGGGTGCAACAGTAGGGTAAGAGTTGGATAGTGTAGGGGTAAAAATTACTATTCTAACTCCAGGGGGTGCAACAGTAGGGTAAGTGTTGGATAGTGTTGGGGTAAAAATTACTATTCTAACTCCAGGGGGTGCAACAGTAGGGTAAGTGTTGGATAGTGTAGGGGTACTATGTGTTGTAATGCTATGCGTTGTAAAAAAAAATTTTTAAATTGATACTTGTATAGCGCACTACTCACCCGCAAGGGTCTCAAGGCGCTTGTACGAATACCGCTGTGGAATCCGTCCTGTGAGGTGTCCACTCCTGGGCACCCCCAGGGCGAAGGCCAGGCATCCTTAGCGTTGTGGGGGCCGTTGTGGAGATTAAGCAAGCTAATGCCCAGAGTTGCAGATTGGGACTCTATGATTGGAATAGGCACCGAGGCGAGAATTATCAGGTCCGTGGAATTTTGAGCCCAAGACCCTCCGAGGCGGGGAATTGAACCCTGATCCCGGGCTAGACCTCTGCATCAGGGTCTGCCGCTCTAACCATTGAGCCACTTGTAATGGTATGCGTTGTAATGACTGTGTTGTAATGACATGCGTTGTAGTGGTGTGCGTTGCAGTGTCATGCGTTGTAATGGTTGCATTGTAAATGCATCCGTTGTAATGGATGTTGCATTGTAAAAGTTTTGTTGTAATGGTAGTGTGTTGTAAAAGTTGTGTTATAAAGGTTGTTTCCCGTCTGTAACCCTGGGAATGTGTGGAACGGAGTTCTGATGAAGTGGTTTGATGTATCAGCATTCCAGCATGGGTAAGGGGATGGTTGTTGCAGCTAAGTTCACTTTTATCTGGTAAGTTTGCTTTTTCCTCGAGATCCCAAATTGTTTTGAGCTGGTGATATATCTCAGTAGTTATAGCAGCTGACCCGAAATCACATAGGGTGACAGTTACAACTCATAAAGCTTTTCAATGTTGTGTGTCAAAAATGAGGACCTTTGATATGATTAAAAAGAACACAAGTTAATACAACAATGTAAATTATCAGGACTGCTGTGACAATTATTTGATGAAAATCACACAAACCACCTATACCCTCTGACATTTTATAATTCACCACGTTCCACCATACACTACCACACCGCAGTAGATCAAAACAGTCAACACCTCATCACATTACACAGACTGCATCAAACCATACCACTCCATATAAACCATTATCATAAAATGCCACTTGTACAGTAGAACATCACATTACTTCACAATGCAACACAACAGAAAATGGAAAGAATTGTGTACAAACCCCTTCACACCTCTTCTTCCAATAAAAAAATATCATGTCAATGCACAACAAAGCATACCACAGTTTTCCTTTTCATGCCACACTTCACCATATCACTCCATACACGATTACAACATACATCACAAAGGACTGCACCACAGATCAGCAGAAAAATACAGCACAGCATACAAGAAAACTCCACATTTTGACTTATATTATTACAACATATCATATCATACCAAAAAATACAATAGACTTCTCACCATCAAAACGTGGTGATGGCGGCTGTCAAGAGACTTCGGAGTCAAAATGTAACCACAAATAACTGGTATTTGTTTATAAAATAGACATTCAGTTAAAATACCAATGAGTTCTAAAAGCTTCCCCCCCCCCCGGTTCCCTGTGCAAGAGGTTTTAATTTTGTTATCACGTTACAGACATGAACATTGTTACTGCGTCAGCTTTATATTTTTAGAGCCCCTCTTCAACCCCAAAAAATGAACTCAGTTAATCAGGATTTAGAAAGCGCGGCTAATCACCCAATAGGGTACCCAGGCGCTTGTAGGCCCCAAAGGCTTATCCGAACAATGAGGTCTTGAGGGCAATTCAAAATTCAGGAAGTGAGGTGATGGTCTGGCGATGTGTGGTGAGGCTGTTTCAAGTCTTTGCTGCAATATTGGAGAAGAAACGTCCTCCACTTCTGATTTGGTAGATGTGGGGATATAGGCAAGTAAAAGGGAGGCAGAGCATAGTCTTCTTGATGGTTGGTGGAATTCCAGGCAGTGGTTAATGTAGGTGGGTCCTTGTTTGTGTAGAACCTTGTGCATGGGTCAGCAGGTTGAATGGGTATATCTTCTCTATGGGGAGCCATTGGAGTTTTCTGAGGTGTGGTGTGATGTGGATTCATCAGGGAAGGCCGAGGATGAGTCTAGCTGCACTGTTCTGTATGACCTGAAGTCTTTGTAGAAGGTGTGTAGCGACTCCTACATAGATGGCAATGCCGTAGTCCAGTCGGCTGATTATGAGGGCTTGTGTCATGGTGTGTCTCATGTGTAGGGGTAGCCACTCAAAGATCTTACATAGCATGCACAGAATGAGGAAGCAGGGGGAAGAAACAGCATTGATCTGTGATTTTTACATGTTGAGATTGTTGTTAGTGGTGATTCCAAGGTTTCTGGCGTGTTTGGAGGGAGTGGGTGTGGGCCATAGGTCTGATGGCCACCAGGAGTCATTCCATATGTTGCTGCTGTTGCCAAAGTTCAGCACTTCCGTTGTGTCTTTGTTCAGCTGCAGGCAGTTGTTCTTCATCCAGTTGATGATGTTTGACATGCATCTGTGGAAGTTGGTTCTGTTGGTAGTGGGGCTGTCAGTGAGTGAAAGGATGATTTGGGTGCTGTAGGAAATTATGTTGATACCATGGGATCTGATGGTGATTGCCACTAGACCTCTCACCACAAAAACATGGTGATACCGGCCATCAAGCGGCTTCAGAACCAAAAAGTAGCCACAAAAACAGGTATTTGCTTATAAAATAAAATTACGTTTAAAAACCAAGAGTTCTAAAAGCTTTTTCTCCCGCAGTTCACTGTGCAAAAATGGTTTAATTTGCTTATTGTGTTATCGGCATGAGCTCATAGACTTAGACCCTGTCATGCCGTTTTTAGGATGGGATACTCGATCAAAACATGGAGGATATTGCATGTGCTGTACCACAAAATGACTTTGTTTGGACTGCCCTTTTGATACAGCAGACAAACATTCATTATAATAATGATGGAATACACTGTCCATCAATCTTTAAATAAACCCTCAGTCAGTGAAATTATGGGAAAATAGAGGGCAAAATGAAGCAGAAGTTTTGATTACAGCATGCATTATTCGATGTAAACTGTATCATTAAAGGCAACTTATCTAGCACAATCTGTGGTATTATCATCTCGATATTTTGACATTCAGCATGCTTTGTTATTAATATAAAGGAGTGGTGTAGAAAATACTTAGATGTCTTTAGAAAGGCAATTATATACATTTAGCTGATTCTATTCAAAATGTATTCATTTTCAAATAATTAATTTGCTTTGAATGACAGATTTCTTATAACAGATTATGTGATTTATTTAGTATTTTAGATAGTACAAGGTTTCGACTGTAGTTTCCCTTTAAATTATTGCATGTTTGCACCTGCCCCCTTCTAGAAGGACTAGAAATGGCAATGCATATGGTAAAATACATTACATAAATATTAATTGCCTAACTAGGAAGAACGTTAGAATTCAAAGCCTTGGAAAGAATTGAAAATGTTTCGGATTTTTATGAATTTTGTGAATTTATGTTGCTTTGAAGAATGTAAACATGTATCTATATCAAAAGTGCAAATAAGTATTTCCATGACAAAAAGAACATTTCCACAGTTCATTAATAAAGCACGTTAATATTGCATGAGCCAAGTCTCCCTCTGTAGATGACCTGAGTACATCTGTTACCACAGTCATTTTAACCAGTTGTCTTTCGGTGATGTGAAAGGAGCATTTTTATGTGCATTATTGTGGTAAAGTTTGATTTGTTTGAGGCATGTATCATGTAGAACATGACTGTTAATGTCATGGTGGTGGTCTTGCTTCTCAGGGCCGAAATGACATTAGCAGGCATCATGCGTTTCCCCAAGAGGCTCGGAAGGTGGCCGCCGATTTTGCAGTGGTGGGGGCCGGTTTTGCGTGGTGCTGCTTTATCAGCTCCAGTAACAAATGCATCAGGGGGGCTGGTCCATCAAAATTGCCAGGACTGCTTTGGGTTGCCAGTACGACTCTGCTCTTTCTACAGCTCCAGAAGTTATCAGTGAGGCAAGCCCGATAGGTGGATGCTAGTCTCCGAGCTGGAGTATCCAAAACATGGGTACAATCAAGCAGTCAACAGTAGAACAGTCAACAGTAGAACTCAAGGACAAACAAATGGGCTGCCCCTGCCTAGAATCTTCTCCAACATTAACAACAGACTTTGCTGACTCCACCACCCCCACTCATGAAATGCCAGTGCTCAGGAAAATATAATTAGCAATACCTTGCTAAAAAGTGGTCGTAGAATTTTTAAGAGTTGCGCTGTCTTCATCCTCCCACTCTTCACTGTCTTTGTCTCCATCCTCTAGCTTCAGGAATGCAAGCAATCCATTTCCACTGTCTTGGGAAGCTGCAGCTACCCTTCATCATATGAAACACTAAACCTGGCATCACCAAATAGATGTCACTGGTTCCAGCAAACATACTCACAATCATGTAGGTGCCACAGATAAACAATTAACAGATGCACTTGGCACACACACTGAATGTCAATGCAGTAGTCTTGGTGTCACATTAAAGCAAAACCCAAGTGGGCTGTTAGGCCACACTCTTTTCTTACACAGAGAATAAGGTCTGGTCAAGACTATTAATTTGTAAAAATTGGTATGTGGTAAACACTGCAGTGCTTCCATTTTGTTAGAAGAGTTACGCTTCCCCCTCTGCTGCATATCAACAACCCAGGACATAAACAGCGGACCTGCGGCAAAACTAGTTGGTATGCTTGTGGCTCCACTCCGGTCACAGCACCATTTCTGGACCTCAGCATCACCATGGACATGACCAACCTGCTGCATGCATGCTCCATTAGCAACTAAAAGCCAGAATACCACTGTCACATGCAGTTGCCAGTTTCTCATGCAGTTGGGTCAATTGGGACAGGAATACGACATGTATACCATGCAAAGGACATTCTTGTCTGAACAAACCCCATTTCTTGTAGTTAGACATCAATATTTATATTTAGCAAGTATGAAAAACAGTGTACTCTATATTACTCGATCTACAGACAGTAATATTCTGCATTATACAATTATTAAGGGAGAGGAGGCTCTCTCCTGAGTCATGGGCCCTTCTGACTCTCATCAATGATAATAGCTTTTTGCTCTCAACTTTTCCGCATATATGTGGTGTATATATCCCCTCTTCCTCTACCACCAGTGGGAATGTCCAACAGCCTCGTCTGTAAGGGCAGATCTTGTAAACTTTGAGCTTCATAGTTAGGCCCAATCCACTGGAGATTGGACCAGTGCCACTTGTTCCTCAGTTTATATGAATCAGCATTCATTATCTAAGTCTACCGGTTCCCTACATTGCAACTAGGCGTTCGTGGTTTATTCTGTAACCCCTGGAGCTGCAGGTGTGGCACACTGAAATCCTACTTGTTATGTGTAGTAAGTGCAGTGGCATCTGACAAAGGGTCCACTACACTCTTGAAGCTTTCACAATGCAAATAATCAGCATTCCATTCTAGGACATTCATACTGTACTCCAAAGCACTATTTGACAAGCCACAACACTCATATTGTAACCCCACAACACAGCATCTCAAAGCACTGAATTTAAATATCACTGGGCTCACACCAAATACTAGTGCACTTACATTGAACCACACAACATTCATACAGCAGTTAAGCTGCACCGCAGAGTAATAATCCTTTAGAGCACTCACATTTGATCCTACAACACCCATGTTGCAACTCTCATTACTAACACTGCAAGCAAATTTCACCCTGTTTTACCTGCACTGCTAATTACAACACATTTACTTTGCTTACAATATTCAAATACACTTCACAGTGCCCCAGAGAGGTGTAACAACGCACTTCAGATGTGTAGCAAAATATGATTTTTCCTGATTGCCTACCAGCTGCCATCATACATCTATGCTTTTCCCAACCCTTCAATCAGTGATGGCTTACTTATGTTGTGTGTTTCGCTTTGGATACTGAAAATAACAAATTACACAACGTGACACACAATTGTGTTTTCAGATCAGACAAATGACAAATGTTGGTGCACATTTATAAGATTGTCACGCAGTGCAATGCAGCAAGTCACCTTGCTGCTCTGCACTGCGTGACAGAGAAAGACGAGGAATGTGTCATATTTAAAACAATACTGCGTATTCCAAACATTTCCGCTGCGCTGGTGACCTTATGGTAGCCTAGCTCCAATGCAGGGCCCCTTGCTCCATGTGGCAAGGTTGCCTCCATTGCATGTAGGATTGTTTTTGTGCAAGAAGAGGGCACCTTCCTACACAAAAACAATCCTGAGAGGCATATTCCTCTTTGCACACATAAAAAGAGGAAAAAACTATATCACGAGGAGAAATAAAGATATTTCTCCTTGTTACGCCTCCCATGAGAAGGTGTATCTTTTTGGTGCTTTCCCAGCTTTGACAGTTCTGGTAAATCTGGAAATGCATAAAAAACCATGGGAGTTGCGTGGGAACACCCACAAAATGCCCATGGAACGCCTCCTTTGTATAGAATAAGGCAACACACTGATTTGCGCTACATTGCTTTACTCAAGTTTTATGGAGCCACTCAAGCCCATTCATAAATCATATGTAAGGTTTGCGTCGAACATGTACCACGTTGTTGAGTGGTGAAAATGTGATGCAAACCGGCTCATAAATATGCCCCATTGTGCTTAAAGTATAGTCTTGGAAATGTGTAATAAAATATTCATAATGTTGTGCACGTCGTCTATACTATGTGGTGAGAGACATGGCCTGTTTGATCCCTGGTGCATGTATTAGGCAAGCGATCTATCTTTGCAGATTCTCACTGTTGACACAGTTTTTGCCTACAACAAAGATAGACTCTACACGAGCACATGAAATAAGCAAGTACACCACCACCAGGCCATGGCTTGCAGGGTCTGCTAGGTTGTCGGGCCCACATGGCTTTGTTCCTTTCATTACCTTAAAAAAGAACAACCTACTACACTGTTGAAGTTAAGCACATTTAAGCGGTGCTGACGTTTTATGCAGTACTGTCCATCTGTGCATTTTTATTAATCATGACATCAAATTGTCAGTGACATTTGGACTAAAGGGCTTATTTATGAGAGCCCTGCGTCACATTTGCACCACTTAAAGTAGTTCTCCTAAATATTTATGAAACCACTCTAAGAAACCCTGAGTGGCTTTGAGTGGACTTATATATCACGAGTAAGGTGAAGAAATGCAAATCTAAGCATCACCTAACTCTGCACCCGAGAGGCATTCCATGAGAGTTGAGGAGGGTTTTCCCACACAACAGCCATGGAATTTGACGCTGCCCCAGATTTACAAAGTGATGTAAACCTGGGGAAGCCTCAAATCTGTATGCCTCCGGAGGTGAGGCGTAACAAGGAGAAACAGCTACTATCCCCTTGTTTCTTCCTCTTTTCATGGGTGCTGCATTTTGCAGCACACATAGAGAGAAGAAAACGCCTTGTAGATAACACACATAACATATGCACGTAACAATCCTGCCTACAATGGAGGCACCCTTGTACCATGCTTCAATGATGACTACGTTGGTGCTAGGCTGCCAAAATGGCACCAGAACAGGCAGAAAGGACAGGAATGCCCCATTTTGCTTAAATTCAGTGCATTCCTTCCTTTTCACTTTGCCGTAGGGCAGCACAACAAAGTGCCTTTCTGCGCTGCCCTACAGAAAATTGCCATAAATAAGTGCCTGGGTATAGCAGTCAAGCAGATGATTATTATAGGAAGGACTCGACTTAAAAATGGCTGTTAGAAAGGTATAGATGTGTAATCATGTGAATGGTTGTGAAAGCTCTGAAATAGTGACTCTAATGACCATCGTGTAACTTGATGTGCTACAACCATGGAGTCCTGTGGCTATTATGATGAAACACCCAATAAGAGGGACAACGGAGGCAGAGTGCACTGTACAGAGACGTAATATTTCGGCTTACATTAAAATGATGCTCAGACTATTGTGGGTTCGAGTGGAAGCTCTGCCCACTAGGGTTCATGGCAAGATTTTGTTTGTAGTCAGATTAGGTTTGAGAGTGTTAAATGGTGCACAATGCTGATGAATCTAATGTAATGTTGGCATGCAATCTATATTGGTTAAAAAGACTTGAGTTCCGTAGATGTAGCATCAATAACAATGGGAAAAGGTTATTTGTGGTGGTGGGAGGGTAAGGAGTGAATGTTACTCAATGACTCAAGGTTGCAAATTGATCGCAGACTGAGATCTTTAGTCAGAAGTCACTCACTCCTGTGACTGGGAATCATAATTTGCATTCAAACAGTTTTCTTTTTTTTCCTATAAACAGGCTGCAATAGGTAATTCTAAAAGATGCCAATTTCCGAGCACACATCGTGCACAGTACACTATATGGCTACTAGGATATCTGATGTGAAAATACTGAATTATAGGAGTTCCCTTTACAATTTTGATTACAAGCTACAACAAAAAGATGAATGGATTAAAAGCTTGGATTTTCACCTGGTCTGATAATCTGTGTTGCGTATATGAGATTATGACAACATTTGCCCCGGAAGGAACTTAATAAAAGCAGGTTTAAAAACACAAGACTGCTAAAAAATAAGTCATTTAAAACTCAATCTAACTACTGGCCAAATTGACAAAAAATGGCCAGTATTTATATAGCACTTACTACCCCCAGACGAGGCATCAAAGTACTTTTTGGTGAGGACTCTGGAACCCAAAAAGGATTAGTGGTGGGTATGTATAGGGAAATATGAGTTAATTTGAGCGGTGGAGATGTGAATATGTTAGTTTGATTGAAAAGGATAACGGAGGGATAGAAGAGGAAAGAGTCTAGAAAGTGTTAATCATGAAAATGGCCAAAAAATAATTAGACAACAGTTCATGCAAATACAGAATGTAGTGAGGGAAATCAAAAAGAAGATGAACGAGTTTAGATCCATAGTAGTCATTTTTCCATTTCTACTGCCATCCAAAAAAGGAAATAGGAACATTGATTAGAATAGAAAATGTGAAAGTATTGGAAAAAGAAGAAAATTCAGGGGTCCCCTCGAAGGGGTCAACAGTCCCTAGGCAGGTGTCCCTGTGACAGCCTGTTTCTCTCTATCATTTTGGAAGATGCAGTAAGATTTATTTTGCAGAAGACCAATGTCACCTGTCTAATGGCAAATACTCTACATTGATATTGTATGTGCACCAACAGCTCTGCATTGCTCCTTTAACATGGATGACTAAAATGCCCTAGCCATCCCAGCCTATAATACTACTGGTTCACCCATTTACCTCCATGTATCAAATTGACAGTGATGTCAGTTGATGTCTGTGTGATGACATTGTACATGGCTGTGTTCCCTTCTGTGAAAGAGGTGATCTTGATCTGAGGCCTATGTGCCAGTACTCTGCATTCCCTCTCACATTTCTTTGAGTAGGGCTGAAGCTCATAAGACTATAACAGGACCACTTGGATTATGCTATTTTTTTGACTGTAGAATTTCCACATAATTATGGATCTGACACATTTGCCACACAATCATTCATTGTTTATTGCTGAATGGCAAACAAAGGAGAGCATCAGAGACTAATTTGTATGGAAATGTCTGTTCCATGCATGGGAGGGAGACAAAAATGAATAAAGAGCCCCCTTGCTGGACTGCTCTAGTCCTCGCCTCTGCAATACAAGTGCTAATGGCTTCCCATCAGCCGCGCCTTGAGGCCACTGTCACACCTGACGAGAGCCAGAGGGCAGACACACCTCAGACTGTGACAGTCTGAGCTGTCCATTGTCATTCTGCCTCTCTCAGTGCGGCAGCCTGACTTTAATGTGCATCGGTCAGGCTCATTATATGTTTGCCAAGGCCTTTGAGGTTCTGCCCTTGTGGTGGAGACTGAGACCCTGACGGCCACCAGGGCCGCCCTGGCCGTAGCGGGCACCGGGTGTTTCCCCAGTGGGGATAGTGGCTCGTTTTGGACCCCTCGGGGGCATTTCAATTACCAGGGGCTGGTTTTGCAACATAGCTGCAATATCAGCCCCCTGTAACAAACACAGCTGCAGTGTTTTCCATGTGCACCCCCAACCCCCACTGCCACCCCACCCCCACCTCCCCGGCGGCTGGTCCAACTCATTTGCAAGGGCAGGTTTGCTTTCCCATTCCAGCCCTGACGGCTACCAAACAAACGGCCCACCAATGGACGTCAACCACTGGCCCAGCAGCCAGGGGCCGATTGCCAGCCTTGCAAATCTATGGATGTTACCCCGCAATTTATGGGCTCCAGGAGCAAATTTCCAATTCCTGCACTGCTTGCAGTCGAACCAGTGTTCCATCTGCTCAAGATCCGGGTTCGTCAAAGCCACCCATGCAGCCACTGGTGAGCATGCACAAAGCATTTCACACATATGCACTGACATGCTGTTATTTTTACTCTCTGCATTTCAAGAAAGTGAGGAAAGACTCACTAACTCTTGCCCCCAGATATTTGAGGGCTGGAATGAGAAATGTAAATCACCCTCTTTTTCAATATCTGGGGATCTTTCGATGCCTCTCTTCAGTCTTTTAGGGGATGCCTAGGAATGCAGGCACTTCCGGTAAGCATGGACAACGAGGACAGTTCATGTGGTTCAAGCCCTACTTCTTGGTCATTAAACCATACACGTCTCGGTTTCATCTTTTTCCTGCTCTGCCTCCGACCGCCCTTGTTTCTGTTCCTTGTGATTTCCAGCGGCTCTCTCGTCCAGCCCTGCCGCTAATTTAAAAGTCTGAGCTGATCACGACTTCTCCAGAACAATCCGTAATGTATGTTAACAACTGCGCTCCCCGGTCATCTGTCTTAATACAAAGAACCCCTTCACGGCTGCGACGCCGGTTCCAGCGAAGTCCAGGCAGGCTCTGTGTTTTGGTGATTAATAATCATGTGTACACACCACAATAGGTTCTGAAAAGGTTAGATAAATGAACGCTCTTTGATTCTGAGGCAATTGTGTTAGACGAGTGCCAAGCCAGGAAGCAAGGGGAGCGAAAATAAAACGAGCCCACCTAATTAGCTACTTCCCCCAGCTCGGCTTTCATATTAACAGAAACAAATGTTCTAAACAGCGGCGCAGGAAGTAACTTAATGAAATGCCGGGGCGGCGCTCTGTCATCTCGAACGCAGCATCCTCTAACAGGAGACAAATGGACCGGCGTGGAGGCAGCGAGCCCGTGCGAGGCAGGAGTCTGCCAGGAGGCGCGGAGTGGAGATCCTTCCATCCTCCCGTCAGGCTCCTTCGAGGGAAAAGAAGTCCCTTTGCCATCACTCCATGATGGATTTCAGTCTGCGCAAGCCAGGGCACATCTGGGAAATTGGACTCCACGCTAAAAAAAGACCATGGAGATCCGTGCTGCAGAAAGGTGTATACAAAATGGAAAATATTGAAGGAAATTGATAGAACATGTAGGAATATTGCAAATATAATAATGATGTTAACATCTAGACTACAACTACATTTCAGATTCTTCGGGAGATAAACAAATTCTTTAAAATTATCCTCTAAGGTTAAAATAAATGGCTTTTTGCAAATGTTTCCTTTTATTAATATGGTTACTTTGATTGATTGTTGTGAAATGCACCCCTCAGACAACATGCCAGTTTTTTTTTCTGTCACCTTAATCAGACGGTTACTGACAGTGACTGACAGTGACCACATTGTGATCGTAATCTTTCAATGTATGTGGATTGCTTCCCGGATCCCGGAAGAAACTTCATGTATGGTCAGTGACTCTCAGTTTGTTAGTGTTTCGGAACTATGTAATTATCTTTCCATTTAGAGTTGACGGCATGCTAAGTTCGAACTGGTATGATTAAATAAGCAACATGTTTGTCCCACATTAAGAAATAGAACATTATGCAGTGCTGATGAGCATCCTGGGTGAAGCTGCCATGTTTCTTCTACCCATACTGATCTCTTCTCATTTGCAACTCCAGCATGGGCAGAATGGCATATTGTGTTGTAGTTTCTTTCCCTTGTGTATCTCCTATTAGGAATTAGATGAATTGACGACTACAATAAACGTCATGTATTCTTCCCCTTCTGTGGTGTTCTTCACATTTTCAATTGAAATGTGGTGTCCATTAAGGAATAGCACTTTCACCATCAATCCTGCAAAGTGCATATAAGTGACACTGTTTTGTCTTTGTGATGATTAACAAATTTGGTTTATGGGGATTTGCAAACATGAGTGTTGTAGTTGCCTTCTACCTAGCACGGGACAATTGTAATTGATGACTTCAATGATTTCCCTGAAACATTTCTCTGAAAACATTCTCTCACACAAATTTTGGGCATATATCTCTATGATACATGTCCCTGCCACTCATTATTTACAAAAATCTTCAAGAAGAGCCAGATTTTACCCAGGGAGCAGTGAGATCCACAATCTGTAAGTCGGTGCGTCTATAAGTTTCAAGAGTAATTGTGCCAACCCTATGTATCATATCCACTTTTAGTGCAAGACTAAACTCCTGTTTGCTTGCTGCATCCCGCTCCCAAATTATTTGCCTTTTAGCATTTGTACAGAGAGATCGCCTCCATAACAGGTCCTATCCTGTCTTGCCTGTGTTGGCAATTGATAATGTTTTGTTTTTCTTTAGTATATAGGAACTAGCATTTATTTAAGAAACTGTTTATCTGAGGAGTCATTTGTAGTTATGAATCCGTGCTACAGTTCTGAAGATGCGATTTAGTGGTAAACCATCCTGTAATCCTGTCACATCTCCGTACGATTCATGTTTTGTACACATTACGATTAGGTTCATAGAGAAAGTGAAAAAGGCTTGAGTGAACCTCTATGGGTTTCACTGTATTATTGGTTTGCTTCTGCTTGGCCTTGGCCAAAGAAGAATTGTATGTCTTTGTCTATGTCTGTGAGGGTATATTTGAAAACTAGCTGGGGCATTGCAACCACTGAGGGATTTGAATTTGAAAATTTCTCTGGTCTATGTCTACTTGTAGTTGCACTGAAAGTATGATAAAATCAAAGATTTTTTCCAGAGAGCATTTGAAAAGGTTCTGTAGGCCTTTCCTGGGGCTGTCCTTTATAATCAGGGACACCCCCCTCCACATCAGAGAGAAAACTTTCTTCGACGTAGTCAACTGTTGGTTGCACTCCCTGAGTGCAAGAAGTCAGACTGGCAGGTGAGAGGCCCGCATTAAAGGATCTCCTCACTGGCTCAGGTCTGAGGAATATGAGTGCAGATGCCAAACCATCCTTCAATCAGTGTGTGACGGATGTTCACTTTCCCTCTTCCACTTTATCTCCCATTGGTATCCTTATCTTGGCAGCAGAGTACTCTTTGTAATCAGAGCTATGCGTTCCGAGAAGGTCCAATCAGACATTGATAGAGGAAAATGTGATGCTTAAACTGGTCAACTATCTCACACTTCATAAAGCAGGAACAGGGAGCATTTCTAGAAATCATGTCTGTGACATAGGCACTGCTATCTCAGTTTCTCTATCTATGAGAATTGCACTGCGTAGCATACTATGGGAAAGATGGAGCCTGTATGGATTCCTGGTTCAAGGTGTGTAAATGTGCAATTTAAAAAATCATCCACTGATCTGTCAATGGAAAGCATTAGACCTACAGTAATGCAAGTTTAGTTTCTATTTAAGCTTGCAAATTTACCAGAATTTGAAGTTGTTTATCATGAACATTATTAACCTTGACCTTTTGGCTTGATGGGCCACCATACAGATTTATGGGATGTATCATATGTTAGACAAGGCCTCTCACATGTCAAACCACTTTTAGTCTGACGTATTAGATCAGCAGCACTACTGATCTGCATGCCAGACCTGTGGTAATGCTTTTAAAAAATCCCACACATGGATGGAGTTAAACAATCCTGAATATGTCATTTATGCTACTTGCACATGTTTTTTTCATATTTTGGCTGTGGTCTTATTCAATATTCAATCGAGCGATTGCTTGAATGTCACTTATACATCGTGGTTTAGGTTTAAATCAGATAAAGTAGGAGGCTGTTTAAAAGTCAAAATATGCCAGACTAGTCTGACAAAAATAGTATAATGTAATAAAAAGATAACATGCACTCTACAACAATCACCCTCAAAGAGAAGATAACCGAGTTTGACCACCGAAATAGGGAGGTTGATGATGGAGAAGAAGCTGTTGGATTTAAGTAAGGTTGGTGGAATAGTAAAAATGATCAACCGCTTCATCTGAGAAACAAGACAGTTAGAAATGAGGGTCTTTACCTGGCAGTGGCATGTACCCTATTTAAGTAGGGACCCTTATTTTTGTCAGGGTTAGGGATTTACACACCTAAGATAACCCCTGCTCACCCCCTTGGTAGCTTGGCATAATCAGTCAGGCTTATCTCAGAGGCAAATTGTAAAGAATTTGTACAGACACACACAGTAACACAGTGAAAACACTACAAAATTACACCACACCAGTTTAGAATATTTATTCAAACCAAACTAGACCAAAACGAAAAAATTCAACCTTCACAAGTAAAGATATCACTTTTAAACGGTTCAAACTAGTTCAGTCCAGAGGAAGCTATGGATGTGTCACTTTTATCACAAGATATCTGGGATGCATCAAAATCAAAGACAAAAACAGGCACAGGAGAAGTGATGTGCCAGAAAAGGAAAGCAATGAGTGGGTTCCTTACTCCCAGGGGAGGTGATGCTTCAAGTTCTTATTGCCAGGGGAGGTGATGTGTTGGTTCCTTACTGCAGCGTAGAGGAGGTGATGTGTTGGGTCCTTAATGTCAGAAGAGGTGATGCGTCAGTTCCTCACTGTGAGTGGAGGTGATGCTTTGGTTTTCGGGCACACAGGGCCTCACTTCATTACTGCTGGGCAACGTCGATGAAGAACTATGCACAGGGCAATGCATCAAACTCCAGGCACGTTGTTCAATGTGGCAGAACAGGCGATGTGTCGATTTTCCAGCTGAAAAGCGGTAATGCGACAATTTCTTCAGCTCCACAGTAGGACCTATGTCAAGTCAAAGCAGGTGCCATGGACGTCGGTGACTCAGACTGCAGCGAACTTTCAACTTCACAGCTGTGCTGCATCGGAAAAACGGGTGCTAAGGAGTCAATGCGTGGATTCTCGTGGTTCAGCAAAACCACCTACAAGGGCCCAAAACTGGAATTAGCAGAGACATTCAGGTTCTGCAGATAAAGTCTTTGGTGACCCTCAGACTTCTTAACTGAAGGCAAACACACACAAGTCCTTGGAGAACATTGGCAAGCAGGATGAAGAAAGCAAAGTCCAGTCCAGTCCATTCACTGTCCAAGATAGAAGCAGCAAGCAGCAGGCCAGCCCAACACAGCAGCAAGCATAGTGGCAGTTCCCCTCCTAAAGCTTCCCCAGCTCTTCTTCTTGGCAGAATGTCCACTTAGTACAGGTGTGCTCCTAAGTTATGGTGTCACAGCTCCAGTACTTATGCCAGCTTCTGTCTCTGAAGCTGACACACTCCAAAGGAAAGTCTTTGTAGTGCACAAAATAGAGTTTTCCTGACCTGGCTCCAGACACACTTCAGGGGGGTGGAGACAGCTTTGTGTCAGGACAGGCACAGCCCTATTCAGGTGTCAGTGACAACTCCTCCCATCACTCTAGCTCAGGAAGACCCATCAACCTGGTGATGGGCATAAGGCTATGCAGAGTACACCTCAGCTCCCTTTGTGTGACTGTCTAGAGTGAATGCACAAAGAGCCCATCTGTCAGTCTAAGCCAGACATGGATTCCACAGGCTGGCAATGGCACAGTATGGTAAAGCAAGAAAATGCCCACTTTCTAAATGTTGCATTTGCAAACATGCAATTTAAAATCCAACTTCACTCAAAGATGTGTTTTTAAATTGTGAGTTCAGGGATGCCAAACTCCAAATCTCTATGTCTTCCCAATTGGAAATTACGCTTGTAAGAGGTTACAAGGCAGCTTCAATGATGACCTATAGGATAGTCCTCGCAATAGTGAGTTGTCAGTATTTCACTATCAGGATATGTAAAACACACCAGTAAATGTCCCACCTTTCACATACACTGCACTCCTATGGGATTCCTTGGGCCTACCTTAAGGGTGCCTTACATGTAGTAAAAGAGAAAGTTTGGGCCTGGCATGTGAGTGCACTTGCCAGGTCGGCATGGCAGTTTAAAAGTGCATTCACAGACACTGCAGTGGCAGGTCAGAAGCAAGCCTACTGGGCTACTCATATGGGTTGTACAATCAGTGCTGCAGACCCACTAGTAGCAATTGATGTACAGGCCCTGGGCACACGCAGTGCACTTTACCAGGGTGTAACCAGTAAATCAAATATGCTCATCATGGATAACCAAATACAGTCATAATTTACACGGGGCGCGCTTGCACTTTAGCACTGATCAGCAGTCTTAAAGTAACTGGAGCTCAAAAACCAGCAACAACTCAACACAGCAAACAGTCCAAAACAGGAGGTCTGAAGAGAAACGGGGGAAAAACATGCTAAAGATGCCATGCATCATGCCGTGCATAGAGTAAGATGAGAACCATATAATGTCATTGATGATCAAAGGATGCATGATGATTCTGCACTTACTGGCCCATCTTGGTTCTTGAAAATGTTCCAATTGTGTAGATATGTGCATAAGTAGATCATTGATCGATTCCCCGTTGTGATGACCCCCTTACTGAGAGAATGCACGCCTAAAGTCGATAATTGAGACAATCATCATTTCGTATCAGAACCACCATTTTAAGAACATCGGTCTGTCATTATGCTGCATATTTTTAATCTCTTAACCTAGTCTTAATCTTTATCTCACGCAAGACGCCCGCCAATGTGAGGATGATATCTGACTCTATTGCGGAGATTGTAAGTGCAGCCATATTTTTTCATTCTCTAAAGAAGCTTTTAACCCTGCCCCCGTATAAAATAAGTAAAGCATGCAAAATGTATTTGCTTCTTTGTCTCGAAAACATCAATGTAATAAACACCTTGCAAAACGTGATTGTAGAGTACAGTGGTTAATGGGTGCACCTTCAAGTGTCTACTTGACTCAAATACCTATTTTAAGTTTTTGTTTTTATCACCTGCCTGACCTGCGGCACTGCTTGGATGAGGGATTTGGGGATGATCACGGTCTCTTTCTGTGTTCAAGTTCAGTGAAGTAAAAGGGTTTCAGGGAAAAACCACCAGTCTCAATCACCGGGCTTCGTCGCATCAGCACAGATGAACTTTTCAGTTTTGAAATGTGCTTGACATGGTGCCAAAGCAGGAACCCAAAGGTGCTCGATCGTGCTGTTGAATCTGTTGACCCAGCACATCAATTGCCAAGAAATAAGACAAACGTGTTGGTTTTTGTATATGTAAAATTTATTTTCAATAAAATATTTTGAAATAAAAAAAAAACAGAGGACGCCAACATGGCCTCCTACCGCCCCTTTGTTTGCTGCTGAAACCTGCTCCCTGCTCCTACAAGCCAACATTTGTGTGAACAGTAACTCATTAGCAATGGAGTTACTTAAGAACCGCTCAAAGGCTACCTCGGCGATTCAACAAAAGCCTGTCACCATGCAAGCGCAGCAGTCGGAGGGTTTTTTGGCACAGCCCAGCCTTGCTAAGAGCTTTGCGGAACACTGACTAGCGTGTTGCCGCGTTAAACAAAACCTGCCTCCGAACAGCGGAGATCACTATTGTCGGATCAATTTTCTTAATTGCTATTCCTAGGATTTTACATGACTTTGAAAAACCGGCCTCGCCAGCAACTCACCCGAAATACTGGCCGCATTTGAGGTGCAATATGTTTGTGCATTTCCCTTCTGCACTGCATGAGTAGAGGGATGGGCGGAAGTCTAAGCAGTGTCGCTGCCTGGTTAGAGGGCTCTGATGCAGGTGGGGTGGAGGAGGGGAACATTGCCTGCTATTTGGGTTAATGGTTCTTGGATGCAGAACATTTATTTTGCAGCACACTGGGAGACGGCGTTGGAGCCAGTGAAGGGGGGCTTTATGCAGAGTAGCTCCAAGGCTAAGCTTTTTCCATAATTAGAAATAGGCAGAAAATATAAATTCATCTGTCCTTTGCTGTCTTTAGTGTACCATGCTGTGCCTGTTTGCAACAGGAAATTGGGGGCAATTAAACTGGGGGGATATTTACAAGGGAATGGTGCACACACATTGTAGCAGCATAAACGCGGCGTCATTTAAAAAAATGCAGGGATGCGCCATATTTACAAGATTATGGCGCATGCATGTGGGCTTTGGCGCTAAAAACATGCGCCATAGTACATGGGTGCCTGTGTTGCAGGGATTTTTGTTTATGTGCAGTAAGGGACCCCTCCCTGCACATAAACAATCTTTAAAGGGGTTTTCTCTTTCTATTTCTGCTGCAGAATGCAACACACATAGAAAGCGCAAAAACAAGGAGAAATGAAAGTATTTCTCCACGTTGCGCCAATCTACCGCTGCTATTTACCGGCGTTAGTTTTTGGTGCTGCCTCAGATTTACAGATCTTTGCAAATCTGGGGCAACATCAAAAAGCAATGGGTGTTGCAGTGAAACACTCACAGCAACACCCATTGCACGCCCATTTCAATCACGTACCTGCGTGAAAAGTGACGATATTTACAAAGCGGCAGTAAGTTACACAAAGAGGCTTAACGCCGCTTTTAAAATACGAAACATGACCTTGCGTCGTCGGAAAAAGTGACGTTCCTGTGGCACAGTGCCCTTATAATATGCCCCAGTGTTTCTCTGAGTAACGCAGTTCCACCAAGCGGGTCTTGGACACCTGGATGATTGGACATTTAGGGGGTCATTAGGATGGTGGGCGGACTTTGTCCGCCCACCATCATATCGGGAAATGGGACCGCTCGCCATAAAGGCGGGGTCCCGTGGGGGACATTAGGATGCGCAACCATAGTGGCGGGTGCATCCTGCATTCCTTTCATTGTGGTGGGCGGTGCACTCAGCATCGCCCCCACAATGCCAGGAAGGCATGTTGTGCACTTCCATGCATGTTGTGCATGGAACTGCAGGGGGTTAACATGGATACCCCCATTTGCACCCTCCACCCCCCAGAGTCCCTGGGGGCCCGCAACAGACGCGCACAAGCATTTACTGAATGGCCATTGCCGCCACGGAAAGGCATGTTTTCGCCCCCACGATAATATGGCTGACAGTGTCCGACAGACATAGCCACCATATTAAACTCTTTTCCGCCCAGTCAACTTGTTGACTGGGCGGAAAACCAGCGGACGGTCTTTCAGTCTGCCGTAGTCCCCCCGCCATAGTAATATGGCGGGGTGAAGTGGGTGGCGGGCAGGGACGGATCTCGGGCGGATCGCCACCGTCATTCTAATGGGCCCCTGACTGTTTGATGCGCTCCCTGGATATAGCAGGGTGGTCAGCACTTTAGAAAAATAAATAGGGACTGGTGGAAAACAGGGCATTATTTAACAAACATCCTAATATAAAACGTGTAAAACATACGTATAACTATGTACAACAGTCAAACAAGCATAGTGCCAACCACTAAATTCTCAAGTAATCCCACACTATTAATATTATTATTTTAATAAGACCGTGATTACCAGAACATTTCCTGGCGCAAGAAGGAAAGTAAGATGAAATGCTTGGCCTAAATTAGTTGAAGAGATATATTTTTAGAACCTTCCAAAACTTTAAATGATTTGTCTCAGTCCGTAACTCAATGGGGAGTTTATTCCAAGCCCAGCAGTGACAACAGAGAAGTCAGGACCTTCAAGTCTTACTTTCCGAAACTTAGGCACAACCGTTAGATTGAGAGAGGCTGAGCGAAGGGATCTGGTAGAAGTATACTTTTTATACAGATAGGAAATGTAATTAGTATGATGTGTCTCAAAGATGGCTTTATGACAAAGGCAAAGGGCCATGAATTCACACCTTTGCTGAACAGGGTGCCAGTGAAGATTCTTAAGTTACGTGGAAAATTTATCAAATTTGCCAAGATCTAAAATCTCTCTAGCAGCTGCCTTCTGAATTAATTGCAGTCTTTGCATCAGATATCTTTTCAAAGTCAACAATACAACTCATTACAATAGTCCAACCTACTTAACATCAAGCTCTGTATCAGAGTTTGCCTAGACTGCTGAGAGTTGAAAGGGCCAATCTTTTATAATTTCTTTCAACTTGAGATTCAAATGAACAGTTAATGTCAACACCCTAGTTACGAGCGATGGCTACCTGATCAGGGCAAGGTCCCAGTGATTTGAGGCCACTAAGCAAAGGACCAACTAGAAGAATTGCTAAACACCAATATTTCAGTTTTGTCCGAATTTGTCGGAAAGAATTGGCATTCATCCAGCTATCCACTTGCCCAAAGCAGTTTTTAAATTGATCCTGTAAGTGGCTCGAAATCCCATTGACTCTGATTATTATTTGGGTGCCATCTGCATACCAATAAAACTGAAAACCAAAGGAGGCATCCAAACCAGTCAGAGAAGCAATGCAAATATCAAAAAGAATGGTGCTAAGCGTGGCCCCACTGGGGCCCCACAATAAAGGTTTTTAAATTGAGAACAAAAAGAGGCCACCTGTAGAGTCTGTGTTCTATTCTGTAGGAAAGTTGCAAACCATTTCAGGACATCACCCTGAATGCCAATGGCACTGAGCATTTCCAACAATTTACAGTGTGCGACCATGTTGAACGTAGCTGACAAATCAAGAAAAATAAGAGCTCCCGAATTCACCTTATCTGGGATCATGCAGATACATCAAAAGGTGTGTAAGCACAGTCTCAGAACTGATGTGGGTCTACAGACAGATTGAAAATGATTGAGTACATTATTTTCCTCGATGAAAGGAGATAATGGGGTATTTACACAGCTTTCCAAGAGCTTGTTAGAAAAAGGTAAATGGGCGATAGGACGGTAACTAGCAGGTGTATGAGGATCAAGATTGTCCTTCTTTAAAAGCAGAGTAACAAGTGCTGTTTTACAGAATGTAGGAATACACCCATTCATTAATAGTTTCTTACAGATCAAAGGTATTACTGGAACAAATTTAGGTGCCAGTGCTTTAAAGACCTTCGAAGAGTAGGGTTCAAGTGGTGAGCCAGCCTTAATGGTCATGATTTTAGGAAGTACATCTCCTCTGTTAAAGTTGTAATGTCAGACCAGGACTTGAGCGAGAGAGCAGCAATCATGAAAAACTCTTCTATAGGTATCACTAATGTAAAGATGATAAAAGTACCGGGATTTTATCATAACAAAAGGTTGAAAGTTCTGAGCAAATGTTATGTGTATGGATGGTTTTAGCCATGGAGGAATCGTCTTTCACTAGAGCATTATAGACTTGAAAAAGTTCTTTGAGGGATTACTAGACAACAACATTTTATTTTGATAATAATTGCATCTACCTTTGTTAATCAAAGTTTTGTAGGCCTCACTCTTAAGCATGCAAACTTTTTTTCTCATCCTCAGCATATGCGAGCCTCCAGAATTTTTAAAATATTTTGCATTTTCTTTTGGCTAACATTCCTGGGAGTACCAAGGGGCAGATGGTGATTTCCGATATGTGATACCTATTTTTAGAGTGGAACCTCATGTAAAGCATTAGATATCCAACTGTTAAAATGATTAAGGACAGATATCTTATTTGATAGATTGAATGGATTCCAACCGTGTTTTTAATATTTCAGTGCGAAATTTCGACCAGGGTGTGTTTTTTGCCATTGAGTAATGAGTCTTGACTCTTCCTACAAGTAATTGAAAGAGTATTACATCATGGTCAGACCAATGAATTTCCTTAACAGAATGTATGCCTATCTGATTAGTCTAATCAAATATATATTCTAATATGTGATTAGCCTGATGGGTGGGCGACCTCACATGCTGATGTAGCTCAAAAGTAAATATTACATAGCTCTACAATATTGGTGTCTGTCTTGTTAAAATGCATATTCAGATCTTTTAACAAACTGGCAGTATCTAGCAAGAAACACAGGAAATACTCCTTCCATGGCCCTTTTAAGAAGGACTGGGCCATGACACCATAAAAAGTAGTAGGTTGCAAAGGACCAATATCATAGTGTTAAAACAAGTGCAGTCACAATATAGCCTCTCTATAAAACAGTGGTAGGTGCAGCAAAGGGACCACTCTGGTGGTGGTGGCGGTGCAGCAAGTTTAGGTGGCATTGTGGTGCAATTGAGTTGTTTGCTCGTGAAACAACCCATATGGTGGATCTCCTAGGTACCTGCAAACTAAATTGTGCCCTGCTCCAATGAGAGTCCTGTTGTTTCTGTGGCAACACTACCATTTCTCCTTACAGGTGGCATTGATAAACCTAAGCCTTGCTGTTTAAAGGAATTGCTGATCCGAGCTTCTTTGCCCAGGGGAAATAAGAGTGCAGAACCTCACTACTCAATTTAAATAAATCAGCACCGTGCAGTTCACTACTCATCATACATCAAAGTCCTGGAGTCACTGCTCAGTCTGCATCAAAGCACCTTACCTCCTCACTCATTGGAAATTGGAGTTAAAACCCTCTTTGTTCAATGAAATTCAGGTTTTGAGTATCAATCCCAATTATTTTTAGCGTCTATTTTCTTGTAAATATGAATATATGCCAGACAACCCTTGTACCATTTAGATCACCACGTGTCAATATTCTTGAGCCCTTCATTGGACATGCCTGGGGCTGCTACGTGTGATACTGCACGGATAAATAGATGTTATAACAACACTTTCCAAATACCAACCTCCTGAAAGCCTCCTTCTTCACATGGCTCAACTAGTTAGCTCTCAGTGGGACTTCTTCTTTGAGCTGTAAAAGAGGTTTATGGCCACTCTTCTCTGCTGCCAGATCATTTTTGATATGAAGGATTTCTTTCAGGTACCTCTTTGCAGCTTGATGATCCTCAATGCTCTTTGAGGCCACATAAAACGTCGTATCTCATTCCTGACTTTCGTGACAGCAACTCAATTCACCACTGCACTAGATTTAGCTCCTCCTATCAAGAAGTCGCTTGACTAAAATCTTCACGGTCCCTTCCACCAGAATCAGAAAAAGTTTATTGTTTAGTTAAATAAAACCATAACAATATGCACTACACAGTGCCACTAAAATCAATTTAAAAATTATTAAAAAGAAAAGCAGTTACTTATCATAGAGTTTTGTTCTACATTCTTTTGCACAGAAACAAATCATGCGATAAGATTTGACTAACACATAAGTTAGTGTCTACACTGCCATCATGCTGTTCTATTAAAATTATGAAGTAATGTGTTCAATGGTAGTTAAATTATCAGTTACTTTTGCATTGATAAAAATTGGTAGACAGAAGTTCTGGTTATTTTGCCACCAGCTTTGGTTCAGTTCTTTCTAGTGGTTAGTTAAACATTTTGTTAAGCAACAGTTCAGCTGGGGATCTTCCGGATCAAGGCATTTTAATATTGCATTTTTATAGGAATGCATGTCTCTTGTGTTGAATGCCCCCCTTAGCAATTTACGGAGACCCTGATTTAAAGCTGGGCAGATACAAACTAGGTGAATAAAATCCTGTATTGGGGATCCACAAAGATTACAGATCTTTGGACCCTGATATTTCCAACTTGGCTAATCTGCATTAGATGGCAGTTTGCCAAAAAGTATTGCTAAAAACGCGGACTTTAAATGGGGAGAAAACGGCTGACCCAAATATGACGATGGTTGCAATTTTATATAGGATTGCAGGACCATCCATGCGTGGGCTTGCTTACTTAGGATAGCTCTATCCTCCAGTAGTGAGTGTTGTTTTGACTCCTTCTTTAAGATCGGCTGAAAGGTGGTAAATGGAAGATTTTTCTACCATCTCAGTGGACAGTAAAGTTGTTGGAACATATTTAAAGTAGGCAGAATGTGGGTCACCTTGTAACTCGTTCCAAAGTGCGTTGTTGATCTTATTTTCTCGGTTGCACTAAATTTTGTACCAGGCTTCTATAGTGACGTATCTTCTGTGCAACTGTTGCTGTTGAGGCCTAAATTCTAACTGGACCTGCATCAGTGAAGCATTCTGTGGAAGCAAGAATACTTTTTTATATGCTTGCTGTTAGACCTGGCATCTTTGGTGTGGTTCCCCTGACTTTTTGCCTCTAACTCTTGTATTTTTGACGCTGTGCTGCATTTCCTTTTTGCTGGTTTAGATGCTTTGGGCACTTTGCCACTGCTGATCAGTGTCAAAGTGCAAGTGCTCCCTGAGTAAATTGTTATTGTAATTGGTTATCCATGATTGGCATATTTATATTACCAAGAAGTCCCTAGTAAAGTGCACTGAGTGTGCCAGGGCTGGTGATTCAAATACTCAGGTGGGCCTGCAGCACTGATTGTGCCACCCACATGAGCAGCCCTAAAATGGTGTCTCAGGACTGCCACCGCAGTGCCTGTGTGCAGTCTGTGAACTGCCGTGTCAACCTGGCCAGTGTCCCCACTGACCAGGCCTAACCCTTCCCGTTCCGTACACATTGGACACCCCTATGGAAGGCCCAAGGTACCCCCCTGGGCAGGGTGTTGTGTATGTGAAAGGTAGAGCTTGTACTAGTGCACTTGACATGCTCTGGTAGTGAATTACAGCCATTTTCGTTTTTCACTATTGTAAGGCTATCTTGCCCATAGGCTATAAGGGGGAATGCTGTGTACAGTGGTTACCTGCATATCTTACCCTGGGAGCCAGATAGGACATAAAAGTCTGGTATCCCTGAACTCAGCATTTAATAATACATCTTTTAGGAAAGGTGTTTTTTAAATCCTGTGTTTGAGAACAGCACTTTTAGAAAGTGTCTGTTCTCTTGTCTGACCTTTCTGTGTGCCTTGGCCTGTTTGTGAATTGACTGTCTGGTTTGTGAGTGACAGGGGCTGGGTGCTCCCAGAGGCTGAGTGGGCCATCCCTGGGCTGAATAGCTCCATCTGCATCTAGATTGGTGGGAGGGGGTAGCACCTGGGCCTGAATAGGTCTTTGCCTGCCTTCCACAATGCTGACCCTCTCTCTGAAAGGAAAGGAGAAGCCAGGAAAACAAAGTGCTCAAGGAACACCCAGAACTGGTTCAGACCGGGCTCAGTGCCCTTCTGCACAAAGGGAACAAATACATTTTAGGGTATACGTACAGGACCCCAGACTACAGAACTTTAGATCATCCTGGAATCAAGAAGGAACCTCTGCCAAGGAGAAAGTTGGAAGACTGAAGAGGAAGGGCTGTCCTGCTGTGTGTTTGTGGGCTGACCTGCAGTTGCTTTGCTGCCAAAGAGAGGGGAAAGGACTTTGCTTTGTGCTGTGTCCCCTTGCTTGTCGGAATCTCCAAGAGTCTGAGTAGAGCTGGCTCCCTGTTAAGAAGTCCCAGGAACAAAAGGATTTCACCCCCAGCTTCCCCCTAAACTCTACTGAGACAGTTCTGTCCGTCCTAGAGTGCTTGGGCCAGTTGTGGTGCCTCTGGAAGTTATACCTGTTGTTGGGAAGCTGGACAAGAAGAAACTAAAGACAATCTGCAAAGTTTCACGCATCGCTCGCTTGTGGAGCGCATCTCCGTCAGTGTGATGAAATTACCCCCACTGCGAAGATCGAGATCGTTGCAGCGCCTCTTGCCACTGCTTAAACCGATGCATCCTTTGCTGGCAGATCGCATCTCTCCGGTGCGGGAAGAGTACCATCGCTGCGAGTATCGTCGCAGAGCCTGTCGTCACTGGGTGAGACCGTCTCACCGCTTGCTTGCGGACCGCATCACGTCGCTGCGAGAGTTGTTGCAGTGCCATCTCATCAAGGGGCCACGAGAGGAGAAGATCGATGCTGCACATCGCTGCCGCACCTGAGATCGTCGCCGTCCCAAAGATCGTCGCATCGTACCATTGCGAGACACTTCCTACGAAACCTGCACACTGGAATCCATACAAGGTATCGCATCCCTACCCGTACAGACCGGAGTCATCGCAATACGCCCGCTGCATCCAGCGGGGTTGTCGCATCGCCTCCCCAGAGGCTCAAGAGTGATGCAGCGCTTGTTTTTCAACGCTGCAGCTTTCCCTTGGAACTTTTGTCACATCTAAAGGTACTTTTGGCTAAAACTTTGGATTATTTTAACGCAACCTTTAGAACTCTTTTTAAATCCTATCCTTGAACTGTGTATGTTGGATTTTTGTCCTTTTGGTCTTGTTTAGTTTAGATTAAATACTTCTATTTTTCTAAACTGGTGTGGAGTCCCATTTGTGGTGCTTTCACTGTGTTACTGTGAGTGTTGGTACAAATACTTTACACATTGATAAGCCTGTCTGCTCGTGCGAAGCTACCAAGGGAGCAGGGGTTATCTAAAGTGTGAATCCCCCTTACCCTGACTAGAGGCTAGGTTCCCTATTTGTCACAAGTACCTACCTATGCCAACTAGAGACCCCAAATTCTAACACTTGTGTTTGGAACCTATTCAGCATCGTGGCATCTTTTCCGTGCTGAACTTCACTTCCACATGCTTGTATAGCAGCTAGTAGTGGTGTGAAAGATGGACCTTTTAATATTTTTGTTGATGAACAAATTGCGACCGTTAGGCCTTTTCCCTGTTTTTCTGTCGCCTCAATCTGTTTCCGAAAAGTTATTCTTTTATCCAAGTGTATTATTTATTAACTACATATAAGTGTAGTTTGTAGCTACCAACTACTTCAAGATTCACATTACTCAGTTTAAATGATGCTTTTTTTTGTATCTCTTTTCTTATAATCATAGCTTGAGTTTTTGTAACATTGATCTACAACAGATTCTTCTTAGCAAAGTTCCCCAACTCGTCGTTCGTTCTCTGGAGGCCAATACTGGTGTGACTAGCTAAAACAATATAGTCAGCGTAAGATAAATGTGAAATCTGGCGTATTCCCAATTGCAAATGGTGCGAGTTGATTTCATCGAGCCTAGGTGAAAAAATCAGCCATGAATAGATTGAATAAGTGTGGCGCTAGAACGCATCCTTGCTTTAGGCCATCCTTCGTGTACATTTTTCTGGAGAGCTTCGTCCCGTCAGCTATTTTCACTTGCATCCACGTATCCGAATATAATTCCATTATAGGTCTTAGTATTTTTTCTTTTAGGCCCCACTGCTTCAGTTTATGCCATAAAATACCTCTGTTGACTCAATCGAAAGCAGCTTAAAATCGATGAAGCATAAAAACAAGTTCTTTAGTTGCCGTAAACTTTTGTCTGCCATTAAACCCAGAGCAAGTACGTTTGTAATAGTGCCTGACCCATGTTGAAAACCTGACTGGTTGATGGGAATTATTTTATTGCTTTCGGACCAGCTTATTACATCCGCCAGGATTAATGAGGCATAATACTTTGCTTCTGCATCAATTAGGGCTATCAGACGATAGTTGACTGAGTCAATTTGCTCCCAACCCTTAAACAATGGATTTATTATTGAACCCCTCCAGCTCTCTGGCAGGCGGTTTATGGTGCTCACTTCTTCAGACAGGCGGGATAAAGGTGTTGCCCAAAAATCAGGGTCTTGTTTATAAATTGCCTACGGTATACCATTCGGGCCTAGGGTGCTGTCTAACCTGCCTTCAGCTATGACTTTTATAATTTCATCAAGGGAGTAGTGTATACATGAATAATTTAACCATAACTGCAACCTTGGAGGTATTGATTGTGATAAGTAATTTGTCCTCCTTTGTTTTTGTTCCAGCAACCTCTGTTATTTGTTTTTGTGCTTCCTGGAAAACTGAACTTACGAGAATGGATGTAGTTTCGATCTTTGCCTGCTGGAAATAAAGGGGTACCTGTAGGGCACTCGCACTCTCAGATGTTATTGAGAATGTAGCGGTTAGATGATCTACCCAGGATTGTTCTGTCACAAGTCTTGTTTGTCATTTTTGTAATTTTTATCAATGAATTTACTTGATCCCAAAAGTCTTCGGGGTTTGATACAAGAGTTTTGACCAAAAATTGTACTGCTGCATTTTATTAGCCTCCCAGATTTGTTCTTTGAATCGCTTTTTAAGTTGCTGTAAATGCTCCCATTTCATTTTTGATGCATTGTTACCCATTGTGGATCTGATGGCAGCTCCTAGATTTTTCCTTACATTTTTAGCTGTCAGACTCAATGTTCTGCGTATGCTGAGCGTCGTACTTTGATGTAAATTTGTTGATTTCACCTCCTTGGGAAGATTTGTTGGAAAAGTAACCCAGGCATCTATCATCGAGCCATTTAGTGAGTCTTGAGATGCTCACAGTTCCTTTACCCAATCTGCGATTTTGGGAAGTTTACGACTTGTCCATCATAATCTTTTAAGATTTATTGTTGTTGTGGATCCGATCTCAGGTACTGCATCCATGTGCCTTGGGATTGAGGTTAGCAGTTCAAGATGTCCCTTCCACCATACAATGCTTCCCTTCTGCTTGCCTTTTCTACTAGTGCTTGTTGTCTCCCAATTACCATTTCGGGAAATGTAACGTCTATTGTGTAAAAGACGAAATCAATTTCCTATAGTCTGGTATTCCAAAATTAATGGGACTGCATCCCAGCCATTTCTGTTGCGAAGGCAGCCTTTTTAATTTGTCCATTTTTAATACGGGAAATAGGATCAGCAACTTCATCTCTATATTATTTCATTATTTAGCATTCCAAAATCAGCATACTTAGCAATTTCAGTTTGTGTGAACACTTCAGAGACTGCACATTGAACACTGTCACTATCTACCAAATGACTGGCTAGAATGTAATATTTTAATTCCTTAGCACCTCTGGCCATAATGAGAAACTCGCCTTCAGTAGAAAGAAATACTGAACACATTATTCCTTAAGCCTTAGCTGCTCTTTCACTTAACATGCCACCTCATTGCATTATTCTCAGAATCCAATGTTCTTTTCACACACTTTGTAGAGCTACAGCCCATGCTGGGCTCCAACTCACACTTCTACATTGACACTCCTCGGAAAGTCTGCAATGATTCTCCCACTCCTCTAGATGCTGTGGGATGATCTTTGATAACAATGTAAAACAACATTGTAAAATGTGAGGTATGCTTCAGACTTGATGTGGGCTTTACCAACCTTCTGGAGAATGGTCTGTCTCTTGGGATAAACATTGTACTGGCATTTAGCTGTCCAGTGGTGAAAAGAATTTCCTCCAAGAAGGCCAGAACCTTGCCCTTCTAAAGCTAGGACTCCAGTAAATTATTACCATTTTCGGTATCCAGAACAATAGGCAAGTGACCAAGGGCCCGATGTAGGTAAACGCGATTTTCCGATTTTAAAATACCGAGGCGGGCCGAATCGGTATTCTGAAATCGGAAAACGAGATGTAGGAAAAAAAAAACGAATGAATACCGATTCGGTCGGCATCGGTAATGAGATTCGGTACGTTCCGATTCTGCTCGGTCCGAATCGGAAAGTACCGAATCGGCCAACAACGACTCGGAAATCACCGAATCGGCTACCACCGAATCGGATATTCCCGAATCGGCGAATACCGATTCGGTAATAGCCGATTCGGTAAAATCCGATTCGGCAATCATAGATTCGTAGCCATGAAAACAGACCCATGGCGAAAAAGCCCATAGGAATGCATTGAATGAACCGATTCGGCTTTTAGCGAATCGGATAATACCGAATCGGATTTTACCGATTCGGATAATACCGATTCGGTAAAAGCCGATTCGGCAATAGGCGATTCAGCCAATGAGGTGGCTCCCCCTCCCCCACCCAAACAGGGAGTGGCAACCCTGGCAGGTGCAGCTAATTAAGAAGTTTCTGGAAAGCCTGCCTGAGCCCAACACACACAGTTAGCAGCAGTTGGAGAAGGAGGTTGCAAACTGAACAGGAGAAAATGGCAGATCAGTCAGGAAGCCAGAAGTCCTCCCAGAAGAGGAAGCCCAAGTTCACCACCACCGAACTTCAGGTGCTGGTTGAGGAGGTGGTGAGGGTGCACCGCCAGCTGTTTGGCAAGCTGTCCCTCAACGTGCCAGACAGCACCAAGAGGAGAATCTGGGCCGACATCGCCCAGAAGGTGAATGCTGCGGGTGTCACCCCCAGGTCCATAGAGGAACTGAAAAAAAGGTTTTACGACATCCGCAGCCTCACGAAGAGGAAGCTGGCTGACATTCAAAGGCAGGCTGGACACACTGGAGGAGGCCAGAACCCGGCGCCACCCCTCACCGAGCTGGAGGAAATTGTCTCCAGCACCATCGAGAGGGAGAGTATCGTAGGAATCGGGACCCTGGACAGCTCTGCGAGAGCCACAGCTACAGGTAAGAAGCATGTGCATCATGACACACCCTACCAGACACCTCCCCATTAGACACAATACATAGACAAACACCAGCACTGTACTGTCACCAACATACAAGAGACAAGCATCATGGTACATGTAGTCAGCAGAAGTTAGCCAAATATGTCAGTGCAGAATCACAAGACAGGAAACAGGGTGACACGGTGTAAGGAGATGCAAGGACATGTGGAATGCCATAATTGTACTGACTGTAATACATCGGCACTCAGTTTACAAATGCTTCTTTGTACCTAGGGGCCCCATCAGGCGGAACAACTGTGACAGCAGAGGGAGCATCAACGTCCAACACTGCAGTCGCAGGGCCGAGCACCAGCCAGGCTGGCCAGGAGGAGGAGGAGGATGAGGAAGGAGACACCCCAGGGCTAGGAATGGAGGGAGTCCTGGTCATTGACTTCCAAGCAGTGCACTCCCCAGTACTGGCCAGCACACCCCCCTTGCAATTCTCACCAGAAAACTCCCCTACAAGGCAGACCATTCCGCCTACACCAGCTCCTGCCACAACCGTGGCCTTGCCACCTGTCCAACCAGTCCTGGGAGCAGGGGCTCAGGGACCGGCCAGCACCACACCCCCACCAGTGGCACCCCAGCCCACTCAGCAGGCCGGAAGCAGCAGTGCCCGACGCCGTGCCACCACCACCACTGCTGCACCAGCACGGGAGGGCAGTGTGTTCCTGGGCCTGGAGGGACAGATGGTTAAAATCCAGCGCCAACAGGCCAGATCCACCATGGCCTGCCAACGCCAGCTCCTGCAGCACAACATGCAGATGGGGGAGTTGGTGAAGGGTTTCCAGGCTGTTGTGGACAGCAACAAGGAGGTGGCAGCAGGGTTAGGCAGGCTGACCACTGCCATCACCCACTCATCTGCCAGACAGGAGGAGCATGAGGTTGCGCGCAGGAGGGATGCCCGGGTGCTGAACCGGGCCATGGCCCGCCTTGCAGCGGCGACCGCACAACTGTGCCATCGCAGCTCCAATCAAGAATCTGTGCTCAGTCAGCATACGGCTGAGCTGACTAGGGGGATGGCCAGGATCACCACGGCCATGGAGGCCATGATAATATCAAACACCGCCTCCAATCCTGCCCTGGACCTGGGTGATGCTGGAGACAGCAGCAGCCGCAGCAGCCCGGCCAGCGCTGCATCAGAGCCACGGAGGAGCACCAGGCGATCCGCTGATGCTGCTGGGCATTCGGAGGGGGCCGAGGGACACCCCAGTGGGTCTGGCAAGCGGGCCAAAAAATAGCCTGGCAAGGGGGGATGAGCAAACCAGAACCCTGGACTTTATTTCATTTTACAATCTCCATTTTTTGATGCACATCAGTGCTGTAACTGTGGTGCATCACTATTAAAAAAAATTTTTTCCAAGCAACATTTAGCTGTCTTTGCATCTGTACTCAGTCAGAAATAGTTCTCAGTGATCTCCTCACGTCTGTATCTGCCATCACTTGGCGTACACACCCCAGCTGGCTGTGTCAGTGGCACAGCTTCGTCGTCGTCATAGTCCTCGTAGTCAGACAACTCCACCTCAGTGCCCTTCTTGACCGCAAGGTTGTGTAACATTGCACATACAGCTATGATCTTGCAGCAGGTGATGGGGGTATACTGCCTTGCACCTCCACTCTTGTGCAGGCATCTGAATCTACTTTTCCAGATGCCAAAGGTCCGTTCAACAACATTCCTTGTGCGTATGTGGGCCCGGTTATACCTCCTTTGGCTGGGTGTGGAGGGGTTGAGGTAGGGGGTGAGTATGAATGAGCGGAGGGCATATGCACTGTCGCCTGGAAGAGAAAGGGGTCACATTAGACACATGCATACATGTATTCCACCTACCTACTATGTGTTATGGGGGTCTGATGATGTGTCTCACCTAGGAGGTATCCTTCTCCAAATTCGCCAGCCATCAGCCGTGCATATATGCCGCTCTGTTGGAATATATAGGAGTCATGGGTACTCTCTGGAAATTTTGCTACCAGGTCTGTGATGGTGCACTTGGCATTGCAGATCACCTGCACGTTGATGGTGTGTGTAGATTTCCGATTGCGGTATATGTATTCGGTGTCCGCTGGTGGGCAAATCGGAATGTGTGTGCCATCTATGCAACCGATGATTTGGGGAAATTGTGCCATCTGGTAGAAGTCAGCTTTAGTTTGTAGCAGTTCTGCGTGGGTTGCAGGGAAAAAGATGTATTGGTCCATCCTGTCTATCATGGCGTCAAGGAATATGTGGAAGAACCTTGACAGGCTGCTCTGGCTCACCCCTCCTGCTGCTGCTACTCCACTTTGATAGCTGCCAGACGCTACCAGGTGTAGGCTGCATAGCACCTGGACGTGCGCAGGGATGGCGTGTGCCCTTGGGGTGTGGTGGTCCAAGTATGGCTTAAGGTCCCTGATGAGCTCAAGTATGGTGTCAGAGTCCAGCCTGTATCTCTGTAGGATCTCAGCCTCAGTGAGCATGAACAGGGTTATCCTCTGTCTGTAGACCTGTTCATTTCTTAGCCATTCCCTCTGTCCTTCCTGCTGTAGCCGTAGCCGCCTCGCAATGACATAGAATGCTGCCATCCTGCAAGTTGCAATGCATTTTGGGACTGTTTATATGGGTTGGAGTTGGTTACCACCTGATTGCAATCCATGGTAAATACCGAGTGAATTCTACCGATTTTGAGCCGATTTCGGTGTTTCTGTGCCTCCCTACATCTCCCCAACTGTCGGAATCGGGGAATTTCCCGATCGGAGATTCATACGAATCGGCATGTTTTCCGATTCGGCTCATGTCCGAATCGGTATTTGTACCGATTCGGTACATGGACCGAATCGGTGATTTTCCGATTCGGTGTCACTAACGATTCGGTAATTGGACCGAATCGGTGATTTTCCGATTCGGTGTCACTAACGATTCGGTAATTGGACCGAATCGGTGATTTTCCGATTCGGTGTCACTAACGATTCGGTACATGGACCGAATCGGTATTTGCATCCGAATCGGTGTTTTTCCGATTCGTTACATATCCGATTTTCGGTATGTACGTATCGGATTCTTTCCCATTCGGTACTCATTCCGATTCGGTTTACTGTCCGATTATTTCTGTTTTTGGTTCCCTACATCTGGATGGCTGTTTACCGATCGGTAAGGGCCAAAAATCGGTATTTTCGGCCGTTACCGATCTGTAACGCACTACCTACATCGGGCCCCAGATCTCTACATTTCTCTGAGACTAGGGGGACAATCTTGCTTAACCCCATTTTTCAGAAAGCATCAGTTAAGACTTTACATTCCTCTGCTGCTGTGCTACTCACAACCAATTAATTCAATTAATCCACCAGTCCAATTTACTTTCCTATTTCAGACTTTTTCCCAAAACTCAACTTCAACGCATGGGGATGACACCATGCATTAAATTGGCAAACACGCGTATAAAAAAATGCAACATTCCTTTACTGAACCCAATAGATTGTAGCTATCCTGATGCACCTCAGTAGTCTTAGTGCTAACTTGATATGTGCTTTAGCCATTGTGCTGCTAGGGGCATTCCACCTGACCATCTCAACTGACTTTCCATAGCATGAGCATGTCGTAGAGAGCTCCTCTTTGTCTAGAGAATGGTTAAATGAGTTCCCTTTCAGAAATAGCAGGTGGTGATGTACCCACTATTCTACCAATGTGCACCTCCTCCCACTCCAGGCAACGCTAGGGAAACAGAAACCACTGCTTTAAATTTTGTATCAAGAAATATGCTTACCCTATAGTTTCAAAGACTACTAATGCAAGGACAAGACCCCAATCTTAAATGTGTGGGTAGGTTCTCCTCTGACTTCTTCCCTTGGGGTTCACTCTTAAAATAGTTGTGTTTGCGTTTTCTCTTGTCCACCTTTGTTTTCATTCCTGCATCTTTTAATTCCCATAGCTGTCTCCTATAAATGTCTCATTCTGCATGTGCTGATAGCATCCCACTCCAGTGTCCCTCACCTATTAATACGCTGATGGGCAAAGCAACATCCTGAGCTTTCCCGACCTTGCCTGGAGTTATGCTGATGGCATTTGTTCTTTTTTCCTTCCTCTGAGCCTCTCCTGCCCACTCCAGGGGGTTGTCCTAAAGTGAATATTGGACCAATTGCCTTTCTTTGTGTATTCTGAACATGTATTTTTCAAATAAAGAGCTCTTTTCTGCCACACTATGTGCCATGAAGAAAAAGACAAACCAGACCTCTGTTTCATGGATGTCCGATACACTCCTTCTGCAGCGGTTTCTTCTCCAGTTCCAGCCAGATCTGGTTTGCACTTCTGTGCTGCACATATCACCTTCATTATTCAAATATTTTTAGAACTCATCAACCCCATTCTTCTGTAATCTATATGCCAGGTACAGTACTTGCGCTAGGGTTCATGACACCCTTTTGCGATAGTGATACAGACTGCAAATGAAAAACATATTTATGCTTACAATACCTGGCACATATGCTAGGATGGGAGTCCATGCCATATTAAACTATCATTGGGAAAGCAAATAGGTAGGCATTGGGAGGCAGCCCCTGGCATTGTCAATGTTTGTTTTGTCATGGTTTTTTGTGAAACTTTATTGTTGGGGAAGCTGCTGTGCCCTCATCAATCTAAAATAGTGCCTAAAAGCTAAAAATAAATGTATCTCTTTAAGCACACATTTCTATAGCAGTCACTGATGCTGAAATTAACCACTTAGTGTGCTGGTTTTGAAAGGAAAAAATGTCACCACCCCCAGTAAATATAGACAGTGATAAAAGTTAGTGGACCCATTGTCCTGTGCTGTATGCTGTGGTGGACAGATGAAAGTAAGACTGACACAGCGGCAGACCGGTGGGTGAAGAAGGCTCACTGAAAACCCCTAAAAGTATATTATCATAATTTTCTTTTTGGACCAAATCTATCCTGGAGTAATGCTTATGTGGAGATGAGTACAAAGTATAAGCCCGGCTTAGGAGGATGTAGCACCTTCCAGGTATCTATTGGCCCATGTAAACGGGTGAGTTCCAAGATGGATGCCCTTGTTTTAACCATGCGGGGAGAGGTAGAGTGATTAGCAGAATCGATGCTGTAATTCATCACACAGTTAAAATCGTCCATTAGATGTATCTTACAGGGTCAGTCCAGCAACTCAAGACAGAGCATATACAGCATTCCAGGCTCATCCACCTTTGACCCATAAACAGTGCAAACAACATATTTCTGACTTAATATCACCAGCTGAGCGATTGCACACCTACCCCTCGGGTCCGAGGCAGTTTTCAATACCTTCAGCTCTAAGTTATTTGCTGACAAGATACCTACCCCCCATATGGAAACAGATTGAGAGGTATTTATGACAAATTTATTGCCAAGTTCATTAAGTAGGAGACGGTCTTTTTAAGTTGGATGAGTGTTGGTTGGAGAAAGTAGGCGCGGGCTGTACATTTTTATCTCTTCACATACTAGCTGTCATTTGCTAGACGATTTGAGGCCGGATATATTCCAGTATATACATTTGAATCTGTACATTGCAATAAATAACCCCCAGAAGAGCCATCCCATACCTCAAACCCAGGTCTATGTGCACCACTAGCATTATCAATTCAAATTGCAACAATCGGCCATTCTGACTTATTTTACCCCTCAACTAAGATAACCCACCCCTTGCAATATTCTTTACTGTGTGTCTGCATAATACTAACTCCCACCCTGCTGCGGAACCCCCTGTATTTGACAAAGGGAATGATCCCCACCCCAAAGCTGTCAATGAACGAGACAGCCCAGAGACACTATCCCTGTACTCTCCTGACCATCCACCAACCACACACGCCGCCACATATGAAGAAAGAGTGCATTGGCCCATCCAAAAGTATAAAAAGGAAAACGAATTTGTGTCATTTGCTTTCTCACCCTAAGTGTGCCAGGTATGCCCAGACGTAGGTCCCGTGCTTACTGTGCCACTGGAATCAAGCTATCCTGGCTGATGAGGGGGGAAACCCCGAAACCTGTCCTAGGATGCTTCTTTCCACTCCAGGGAGGACCTGGCTTGGCAGTTCGGTCTAGACTGTTACCATGAGGCACAGGGTCAAGACTTATTTGCATATGGCCAGGTCTAAACTGGGGTGGCATGGTGAGCACAAGAATGATGGATTTAACCCAGATATCTTGACTGGGGGTGAATGTTTTGATTTGTTCTGCATTCTGTCCATCAATTGTGTGTCTTTTGCATGACTCTGCATTTAGCGGATGTTCCATGTGTAGTACATGTGTGTTCCTGTGCAACCACCCATGGTTTTTAATGAAAAAACATATCTATTAACAATTGTAGACAGAGTTTTGTGCCAAACATGGATGGACACCACTTAAAAGCAGGCGTTAAAAATCAGAAATGCTTTTATTTCTCCTAACTTTTCCCACTTTGCATGTGTGCTGCACTGTTCACAGCCCACTTTCATAGTGGGATTTTTTTGTTTGTTAGTCTAAGCATAGTACTCAGGCAGACGCCTTGGCACAATGGTGTGTGTGGCACTCAGCAGCATCATTTTGCTCTGGTGCTGGGGGGGAGGGGGGATAGTGCCACATCTCTGTGGATATGATGCTTTTCTGCTCTCTTGCTGTCTCACAACGCAGCACAGCAACTGTGAGTAAGAACTGCTCTGCATTGCGCAACAGGTTTGTAAATCTAGGCCACTGTTTCCAGTCATCCTACAATTTACCAGAACTGCAGGTGGCATTACAATATGCCACAAAGAAGGGCTGACATTTTGTCAAATCTGTTGCACTTACCTAACTGAGCAAACACAAAGGATTTCAGTTATACGGCTGGTGCAAACCATTATATCAGCTGTATGTAATTTCTGTGCCCTTGAGCACACCGAGGCAAACTATTCGGTTATCAGGGGAGGCTGGTTTCAAGAGCGCGCCAACCTGCATCCGAGAAGGGATCTTTCACTGCCATTTACAGTCAATAGAGTGGAACAAACAGAGAAGACGCCTCTGCAGGAACAGCGTTATTGACCTTGTGCAATGCACCCTTCTGTATTTTTATCAGTGTCATAACAGGTTGTGATTCTCTTTGCAATCACAGTCATCCGTCAAGGTGCTCAGCTGTCAGTGCAGCTAGTGCATTTACTCATTTTGCTATTGCTCTTTTTTTTTATGGAAGTCGAGCCAAGCAGGCGGGAAGAGTTATTCTACCGACGTGACGCCAATGTCAAGACACTGTGCCGCTAGTAGCTCCCAGGTCTTCATCACCGTGGCGGGATTATCCAACTTCATTATAAGCTTGTTGGGTCTCTAGAGTGAAGAAAACAGGCAGTGTGCTTCAGTGCTTTCCTTAGTTCACCTTCAAGCTCAGGGGGCCTTCATTTTTATTCGGGCTTTAGTCCTTCTACTATGTTTATATCAACATTCGGAAGTGTCCTTTGGCCCAGGGCCTCAGGCAGTGATCTGAAACTGCGAAGGTCAGTCAGCTGGTTTGATGATTTCTCTCTTTCTGTTTCTGATGTTATTCAACAGGGGCGTCACATAGCATTATCAGTTATTGTCAGGGACATGAGCTGGTGAGATTCAGGAGGGCCGCTTAATTTTTTGCTTGTCACCGTCTCAAGCCATTTTTACAAATAGTTTGTAAAATATTTAATTTTGTCCCTGAAACATTAAAACGTAGGTGACTGCAGTTTTAACCACCAGGCCCAATGCTGAGCCTGTGAGGTCAAGTGCAAACGGGCCTGTGTCGCAGTATGAGTGGTTGCCCTTGGCACTTGTTTAGCAAATACTCTGAGGTAATCTGCCACTGAGGTGATAGGAGAAGGCAGTAGGGCGTTATTAGTATTGCATGTTGAATTTCCTCGTTCGTCTGAGAGCGATAATATATAGGGCAGGTCTGATTTGCCCTAAAAAGGCCTCAGAATTTACCTAATTTTTGTTATGATCCATTCAGTAATAAGATTTTCCACGAAATATTGTTCCTAAACGTTCCATAAAATGGATTGCAGGATTAAGAGAGTTAATGACCCAGAGGTATTAGTCAGTTCAGCATATCCAGTTCCAAGTATTGGCAGAACTCCTTGCAGTTCTTTTTTTTCTTTTTTTATGAAGAAGAGTTAAGTTCAGTGGCGCAGCTAGAGCTTGTGGCGCCTGGGGCTAACCCTCTGATTGCCGTCCCTGGGGAGAGGGGGGAAAAAGGACGACGAGCACTTGAAAGAGGTCCGAGAGACACGTAGTATCGCCGCTATTAGTTACCTTGATCATGGAAGTTACATGCACATACATGACACGGTCCAAGGCTACACCCTGCATTATTTCTGTTGCCTACCTGGGTTCAGTGAAAAGTCTGGCTACACTGACTTGTGGTTTCACTCCCTTATTTAAACCCTGGGAATCTCCTGCCCAGGGACGAAACACTAAGACACAAGGAACTGAAGACTTCACACTATGCCCTCATCAGCCTTTTGTGGACAAAACAACAGGACTCACACACCGCCTGCCAACAAGATGGGAGTCACACCTGAAAGAAACAAATAATATGACATGGCAAAAGGCTATGACTGCAGTGCTAACTGAACCTCTGTCTCCAAACAACAAACGCCACCTACTATCCTGATAGGGATTACACCTCAAAGGAACCAAGAATAGACATGGTAAAAGGCTATTCCAGCACAACTTGAACAGCTGCTTCCAGCCCTTTCATACTCTAGAGGTTGGCTCAACACAATAGCGCCAGGAACGGCAACAATAAATATCACTCACCTGGAAGGTTACGTCAGACCTACATTTTATATATCTTCTCTGCAATGGAGATCCCGAAAGTGGGCTTTTCTTTGTACATTTGTGCTACTGCAACTGTATTTGGGTGAAAAGCCTGCACTACTGCTGGCTAGTTCTTTTTTTCTCTGTCAATTAAGCAAGATGATAATGCTACAAATTGTGCTGTACATGTTTCACTTCTGGCTGTCTTTGCGATGTGTTTGAGAAAAGCCGGCTCTAGGGATTAAGGGACCCCGAGCAGAAGGGAATGTGTGGGCCCCTTCTAATATGCATCCACGTCAAATCACAGGAAATGACATCACAGGAAGTCCAATCAATTGACTATTTTTGAGCGGCTTTGCAAGAAGCAATTTTCTTGGTGCGGATATCAGTAAAACAATAAAAACATAAATATTAAAACTAATAAAATAAGTGCATTTATTTTAAAGTTCTATATCACATGGAAATACATTATATTAGTCCTGTGGTACACGTCCTGTCTCCCAGTTGTCATGCTGGCCAACTCTGCATAGTGGTTGGTCCCAGAATCAGTGTTGTGGCTTACTACTGGGATGGGCTGCTTCCAGGATTCCCAGCTAATCTATTTGTTTTGCACCCACTATTGATTATCTTGCTTGCACACATCAGTCCCTTGGCAAGCTAAAATAGTTAGAAATTTGGCACCCAACAGGTGCTTGCAGTAGGATCCAGGACAAACATCTAAAATGAAGAACAATCCTGATCCCTGCCATTCTGCTTTGGTAGGCCTCAGAGCACTGGACCATGACTATGAGGTCCAGGGAGAGGATGACTCTCTTCTGCTTCGCAGAACTGGATCATGCTGTGAGGTACAAGAGACCGGGACCAGTTGTGTAGCAATGCTGCCATGGGCTATCGTGCAAGCAAGTTAAATTGATTCTTCCCACTACCCTCTGGTCAATGACTAGACAGTAAAATACAACCATAATCTGGGTGCATTGGATCCATAACCCCACTAGACCATGGTCCTATTGCACTTCCTACACGATGGCTACGAGGTGTAGAGTAGGGGCTTCCAATCCCTTAGGCCTCGTAACCATGGTCTAGTGCTGCAAGACCCAGGAGAGGAGACCTGGAATAGAGGAGCCCTCTTCCAAGGGCCTTGCAACAATAGTGTAGCACTGCAAGCCCAGGAGAAGAGTGTTCCTGCGTCTGACTACCCCACTATGATCCAGCGATGTGAGGCGCAGGGGAAGTTGATCCCATTCTCTTGGCCTCACAGCTATGGTCTAGTGCTACAAGGCCCATTGGATGTGGCCTACTGCCCTGGGCATCACATCCATGATCTGGTAATGCAAGGCCCAGAAGAGGAGAGTCTCCTTCCCTAGGCCTCGCAGCCTTGGTCTCCAGACATTGCTGTGAGGGCCGAGTAGGGTGACCCATTTTCCATTATCATTTCACAGTACAATTTGTACCTTTGGAGACACACTGCACGTGTGGAGACAGAGGCTCCAGAAGCTGTGTCTTGTGGAACAGGAAAACTATGAGTCACATAGTGGATTCTGGGGGTTTCATTCTAAATCCCTCCATTTAAAGAAGGCCATATTAAAAGATAACTCAGCTGGAGATTGAGTTTATCAAGCCTTGACTGCTCGCTATTGCAAATTTTGAGTGGCAAGTTTATAAAATGAACTCTTGTACCAAAATGGAATGAAATAGTATTAAGCTTTGAAACACCAGTGGTAGATATTAGTATCTACTACTCACACAGTCCAATAAGTACCCTTTGCCACAGGATCTGGCCTAGTGGATACGCATTAGACATGAATATTTGACATCTAATCTCAGCTTTATGATAGAAATAAGCACTGTATTCTAAAGTTGGGAAGCCTATAACGAAGTGACTATTCCCTTAGCGGGGCAGTCCCTTTGCCTTGCTAACAGAATCACTGACACCCCAGTCATGGTCTGGTGAACTAGTTAGAAATGTGGAACCAGAAGATGGAGATTTTATTCTTGGCCTCCTATTTGGCCAAATTGTGTGCTCTTGGTCAATTACTTTTCTAAACGTATTGCTCTACTGCTCCCTTTTTGGCAAGATTAGCAGTTTTTGGAATTCAATGTAAAAACGACTAGTCAGTGTGATTTAAAAAAGGGCTGAATATTACCTTAGACAAAAGAGGGTGCTTAGTTGCATGGTATAGTCAACTAAATGCAGTAAAGTGGTTAATTTATAGCCTTTCCCCAAGCAGGAGTGTTGTGCAGTCCTGGTTCTACAAATGTAACCAACTGTTTGATCCTGGAAAAATAATTTTTTCCTGTTTCTCGTCCACTGATTTGACATTATGGCAGCACTTTGAAACAGGCTTCATGTATAAAATAGATATTAAGAGCGTAGACACCGGGCAGGTTCTGAGCATGGGGACAGGAGGGAAGAAGATGTAGCTTTACGTCAGAGCTGCCGACTTTGGATTTGAAAAATCAGGCTCAACGTCTTGTGATCCCGGGCAATTTCACTTAATCTATCCCTGCCTAAAAAAGCAATATGTCCTGGTGAAATGTAATTGGTGCTCATGTAAAGCACTCAAATACCTTTGGTTTGAATTTGCTCTATCTAAAAACTAAAGGGAAAAAATTGGTTTAATTTACTAATTCAAGGCTATTTGCATCAAAATAATGGAAGGTGCTCTTGACCCTGCATGGTGCATGACCCCCTCCTGTGCTGCAACGCCTTCCTTTTTGCCACTGACAAGGATCTCTTTCAGAGCTCATCAGCGTCTGAAAGATATAGAGAGAGTTGCTTGTCTTTTCAAATGGTTAAAACTGCCAGGTACCAAAAGGCGGGATAATGGGCATCACTTTTTGTCTTTGAGTGGGAAGTGGAAGGGATCCCTAGTCACAGGCCAAACCTGCCAAATGCTGATGGGTCTCACTGCTACATCAGTGGCTGCAAGGCTGAAAGGCTCAGGGGAGAAGGGGCCCCTCCTCTGGGTTTTGCAACCATGGCCCAGTACTGCGAAGCACAGGGGAGGTGGGCCTCCCTTCCGCTATTCCTTGCAGCACTACACATGCCTTCAAGGCCCAGGAGAGAGGTGGACTCAGTGCTTAATTTGAGCCTCTGGTTTTCGCTGCTCGGCACCGGCACTTAATTGCCAACAACAACACTTATGACATCTGCAACATTGCGGCGCTGTTTGTGTAATTTAAAAATGTATACATAAAACTGTTATTTACTAACTCAATATACATTGTAAACAATTAATATCTACCTCCCAAGCCATTCCTATAGCTTTGGGGGCCTTGAACAGTATGAATTGTCACACTTGCACCAGAGTGATGGTTAGGAGTTATGTAGATACTGCGATTGACGGCGCTGACAGTGACAAAGTGTGGTGCAAGCTACCGTGGCCTCCTGATGAGGGACCTGGCACTTCTGTTTTTTACAAACTAAGCATTGGGCGAACTTCCCTGGGCCTCGCAATGCTGCACCATAGGTGCGAGGCCTAAGACCTAAGATCGTGGAATACTTGTGAGGCTCCATGTTGGTGTGCTGAGCGCGAGGCACTGCGTAGCTGCACTTGCTGCCCATGCCTAGCGCCGTCCCTGCCTGAGCAGATTCGGCCCATTATATGCTGAACCTACTTTGTGAATCCGAGCGAAGCTTACAGTGCTGTTGTCCACAGCTGTCCACATCAGATCTACTTGTTATTCTGTGATTCTGTGTGAGAGGAGACTGGTCTGCTCTTTGTCCTGTGTTAGCCAGAAACGTACACTACTGGGTCCTTTAATGGACATAATTGGTGACCCAAGAAAGCTATAAAAGCTAATGCCCATACTTCTACATTTTCTGTGAATCAGAGAAATATCACTGTGGCAAAAAAAAGGCCTTTTCTCGTCTGTGTGTGAGGGATGTTTGCACCCCTGGTTCAGTGCATATTCTGTGTGGGGGTGTTTGCAGTGTTCCTACTCATCATGTTCTAATTATGTGTGTGAGGATGGTCTGCAGCGTAGCTGTCACTGCTCTACCTGTTCCATGTTTTTTGGGAATAACAATGCTGTGCCTGTTTGTGCTTGTGAGGGAAGCTTGCAGCGCCAATGTTGATAGTGCACATGTTCTTTATGTGAGGGAATATTGATCTTCTTGTGGCTCAATGGATACAGCAAACTTGAAATACTTGCCACTTGATTGCACATAAGTGGTCTCCAAAAAAAGGTATAATGGTGGTATCCATGCTACATACCTGTTCTGTAAGTGAAGGGAACTGGACTGCGGGCCCACATGTTGTGCCTGTTCTTTCAGTGATGGACGTTTCCAATGCTGTTGCTCATGAATCACCAAATTTGTGTGAATGAAGTCTGCACTGCCTCTTTGCTTGTGCCTTGTGGTGACTATTTCCAAGGAGGGTATTCCACACACAGGTATGAAGCGGGGTGCTAGTTGGGTGTACATAGGGGAAACTTGAAGCGCAGCTCCTGCTGTGACTATAATCTGTTAGTGATGGAAGCTTCCAACGTGCTACCTTGGATTTTCATTTTGAGTCAAGCAAGGAAGTCTTTGACAATGGTGAATTGCTGCGCTTGCGCTATATCGCCATTCTGTCTTTCACCACTCTTCATGCAGCTCTTTAGCGCGCTGTCTCTCTACCGCTTGTACTGCTAATGAATTCAGCAGCTCTCACTCATCTCCGCGTGGCAATGCAGGTCAAGCGCAGATTGGATGGCGACTGCTGATGAGGAGGCGCTGAGCAGGTAGCCTCGCCCTGACATCGTCGGTGTGCGGGCTTCCTTCCTTCTTGCGCGTTCTTCCTTCTGTTTGTGGGCTGATGAGTGATAATGTCTTTGGTGCTCCGGGTTTAAATGTCCCGTGCACTCCAAACAGGGCCGCGGGCGCGGAACAGGTGGCCCGTTGCGGCGTCGTTTATCAGTTATTCGGGGACACTGACACTATTGTAATTGACAGTAGTGTCAGTGAGAGTGTCCCAAATAAATTATAAATGCTGCCGCAACGGCCCACCAGTGCTGCGCTGCCGCCGCCCCCAAAAATACTGCCGCCTGGGCCGGACCACCCCCACCACCATCCACTAGCTACGTCCCTGGTTAAGTTACTATTATATTACAAACAGGAAAGCTGCAATATTCGTTAGATGTAGACGTAAGGGGGTGCTAATACATATTCTTATTGCTTAAATTCCCCTCCAAAATGTTAAGCCTGGCCTTCAATTAGTTGGTGTCGCCCTATCTTCTTCTAAGAAGTAACACTCTCCAATTAATACTGTGGCACTTCATAAATGACGTCCTTACACCCAAGATACAATATAGATGGGGCTTGATAGGAATTGACTGTGACACTTGTAAAGTACTCAGCAGTTTACGTGTGATTCCTAGTCAAAGCACTCTACGACTAACTTCATTGTGTATCTTGTGTTGGTGTTTACAAGCAGGCCAATGTAACAATTTGCTAGCCTACTTGTTTCGTTTCATCCAGGACTGGTGCCTCAACATTTGATCTATTTGAGGCATTGCACAGTTGTCTATGTTAATTCTTTTTTGTTACAATTTTCTTGTTTAATCACTGTGTTTGACATGTTTTTCAGTAGATTGTATGTATGTATGTATTTTTGTAAATATTGTGCTGTATTTGGATGCCAAAATACTTTTTCAAAAACTTTATAAAATAAGAATTAATTCAATACAAATGGTTGTCCAACCTAGCAATTGATTTTACTAGGAGGTGTACTGTTTTAATAACTCAATCTGCCCGGCCACTGTTTTTGTTTGGACCCAAGCCTTTCATTGTTTCTCCTTACTTCATAAATTCTGGCAGGATCGAGAGCAGGGTTGGTAGACCAAATACTAATTGCTACTCAGGGAGGCTGAGAAGAGAATCTCTGAAGAAAGCACCTTCATATCTGAATATCTTGTACGAGAATCCACAGCAGTAGGATAGGGTGAAACTAACTCTATTTCCTTCAAGATCATAATGAATAAAAATCAAAAGTGTTACCGCACCAAATCGCTATCTGGCAAGCAAGTTCCCCTTGGACCGACTGGCCTGAAATCAGTCTTAACTGCACCTGCTGGATCAGAGTGACTGGAGTCCCTGAGCGCACACCCTCCGTGGGACCTGGAGCTGCAGAGATTTTCTCCTTTAAGTTTCTTGCACAGAGCCCAGGTGATCTGTGCTTGGCAGTCCTGAAGTTCCTCCCACATAGTCGTGCAGCTGCAGTGACCGGAGATTCTTTGAGGCTCCTCTAAACTGGGTAGGTTCTTTGGTCCTTCTCACGGTGGGTGCGGTGGATGGAAGAAAGTGTGAAAGTCCTCACTCTGATCCTCAGCCACGGTGCAGGACTGTAGGTGTCACCACAGCAAGCTCTCTCCTCCGGTGACAAACCCAACCAAGTTACATTTCTTGCTTCGTCCCAGTGGCCCCACCTGGCATATGTGATCACTGTCTCTCCAGTGCACAGGTGCCCCAACCCTATTGGCACAGCAGATTGCTTTACAGTGGCCCCTCCTGTCATAAGTGGTAACCAGCTCACCACCACACATGTGATATGGACTGCTCAGGATGTCAGTCTCTTCATGGCAGCTGCTCCTGGCATAGGGGGTAGCTGGGTTTCAACTGCAAACCGGCTACAGCCCACCCAGTATGGCAATCTCCTCATGGCAGGCCCTCTTGGCATACAAGGTGGCTGATTCCTCTCTGCGGTAGGGTGATGACCCGTTCAACGCAGCAAAGGTCAATGCTCACTTCACGGCAGTCATCCTCACTACACACTGGCAATGGCCCAATTGGTGCAGCAGTTGTCTCCTCACTAAGGGAATCCACTTGACAGGGTTCCCCACTTTGCTTCGCTCCCTCCAATGCTCATCTCTTTCTCACAGGGAACACTAGTCTTGGCAAGCAGGCAGTCATTGGTGCGCCAGTCTCCAGAACCTGTGGTCTTGGAGTCTCTGTGTGATGTTCCCTAACCCAGTTGAGAGACTAGCAGACTCTGACCAAAGTCCTGTACACAGACAGAAGTCTTGCAGAGCTTCTGCTCCTCACACAGACAGACTGACTGCTTGACAGTTAACACATTTTTGGATTCTCAAGCTCCCTTTCTTAAAGTCCATTACTATACACCAAGTCTGATTTAAAGTCTGAATCTTTGAAGTTTTTGTTGAGGGTCTGCTTCCTTTTGAAGTGCCCACTCCTCTGCTCTCCCTTCCTCTGGAAAGAAGTCTGCCACAGCAGGAGCAACTCGAAAGCTGATAGCCCCACAACACAGACCATGGGAGTGACTAGGAGTTCACACTTAGGTGTCATCCACAATGATATGTGTAAAAGGTAAGCCCTGGGCCTCAAACCTAGTCTTTACGATTTTCTTATCAGCCCCATCTCCATCTCGGCATGTGCGCAGACCTCTCTCTGAATCAAAGAGCTCCCTTTAAAGTATATTTGGGGAGTCTGGCTCTCCCTTCCTCCAGTGTGTCCCCCCCAGCTTACAGGAATGCAATGGTATACAAATCTCTCTGGGGGATTCATCTACCTCCTCTCCTCATGTTTCACCTTGCAGCCCATGGCTTCCCAAAATTTAACCCAGATTCAGCCATGGACAGTTCTTCACCTTTTATTCAGTAAGCATGTTTTGAGTACTTCACTGTGGACACATTTGTGTGGAGAGTGCTTGCTCTTAAAAAAGGAGCACTCCAAGCTAGGGCTTGTGAACGCTGTGGCTGTTTCCTCTCAGTGTTTGCAGAGTGATGTAGCGCTGGCTAGACCCGAAGGCATCAGAGCGCTTTACATAAGGTTCCACATAATTGCAAACTTATATCAGTTACATATTACCAATGATACCAGTAAAAACTTTCAAGGAGCATAGAAGAAAAGGAAAATGTGAGAACGGGTAAGGGGGTAGGAGAGAAAGGGGTAGGGCAAAGATATAACGGAGAGACAAATGAAGATCTGCCCAAGGTCCAGTTGGGTAGGTGACGGCTGAGGGGGAATTGGCAGCCCATCTCATCTTCAGCTATCAGGAAGCTCCTCCGGGCATCGGTCAAATAGCTAGGTCTCAACAGAAAAACATGAAAGGGATAGAAGGCAAAAAGAAGGGAGCGTGAAGGGGGTAGGGTGAGGGAGAAGGAGGGAGATACAAAAGAGAGACAAAAGAACATCTGCCCAATGTCCTGCTGGGTAGGTGACACCCGAGGGGTGATCCACCCTCCGTCTCCTCTACAGCTAACAGATAGCTCCACCGGGCATTGGTCAAATGGCAGGGTCTCTACGGTCGAGGGAAAGTTCGAAGAGTACATGTCCTAGGGGAGAGCAGGATCAGGTCAGCTGAGGGAAGTGGTTAAGATCAGGTTGATGATCCGTTCTATTGTCCAGGAATGGTGGAGCATCGTGGAGTGACCAACTGAGGCGGTTGGCAAAGTGGTTTATTGGTAATGTAATTGTGGTCTATGTGTTTTATATACAATATAAATAAAATATGTTCATATAAGTTTGTGTGGAGTATCTTTTGTGGTGTATTTATTGTGTCACTGGTGTGTGTGTGCGTTGAGCAAACACTTCACACATTGCCTCTGGGATAAGCCTGGCTGCTGTACCAAGCTACCAAGGGGGTGAGCAGGGGTTATTTTGGGTGTGTAACTCCTTTACCCTGACTAGAGTGGTGAGTCCTGCCTGGCTATGGTGCATACCCTAGCCAACCAAAAACCCAATTTCTGACAGTGAGTTAAGCACATAGTAGTAGAAATTTAAATGAGTGAGCCTGTAGATTACACTCCAGTGACACAGGTAAAAAGGACCTGTTCCCTCCTAGTGATCACTACAGCATATGCTGTCAAAACCGCACTTGTGCTGCTTAACTCCTGGTAAAAGCAGTAGACATTCACCAGTATGAGGGTACCACTTTGGGCGCCCCTCCCGGTCCACTCCCACTGAGTTTGTCACCTGGCTGGCTAGAGGGATAAAGGAGGGGTAGGCCCAGGTGTTAGTTACACCTGCCTGTTACAGGATAGGCCTCTTTGAAGTTAACTAAGTTCTTCAGCACATCCCATATGGTCATTCTGCCAGAGGAACAGAACAGCTACCCACACCTGAGGTCTTAGTCTCAGCTCTGGGAGCATGTTCAAACCGCATCCAGTGGCATATTCTGCTACTGGGTGACAGCAAGGCACTCAGGCAAAATAGTTTCTAGAGACTTTAGGCAAGCAGGAGGTGGCTTTCTATAAGAATACCTTTTGCAAAATATTTGTTACAAACCAACTTTACCAGTAAAATGGGCTTGTCATAAAGATTTTAAGAAGTATAAGAAATAACTTTGTAGGGGGAGGAAATGGTGGAAATAACATTATCAACTGTAGTATTCTATCCCAATGCTTTCCGATTGAACCTGCCAAACCTGCTACAACGAGAATAGCTTTTGGGGCCTTGTCTCTTCAAGGACATGTTTAACAGTAAGATTTTACATGTTCTACTTGTAGATATTATGCAATTTTTCTTACGGGCAGTAAGACCTACATAGGGGTGACTTACTAATATTTAAATTGAGACTTTAGGCATGACAAAATGGGTTATTTTAACAGGTTGAATTTGCAGTTTTAAACCTTCAACCATTGTGCACAGTGGTAGGCCTGCAATCATGTTTGTACTGTCACTGTAGTGGGTTTACAATGGGTGCTGCAGTCCGCTAGTAATATTTAACTTACATGCCCTGGGTACCCTTTGTGCCATATACCTGAATCCTACCGGCATGCTAAATATTCCAATCAGTAGTACAGCCAAATTTGAAATGTTTTAGGAGTCAGAGAACACGCACTGAGGCCTGGTTATAAGATTCTTATTGTATAGAGTCAGGAACACTAGTAGCATCAGTCCAAATAAATGGGGGTGAGCATGTGAAAAGACACATTTTCCAACAGTCATGATCTGGTTGGAAGTGTACCTAAACATTATGGGCCAGATGTAGGAGCCCTAATACCAGTCGGTAATGGCCGAATTCGGCCGTTACCGACCGGTATTAGGGTTTCCAGATGTAGGGGGCCTATATTTTACCTATTCTGTAAAGTTACCGAATCGGTAAATTTACAGAATCGGTAAAATACTGAATCAGTATATTTACCGATTTGGAAAAACCACATGTATGTCGCACTCCTCAGAGTGCCACAGGCCCTTAAAAATCGGTATTTTACCACCCAATCCTATTGGGTGTAAAATACCGAATTCAGGTGTGCATGCACATCTGTGCATGCACACCTGTGCAATGTGACACACAGACATGCCCTTAGGGCATGTCTGTGTGCCACATGGCACACAAGTCCGGAATTGGGGTGCTAGAGGGTGTCAAAGTGACACCCCCTGCACCCTTGCAGGATTCGGTATTTACCGATTCTGTAAATACCGAATCTGTATTTCCCATTGATTCCTATGGGCTTCAAGGCCCATAGGAATCAATGGGAAATACAGATTCGGTATTTACAGATTCGGTAAATACTGACTCTTACAGATTCGGTAATTTTTTACCTACATCTGCCTCCTTTCAATTTACCAACTCTTAAATACCGAATCGGTATGAGTCGGTATTTAAGAGTCTGTAAATCGGATTTACCTACATCTGGCCCTATATCTCTAGAGGTGCATTTTTGCCATTTTGAGTGTTTTTAAGGGATGTATTGATTCACTGTAGAAAATCGATTTCTCATACCAAGTTCTTACATATAAAATGCAATGTCAACTACTCATGCTTAAATGATTTATATTGTGTAAGTTGTTAGAATTTTATTGCATTTTGTCTCTCACCTTATTTTTATATGAGTCTTGAACTTTCACTTTTTTTTTCGACAATGGCCAGAGAAACATGACCACCAGCTCCTTTTTTAGATAAGGGAAGAAAACAATGTCAGAATCTTAGCGTGATTGTTAGGATTTCATATATTATTTAATTTTTGTAAGTTCTTTTTTCTGGGTCCTACTTCTCAAAAAGCAGAAACATTCTTAAACATATGAGTTTTGAGATAACTAACTTTTTGGAATATACTTGAAAGTTCAAAGGTTTACTGCAAACTGGGTTTTTTGGTTTGTAACAATACATTCCTTCTTAGCATATTATTATATTACATTATAGAACATATTTTTATTTATGGGTTTTATAGGAAGCCATTAGCATGAAGAATGTATTGAAATCTGGTTATTTTCATAAGTGCAGTAACAACAGTGGGCTAACAAGGTGGTTACCCACTGTTGTGATGACACCAGGTTCCAGAAACCCAAGCGCGCTGGCAGAAAGGTGGTCTCAACTGGCTACTTCTCCCTCTCCAGGGATCCATATGACCCAACATAGGAAGGAGATGTGAGATGTGAGTGGTGCAGTGTCTATGCCAGCTACCTTAACCTTGTCACCAAAGGTATCTGCAGACTTGCGTTTAGAAGACATAACAACTTGCGCTAAAGGGGTCTCACAGAGCTGTTTTTGCCATGCTGACAGCTCTTTGCTCACTACCTGAGAGCAGAGAGCTTGGCTTTAGGCAGGGTGACATGGAGGGTGCAGGATGGCACAAAGAATGATGTGGTTAGTTGCAAAAGGCCAGGCATTTCTTTTTTATATTTGGGTTTTGGTGAGGGAGGTTAATTTCCCAGAGGGTAGTTTTGGTGTGTGTTAGGATGCTATGTATTTATGTAACGATGTCATATGGGGTTATATGTCGAGGATGATGGGGTGGGTGGCACAAGGCCGGGTGTGTTTAGCATTTGGACGGCAAGCCATATGTGCATGGCTCCCCCATTGTTCCTCTACCTCTGCTTCTATGTTAGAAGCAGGGGCAGATGATCTGAGAAGCCATGGATGAAATCAAATTGTGTATAGATAAGCTATGATAAAACGTGTTTTTCATCTCTGAGATCTGAGTGACATCATAAACAACTTGAGCTTTTCTCTTGTTTATTCGATGTACTCAGCACCCCTCAGTCAAAAACATCCCGCTACTCACAGTTATCCATCTGTTCATGATCATGAGCAGATTTTTGAAAATGGTGTTATGAACTTTAATTAAATGACTAAAGGGAGAAGTAAAGCTTGGTTTCCACAGCTGTGACATACCAATGCTCCTTCTTGAGCTTAGCCTCCTTCATTCAGTCCATGTTTATTTTTTCTTTGAAGATCCACAATTTGAAATGCTTTTTTACAGTATTGGAAGAGTTTGTAACACATATGCGACAAAGAAATGAAGATGGACAACTGGGGATGTTTTTCATCTTTCACTGCTCTCTTTGTCGATTTCATGTGTGAAAAAATCCCCGCTATTTGGAGATCCCCATCTATAATTCTATATTTATTTTTCCTCTAAGTTCTAGATTATATTGCCCACCTGAGACATTTCAGTCGTGTTCAGAGAGAAAGTAATCTGCAATAAGAAACATATATGGTATCTTCTCTTGCTTGGCTTTTCCAGTTTATCAATGAACGGTTTTGAAAATTTCATATTTTTCATCACTGTTTCAAGGAAAAGGAAGATTTGAAGTAATTGGTTTACCCTTTGTAGCTGTCAAGGGGTGTCCATTTCGCCGTTGCCTCAGAGATGACACTGCTGGTGACTGGGACCAATTTGAGGAGGAAATGAGGCTGTTTCTACAGATGAGACACTGATTCCTAGTCGGTGTTCGTGTTACTGGTGGTGGTCTTGTAGGCGGATATCACAGAGCCTTAGGTCTTATATTGGACGTGACCCTCTGACCTTAAATGCTTTCTCGGAAGTGACTTCACATATGCTTTATGACCAAAGACTGATGGTGTACGCTTTCAGACAACCTTTCTTGAAGACCTGAAATTGTTAAATGTTAATAAAGGGTGAGTGGCAGCTGGCACATCCAACTACCCATTAAAGGTATCACCAGCTAATGAGAAATTTACTGTTTCGAAAAGCAATAGCCTCTTTGTAAGGTAGGCTTTATTACAGAAGTTGTAAAGCCATCCACAGTTACTTAAAGCTCTGACACACGAGCACAAGCTACTAGTAGGAGCTACATTTAAATGTCATCATTGATCCTTTCATACCCCCAAACAGGTCCAATTTCTAGTAGATTGCTCAATGCTCAAAGAGTTTGCATTTTTCATTTTATATGTGAACCCCATCTATCGTTTTGATCCTCCACCTAGGTTAGGGTTCGGTTACGAGGGTTCACCTAACCACTCGGCCCTGTAACTGTAGTCATAACAAGCATGATAAATCAAGGGGAAAGAGACTTCTTCTTTGGGATGGACGCTGAATACCAGACAGAAGATCGTTAAAATAGCAAGAGAAAAATGTATCTAGAAAGAAAGATTATGGGCCTCATGACGATGTTGGTCGGAAAGCAATCCAACTGACTCCTTGTCGGAATTGGTTCTGACCGACCAGCATTCAGCGAGTCTAACCCAACCGACTATAATGGTTCCGAACACCGTATGGAAAGTCTCCCATGCACATCAATGGGAGCCAGTGTTCCAACTGACAACACAGGCTTCCATTGAAAAAAGGGGCGGTTGCGGAAAACCTTGCATCCTATTGCTGGCACTCCATGGTGCCAGCCACACTCTACATGATTTTAAAGGGGGCCCCGCTGGTACCTCCATGGGCCCCAACCGGATGCCTCAGAGTTGAGGGTAGTCTGCTACAAGCCCCCGTAGTCAGTTTCCGACAGCCGTTCCACGTCAGACTGTCTGAATCCAACATCGTAATACCTAGGTCAGAAACGCAGTCTGTAGAGCTGTATCATTCTGCATCGACCGACTCAGACTCTCCGAATGGCGGTCGGAACCGATTTGGACTGACCGAACGGTTACCTTCTCGTCGTAATTGGGCAGCCGGAAATGTTTCCGAGTTGGTCGGAAACATAGGTTCCGACACAGTTTAGGAGAATCCCACTGCCTTTCGGAACCTTTCCGACTGACATCGTAATGAAGTTCTTAGTTATGTAAGATGATAGATTTGAGGTGGATGTTTACCCATTCATTGCCTGTGTGCTTGTAAACCTACTTTGTACAAGAGCTCAATATACTTTTATGTAAATATATGATTCATGCCTATCCTAAAATTCTGACATACATCTGCCCTTTGGACCCCTGTTTAGTGCATCCAGGCAACTTAGATTATATTTTTTGCGCTTTGATGCTATGCTTCCACCCAGTCTCACTGACAGGATGAGAAGTGAATTTTGATGATTTTATTTTTTCAATACCCAATAATTGTGTGTTTCTTGTTCAAGCACAAATGAATGCAAAAAGTCATACCAAGGTTATGTTGTGTACGGTTTTGTTGAAACCACAATTTGAAACACAGATCTTTTTTTTGGCAGTGGCGATAAAATGCTTTCAAAGTGTAATCAGACAATGCAAACCTGTGGGCATATTGTTAGCAAAACCAGAAGTGACTTTTTAAGGATGCATTTCAGCTTGCTTTACCTGGAGTGCAGGGTCTCATTAATAGAAATATTCTGCATAATGTCACACAATTGCTGCTGCCAAGCCTTCCTCTCCATTCATATTCAGCTCACAATCTCGCACGAGCTGCCTCCTTTTTCTTTCCCATCTGTGGAATGTAAGGTCAAGGAATGCACAGGAATTTTTGATAAGGGTGCTGAAGACAAATGAATAAGCAGCGTGTTTGTCTTCAGAGCATCCTCCGCTAACCAAGCAACAAAGAGAATGCAAAATGACCTGCCCACCTCCAGAGTGGATACCTGGCAGGGAGCTGTGTAGAAATCGCTTTCGAGATTAAATGGTTGGCGGAATATTTTGCCGGAGCTGCGCGGGGTCTCTCAGCGATAGCTGGATTTTTTCAGATGCATGATTAAAAATATTGGCGACAAGAAAAAAAAAACATCTTTTAAAATATTCCGGAGATGCCTTACTACTTTTCTTAGTTATATTGTTCTGTTGTTTTTTACAGCGCAGATATTTTCTTACCTCATTAATATTATTATGGTTATATGAGCCTATTGGGCATTCACAGCAGTTTCATTTTGATTGATCTTCCGACCCACAACACTTGTGTTTGATCGTTTTGCATAACGTTCATGAATCAACTTCTCAATGTGATTCATTGTTTTCTAAATTACATCCGTGTACAATCCTGTGCAACCTTGTGTGCCTAAGAAGGTGGATTTGCTTCCGTAACGGCACGCGCAAATGTAGCTGTTAAGATTGTGAAGGGATAATCACCATATGGAAATCTTGTTTCAGGGCCTGAAGCTGCATACAACGTGGGTGGAGCCCATTCAGTATGCACAAAGAAATACACACACCTCATAAACGCCAGTGTGCAGCATGGGTTACAGGGGCATATTATCAAGGGGGTTTGTCCCCGCTTTTTTGGCTTTAAAAGCCAAGAAAGCGGAGATAAACTTAACTCCCTATTACCAGGCTGTCGCTAACACCAGTTAGCGACAGCTAGTAGGAGATAGCGACCATCTTGGGCCCCACTTTGCATGTTAGAGAAATTTATCACTAATGACATGCAAAGTGCGCGTGCCAAGATGTTAGCGACTGGAAACAGTGGCTAATATCGCTATCTCCTATTACCAACTTTTGGAGATATTCGCGCTAAGCGCGAATATCTCCAAAAGTCAACACCTGCCCTGAGCAGTTCTTAGCCATCTTATCCAATGGGAGGTGGATAACATGGCTAAGAGCATTAGCTCGCTAATGCCTGAATATCGCTGACTTTTCAGCAATATTCATGCATTGCGGCCGATTTTTATTGCATTTGCGATAAACCTTGGTAATACCAAAGTTTATCTGCGATAAAAATCGCCGCAGGTCAGCGATATTTTTTTGTCTCTAACCAAGCAATAGCGATAATTTTCGCTATTGCTTGGTAATATGCCCGAAAGTATTTTACTCCTGATCTCCTTGGGCCCAACTTACTATGGGTCTTGAGCTACTGGGCCAAGTACCCCTTCAACACTTGACCCTCAGAGTCGAGCAGTCCAAGGCTTCCTGGGTATATGGAGGAAAGAGCACAGGCACACAACAGAAAATATGTTCTGCAGCAGCAATAAACGACTGCCCACTCAAATGCTTGCTTTCATAAAAAAGGACTGTTTATATAGGAGGAAAAGTGAAATAAAGCATAGACAAGCAGATGCACAGTCTTTTGAGTTCAGATCACTAGTGGCAATAGGCCGGTCCCTACACCCCACTTCCCTTTCACCATAGGTGATATTCACGTTAGGCCCCACTAGTAGTCTGAGTCTCAGGAGTCCCGGTCCAACTCGTTGAAAAGGCAAAAATGTTCCAGCACCCAAAGTACTGTATGGGGTCTCCAACCTTTTCTGTACCAAGAGCTACTTATGTTTAATGAAACGCATTGAGAGCTACTAATATTATTAGTATTGCATACTTTCAATTTTATTATATCTATATTAATTCAACTAAGTAAAAGCCTTCTAATTTAACAAGCTGGGCTGCACACAGGTGAGCTACTTAGAGGCAGCTGGAGACCTATGGTAGCTCACGAGCTACTGGATAGAGACCGCCAGGCCCTCTGGCAAAACAAGTTTCCCCAGGGCCTTTCGAGCCTGCAGGAGTTGCGTGAGTATAGTTTCCAGAAACCTTTCACAAATGGACGTTATGAACTCAGAGGAAATGCAGGGGCAGTGACTGGGCGTTCATAGTGCTTCCTCTGGAGAGACAATACGTTCCTCTTATCCTTCCTGCAGGTGGGGGAGTCAATTGCTCCAGTACCGATCCTCAGTTGGAGGCTTGGGCTGCATGGGTCATGATAGCCACCTCTCCTCTTATTCACAGCTCGAACTAGGCAACAGGCCTTGTCCTTTCCAATGGCCTCTTCTAACATATGGCATCAACGACCTCACTCCACCCTTAGGCAATGGCCCAATCAGCACAGCAGTAACTTCCTCTTCACGGCGGCCCTCTCTGGTATACAGGGTCGCAGACTTCCCACTGTACACAGGCAAGTCTCAATCAGCACACCTGTAATTTCCTTTTCATGTCGATCCTCTCTGGCATTTAGGGTCACTGTATACCCACAGCATACAGGTGATGGCCTGATCAGCCTCATAGTCAGGCAATCTTCTCAGCGGTCCCCTTTGGCATGTAAAGTCGCCGATTTCATTCTGCACATAGGCGATGGCCCTATCGGTGCTACCACAGCTAACTTCACCACAGTCCTCTCTGGCACTGACTTGAATCTGCACATGGGCAAAGACCAAATCAGTGCAGCAGTCATCTCCTCATACTTCACTACTAGATCCAGTCACCAGAATCCCCCACTGAAACTTGCTCTCTCCAGCACTCTCCTCTTCCTCACAGGGTACACTGACCTTAGCAGACAGGCAGGCACTGGTGTTCCAGGTTATGGGCAGATGGACTTGGATTATCCTGGGTGGTATCCCCTTACCCAGCTGAGAGACTGGCAGTCCTTAGCCCTCAGTCATGGTCACATGCAGAAGTCTCACAGAGCGTCTTCTCCTCTGACTGCTTGACAGTTGACAATTTTGAGGGCCTTGAGCTCCTTTCTTGTACTTCTTTTCCAGACAACAATGTGATTTAGTGTCTGATTCTATAAAGATTGTGTTGGGGTAGGGCTTAATTTGTAAAAGAATAAGTGCCAGGGCTTTAGTCAGGAGACCCTAGCAGCTTGCACCACCCTTTGCCACCACCAGTGTTGCCAACGACAGTACCTACACAACTCCTAACCAGCACAGTGCTACAAGTGTGACAATTCAGACTATTCTAGTCCCCTAAAGCTATAAAAACAGCTTGGGTGGCAGGTTTTCCTTGTTTTTAATGCATACTGAATGAATAAACAATTGCTTTTCTGTTCATTTCTAAATTATACAAACAGCACTACCACGTGGCAACTGTCATAAGTGCAGGTGCCGACAATTATGTGCAGATGCTGACAAATGCCAGCGCCAAGCACCGGAAACCACTGGCTCAAATTAAGCACTTATTGGTTCCTCTTCCTTTCAAAGTGCCCACACCTCTGCCTTGCCCTTCCTCCAGAAGACAACCTGTCACAGTAGGAGTGCCTCCAAAGATGATATCCACACAGCACAGGTCATAAAAGTGACTAGAGCTTCCCACCTGGATGTCAGCCACAGTGATATTTCCATCAAAAGGTTAATCATGGGCCCCAACCCCTCTTTATGTTCCTGTTATCAGGAACATCTCCTTCCTGAGATGTTTCCAAGAACCTTTCCAGTGGTTATCTCTCTGAATCAAAGAGCACCCTTTGAAGTCTACTGATGAGCCTGGCTCTCCTTCCCCTAATGTGTGCCACACACAGCTCACAGCAATGAAGTAATCCAAAAATATATCTGTGGAATTCCTCTAGCTTCTCATGCTCCTACAGTCAGCCAAGGGTCTCCCAAAATGGTACACAGTGTTTTCCATGTATTGTACCATTCACAAGTACACCAAGAACATGCAAACAACAACACACACATTGCACAGCACTACACACTAACTTGATGTAGGCCAAGGGTCAGTGCTTATCCAACAGAAGAACTTTAAATGAGTGAGACTGTAGGCCTTACTCCAGTGACACAGGTAAAAAGGCCTGTTCACTTCTGCTGATCACTGCACAGTATGCAGCCACCACCACACTTGTGCTATTTCATTTCTGGCAGCGGCCCTTCATTGCTATGAGAGTAGTGATTTGGGCACCTTTCCTAATACAACACAACCACAACCCATGAGACAGGCCTATGTCATGGCACATGCAGATGATCCATGTTCGCTCATGATAACAAAAATGAGCATCAGGTATCCAGACATTGTTGCAGCTGGGGCACTCAAGGTATACATCGGGCACCATGCGTGGGACTTTTCCATCCCAACAGCCATCCTACATTAATGGGCACACAAACTCAAAAAAAGTAGCCGCTTCTCTACTGTTTCAATGACTACAATAACACTGACCAAAACTCATTAACATGGCCATTCACACCACTGTACTACCACACCATACTATTGCAATACTACTCATCATGAATGACCAAACACTCCAACCACTGTTTTACAGCTTCATAGCTTGACCCATAAGTGTCCCTCCCACCAAGAATACCACCCTCCACCTCTAGACTACCAGCACACTGAACCAATTCTAACCCTCATCTTGCAGTACTGCACAAACACCTCCAAAAATGTACTAAATCTCACAGCAGTTCATGTCGCATTAAGCACTATGCTGCCTATGCCCCTGTTCTTTCCTTACACTGTCAGCAATGTACACTTACATAAAACACGATGCTTTAACGTAACAAGTGTTCACAGCTAGGAGACACTTGGCACTACTGACAGTTAATAGAGTTATATTTTTACCCTATTCACTGGTATTCATTATCTTGAAAGGATGAATGGTCACTGGACCAGTCTGGATTCGAACCAGCACCCATAAGATTTCAAAAACAATCTTTGCTTTAACCCAATTAGCTACTATACACACAAACCTGCGAGCACCACCTACTCAACTTAGTACTAGCATCCAAATCTCTAACTTTCCACCCTACTTCCATCACCTCTCGATTCCCTCCCCACAATCTAAGGTAATAAGTCAATAAAACCATGCACTACAACTTCACACTAGCACTCACCACAATTGACTGGCCAACATCGGATCACAACTCCATCACCCCAGTAAATTCGATATGACAAACAAAAAACTACCATCACTAGGATCACATTAACATTCTTGCCGGAAGTGCCCATCTTTGTCATGATACCCCCCAAATGTTGCCCTATCTGTTTTGCTGATATTAAAACACTGCTAAACAGGAGTAAAGTGCTCATGTTCCACATTTAAACATGGTTACATTTTCTTACCTTGATTGACATACTCAACGTGCCTATAAGACCCTAATACATGCTGTAGAAAATGCAGCCAGATCCTTGAAGGTAAATACCCTGTCGGCTGTATCACCTATTGTGCCATCCACAGGGTTGGCCTGTAAAACATAGCCTCAGGCTTACTATGTATAGCCTGATTGCAGCAGTCTATAAATCTGCAGCTTTTGGAAGGAAATAGTAGGAATATTCATTCAGAGTCTATTTTTCATATTCATTAAAAATCCAATTGATTGGTGAAGTTAGACTTTTAATAAATATTTAGGAAATGTAACTTTTAGAAAGTTTCCATTTCCCTGCCTTAAGCTCCTGGATGCTAATTTGCATTAGCCTGCCAGCAGCAGGCCATCTAGTGCTTTATCTTACTGAAGAGCGAAAACTACTTCCACAGCAGAGCAATAGCATAAGTCTGGTGAGAGGATGGGCTGGTTGTGGGTATGTCATTCTTATTGGCTCAGGAAGAACAGTTAGGGTATTCAGGAACTTCATTAACCTGAACCATTCATGTTATATTTTAAGGAGGGATCTGGGAAAGGGAAAACCTTTGTCCCCCAGACCCACACTAGCTAGACTGGCTCAAGCTCAGTGAGAGGAATGCTGCCCCTAGAAGCAGTTTGCAGTGGACACAGGAGAGTAGATTGCTCATTTCCCTGGCCACAGCTATGTGAAGGCCACAAGGGCTCCGCACAAGAGAGAAAACGTTCCCCCATCTTGGATATTAGGAGTAAGGTACAATATAGGAATCTTTGCAGTAGGACAAACAACGACAGCTGAAAAAGGGGGTAGTGTTACCCCTAGAAACCTTTACCCTGTTGGCAAGGGAGGAGCCAAGGAGTCATTCACACCCACTGATTTGTAATATCCATAAACCTAGCACCCAAGGAACCTACCCCAGAACACTTTCTGGGCCTGTCAAAGTTCAGAAGAGGACTGGACCTGCTATCTGTGACCTAGATAGAGGCTAAAAGAGTTAGACCTGCCCCACACAAGAAGATGCAAGACTTTTCCTAAAGTGACCGGATAATAAATAATAAATTAACCTGTACTGGCCTCTGCTTGTGGCCTATTCTAGAGTGTGTCTTGGCACCTAATTGCTGTTCCTGGGGTCCCAGGAGCCTTAGAAGTTACCAAGACGAACTGCTTCAGAAACCCTGAAAACCTGAAAAGCTGGCACTGTCCAAGTCTTCAAAGGGTCAGTGGAACCTCGTAGCAAAGGTGTCTGATTTTGGTGCAACTTCATTGGGTGTGTCTTCAGGATTGCCCCACTGGAGGATTTTGAGTGCTATAAAAAGGACTACACCAGAAGGTGTAATCTTTGAAAAGGGCAAATGCACGTGGTGTATCTGACATGCTCTTCATTGCTCTTGGCCTGCAATCGTGCCTAGGCCCTGGTCTGCTACTGTCCATAGACTATCATTGGAGGTTGGCGTTTGTTGGCGTTATTTTCTCTTAAATCTTTAACATTCATATCTCCATTTCCCCTTATGGTAGTTTTTGACATTTTGTTAAAATGTTTTAAATTAAAATGTACCTAATGTTTCTAATATGTTTTGGGAATTTTATTCTTTACTGTTTTGCCTTCATTACTGTTTTTGTACTGCATAAATACTTTGTACACTGCTCTAAGTTAAACCTGTCTGCTCTGGACAATAGCTACCAGAATGGTGACCTCAGATTCATTTAAGTGGCTTAAGAGGCTCACCTTGACAACTTAGTGTTATTATTCCTTGAGGTGGGGGAAAAGCCCCCACCAAAAATTCATTCAGTAAATACAATCCTCAGTATAGCACTAGTGGCCCACAGCACTACACCATCATCAACACCACTGCATAGCTACCCCTGCTGCTTTACCAGCACCTCATAGCACCAAATTATGATACCAACCACTGCAGTACAATCACCCATGCCTTACCACCCACCTGACTACAACAAACTTTAATGCCTGCCACAACATTACTAGCCACACATCATACTATAAATCATCCTACTAGCTCTTTAACCACAACACAACCAACTCACCGCAAAGCACTACCATCCTCCACCATTGTAGTATCACCCATCTCTATCAAACTGCCAAACCACAACACTACACTACACCCTAGAGTAGCGTTAATCTGCCTAACCACGACAAATCACAAAGAACATCTTTAAGTTTTCAAAAGATGTTAAAATCGTGACACTGTTTACAGTTTTTGGAGCGTTTTTTATATTCGTTTTGACTTATAAGCCCTGTTCAATTCTACACGTTCTCAGTTTGCGTACTGTTTTTCATTTAGTTCTTTTGTCTTACACTTTGTATTTTGTGTTCACCCTTTTCGAGTACCAAATAGAAAGTAAGTTAAACATCACGATGTAACCTAACAAAGGATTACACGAATTCACGAAACAGCACGCAGTGTGTGTGATTTTGGGCCGGCACTTATCGCAGTGCAGTTCCCAGTTAAGCTTTATCTTAACGTTGCCTTTAAGGACGAGAAGTGGGCTCTGGTGACATAGTGTTACAGGCATCGGAGGAAAGCTGTCTTGTGCAGTAAGCAGAGTGGCAGCCGCCCACTTCTTCCGTTGACATGGTTATTACTAAGAAACCTATGTTTTCCTGTGACAGGTGCTTATTATTGCTTCTATGGTAATACCAGTGAAAGATGGCTGCAAATGTTTCCTTCCACTCCCTCCCGCTGCAGCCTGACAATGTCAGGTGCATGGGAGTGACACAAACACTCGGTAGGTGTTGGGGAGGTTTACACATGTCACAAACAGTGCAGCATATTGCTTTTCAAAACTCAGTGTGAGTTTTATTTTGGTAACTATTTGAGAAAGTTTCTTGAAAAAGCGAAGCCCGCGCCTCAGAGCCCACGCTAGTCTTTTGACATAGGCATATTTCAGTTTTTCAGTATTGAAGTGGAATAAAAGAGAGGTATTTTAATGGGGATTGGAACATTTGAATGTTGAGAGCCCCATTGAGGACAATGTAGTGGCTCAGAGTGCATAATGGCTGATACAGAACTTCTGCTCAAATATTCAACTTTTGTCTTACTGTTTTCAATTTTGAATACATTACCCGAAATCGGTGTAATGTTCTACTATCTTAAAAACCTTTCTGCCTCGGGATACAATGGTCTTAATTCTAACATTGGAACATCAAGTGCTTAGTTAAAGACGGTGGGGTGGCAAGGGCCAATAACAGCTGTAAAGACCTTTTGTTCCAACATTCCTTCTCATTCTGTAGCCTACCTGCTTTCTGTAAGGTTCCTCTGCATGAGGCTGTTACAATCATTGCAGCAAAAGGGCAATGTGCAATTTAATTATGATTGACATATTACTTCACACCCTTCAATAAAGTTATTATGCACAGTCTTCCTATGGCAACAGAAGAGTTAGTGAAGACATTTCACACCAATATAACACACATAATTCTGCAAGTATTAGAAGTCATGGGGGTCAAACATTGACACAATTCTCAAAAAATGATCGGGCTCTCTTCCAGGGACTGGACCACCATACTCTTGGTTTAAAGCACAGTAGAACATAGGCTCTTCCCAGTGTGTTGGGTAGCTGCATTATATTTTGTATCTATCTGGTTTTGCACATTCCTCGCAGAACTAAGCACTGACCGTTCACTTCTACTACTGTAGCACCAACATCCAACAATCTTTATTGTGTTGATTATTTAAAAACTTACAATATTACACATCTACAACTAGAAAACAATAAAAGCTATGTTCAAATATAAAAACACTTAAAATACCATTACTTCTATATAAATTCATTCGGGTTGCGTAATACTTTACATATTAAAAGTAGTTATTCTCCTAATTTCTTTTTAACTGTCAATAAGAACTTTACAAAGGTAGCATTCAAAATGATATTATTCGAATGTAGGCACCTAATCAAGGCCTGTCTGCATGTCCTTATGCCTCGTACATTAAAAGGTAGCTGAAGCAATTCTCTTCTCTCCTGTAAGAGCTCCGGGCAAGTACATAATAGATGGAGAATGTTCTCCTCACCGTTGTTACACAATCTACATAACATATGGGTTTCCACTTTCTCCCACGGTGGTAGGTGACACAGGCCTGGCAATATTCCAAATCTTGCATTAAGGAGCACCTGTTTATATATTTCCGTCCAGGGTGTTTCCAAATATTGCTGTATTTCCTTTTTTTATACCCATTTATTATTGTCCAAGCATGTTTTCTCTTTGTAAGGACAGCTTTATCATTTACAACGGATAATTGGTTTGCAGTTTTATTAATTATTTTCTTAAACAATGCCTTGATTGTATTATTTTCCCAAATGGACGTAACTGCAAACTCCCTTATTGCATCCTTAAGGTAGTGCCATGCGGTTGAGTTTGCTTTATTATTTATTTCCCTCCATAATAGCTGTGATATATCATTATCATTGTCATTTTTTATTCGGTTCCAGATTTTTATAAAGTGACCTTGCCTTACATACTGTTGATTAGTTTTTCCGAACTCCAGCCTTATTTTTGCAGGTGACGCATTTGCTGGGAGATAATATAGGGCCCGATATGCTCTTGTTATGGCTTTGTTCAAGGTTTCAGTATCCTTACCCATTGCTGCTTCACTACTGTATGTGATGGTTGGTAGGAGTCTTTTTTTTTTTTATTTATTTTTATTGTTGCATCAATAAGGATAAGCATAGAGATAATCATCAGCCGGCATGGCGTCAACATTCCGCCACTGTCAGCCGTTTGCGCAACTTTTTTGGTTCCACAACTCTTAGTTTGCCATTTATATCCACGACATGAACAAAAACAGATAAATCAAAAAGCAGCATACACCCCTACACCCCCCTCCCACCCCCATGCACAGACCTAACATCATCCCATCCAAGGACTCGTGTCACCCACCTTCTATAGCGTGAGTAGTCGGTGCTCACACGGACCGCACAATTACCTCTGACAGATCCGCCGTGTTGTGGACCCTCCCACCCCCTGGCTCCCCCCCCCCTTATTGTCCACCCTCCAATCCATGGTATTGCCGCATCTTGCTCCTATGACAGTCTAGAGAGGGCCATAAGTCAAACTGGAAAGTGACTTCTGTACAATTCTGAACGCTGCCGTCAATGCATTAGTCTTCCTTTGAATGTCCTTTTTTGTAGTTGGTAGTTACCCTTCTCATCGAATAACACTCCCAAGTATTTATATACCTCTACTTGTTCTAGTTGTGTCTTATCCATGAACCATTTGCTTTTGCATCTTATCTTGATATTTTTATTTCTTGTGACTACCATGATCTTAGACGCTTATCAGCTAATTTCTGGGGGTGAGCATTTACCTTGTCCAGTATCCTGGTTAGGTCAGCCAGAAACAGATTAAATAGGAGGGGGGCTAAAACACATCCTTGTTTTAGGCCTTCATTTGCTGGAATCTCCTTAGATAGTGTTTGTCCATCCCCCATCCTCACCCTTACCCAAGTCTTAGTATATAAGAGACGAATCAACTTCAAACGGGCCACTGGAATTTTCATTTTCTCAAGTTTTTTCCATTGTACATTTCTTTTGACACAGTCAAATGCAGATTTAAAATCAATAAAACATAGGTACAGGGGTTGCCTAGCTCTGATTGACTTATCCATAAGCAGTAACTTGCTTTCCCAGACCCATTCAGTAAGATTAGTCAACAAAATCCTGGCAAACAACTTGGCGTCCGTGTCTTGCAGAGTAATCAACCTATAGTTTTCTGCAAGCGTCTAGTATCCCTTTTTGAAGAATGGGGTAATTAAGGATCCTCGTCATGACTTGGGTATAACTCCTTTTAAGTTGACTTCTATATATAGTTTCTCTGAGTAAGTCGCCCATAGTTCTGGATTTTCTTTATAAAGTGCAAACGGTATCCCATGTGGTCCGGGAGCACCGACCTTCTGTTTTTTTATTAGTTTTATTATCTCCTCTTTTTCAATTTGTATCGATGTGACCGTATCGTTGTCATGGGATGGAGTTTCCGTGTTATCGTTTTTGCACCTGGGTTGCATTTCCGCTGGCCATATCCATGTGTTCTCCTGGTTTAGGTGCTTCCTCAGAAAAGTCTCCCATTCCTGCTCAGTTAATGGTGTTGAAACCACATGCTTATTTGGTCTAGCAAGTCCGTAGATAATTTTCCAGAATTCTCTTGGATTCTTTTGCGTGCTAGCGTGGTATACTTTTGCCCAAATTGCCTGTTTTGATTGATTTTTTTCACTCCATATTAGTTTCTTCAGGTTTTGATTTAATAATTTCAGCTTGCCCAGTGTTTCTGCTTTTACCCCAGGTTTCTTTGTTAGCCTAATAATCCTATTTCGGTCTTTTTTTAATTTCATTATTGTGTATGGAAGGTTTATGTAGTTTTCCTTTTCCCTATTTTCTTCTTTCCACTTTTGGTTTTTTCTTGTTTGTTTTTGATTTTGCGTTTTGATCACCTTCTCTGTGAAGTTTTCCCATTGCCATACTACTCTTTCTGCTGTTGTGTCTTTAAAACATGCCTCCAAAAGACTTTCCACCTGTTCATTCGTTTCTTCTTTATTTCCAACATTCCAGAACAGTTTTTTATAATTAGTTGTTCCAATGGAGCCCTGAACAGTCTGGTATGCTTTATTTGTATTCATTCCGATATTCATTGTAATTATCTGCTGTGCGTGGTCACTCTCATTTACTTTCTGTAATTGATACGAGGTAATGTTATGAAACATATATAATGAAGCCATGGTATAATCAATCCTTGATTTTGAGTTATGCCCAAAATGACTGTATGCTGGTGGCACATCTGTTTTTAATCTACCGTTGAGAACTCGTAGTCCCATCGCTCTGATGTCATAGACGAGTTGTATACCCATACTGTAGCACCATATTTTACCAGTCATGGTTGATGGCAGTATATGTCAGGTAAGTTTACAGCAATGAGAATATATTTGTACAATGCATACTGTGCTGTGGCCTCTGAAATGAAGTGTCTCCTCTCCATAAATATTTATATTTACACTACATTAAATCAATTATCCTTTAACTACCCATAAGTGTAAGTAAGAGTACCTCCTGCAGAAACCACTGTTCTTTTCATTGACAACATTGGGGCATCTTTCTGTTTTATCCTGTTTAGTATAGAAAAATCTATGATCAGTGTGTAGATATTTCTTATGAACTTTAAGCCTTCTGCTTTGGGCTCTTCCAGTGCTTAAAGTCCCTCTCACTTGTGGTAGGCCCTCGCTTGAGGCATGGGTCTATAGCTCGTGCCTGGGCCTGTAAAGAGAAGCATAACCCTCAGCATTGGCTTCTTCTCGCTATTATTGTAATGTCATGCATTGTAACTGCATCTCTTCATGTTGCACTGTGTCTATCTTTAGATACTATACTGCAAAGGGACAACTGGGTCCGCACTTGAGCTCAGTTGCTTTACATTTAAGGTATTGTAAGCCCTCCCTTCCATGTATCATGTAGGATCTTTATTAGAGAAATGAAAAAGTTACTGAACTCTTCGTATGGACCTAACTGTGTTACAAGGCGATGCCAAGGAATGAAAAGCTCTACACAAAACCCATTCATACGTCGTGTATTCTTAACAAAAGTGCTGTCACAGTAAAGCACACCAGACAAAAAGTTACTGGGGGTCTGCGGGAGGATGCTGTACCTTCTCAAAATGGCTAATTTCAGAAAACCTAATACTTGCATAGCAGCGCCAGCTCACCTCTCCTGACAAGAAGAATAAAGATAGAATAAACACTAACTTTTGTAGAAGGTTGAATGTGTCTCAGTGCAAACGAAGGCTTAAATTATGAGCATTGATCTGTGTTGTTTGCTTGCATTCTAAGTGCTGCTCAGTCAAAGTGTGAAACATAGCAGACACTGTTTGTCAGTGTCTTTGTGTGGGTTGGGGTGTGCACAAACCAGGGCAGCCCACATGGCAAGGGTGTTTAGGGCTGGTAATGACCTTTCCCCCATGATTATGTGTTTCTGTCTTTGCTTCATCATTGTCTTATCAAGCCGGTCAATTAACCAGAGTTAACGTCTTCAGCAGTATGCATTAATTTATAATTTTGAGCAAAATTATATTTAGCTGAGTGAAAGCAAGCAGCCACCCACTTTTCCAGAAAGTGAATTTGGTTTATGATCTGGATCCATGGAAATTGAAGATGCATTTAGCTCATTTACCACAGGCTAGAAAAGGGTTGGGTGCCTTAAATATGAGAATATTATTGGGAAGGAAGATGACTATTGGCATTCATGAAACAAAAGTCACACTCAGCAATCGTGTAGTGTCAAAAGACTACTAGTATTGGAATTGCTCATTGGCAAACTTCCCCAGTCAACAATAGAGTTGGATGACCTGGCCTGGCAGTTCGAGCTGGACTTTTCCCATGAAGAGCAGGGTCAAGACTGATTTGCATATGGCTGGGTCCAAACTGGGGTGGCATAGTGTGCAAAACATAGATGGATTGAACCCAGCACTCTTGACTGGGGGTGAGCGGTTGAAAGGTTTCAGAACTCCATCCATCATCTTGTTGAGTTTACTTTGTTTGCCTTAAGTGGCCAAGGGAATGCCCAGACGTGGGCCCTTTGCATGCTGTGCCACTGGATTCAAGCTAACTTGGCTGATGATGGATGATACCCCGAAACCGGTCCCAGGATGATTGTTCCTGGACCTAGCCAGGCAGTTCAGGCTGGAATGTTCACATGGGGAGCAGGGTCAAGGCTGGGATGGCACAGTGAGCAAAAGAATATTGGATTAAACCAGATATCTTAACTTGGATGAGTGGTTGAAATGTTTCAGCACTCCGTTCATGATTTTGATGTGTTAACTTTCTAAAAGTGTCATTTTCAGACCTGCAATTTAAAAAAACAACTTCACTAAAAAAACTATTTTTAAATTGTCCTGAGACACTAAACTCCAATTGTCTATCAGCTCACAATTGGCAGATACACTTGTAAGAGGCTACGATGCAGCTCTAATGCTAACCTACAGGAGGGATAGGCCTTGGTGTAGTGAAGAACGAATAAGCAGTATTTCACTACCAGGACATGTAAAACACAACAGTACATGTCCTACCTTTTAAATACACTGCACCCTGCTTAGTGGGTTACCTTGAGCCAACCCTAGGGGCGCCTGCCTTGTAATAAAAGGGAAGGTTTGGGCCTGGGAAGTGGGTGTTTGCCAGTCCAACATGGCTGTTTAAAACTGCGTACATAGACAATGCAGTGGCAGACCTGAGACAAGGTTGCAGGGCTACTCGTGTGGGTGGCACAATCAGTGCTGCTGGCCCAGTAGTAGCATTTGATGTACAGGCCCTTGGCACACCTGGTGCATTGTAGTGGGGACTCACTCGTAAATCAAACACGCCAATCACAGAGAACCCAAATACCATTACATTTTACACAGGGAGCACTTGCACTTTAGCACTGGACAGCAGTGGTGAAGTGCGAGAGTCGTAAATCCAGCAACAAATAAAATGCAGTCAACAACCGATGGTCAGAGGCAAAAAGACTGGGGAAACCATGCCAAAAGATTCTGGGTCTAAGAGGAACCAAACAGATGAACATGTGTCTATTGATTCTTAGTGGTGTGTTGAGTAGTGGTAATAAGGGTGCACAAAACATGTAGTATGTTTTTACTTTGCAATTTGGTAATGTACCTTTATGCTTTTTAAGGAATTTCCAATAAGTGCATTGGTTTATTTCTATACTTGAAAAAGGCACTGAAGAACCATCTTCTCTCACAAAACCATCACTTCATTTCACACACTGATAATAATACTACTACTACAACTTTATTACTACTACTACAACTTGACTCCTCCTATTATTACAAATAATAATAATAATGATAATAAAAATAATAATAATCCTAATAATGCCTGTAAATAGCAGGTGTTTGTATTGCCACATTTAACGATATACAGTGTACCCACCACATATGGATGCAAGTCTGAGTTTGTGTGAATCATCTTTTATCTATATGCATCTATCTCTGTAGGTCCTATAAGCAAAGCAAGTGGGGTGGGGGCACTGGGTTTTGAATTCGCAGTGCTGTCATTAGTTACCTTTTTTCACCAGTTCTCATTCTGCTCAATCTGTCCCCGGAGGTATTAATCCCACAATTTACGGCGGAACATGAATTGTGGCCATATGTTCCTCTAGAAGGCTGAATTATAGATCCCTGTTGCTATGGCAATGTGAATTATGAGACAATTTCATATCCCAACCGCAGTGTATTATAGCTATTTTTGTGAAACTTCTCAAAAAGGGTACATTTATGTTAATTATTTTTGTGAGAAGCACATAATTCTTATTGTAGTGGACTGGTACTCTTTCCCTTATGTCAAACAATGTATAGGCTAAATAAGGCAAAAATTGCTTTTCAGATTTGATCTCTGATGATCCAACATCAATTTCACTTTGAAACGTACGGTGGAGGTGATGCCTGATGACTTGGCAGCTCTTGCCTAAAGTGACCATGGAACAGTGTGACAGACCAGTGCAAAAGTTTGTCAGGGATATAAATCAAGCAAATTAATCAATGTAATTAATATTTGTATTTAATTATTTATCATGAACTGTATTATATATCACTGCTGTACTAAAGGATAACAGACACTATGCATGAAAAAGTCTAATTCACAGGACTACCAAAAAGAAAACATTACTTCAAATAAGGTGAAACACAACTGAACCTCGGCAACAGGGGAAACTATGCAAGTGGAGTATGAAGGTGAGGCAGGGGTAGTCTGTGGAATGAAGAAGAAAGAAGAAATGTAGACCTTAAAGTGAATATGAGGCATAGGGAAATAGTATTGAGAATTATGGAACACAAGGAAGACCCTAGAAACATCCCAAACCTAATGTTAAGGGTTGTTTAGATTTCTAGATCGTCAAAGAAAGTCTTGAAAAGGTAAGTCTTTAGACCTTTTCAGAAGGAAAGAATGTTTGGTGCTGATCTTAAGTGCGGATGGAGGGAGTTTCAGGTGAAGGTGGAAGTACTGGAAAAACACTGCTTTAGAGATTGCTGGTACTTCAAGTAATTTTTCATTTTGCTTATGCTTCAAAGATAACTTGGAGTTGAGTTGTCAGGCATCAACTTTATTCGGTCATTCGACCGTGAAAGCACAATACAAATTCTCATTTGGGGAATATCACATGACAAAAGATTGGAGTTGAGTTATTTTTTGTTGATTATGTATATAGTGCTCCACAACACCTTTGAACGTCACACAGAGTGCTAAGAAAAGACCATAAGAGATGGAAAGAGAACCAATTGCAAGTGATGTGAACAAGAATGGGGTCTAGTGGATGGAGGAATTTAAGAAAACAGGGTCTCCAGTTGGCAGAAGTATGCACATTTGCCCAAGTAGGGACCCTTGCTTCTAGTCAGGATAAGGGGATTACACACTTAGATAACTCCTGCTCACCCCTTGGTAGCTTGGCATAGGCTGACAGGCGTGTCCCAAAGGTAATGTGTAAAGTATTTGTACCCAAGCACACAGTAACACAGTGAAAACACTGCAAATGGACACAACACCAGTTTACAAAAATAAAGTATCTTTATCTAAAGTAAACAAGACCAAAACAGCAAAAAACCAACATATATGTATTAAAATATTACTTTTAAAACAGTTACTTCAAAATGATGACTTGTAGGAACAAATAGCTCCACCTAGGGCTATTATGTAATCGTGACAGGCATAAATTCAAAGTACAGCGCCGACCACAAATCAGGCACGGAGTCACATAGATCCCAAACAACAATATCTTAGAAACGAAGACTATGCAGTGTGTCATGGAGATGATGTATTGGTGCTGAGGCGAAGCCTGCTCCCTGTTTGCCACGGGGGAGGCGAGGCATTGAGTCACTGAGGAGGCGAGGCATTGGAATCCAAGACAGGGGGAAGTTAAGCAGCATCAGCGTTGAGGCGTCAGTTCCAATGAGTCAATGCGAATTCGAAGACTTCATAAAATCACTCTCAATGGTCATTGCCTCCAAGATAATGGGATGCAGGCACTGGCAGTGGCGATGTTGGCGCGAGTGCTGGTATCCGCAATACTGATATCTGCAGTCATTGGCAGGCATTGAAGGGCGTTGGAGCATCGGTGCGGGCCGGGTGGTGTATCATTAACTTTACAAGCATTGCCCACGGCCTCGGTACAGGTCGCAGCATCACTGGCTTTGTCACTGACAGTGTTAGAGTTGTCTTTTTTGCTTTGCAGCACAAACCACACAATTTTCAGGGCTCAGGAACTTTTGAATAGAGGTGTCCACAGAGGAGTGCAGGTGCTGGTCAGTGGTTGCAGGTGAAGTCATTGTTGCGATGAGACTTCAGAACAGGTGGCAAGCAGACATAAGCACTTGGAGATTCTTCTTTAAGCAGGTTCACAGCAAAGTTCCAATCTTTGTCCTCTCCTTGGCAGAAGAAGCAACTGCAGGCAAACCCAGCAAAGTGCACAGCAAAGGGGCGGTACTCCTTCTCTCAGCTCTCTGGCTCTTCTCCTTAGCAGTGGTTCGTCTTGAGTCCAGAATTGATCTAATTCAATGGGCTGCAAGGTTAAATACTTATACCCCAGTTTCTCTTTGTTCTCTTTCTGGATAGGTCCAAACCAGTTCTGCCTCTGGTGCAGCATGACCACAAGAGGTGAAGACAGCATTGTGCAAAAGAGACACAGTCTATTCAGGTGTAAGTGAAACTCCTCCCACCACTCTAAATGTAGCCAATGTCTATTCAACCCAGCTATGAGTCACCCAGGAAAGGCAGGACACACCTCAACTCCCTTTGTGGCTGTCTACAGTGAATGCACATCCCCAGCTCCTGTCACTCCTAAACTAGACAGTCAATACACAAACAGCAGAAGCACACAGAATGGTTACACAAGAAAATGCCTGCTTTCTAAAAGTGGCATTTTCCAACACACAATTTAAAATCCATCTACCTGAAAATATATGCTATTAAATTCTGAGTTCAGAAAGCCTTAACTCCACTTCTCGATCTTGTCCCTATGGAAAGGTATACTTGTAAGATGTTACAGAGCATCTCCCATTTTAGCTTATGGGACAGATAGCCTTTCAAAAGTGAACAATTAAATTGACAGTATTTCACCATCAGGACATGTCACACACACCAGTACATATACCACCTTTCACATACACAGCACCTTGCCCATCGGGTTACCTTGGGCCTACCTGAGGGGTGCCTTACCTGTAAGAAAAGGGAAGGTTAGGGCTTGGCAAGTGGGTGCACTTGCCAGGTTGACATGTCAGTTTAAAACTGTGCATGCAGCTACTTCAGTGGCAGGTGTGAGTACACTTACCGGGCAACTCAGGTCGATGACACAATCAGTGCTGCCAGCCCACTCGTAGCATTTGATTTACAGGCCCTGGCACACTCATTGCACTTTACTAGGGACTTATCAGTAAATCTAATATGCCAATCATGGATAACCAATCAGAATCACAATTTATACAGAGAGCATTTTAGCACTGATCAGAAGTGATAAGGTGCCCAGAGTCCAAAAGCAACAAAAACGGGCCAGGAAAAATAGGGTGACGAGGCAAAAAAAATACCTTGGTAATACCCCTGCAAAAAAGCCATTTCCAACAAGGAACCTTCCAGAAGCACCTTATACATCACCAAGAGCTCATTCATATGAGTATTCGGCATTAGGTATCTGGACAGTAAAACAAATTGTATCTCTTTATTGCTCGCAGCATACATGGAATGATGTAAAAAATATTATCTGGGATAATATGGTTGGATACATGTTGTGCCTTCAAATTTTGTTTGAAGGTAGTCAACATTGATTTTGTTTTTAAAACATGGCATTTCAAGACTGTGAAAATGTCATAAATATACAAGTCCAGGGGGACAGCAGTTTACTACAAGTTAGAGGCTAACCAATTAAGTTCAGTGTGGTACACGTGTAGCTTCTTCTGATCACTTATTAATAGTTGAGTCCAGATGCCTGCTTCCTCTTCATCTTTTTCTCCTTTAATCATCATAATAAAGATAATAATATGTAAATGCCACAAAGTGTAATCCTAACAGGTTTAGGTAATGATTGTGTGTGTGTGTTTCATATAAGTGATACATGCCATCAACATCGAAAGGATGACAGGTTGAATCACTTGTAGATCATTTAAAACTGTGTCTATAGAAGGCTCATGATCTGCAGTTGATCCATTTCTTTAATGCACTGTCATACATGTTTCTGGTCTAAAGTGTTTAATTTGTCTATGTGGTTGCAAGTGATGGGCTTTACCACTCCTGTTTGGGGACCATGATTTATTTTGCGCCTGAGTTTGACCCAGAGTAAGAGAGATAAAGGCAGAAAAGGGACAATGAAGGAGGAAACGAAAGATATGAAGACAGTGTCAAAGGAGAAAGCTGGGATAAAAAAAGAACAATAAAGAATCTAATAAAGAGACTGGAATTGTATCGTGTTAAAGAAGGATTGGATGGCACCAAGACTAAGCATTCTTGGTACTCTGCAATCCTGAAATTTGACAGAGTAACCTCCCAATAAATGTTTTGGAAACCTGTGCTTATTTTTTTCACAAATTAAGCACTGTGAGTGCCTTCAATTGAGATTTCCGGAGTCAAGCCATCCTCAAAGGCCTCCTCAGACTTGTGACTCTTGAGGAACTTCTCCCTGAGAGGCCATGAAGCCCGATAAATTGATGGTGATAAACACCCTTGTCTCCTGGAGGTCATGGTTTTTTCTTTGATGGGGTTGTGGCCAGAAGTTAGTTTCAGCAGAAACGAGTTGTCAGTAGTGGTGAAGAGAGCTCAACCTGAGCTGGTCAAGCATCTGATGTATAGATATAAAATACTGTTTAATCAGTTTCATAAAGGGCTCAAATATAGCGGGAGGAGAGGCAACACTAGAGAGCTCTTTTGGGAACATTGAGCGGGTTTGTTAACTCATATAATATATTACATCTGGTGACTTTTATGTCTTACGTTGCACTCCCCACGCACATTCATCCCTAACATGCTTCGTAGATGACTGAGCCAGTTTAATGCTTGCTTCCTAGAAATGCTGAGAAAATGTACTGATAATAGGCATTTTAAAGTTATGCAGATTCAGGAAAACCACCATAAGTGGCGAATGGCCCGTCTGCCATATATAGAGGCTACTGATGTCAATGGCACTTTAACCCCTTCTATTCCGCCGCAGTGTAAGGGGGCGGGGCGGAAATGTGGCGGGCGCATGCTGGTGACGGAACCGCTCCGTCACCAGCGTCGGTTGCGCTGTGCTTATGACAGAGTGGTTCCGTCATGGCCCCGCCCGCTCAATAGAACGCTCAGCGCAGGCGCGGAATTCGCGCCGCACTGGAGCGTCGGGCGGGCCACCGCTGCTACTTTTGTTATGGATTTACCAAACTGTAAATAATAACTCATGTTGTTTCCGGGAGTTGTGTGTTGCTACTATCCCGAAGGGGCTTATTGCATGTTAAGGTCCTGGCCTTTGGTCCAAGCTTTGTCTTCTGGTAAATTCTGTAGACGTTATTGCAACATGAAGTTAATGTGCATACGAAAACCCATTTTTGGCTGTGAACCCACATTTGCAGCCGAAAATGGCTCCATTTATTCAGGAACCGACAAACGATACATAGCAGTTGTAAATTAATTTACGACTGTTAAATTGTACACAACAGCAGCGTATAAATAAGCAGAAGTAAATGCCATGCAAGGGATCCAGAGTGGGAGGATCAAGATGTGGTTTACCTTGAGAGTTTGTGAGTGTTTACACACATGTGAGTTTGTGGTCATTCACAGTGTACTCTCTGTGCCACTTACCGCACAGAAACTAGCCAGAACGTTTCTCCAACAAACAACCTCTTCCAAGGAGCACAGGAGAACACCCCTAAACATGGTGGCTGTCTAGATGAAACAGTTTCTCTATTCGAAAATTTTTTATTCCACTTGGAGGAGAAAAATGTTCAATTGTAGAGTTGGTCTTCCCATATTTATTGGTAAATTCCACACTGCCCAGATTTGTGGCTCAATCAGTAGCATGTTTCGAAGGCAGACGTGGCACACCTTTCAAGATGTACTGATGCTAACATGTGAATAGGGATAAACTGTAAATCTGCAACCATGTGCAGATTTACAATTCCCTTTGTGAACCAGGCCCACTGTGTGCAAAATTGCTGCTTATAGGTAGCTCAATAAATTAATGTGTTTCACACACATTTTATGAACCTGCAGTTTCAACTATGGAACAATTAAACTCAGTGAGTTATGCACCCTTGCAACTTGCTGTTCTAGGTTTCCTTTGATGGTCATATTGGATGCTAAATCAGGTCATGCTAGTTTAGTAGATCTATTTTTCTTTTAGAGAGGAGATATCACTGTTTGAGTGTTTGCACTGTATCCACCTCATTTCGCCTCCTTTTTATTAGTCTAGTCAACTTTTCTTTCCAGTTTTAACATAGCTCGTCCGAATAGGAGTGCTATCAATGAGCACCAGTTACATTATATAAGGCCACTGGGAGATTAAGGCGCATATTATCAAGGGGGTTTATCTCCGCTATTTAGGCTTTAAAAGCCAAGAAAGCGGAGATTAAATTATCTCCCTATTACCTAGCTGTCGCTAACACCAGTTAGCGACAGCTAGTAGGAGATAGAGACCATCTTGGGCCCCGCTTTGCATGTCAGTGATATTTATCACTAATGACATGCAAAGTGGGCGTGCCAAGATGTTAGCGACTGGAAACAGTCGCTAACATCGCTATCTCCTATTACCAACTTTTGGAGATATTCGCGCTAAGCGCGAATATCTCCAAAAGCTAACACCTGCCCCAGAGCAGTTCTTAGCCATGTTATCCAATGGGAGATGGATAACATGGCTAAGAGCATTAGCTCGGTAATGCATGAATATCGCGGACTTTTCAGCGATATTCATGCATTTCGGCCGATTTTTATCGCTTAGGAGATATACCTTGATAATAGCAAGGTTCCTAAGCCATAAAAATCGCCGCAGCTCGGCGATAAAAATATCGCCGCTAAACCAACAGAGCGATGTTAGAAACGGGACCCTGGCCGGCCAAGACTCGCGTCGAGGTCAGTCAGGGATCACCATTTCTAAAGTCAGGGCAGGGGAGTCACACACCAAGGCAACCCCCACTCGCCCTCTAGGTAGCGTGGCGCGAGCAGTCTAGGCTAAACTTGGAGGCGGTATGAGTTAAGTATTTGCGCACGCACCCCAGCAACAACACCCAAGGCCCACCACAAAGAAAGACTCCACACAAGGATATATATCAAAAATAGCCTTTGTATTTATAATAAACAAAACACATTAGATAACACACGCAAACTGTACAATGTGCCAGAGGCACGGGCAGAATTTACAAGGGGAATTATGTACAGGACAGGGCCACATGGACCACTGTCAGGGGTAGGCACTTGTTAGAAAATAATACTGGTAGATATACACTTATGTCGTAAACATAGAATGAGTAGCACCAAAATTATAAATGCAACACACATCCAGTAATCACTGGAACAGTAAGGACCTCCTACGCAACCCTAACTCACTGTAGGTAAATCACGCAGGTAACTAGGACCTAAGGAAGGAATACCAACACCTAAGCAATTCACTCTTAGCAAAGGGAAGGAAACCTAAACATAAAATGAACCATCAACAATCTACTATGCAGGTCACATTGAGCATAATGGATAAACATAAACAATCCTCTCTGCAGGTCACATTTAGCAAAAGGAGATAACCATGAGAATACCTAATCAGGTCACTTTTAGAAAAGGTAAGCGGAATCAACATTTCTCTATGCAGGTTACTTTTAGCAAAGAGGGATAACCATAAGAATACCTAATCAGGTTACTTTTAGAAAAGGTACAGGTTAGAACACATGCGCAAGAATTACATAACCAGAAATTACAATGCGCGGGGTGCATAAAGCACAACACTCATAAGGGTCCCTCAGGCCAACTGGCCTCGCAAGGGGCGGAATGCCCTGAGTCTCAGTGTCAGGGGGTCTGTGCAGGCAGCACAGAACACAAACCTAAACGTGGCAACTGTCCACTAAGTGCTGGACAGTTGTAAATATGCACTGGGCAAACGTTGGAGCCAGGAGGGCTCAAGAACAGAATGGGCAAGGAGCCTCTCAGGGGCTCGCCAAACAAAATGCGCAAATAGAGCTTCAGCGCTCTTCAGGATAATCAAGATGCCCCCAGAGCCTCTCTCAGGGCTCTCACTCGAGGTGGGCAATGATTGACTGTGGCCTCTGGAGCCTCTCGAGGCTCGCAAATCAATTGGGCAGGTGGAGCCTCTCTCAGACTCAAAGAACAGAATGGCCCCTCAGAGCCTTGCAGGCTCGCACAGCACAATGGGCGCGTTGGAGTCCCTCACGGGGGACTCAGGATCAGGAAAAATGCCCACGAGCCTTTCAGGGCTTGAAGAATACAATGCCCCCTGAAGCCCTCGGGCTTCACACTTGCACGGAGCCTCTCTGCTCCCACGAAGAAAGGCGACACACGGTGGAGCGGCCCTCTGCCAATCGGGGCCGCTCGTAGAACAAAGGACCCTGTCCCCGCACTCACCGGTATCTCGCTGGTGCTGCGGGGGCAGGAACACTGCCGGCTCTCCTTCACTGCAGCGCGGGGCTCCTCTTCCTTGGAGCCTCGCTGGCGGCGCCTCTCTCCTCTCTGCCTGGTTGCGGAAGCGGGACTTCCGGTCGGCCTCTCAGGGGCCGCGCTGCGATTGGCCGGTCGGCCAGAACCCTTCCGGGTCGTCGCGGGCAGCGCGGCGGCCCGTTCCAGGTAGGCAGGCGGCTTCTCAATACCCGAGGAGTGGGCTCCCTCGAGGTATTTCCAAAATCAAAGTACGGGGCAATGCCGGGTGGGCACCGGCCTCCAAAATAAAGATAAAGCGAGGTGGGCACTCGCTAATGCCGAAAATCGGCGAAATGGGTCCCAATGCCGGGTGGGCACCGGCAATGCAAAATACAGCGCTCCCAAGCGCTTAGGGACTCCAGAAGCGTGCCTAGCGCTAGAAATATCGGCAAAGCGCTGGGGCACAAGGAAAGCGCTCCTAGCGCTACAAATCAATGTCAGGGCGCCTCCAGGCGCAGCAAAGCTCCAGCAGGGTCTGGAGGCAGGCAGAGGGGCAAGGCAGGGCCAGAGCCAGCACACTGGGTCTCCAAGCAGGGAGACAGCCAAGTGGCGGTCCTCTTGGCCCCTGCAGCAGCAGCAGCCCCCTCTGGCAAGATCCTAGGCAGAACCAAGAACAGGACAAATTGTATGGGGACACAGCCCCTTCTTATACAGAAAAACCCCTTTGTCTCAGGGGTGCAGGGTTGGGGAAAACCAGTCGCAGCTGGTTCTGAAGTACTCTGTTTACCTCAGCCACCCTCTCTATTCACTGGCAGGGCTAGGGCCATCAGTCGCACTACAGGGGGTGGAGCCAGCATTGTCCGGGGAAAGTCCAGGCCCATCAGGGACCAGGTGCACTCCTCCCAAGCCATCAAGCATGCTGATCTCACACTCACCACCGGGCAGACCCATCCAGCCTTCCTGGAGCCAGGCTCATCAGCCAGTTCCAGCCAATCACACTGCAGGCATATTTTCCATAATATGCCAAGTACTAGCAATGGCATTTCTACACATGCCACACTCACGCAACATACATCATTGCGAAGCATTCATTCCCACGAACACGCACATACCAAACTCGAGCATGCACTCCCCACACATCAGGAATTACTAGGGACACAGACATTCCCCATGCATCCCTATGGGAGAGCAGGCCAGCCTCACTACATGCACGCACTTTACTCTGGGACACAGAGAAAAAGTGCGCACAGACCAGAAAATCATCCACGCATATCACAGATTAAAAAGCAAAAAGATTAGGGGTGAACCTGCCTTAAGGGCCAAGTCCAACAAGACCCCCTTCCAGCCAAAACGCAGGGCAGACCAATCACCACCGTGATGGACTTTCCTGCTTGGGGCGATAAAACACGGACGCGGGCCCGCAACTGCAGGGACACCCTCCTGTTTTACGCCACTGTGAACCCCTGGGGTTCTTTCTAAAGCTACTGTAGGGACTCACTGGATTACCCCACTGGTACTCTCCAGCTGCCCTCGGCCAGGACCAGGCCCTAGGCCATCCAGGTGCCACTGGATCCTGCCAACTCACCAAGTGGGGGGTAGTAACCCCTGGCACATAACAGCCATGCTCCACTCTTCCTGTCTGCAAGACAGGGCTAGACTGCCACTGGTTCTCCAGCCTAGGGCCTACAACCTTAGGTGGACCAGGAGTCTCAGGGAAGGCTCTCCTCCCCTTACCTCTTCTCCTAGGGTTCCTCCTCCTCCTGCGAGGGGTACCCTCTAAACACCACTCTGCCAACCTAGGGTTTAACTCCTCAGGTGGTACCGGGGTCAGAGGTGGGCTTTCCCACCCTCTGCACCCCCTTCCAGAGTCCTGCTCCCTCCCAACCGGATTAACACCAAAAACAGGGTCTGGGCTCACTGGCAATAAGGACAAGCCTCATCAGAACAATGATAAACCAAAACAGGTACCAATATTGCCACGTTATTTATACACTGGATCTCGGGTGATCACTCGAATGACTGAATAAAGCAGTAATTCTCCATGAACCAGGTTTCAGAATAAATCATTTTTGTTTTATTTTTTGATTTAAGTGCATGTATCTATTTAGTATGCAATTTTTAGTATTTTAGATTCAGGAAACAATTTCGTTAGTTCCACAGAATTGGACTGAACACAGATTTGACACAAATGACACTAAGCAAAAACGATAATTAAACAGACAAATATCAACTCGCACTCGTCAATCATACCACACAAGACAATCAAGATATATTTACAATTATTTACAAACAGTATAGTATCACAGTGAAAAAGTAAAGCATTGGAAAACAACGGATCAACAATGTCATTATTTTTTGAAATGATCAAGGGTTCCTAATGCTGAAGAGAAGAGGTCTACGCGTTTCGATAACCCCTGGTTTCGGGGAAATCTCATCAGGACCATGTGCCTGTAAATGGAGAACGAGATAGAATCAACACGGGGGGGACAAAACTAAACTCCTCACAACGCTACAGTGGGGGAAAAAGGAACTAATCATACCTCTCAATGGCCGACTTTACTTTTGTGGATGAAACTGTGGGTAAAAAATGAGGTGGAATTAAATCTCCCTAGTGAAGGCGCCAAAGGGGGCAGTTGTTCAATCATGACCAGAACATTCATTCGTGTCTACTTACATCATGTTACGCCTACTGCGGCTGTTAGTGGGACTGGAGAGCAGCTTGGGTTGTGGCGGGTTGCTGGGGGGGGCAAAGGAAATGGTTTGAATGATTCAGAAGAGAGCGGTTGGATTCCTTAATTCTCCAAAGAGGAAATGTCGACTTACAGTGATTTTGGTGGCGCAGGGAGTTCACGTGTCTCTTAGTCTGAGTTGAGTGAATAGGTAACGTGCTCCAGAAGCCTGTAAGTAAAATGGAGCTGGAATCAGAAATCCGAAAAATTTGAAGCGATCGCCTGATATTGCGGGGGTGCCCTCGCTCAAGTTGGCGTTTTACCTGAAAGCGTCGTGTCCGCTGTCTGATACAGGGGGTCTGCGCTCTGCGATCTCTGTGCGATTAGTCCAGTGACCGGCACCTTCCAGTCGGTAGACTGGCTCTCGCGTTCAGTTGTGTAAAAACATTTCCTGGTTGCCCGGGGATTCTGGGTAGTGTAGTTTTTTTCTCGTTGCCATGGGGACGGGCCGCGTTCGGAAATTTGAAGTGTAATGAGCCGTCGCTCACAGTCTAATTGGGAAACAGCAGTATGGATCTCAGTCTAATCTCCAAATTAAAGGCGATAAAGTTCAGATAGTTCATTGAGACCATTTATGGCAGAGTTGAATTTGACTATCAGCATTGCTTCAGTGTGTGACAATTTCTCCTCCATGTCACCACCTCTGGGGTCTTTCTCAATTTTAGCAATTACTGTCCATCTTAATTCCTCTATGGTATGTTTGTGATTGATCCAATGGTTGACCAATGGGGCTGTTAGCACATTCTTTTTGATGCGTGATTTGTGCTGGGTGATGCGGCATCGCACTTCTTGGCTGGTTTTGCCGATGTAAATTTTATCACATGGGCATTTGATACCATATATGACGAACTTAGATTTACAATTTGTAAATTTGTCATGTTTCCACGATATTTGTTTGTGCTGGAAAAGATTTCCTTCCTCAGTACTAGCACAGCAGATACAAGAGCCACATCTATGATGTCCTTGGACCGGTGGTAATCCAAGCATAGTGGTAATTGTGGTTATGTTTGGTTTAAGTGCTGCTCGGACTAGATGATTAGCTACACTTTGATCCTTTTTGAAGGCAAATAATGGTTTATCCTTGAGTGACTCATCAATGTTTTCCACTAGATGCCAATTTTGAAGAATTGTTTTTTTGAATTCATTTGAACTTGGGCAGAATGTAGAGACACAAACCATCCTATTTTGTGGTGGTTTAACCTTGTTTGTTAGTAGGGTGTCTCGGGGAATCCACCAAACTCTTTTCATTGTTCTTTGAAGGAGTTTTTTTGGGTAGCCTCTTTGAGATAGTTTTTCCGTCAGGATGGCAGCATGTAGCATGTATGCGTCCTTGTAATAGCAATTTCTCTTGATCCGCAGGTATTGTGAAAAGGGAAGATTCTCTTTCAAATTCCGTGGGTGGCTACTGTTAAAATGCAGTGCCTTATTTCTGTCCGTCAATTTTTTGTACAATGTTGTAACCAGACCATCGTCTGTCGGATAAACTTCAACATCAAGAAATGCCATTTTAATTTTAGAGTAGTTGATTGTGAATTTAATTTCCTCCGTTCTCGCATTCAACCATTGGTGAAATTCATTCAGTTCATCTTCCGTTCCTTTCCATGTCATGAAGACGTCGTCGATATATCGACTCCAACTTGTGATCTTATCTTTGAATGGATTAGATTGGTACACAAACTTTTCTTCAAATAATGCCATGAAAAGTATGGCTAGCTCCGGTGCAAAGGGGCAACCCATGGCTACCCCGCTTATTTGAAAAAAGAAATCTCCGTTAAAATTGAAGAAGTTCTTCTTTAGTGCCAACGTGGCTAATTGCATAATGAATTCCGTTGGTACTCTGGCGGGTCTTGGTCGTTGGTCTAGAAAGAATTGTATTGCATCCAGTCCGTCACTTTGGGGGATCTGGGTATACAGCGAGCAGACATCCATGGTAACTAGAAAGTCTGAATTTTCATTGAATGGAATATTTGGAAGTTTGGTCATAAAATCAGTCGTATCGCGAAGAAAGGATTTAACTTCAATCATGAACGGTTTCAAGAAAAAGTCAACGAACTTAGAAATTGGTTCGAATAATGACTCGCATCCCGAGACAATAGGTCTACCGGGGGGATTTTGTTCATCTTTGTGGATCTTGGGTAAGACATAAAATAACGGTGTACGAGGGTTGTTACATTTCAAATATTCAAATTCTTTTTTGCCAATTATACCTTCTGCTAGGCCTTTTTCCAGAATAGGGTTTAGTTGCTGTTGTAATTCTACAGTGGGGTTGTGATTTATTTTCCTGTAGTATTTAGCATTGTATAGTTGACTCATTACTTCTTTTTTGTAGTTTTCAGTGTCCCAGACAACAATGGCTCCGCCCTTATCCGCCTGTTTAATTACAATTGAGGTGTCTTTTTTCAAGTTTTCTAAGGCACATTTTTCAGCATATGAGATATTGAATTTAGTCCAATTCTTACCTTCTTCCATTTTACTTATTGCTGATATGATTGTCTTTTCAAAAGTGATGGTTTCTTTTGCAATTTTGTTCGCTGGTGGGCTAAATTTGGATTTTCTTTTTAGTCCGGTAACCTCTAGTGGTGGATTCACTGGTGTTAGTGCAAAGAAGGATTTGAGTTTTATTTTGCGGCAAAATTCTAGGGCCTCCATTTTTAGTTTGACGAAGTTAGTGCGTCTCCTGGGGACAAACGAAAGACCTTTTTCAAGTATACTTCTCTCTGATGATGTGAGAATTTTTTGAGACAGGTTGAAGATTGGGGAAGCTACCAATTCTTGTAGTTCCTCCTCCGTGTCGACATTTCCCATGGTTGGTTGTACCGTGGGCGCGCTCGGTTTTCCGGTTGGCCTCTTCCTAAAAAAGGACCTGCAGAGGGTCCTGGTTGTTGTTGGAAGGCTCCTCTTTTGTTTCCCCCTCTCCTTTGGTTATAACCGTCACTGTCGCTATTACTTGATGCTGAAGAGGTGTCTGAGAAGGAGATGAACTTGTTATTCGATCGTCCTTGATATTCTCCTAAGAATCTTCGTGATTCAACTCTGGAGTAAAAGTCCGTTTGAAGGTAGGGATATGTTTTTTCGAAGTTGAAGTTTTTCTTGTCCTTTTGAAACTGATTTTCTTTTTGATTAATTGTGTAGTCCTTAAATTCTAGAATGTCCTTTTCGACTTTCTCCAGTAATGATTTTGCATCCGGGATGAGTTGGTTGGTTTGTATCTCGCTTTCCAGAGTTTTGATCTCTTCTAACTGTTGCAACGAGATCCTTTGTGCTGTCTCGACCGTTAAGACCATGAGGTCTCGGCTACACTTTGTCTCTATAAAACTGTACCCTTTCTTGTAGATGGGGTCGTCGGTGAATATCACAGGGATATTTTTAATCTGTAGTCCCTGGAAAGCGAGATACAAACCAACCAACTCATCCCGGATGCAAAATCATTACTGGAGAAAGTCGAAAAGGACATTCTAGAATTTAAGGACTACACAATTAATCAAAAAGAAAATCAGTTTCAAAAGGACAAGAAAAACTTCAACTTCGAAAAAACATATCCCTACCTTCAAACGGACTTTTACTCCAGAGTTGAGTCACGAAGATTCTTAGGAGAATATCAAGGACGATCGAATAACAAGTTCATCTCCTTCTCAGACACCTCTTCAGCATCAAGTAATAGCGACAGTGACGGTTATAACCAAAGGAGAGGGGGAAACAAAAGAGGAGCCTTCCAACAACAACCAGGACCCTCTGCAGGTCCTTTTTTAGGAAGAGGCCAACCGGAAAACCGAGCGCGCCCACGGTACAACCAACCATGGGAAATGTCGACACGGAGGAGGAACTACAAGAATTGGTAGCTTCCCCAATCTTCAACCTGTCTCAAAAAATTCTCACATCATCAGAGAGAAGTATACTTGAAAAAGGTCTTTCATTTGTCCCCAGGAGACGCACTAACTTCGTCAAACTAAAAATGGAGGCCCTAGAATTTTGCCGCAAAATAAAACTCAAATCCTTCTTTGCACTAACACCAGTGAATCCACCACTAGAGGTTACCGGACTAAAAAGAAAATCCAAATTTAGCCCACCAGCGAACAAAATTGCAAAAGAAACCATCACTTTTGAAAAGACAATCATATCAGCAATAAGTAAAATGGAAGAAGGTAAGAATTGGACTAAATTCAATATCTCATATGCTGAAAAATGTGCCTTAGAAAACTTGAAAAAAGACACCTCAATTGTAATTAAACAGGCGGATAAGGGCGGAGCCATTGTTGTCTGGGACACTGAAAACTACAAAAAAGAAGTAATGAGTCAACTATACAATGCTAAATACTACAGGAAAATAAATCACAACCCCACTGTAGAATTACAACAGCAACTAAACCCTATTCTGGAAAAAGGCCTAGCAGAAGGTATAATTGGCAAAAAAGAATTTGAATATTTGAAATGTAACAACCCTCGTACACCGTTATTTTATGTCTTACCCAAGATCCACAAAGATGAACAAAATCCCCCCGGTAGACCTATTGTCTCGGGATGCGAGTCATTATTCGAACCAATTTCTAAGTTCGTTGACTTTTTCTTGAAACCGTTCATGATTGAAGTTAAATCCTTTCTTCGCGATACGACTGATTTTATGACCAAACTTCCAAATATTCCATTCAATGAAAATTCAGACTTTCTAGTTACCATGGATGTCTGCTCGCTGTATACCCAGATCCCCCAAAGTGACGGACTGGATGCAATACAATTCTTTCTAGACCAACGACCAAGACCCGCCAGAGTACCAACGGAATTCATTATGCAATTAGCCACGTTGGCACTAAAGAAGAACTTCTTCAATTTTAACGGAGATTTCTTTTTTCAAATAAGCGGGGTAGCCATGGGTTGCCCCTTTGCACCGGAGCTAGCCATACTTTTCATGGCATTATTTGAAGAAAAGTTTGTGTACCAATCTAATCCATTCAAAGATAAGATCACAAGTTGGAGTCGATATATCGACGACGTCTTCATGACATGGAAAGGAACGGAAGATGAACTGAATGAATTTCACCAATGGTTGAATGCGAGAACGGAGGAAATTAAATTCACAATCAACTACTCTAAAATTAAAATGGCATTTCTTGATGTTGAAGTTTATCCGACAGACGATGGTCTGGTTACAACATTGTACAAAAAATTGACGGACAGAAATAAGGCACTGCATTTTAACAGTAGCCACCCACGGAATTTGAAAGAGAATCTTCCCTTTTCACAATACCTGCGGATCAAGAGAAATTGCTATTACAAGGACGCATACATGCTACATGCTGCCATCCTGACGGAAAAACTATCTCAAAGAGGCTACCCAAAAAAACTCCTTCAAAGAACAATGAAAAGAGTTTGGTGGATTCCCCGAGACACCCTACTAACAAACAAGGTTAAACCACCACAAAATAGGATGGTTTGTGTCTCTACATTCTGCCCAAGTTCAAATGAATTCAAAAAAACAATTCTTCAAAATTGGCATCTAGTGGAAAACATTGATGAGTCACTCAAGGATAAACCATTATTTGCCTTCAAAAAGGATCAAAGTGTAGCTAATCATCTAGTCCGAGCAGCACTTAAACCAAACATAACCACAATTACCACTATGCTTGGATTACCACCGGTCCAAGGACATCATAGATGTGGCTCTTGTATCTGCTGTGCTAGTACTGAGGAAGGAAATCTTTTCCAGCACAAACAAATATCGTGGAAACATGACAAATTTACAAATTGGAGATCTAAGTTCGTCATATATGGTATCAAATGCCCATGTGATAAAATTTACATCGGCAAAACCAGCCAAGAAGTGCGATGCCGCATCACCCAGCACAAATCACGCATCAAAAAGAATGTGCTAACAGCCCCATTGGTCAACCATTGGATCAATCACAAACATACCATAGAGGAATTAAGATGGACAGTAATTGCTAAAATTGAGAAAGACCCCAGAGGTGGTGACATGGAGGAGAAATTGTCACACACTGAAGCAATGCTGATAGTCAAATTCAACTCTGCCATAAATGGTCTCAATGAACTATCTGAACTTTATCGCCTTTAATTTGGAGATTAGACTGAGATCCATACTGCTGTTTCCCAATTAGACTGTGAGCGACGGCTCATTACACTTCAAATTTCCGAACGCGGCCCGTCCCCATGGCAACGAGAAAAAAACTACACTACCCAGAATCCCCGGGCAACCAGGAAGTGTTTTTACACAACTGAACGCGAGAGCCAGTCTACCGACTGGAAGGTGCCGGTCACTGGACTAATCGCACAGAGATCGCAGAGCGCAGACCCCCTGTATCAGACAGCGGACACGACGCTTTCAGGTAAAACGCCAACTTGAGCGAGGGCACCCCCGCAATATCAGGCGATCGCTTCAAATTTTTCGGATTTCTGATTCCAGCTCCATTTTACTTACAGGCTTCTGGAGCACGTTACCTATTCACTCAACTCAGACTAAGAGACACGTGAACTCCCTGCGCCACCAAAATCACTGTAAGTCGACATTTCCTCTTTGGAGAATTAAGGAATCCAACCGCTCTCTTCTGAATCATTCAAACCATTTCCTTTGCCCCCCCCAGCAACCCGCCACAACCCAAGCTGCTCTCCAGTCCCACTAACAGCCGCAGTAGGCGTAACATGATGTAAGTAGACACGAATGAATGTTCTGGTCATGATTGAACAACTGCCCCCTTTGGCGCCTTCACTAGGGAGATTTAATTCCACCTCATTTTTTACCCACAGTTTCATCCACAAAAGTAAAGTCGGCCATTGAGAGGTATGATTAGTTCCTTTTTCCCCCACTGTAGCGTTGTGAGGAGTTTAGTTTTGTCCCCCCCGTGTTGATTCTATCTCGTTCTCCATTTACAGGCACATGGTCCTGATGAGATTTCCCCGAAACCAGGGGTTATCGAAACGCGTAGACCTCTTCTCTTCAGCATTAGGAACCCTTGATCATTTCAAAAAATAATGACATTGTTGATCCGTTGTTTTCCAATGCTTTACTTTTTCACTGTGATACTATACTGTTTGTAAATAATTGTAAATATATCTTGATTGTCTTGTGTGGTATGATTGACGAGTGCGAGTTGATATTTGTCTGTTTAATTATCGTTTTTGCTTAGTGTCATTTGTGTCAAATCTGTGTTCAGTCCAATTCTGTGGAACTAACGAAATTGTTTCCTGAATCTAAAATACTAAAAATTGCATACTAAATAGATACATGCACTTAAATCAAAAAATAAAACAAAAATGATTTATTCTGAAACCTGGTTCATGGAGAATTACTGCTTTATTCAGTCATTCGAGTGATCACCCGAGATCCAGTGTATAAATAACGTGGCAATATTGGTACCTGTTTTGGTTTATCATCACCCTCCCAACCGGGGCGGTACCTCTGGAGAAAGAACTGGTCAGGATACTGGTTACAGTACTCCCACCCTTCAGGTCAGGCAACCCCTGAACCTGGACCTCCAACCTCCGGTCTAGAACCTTCGGTGTAATCACTGCCTGGCACTCCAGGACTTCTGAGGACCCACAGGTCACTCCCAAATCACTCCTTTCACTGGACTTCTGTACTCTCCCTCCCGGAGCAGTACTGCCAGACTCCACAACTACAGAAGCTCCGCTCACAGATGCTCCAGGTCCTCCACACACTAGGAGATCTCCCTCAAGTGGACTAGCAAGTAAGCATAGGTCCCCACCCTGGTGTTCCCTAAAGAAACCATCCAGGCTCTGAGGCAGGGCTTCGGGCATCTGGGGACTCTCGGTCTCACACTCACTTCCGCTCCACTGAGACAGACAGCAAGCCCCTACACCCTCCTCACTATACTGAGACCTATCTGGGCTACTCTCACCCTCCTCCACCACGCTGGAATCACTCACTAGCAGCGCTAAGGAACCTCTTGCACTTTCCCATCGGTCTGCTTCCTCTGCAAGCTCACATGCACTAAACGATCCAAACTTCAACAGGTGCTGGCGCAACTCTGGCACACAATAACTGAGCAGGTGCTCTGTGACAACCATGCAAAACAATCCGCCAGACTTGTCGTTCACGTGAGCCTTTTCCCAATCAAACAGTGCTCCACAACACTCATCCTCAAAGTCTTCCCAAGACTGATGAGGCAGTTTCCTAAGTCTCCTGAACTTCAACCCAAACTCTTCTGCGGGGGAAACAGGAACCGTACTCGGGGAACTGGGAGTGGGACTGTCAACACCAACACTTAAAAAGCTGCCACCACTGGACTCCACCCTCCCTGGGGAATCCAGACAATTACACATGCACTCAGGGGGTAACCGACTCTCTTGGGCTACCTTCTTCCTGAACAAAGCCCTCTCAGCCTCTAGCTTGGCATGCTCCAACCTGAGCTGTTCCAACGCTAGCTGATGCTCCCTCTCTTCCTTCCTATCCAACCACTCCTCTGGGGACAGGGAAAGGGATGGGGCGCTGGTACTGACAATGGACCCAGCAAGGGACTCCCTATCTATGGGGTCATCACTCTCTGCTGACATCCATCCACTGTCATCACCATCCAACTCACATTCATCAACAAAATCTTCAGGGCTCCCCACAGACTCACCACCCTCATGGCGTGCGGCCCGGGCCCTATCTCTCTCACTGTGCTCGAGCTCCCACTTACCCTTTTGCCACAGGATCAGGCTGTCCCTAAGCTGGGACTGAGTATCCAACTCACTCACCTCTATGCCTCCCTTTTCGCAGAATCTGACCAGCTCTAACCTACTGTACCTAAACAGACTACAGAGATCAAAAACTGGCTCCATTTTTGCGGACGTTCTCAGGAAAAGTTTGACACAGGGAACTGGGGGTCTGAGCTAAACAGGAGAATACAATCACAAAATTCAGCAAGATTCCTATTAGAGAACTTGCACTCCACTGTCCAGCGTAACACACACTCATTCACACACAACCCTCCCCTCGGACTGGTAAGGCAGTTTCTACCACCCCTGATTCTCTCAACCTGACCACAAGCGACACAGGTACCAAACTCTGGGAGCAGGGCGGGGAACAAGGTACTGGACAAAATACAAATGACACCTTTCAGGAGAAGCCAAACTGAACTTCCCTAAAAACAATAATTCCCAAAAATGCGGTTATCTAAAAAATGCAGAGCTTTGAAGTGTGGCCTGTCGCCACTGTGGTACAGCGCAAACACAAATCCTTATCCTCACCGCTTGCCGCCAATGTTAGAAACGGGACCCTGGCCGGCCAAGACTCGCGTCGAGGTCAGTCAGGGATCACCATTTCTAAAGTCAGGGCAGGGGAGTCACACACCAAGGCAACCCCCACTCGCCCTCTAGGTAGCGTGGCGCGAGCAGTCTAGGCTAAACTTGGAGGCGGTATGAGTTAAGTATTTGCGCACGCACCCCAGCAACAACACCCAAGGCCCACCACAAAGAAAGACTCCACACAAGGATATATATCAAAAATAGCCTTTGTATTTATAATAAACAAAACACATTAGATAACACACGCAAACTGTACAATGTGCCAGAGGCACGGGCAGAATTTACAAGGGGAATTATGTACAGGACAGGGCCACATGGACCACTGTCAGGGGTAGGCACTTGTTAGAAAATAATACTGGTAGATATACACTTATGTCGTAAACATAGAATGAGTAGCACCAAAATTATAAATGCAACACACATCCAGTAATCACTGGAACAGTAAGGACCTCCTACGCAACCCTAACTCACTGTAGGTAAATCACGCAGGTAACTAGGACCTAAGGAAGGAATACCAACACCTAAGCAATTCACTCTTAGCAAAGGGAAGGAAACCTAAACATAAAATGAACCATCAACAATCTACTATGCAGGTCACATTGAGCATAATGGATAAACATAAACAATCCTCTCTGCAGGTCACATTTAGCAAAAGGAGATAACCATGAGAATACCTAATCAGGTCACTTTTAGAAAAGGTAAGCGGAATCAACATTTCTCTATGCAGGTTACTTTTAGCAAAGAGGGATAACCATAAGAATACCTAATCAGGTTACTTTTAGAAAAGGTACAGGTTAGAACACATGCGCAAGAATTACATAACCAGAAATTACAATGCGCGGGGTGCATAAAGCACAACACTCATAAGGGTCCCTCAGGCCAACTGGCCTCGCAAGGGGCGGAATGCCCTGAGTCTCAGTGTCAGGGGGTCTGTGCAGGCAGCACAGAACACAAACCTAAACGTGGCAACTGTCCACTAAGTGCTGGACAGTTGTAAATATGCACTGGGCAAACGTTGGAGCCAGGAGGGCTCAAGAACAGAATGGGCAAGGAGCCTCTCAGGGGCTCGCCAAACAAAATGCGCAAATAGAGCTTCAGCGCTCTTCAGGATAATCAAGATGCCCCCAGAGCCTCTCTCAGGGCTCTCACTCGAGGTGGGCAATGATTGACTGTGGCCTCGGGAGCCTCTCGAGGCTCGCAAATCAATTGGGCAGGTGGAGCCTCTCTCAGACTCAAAGAACAGAATGGCCCCTCAGAGCCTTGCAGGCTCGCACAGCACAATGGGCGCGTTGGAGTCCCTCACGGGCGACTCAGAATCAGGAAAAATGCCCACGAGCCTTTCAGGGCTCGAAGAATACAATGCCCCCTGAAGCCCTCGGGCTTCACACTTGCAAGGAGCCTCTCTGCTCCCACGAAGAAAGGCGACACACGGTGGAGCGGCCCTCTGCCAATCGGGGCCGCTCGTAGAACAAAGGACCCTGTCCCCGCACTCACCGGTATCTCGCTGGTGCTGCGGGGGCAGGAACACTGCCGGCTCTCCTTCACTGCAGCGCGGGGCTCCTCTTCCTTGGAGCCTCGCTGGCGGCGCCTCTCTCCTCTCTGCCTGGTTGCGGAGGCGGGACTTCCGGTCGGCCTCTCAGGGGCCGCGCTGCGATTGGCCGGTCGGCCAGAACCCTTCCGGGTCGTCGCGGGCAGCGCGGCGGCCCGTTCCAGGTAGGCAGGCGGCTTCTCAATACCCGAGGAGTGGGCTCCCTCGAGGTATTTCCAAAATCAAAGTACGGGGCAATGCCGGGTGGGCACCGGCCTCCAAAATAAAGATAAAGCGAGGTGGGCAATCGCTAATGCCGAAAATCGGCGAAATGGGTCCCAATGCCGGGTGGGCACCGGCAATGCAAAATACAGCGCTCCCAAGCGCTTAGGGACTCCAGAAGCGCGCCTAGCGCTAGAAATATCGGCAAAGCGCTGGGGCACAAGGAAAGCCCTCCTAGCGCTACAAATCAATGTCAGGGCGCCTCCAGGCGCAGCAAAGCTCCAGCAGGGTCTGGAGGCAGGCAGAGGGGCAAGGCAGGGCCAGAGCCAGCACACTGGGTCTCCAAGCAGGGAGACAGCCAAGTGGCGGTCCTCTTGGCCCCTGCAGCAGCAGCAGCCCCCTCTGGCAAGATCCTAGGCAGAACCAAGAACAGGACAAATTGTATGGGGACACAACCCCTTCTTATACAGAAAAACCCCTTTGTCTCAGGGGTGCAGGGTTGGGGAAAACCAGTCGCAGCTGGTTCTGAAGTACTCTGTTTACCTCAGCCACCCTCTCTATTCACTGGCAGGGCTAGGGCCATCAGTCGCACTACAAGGGGTGGAGCCAGCATTGTCCGGGGAAAGTCCAGGCCCATCAGGGACCAGGTGCACTCCTCCCAAGCCATCAAGCATGCTGATCTCACACTCACCACCGGGCAGACCCATCCAGCCTTCCTGGAGCCAGGCTCACCAGCCAGTTCCAGCCAATCACACTGCAGGCATATTTTTCATTAATATGCCAAGTACTAGAAATGGCATTTCTACACATGCCACACTCACGCAACATACATCTTTGCGAAGCATTCATTCCCACGAACACGCACATACCAAACTCGAGCATGCACTCCCCACACATCAGGAATTACTAGGGACATAGACATTCCCCATGCATCCCTATGGGAGAGCAGGCCAGCCTCACTACATGCACGCACTTTACTCTGGGACACAGAGAAAAAGTGCGCACAGACCAGAAAATCATCCACGCATATCACAGATTAAAAAGCAAAAAGATTAGGGGTGAACCTGCCTTAAGGGCCAAGTCCAACAAGCGATAATTATCGCTAGTTGTTGGTAATATGCCCCTAAGTAATTTGCTCAGCATCACATGATGTTGAGCCAATATCAAGACTCAAACCTGGTTTACCAATTCCAGAGTCGGCAGCTCTGGCCGTAACGCTGCATTCTCTCCCCACCTCTGGGTGTCCGGCTTACATATTTTGGGCCTCGTTTATGAAAAGTGTTGCATCACTGCCGTACAACAGCGATGCAACACTTTTCACTGGGCCCTCCAAATTTACTGTACGGCATTCCATTGCACAAGGAATGACAGATGCATCAGGAATCCTAACGTATCTGTTGGTGCAAAACTCACTAATTTCTGGAGTTGTGTCATATGCATGTCGCAAATCCAGAAATGCATTGGTGAGGCCTATAAATATTGCACTGCATCACCCTTACACCTGCTATGCGGTAGGAGTTAGGTTTTGACGGAGTGTCATAGTAGAAGTGATGCAGTGAAATCTAATAGATTTCACTGCACCACTACTACAAGGCTTTCTTGTGAACGCCCACCTTGCATACATTATACCTGACTTAGGTATATTGTGGCGCAGGGGTTTACAAAGTGACCTATCTGCCTAGATGTGTGACTTTGTAAATATGGCGCAACATGGTGCATTGTTTACGCCACTGCTGTAAAACGAAAAGTGACGGAACAGCGGGGCAAAAGCGTTGCAAGGGGCTTATAAATAAACCTCTTTATGTGTGCAAAAATTCAACATCACTTTTGTGTGGCCACTTTGTGCCACCATGCATAGCTTGAGAGCCTGCCCAAAGTAGTCATTTTGGGCCTGTGAGTTGAAACAGGAGCAGACACCACAGCTCAGAAGCGATGAGAGGCATTTACTCTCTAGGGCTTTCTGGGTGTAGACGCAGACCATGCTCATGTTGCGTTTACTTGCTTCAGCTCCATTTTTTCACCATTTCTCCGCTGGGGATCCACATCCATCCCTAGCAGAAACCTCGTCAAGCCATATTACCTTAACATCGCTTTCATTTTTTGGAACATCTGCTTACATGTTTACAAAAGCAATGTGTTGTCTGGAAGGCTCATATATCTTCTCTGCAGCAAGTGCACCGGGCATTGTTTTGGTGTCACTGTAGACATTCACTGACATGAAAACATGCCCCCTGAGCATAGAACGCGCATCTCCATATGGTGAATAACCTACATTGTAAAGTGTGATTTACACAGGATCATTAACAGACAAAACATATCTCTGTAGAGCTTTTTAGAATCATTCTTTTTCTGTTTGTCTTCAGGAGTCATTTCGGTTGCCGGGAAAATGGTGGTTGGCGCCAAGCCAGCGCGTGCCTGGTCTCGCAGCTGAGATGCGACATTGTAGGCGATGAAGCACCTGGGTTCGGAGATCTGCTCTGTATTCATTGCCTCTCCACATTAAACACCAGTAAATCCTTTCCTGCTACTGTATTCGCAGCCTTCCTATAGTAGATTTAGTAGATTTAGGGGAGTCCTTAAGAGTCGGATTTGCCATGATTTAATAGCCCTCCAGGAGCGAGAATAGATATATTTGAACTACTTGACACACTTTTTCTATGGAACTGTCTAATTACAGTTTCAGGGCTCAAAGTTGATAAAGGAAGACTTGGTGAAATTTTGCTGCTGCTAGAGGAAGTCTGTTGCCCCTCTGTTGCTGGAGCACTTGGAAGGCAGGCTACCAGCTGTACAGGCCTTGCCGTGGGACAGCCCCTATTTGGGCCATATCATTTCCAAGACCAAGGATGCATGCCTGGCTAGACTTCCCTTTGGTGTCGCTGACTTGGTGAGATGGGCAGTTGAAGGCTCAGGAAAAAAATATTAGAGCATAGGAAAGTTGGTAGCTGAAGACGAGGGCCTTTAGCAAGGGAGCGGGCCTTTAGTGGCTGGAAGAGCCTGCTAGGGAAGACTCTAAAACTATTAGAACATTCCACACATAGAGGACAGGATATTCTAAATATAAAATGTATTATATGATCAACACTGCCCTCATACAAAGCCATCCATTGCTCTCTCTTTAACATGATAAATATCATGTTAATAAATAAGAGTACTTATTTTATAGACAATTTCACACCATACTTCTGCAATTATGATGCAGTGTAAATGAAACTTCGTACTGTTACTCAATATGATGGCTTGCACTTTACGGGCCTCTGAAGGATGAAAAGATGTCTCGACCTTGCCAAGATTCAAACTTGTTACCTGCAATTACCAAAGAGGAATGTTAGACTCTTAAAGGTGTTCATCTGTGGAAGAATGTTAGTATGCAATCTTCCTACAGGACAACAAGCACGCTCAAAGAATCCTGTGCATAACCACTCTTCGGATTTCCTAAGTCAAGGCAATCTTAAACAAAATACTGCTTTTTGTGGGCTGTTTGTGAGATAATTGACAGCAGGGCATCATACGCAAACAAGAAGTTAAAAGTGCATTTGAAAAGAAGCCTAATATAGTAAAGTATGAATGTTTTTAGTGAACAGTAGTAATGAAATTAGCTTTTAGGCCCGCATTTTTGTTTAAGACAACAGCATACGTAACGAGATTTGCCCAGGATCACACAATGTGATTAATATTTAAAGTCAGGGTTCAAACCCAAGACTCTTGATTTCAAAGTCTTAAACTTTGAAACTAGAAAATATCTCTTTCTATGAACAAGAACAAGAATGCTACAGGAAGGCTGGATTATTTCTAAAACTTTTATTTTTCACAAGCATATACCAGGAATTCTAAATGAGTTTTCCTCAAATGAACTAAAATAAAGCACGAGTGACGTTTGCTGATGATAATATTATTCATTTTTATAACAATAACCTTTTATATAGCAATTCATGCCACATGTGATCCTCTTATTAGTGCTATGAATAACAGATATCAATGATACTCAGTCTATTGTTCTTTTAATATTGACCTTGGGATGACGGACTACTAAATTGGCATTCAAACTCATCACCTTCAGATCACCACCACAAGCATGTGGGAGCAAACACAAAGTCTGCATCCAGCAGGCAGGAACTTTGAAAATCCTCCCATCATCTGCAAGCAGAATTTTGATCTGTTTGCAGGCAGGTAAACAGGATCAAAATATTGCTCTTACCTGAAGGTAGCAGCAATAGTAGCTGCTTCCTCCGGTTGGGAGGAGTGCCGGCTGGGTCTTGGGGCTCCACTTGTGCTGCCCCACTACCCTTTAGCTTTAGTTGTAGTCCTTGGTACCCAGGGCCTAACAAGGCTCGGGAAGGGGTCCACATGGTCCTGCCCCTTTAATTTGAAAAATGTTCCTGGGCATGGGTTCCCCAGGGCCAAACAAGTCTCAGGAAGGGTAACTTTGTGGCACCCATCCCCTATCCTAAAAAAAGACCCTGGGGGATGGGGTCCCCAGGGCATAATATGGCTCAGTGGTGCCACAAACGTCACCTTCCCTTTAATAAACAAAGCCCCTGGTGGATGGAGTCCCCAGGGCCTGAAGAGACTTGGGGAAAAGGGGCATGCACCTCCTTGTGTTCGCGCGAGTTTCTGCCAGTTCGCGAGGGTTTTGTACAATTTCGCAAACGCGAACTTACCTGTCGGGTCGCAAGTTTTGCGAACTTGTTGTTTCTATGTGTCCAGCCTGTTTGGGACACTCTTCTTCATCACTGCCACCCTCTGTCACCACTGCCACTCTCTGACTACTCATGCCACCCTCTGGCCCACCCATGCCACCCTCTGTTTCATCACAGCACCCTCTGGTTGTCCAGTGTACATTATTGTAGCAAAGCAAAGCACACCTTCCCTGCCTCAAGTGACCTGAATTAATTTGGGGCTGATTAATGTGTCACAGAATATTTTTTTAGCTGGCACCTGCTTCCTTAGTGCTTCCTGATTAGTGATCTTTTGCACTTGCTAAGTGCTTTCATTGTTGCAAAATTAGTTACAACACCTGCCCTGCCCCAACTGACAATAATGAATTAGGGGCTGATTAATGTGTCACTGGATTTGAACTTCCAGCCTGGCTCCTGCTTGTCTCCCTTAGCTGTAATTCAGGACCTTTGTGGCATATGTGTAACTATTCTGAGGGTCAGAGCAGGGTCACATAATAGTTGCAAGTAGGCAACTGAACTCTGGAGGGGCCCCTCAGGAAGCACTACAGGAAATGGCTACTAATGATGAGCTTGAACTTTTGAACCTGGTAAGTAGTTTCAGTTTTGCTAAGATCGTATTTCTTCAATTTAGCACTTATTCGCGGGGCGCGAAGTTGAACTGGGAAGCCGCGAACTCACGCGAACAGTGCGAGCAAGCCATAAAATCCGCTGCTCGCGGATTTGCGGATTTTGCGGGAAATTCGCGAATCTGGCGGATTGCGAATTTACCGAAAATCCGCAAAATCCGCGAGCGGAACGGATTTTCCGCCCATACTTAATCACTGCAACATTTGCAGTGTAACTATTGAGAAGAAAACTGTGCATGGTGGGGGTGTGAGTTATAGTTACCTTTGGACACAAGTTATAGTTACTTGAGATAACCATCGCTGATGAATTTCAGTGTTTTTTAAGAGTTTAAAATGTTATTGCTGTTATTGAACATTTCACCTAACTATAGCGTTTCTTTAACCTTTGGGTTTTCCAGCAAATATATATATATATATATGTAGTCTTCCTGTGACCTCTATTAGGCCCTCGCCAAAACATAGTTCTGTTTCTGTTTCCATGACATTCACGTTATTCCATTGACAAAATATGGTCACCCTAGTCAAAGGCTGACCAGCCATATATTTGCTTGTCCAGATGCCAGGATCCTACAAGGAGAGCCTTCAGTGGCATAGCAAGGGCACATTGGAACATAATGAAAACTAGGAATTGTTCACCCTATCCCCACGATTTAGCTGGAAAAAACGATTTTAACTGTTGTGAAGTTGGCCCCCCTAGCCTCCAGGCCTTGGTGCCCCTGCATCTGCTGTACTATTATATCTACACCCATGAGAACCAAAATACAATAAGCATGTTCATGTTTGAATTACAGAGATATGATAAAAACATGAATCTCCTGTAAAAGGAAAAACACAAACTGGTAGGCAAGAATTTTCATTGACACCTTGTTAAATTAGTGTTCTTTCAAACACCATCTGTCCCCCCAGACCAGAAAACAACCCAGACCCATTAAAACAGGTCTGCAAATTGATCATAGAGCAGCTCTTCTGGCTCTCCCTATCTCCAAGCAAGTGAGTTTTTTTTCTTCCCGGCACCCTGTCTTCTGAGCCTTTGCATGTTTTTATCAGAGTATTTGCTTCACATTGACACATACCATATTTTCCGGCGTATAAGACGACCCCCTACTTCTCTTGATTAAATGTAGGTTTCGTCCTATACTCGCCGTATAAGACTACCCCCACTTCCAACACTTCCAAACATTATGTACCGGTACTGTATTGCCGGCGGGAACCTTCTGCAGTCCCCTTTCAATGCCCATGAACTGAGGAGATGACGTAGGGTACTGACGCTCCTCTCCTTCCGATGAACGTGAGGTTTATGGCCACATCGGAAGGAGAGAGAGGCGCCAGATCAGCGCATATGCCGCTGTGTCTCTAGGCAGAACACGCAGTGAGAAAACCGAAATGTCCAGTGAGACCCTCTCCCATCGGCACTACGGGGCTGTAAGTAACTGTGCACAATTTTTGATTCATGTACCGGTAACGTTTTTGTTCTGTTGTACCGGTAATTTTCTCTTCATGTATCATTACCGGTCCTATTGTGAAGCGCGTAGACACCTTCGGGTAAAGTCCGCGCTATATAAAATTGCATACGGAGGTTCGCGGGTGCTGACTTGGTTCTACTTAATCTTTGCTTCAAATTTAATGTCGGTGGAGCGTTGCTTCCACTCGTAAAACTTTGGTATCCGGCGTATAAGACGACCCCCGACTTTTGAAAACATTTTAAGGGGTTAAAAAGTCGTCTTATACGCCGGAAAATACGGTATTGTTCCGTTTGCTTAAAAAGTAGGCTGAACAAATGCCAGAGGCTAAGGTAAGAGTCAAGGCAGAGGGCTCATTAAACCTCTGATATCAGAGAAGATGCTCATAATGTGTGTTTCATACCCTGTGAGTAAGATCTAACACTATGAAAATGAAATATAAATTGAAATGGGTCTAACTCGTAATTCACGGCAATGGAAAAAATGTGTATACCATACATGCCCTGCACATTATTGCAGATTTACAAGAATGTGCCTCAGCGCGGCAATGCAAGCCCTTTGGCTGCGCCACTCTGCGGCACTTTCAAGGCACAGGAATGTGACATATTTACAAAAAAGATGTCACTTTTCTGTGCACTCCCCTGTGCTGGCGCAAAAACAACTGTTATTGTTAATGTTATGGGTGTCTTATATAGCGCTCGGCTACTCCAAGGAGTGTCCCGGCGCTTTCTGACCTATAGCTGAAAACGGAAAGGAGAAGAAACAGAAAACAGACCTATCATTGACTATAAAGCCAAGCTTTCAGACCCTTTCTAAAAGCCAGCAGATTTGGAGTACAGCGGAGTTCCAGGGGGAGGGTGTTCCACAGCTTGGGAGCAAGATGTCTAAAAGAACGTCCCCCTATCCTAGCTTTTTTAATGATGGGGACAGTTGCCAGACCAAGGGATTCAGATCTGAGGGATCTTGTGGGCTTATAAAAGGAAAGCCGTTTCTGAATGTAGTTAGCCCCGACAGCATGGAGTGCCTTATGGGCCAATGTGAGTGCCTTAAAAACAATCCGCTTCCTGACAGGCAGCCAGTGAAGGGAAAGTAACAGATCTGAAGCTCTGGCATGGCGGGGAAGGCCAAAAATGGCCCTCGCAGCCGAATTTTGGACCACTTGGAGTTTTTGCTCCAGGTAGTCCGGGAGACCCAAATATAGAACGTTAGAATAGTCGAGTCTGGAACAAATTAGGGCCTGAACTGTCATCTTCCTATGGACCAGAGGAAGCAAAGGGAGGAACTCGCGTAACATTTTCAGGAGACCGAAACATGTGCCAGTGAGACCTGTGATCTGGGACTTCAGTGATAAATTGTTATCAATTTTAACCCCAAGATTTTTAGCCACCGAGGAGGAAGATGACAGGGGAAACATATTCACCGGCCACCAATCCTGCGAAGGCGGGTCTGCCTGACACCCAAAGAAAAGCACCTCTGATTTATCAGGGTTGCACTTGAGGCTGTTTCGCTGAAACCAGTCGAAAACAGCCCCAAGACAGTCACGGATGCTCTCTCCATCAAAGACGGAGTGCCATTATCAAGTGGTGCCAGACCATCCATCAGGATTAGCCTTGAAAAAGTCCTTGTACTTTTTTCATAGTACGGACGAAACACGTGTCGGCTGTCGTTTTATCAATTGGAAAATCACTTTTAAGAACCAATAAAGGAAAAGACGATAGAAAATATGAACTTTACTCATCTATTTTTCCTGCACCTTATGAGAACTTGCTGACCTTACTTGGATTTACTGTTGTCTAGACTTTACACTGCATTAGTCTTATACATACTTACATTGTAGGATTGTGCTCTTCTGGCCATCTTTGAGTATATGTTTATTTGTCAATCCTTTGGCTTGACAAGTTGTGTTCCTTCCTGGTAGTGGGGGATATTGGCCCATGTAGCACTTTGATATTGAGAAAGATCCTATTGCCTGTCCAGTACGGTTTCTTATTTTACTAATATTAGTGTATGTGCGGTCTTCTCCAAACCTTTGGAAACACCAGTACCGATCTTTGTATATATTATTTATTTATATGTTTACTTACCTGTAATCCTCTGTAATCCATAGATTACTACCCACCGCCCTGCCCCTTCCCCTCCCCACGTCACCGCCCAGCAGTTACTCCCACCACCGACAGCTACTGACTGTAATCCAAATATAACTGCCATATTCCGCTGTAGAAACACTTTTAGCCTCATAAAGCAATTCTTTCAGAAGTTTGTTTCTCAACCTAGAAGCAAAATCAGTTACGAAGAGTGGACCAAATACCATTCAAGTCAAACAAACAAACAAATTAAATAAAGGGATTAACTCAAGAGAATTTCTGGCCTCGTGCACAAAAAGATCTAGACCTTGTTGACTTAGGTCCCACTACATTTTTATGATACTTGCTATAGTAAGTTGTCAATCCCAGATTTTACATAAAAGCCACAAATGAATTCAGAAGGTTTTGCTACCTTAACACAGTTCTGGTAGTACATCATCTGCAAATTATGTTATAAGTAGGGTGAACAAAAATGGAGCCTAAAATACAACCCTGCAAGACTGATTTGCATATAGCCATGTCTGAACTGGGGTGGCAGAGTGGGCTAAAGAACGGTGATGGATTAAACCCAGATCTTTTGACTGGGTGTGAGTGTTTGATTTATTCAGATGCTCCGTCTATCACCACCCCCTTTTGTACTGCTTTTGGCCGCCATAAGTGTGACAGGGTATGCTCAGACATGAGTCCCTTGCTCACTTTGCCACTGGATTCAAGCAAGCCGGGCTGAAGACGGCTGGAATGCCAGAAACCAGTCCTCGGAAGCTTATTTCCGGTCCAGGGAAGACATGGCTTGGCAGTTCGGGCTAGACTGTTCCCATGAGGCACAGGGTCAGACTGATTTGCATATAGCCATGTCTGAACTGGGGTTGTAGAGTGGGCTAAAAAACGGTGATGGATTAAACCCAGATCTTTTGACTGGGTGTGAGTGTTTGATTTATTCAGATGCTCCGTCCATCACCACCCCCTTTTGTACCGCTTTTGGCCGCCATAAGTGTGGCAGGGTATGCTCAGACGTGAGTCCCTTGCTCACTTTGCCACTGGATTCAAGCAAGCCGGGCTGAAGACGACTGGAATGCCAGAAACTGGTCCTTGGAAGCTTGTTTCCGGTCCAGGGAAGACATGGCTTGGCAGTTCGGGCTGGACTGTTCCCATGAGGCACAGGGTCAGACTGATTTGCATATAGCCATATCTGAACTGGGGTGGCAGAGTGGGCTAAAGAACGGTGATGGATTAAACCCAGATCTTTTGACTGGGTGTGAGTGTTTTGATTTATTCAGATGCTCCGTCCATCACCACCCTGACCTGAAAGGTGTTCGAACAATGACCTCACTATCATAGAGAACTACCACAGGCATAACCACATGGAATTCTTGTAAAAAGTACGCAATGTCCAGATCCACCCCAAAGGTTAAGAGGAGGTTCCATAATTTATCCCTGTTCACCCTATCAAAAGCCAAGGTCAGATTTATGGATCAAACCAGATTTCGTGGCTCTATATGTGTTGATAAAAAATGAACAAGTTGAGGCACTGATCATTTGTACACCTATCTGGTCTGAACCCGTACTGAACCCATCTCATCATCCCAGACAGCTGATCTGTTAAGGACCACTTGACTAATATCTTATACTACAATTCTATTTAAAAAAACAGCCTGTAACACTGGGGGATTGTGTTTATCATCTTTTTATAAAACTGGTAGTACAATACAAGTTGACCAGAATGAGGGAAGACCCACTGAAATTGCTTCAATTGGGCACAGATGGGAGCAGGCAGGCCAATCTTGGCCCAGCCTTCGCTTGGGCACAGCCCAACCACCTCTGCTCCTGTAGCCTCCAACGCTTTATTTAAACGCTAAGCCCTTCCTCCAGCAAGGACAAAAGGATTCTGGGTTATAGAGTCCAGCCCTTCCAAGTCCAGGAGCAAACCTTCAAACAGCACCTCCTGCACTGCTGGATACCAGAGAGTGATTTAGATACTAAGCTACTTTGAGCAACAGAAAATAAAGAATATGAATGTAGGACAGGCCTTGTGGCCCACCTGCACTAGATTTTCACTCCATATGCTGGTTCGGATACAGAAGTCAGGCCATCCTGGGAACCCCACTAATACCCGGATGCCTTTGGGGTTTTGGCACAGAAATCCGGGCACCTGCAGGTAACCTTCCCTGCACATAAAGACTGTATGAAGTTGGGTTTGTGCCCCCCCCCCAGTTGATTGGGACAGGGCATGGTCAGAGGCCAGTCCCTGTGGTCAACCCCACATAGTCCCTGTTGGCAACCTTGACTGCTGCCAGCCTTTGGGTGTGAGCCACAGAGGTTGTTTATATAAGTGAACTGCTCTATTTTTTTATGATATACCTTATCCAACTTCTAGGAGGGTAAGCCCTTCTGTCCTGTGCACAGCCATCCCCCAAACCGAAGTAAGGTCCAACTTAGCACTGCAAATTTAAATAACAATGCCTAAAGGCATAATATCATTAAATAACAACACATAATGAAACCAATAAATAATACTATATTCATAGTTGTCTCATTGTGAGTGTTAATGGTAATGCAATAAGGAATCTGGCCTGTAATATCATTTATGGAATTTGTAAACGCATTTGTTTCATCAAGGGTGGGGGTCATGTGCACTGCATTTGGTGGGCAAGTTATTATTTTCATGGCTGTTTTGGGAGTTGTGGATTTCAGAGCTAGGAGTAATTAGTCAATTGCAGTTTTTTTCAGATTTAATTTGTAACCATAATTGTAACCATAATTGTATTTTAAATGTGTATGTCAATGATTTTCAAATGTTTTATCAAACATTAGTTAATGTGTTATAACTAGAGGGAAAGTTCAATGAGCTGAGTGTTGTGACCGGAACAAAGCAGTGATCAGCATGACAATAGTCTGAATCCCAGAAAGGTCAATTCAGCCTTCTTTTCTCCCAAAGGTAGGTAAATAGAACGATATGACTGGCTAATATTAAATCTGTTAATTTCAGTGGTTAAAAACAGCTGATCTGAGGTCTGAAAAACTATATAAAACAAGATATTAATATTCAAGAGATACAGATGGATGGATAGATAGATAGATAGATAGATAGATAGATAGATAGATAGATAGATAGATAGATAGATAGATAGATAGATAGATAGATAGATAGATAGATAGAAGAGTACTAATACGAGTCTGAGTACGACTCCACAGACATTTGTGACAGCTTCCACAGAAAATAGGCTTTAAAGAAGAATGTAATTGTGAAATGGAATGAGATGGCTGAATGATTCAGCACCAGTTATTTAGCAGCGGGCATGCTGCTCTAGATCACGGCTCGGATGGTTGCTCTACTATCATTGCCAACAAACGCTATTTCAGTGATGTAGGCACATTTTCTTCGCCTTATAAATGAAGACAGCTACTTTCCTGGAACTTGGAAGCAGGAAATGGAAAAGAAGAAAGCAACAAGCAGATTTAAATAGAGGTAAATGGGTTGGGGTACCATAAACTATCTAGCGGTTTAGATGTTAACCCAAGTTCCATGATATATTAAGCTCAATAGTTTTAAGGACACTGAGGAAAAGTCAAAGGTATTGTCCTCTTTCATTCATCCGAGTACAAGAAGACTCATGGAAAAAGCTACCTCACAAAGTTAAGCTTGTTTTCAACAGTTAAACTGTTTCATGTTTATTCGAATGGGTCCTTGAGATACCACTAACCTCAGTACTGAATTAAAGAAAGGGGTCAGTATATCGGAATTGACAAACAATGTACATCGATATCTACTGCAATGTGTTATATAACGTATATATATGAGCCAAATAACTGTAAAAGCATTGTGTTTGTGAATACCTAAATAGGGAATATTTACAAATAAAACACCTTTTCGTGGAACACATCACCAATAACATAATCTGCCACATAAGAAATCACTTTTTATCTGTAGACGATACCCAGGCAACTCAGAATTACTACAGATCCTGCGGAGAGCTGCTTAAGGGAGAGACCATTTACACCCTACTGGAGTTGCAGTATTGCAGGTTTTGTAATGGTGTCAGGGTATGTATATGTGTTAGAAATGGGGTTCCTAGTTTGCTGAGGTATGCACCCAGACCAGGCAGGAACTACCACTCTAGTCAAGCTAAGCTAGATGCACAATAAGATACCCTGTGTTCACCCTCTGGTAGATTGGCATAGAGCAGTCAGGCTTATCTGCAAAGGCAACGTGTAAAGTATTTGTGCAACACACACACAGAGACACACACACAGAAACACAAGGAATACTCCACAAACATACTTCACACAGGTTTTGTAAAATAGAGAATATTTCTCTGAGCAAAATGAGACCAAAACAACAAATATACAATCAGTAGAAGTCGAGATATGAATTTTTAAAGATTAAATCAAAAATAGTGCTTAGAAGTCACTAGCGGTCAAAAGATTACTTGAAGTCATAAGGGACCTGTGCAAATCCAAAGTTCAGGCCAACTACGATTGCCAGCAGGCCGGCTACAGGATCCACACAGGTGCGCTAAAGAAATACCTTGGATGAAGCTTTCATCGACGTCGAGAATATACTGTGTCATTTGTCAAGCACGGCAAGGGAGGTCCCACGTCGTCTTCAAGCTCTGTTGAAGTGAATGCAATACGTCATTGCTGACCCACACTGAGTGTCGTCATCACACTGTGTAGGCTGTGGAACTATTGTCATTGGGTAGCCTCTGCATCAGTGATGAAGGGCGATGTGGCTGAATTTTTCATGCAGTCAATGCAATGTGTCAGTTTTTGCAGAAATCTGGTGCAGAACTCAGTTCTGATTTCCAGAACGTGGGCAAGGGTAGCACTCACAGAAGGCAGAATCCAGCAGCACCAGCAGAATTATATGAAGTCTTTTTTATCGCTGGGACTTCAGAAAACAGTAGGCAATCAAGCAAGCTTTTAGAGATCACTTTGAAGTAAGGCAGAGCCCTTCCAGAAGAGTCAGGAGGCAACAGGCAGCAGGACAACAAGCAGAGAAGCAGTCCTTCCAGAAAAGCATGCAGTCCAATTGAGTCCTTTGAGCAACACAGCAGTCCTTCTGACAGAGGTTTAGTTCAAGATCCAGAAGCGTCTGATTTTAGGAGTCGTAAACCCAGTACTTATACACAAGAGTGCCTTTGATGTGGGGAGTAACTTAAACGGATCGCTCTGAAATGCCGAAGGATCTCTTTTAACCCAGTCCTCTCTGCCAGGCTAGCCATGGGTGACAAATCTGTGCTTTGTCTGAGGACAGAACACTACCTATTGAAGTGTAAGTGTCAGCCCCTCCCATTTCTCCCTGCCCAGGAAGACCCATCAGAATGCATATGAATGCAGATGAGTACTCAGAATCCAGATGAGCCTCTCCTTCCCATATTTCTGGCTGTCTAGAAGGAATGCACAAAGTGTAGCTGTCACCCAACCTGCACTTGTATTGGATACCGGCTGTAAGGCACAAAAGAGCTAAGAGCAGAGAAATGTCCACTTTCTAAAAGTAGCAATTCTGAAGCAGTAATATTAAATCCAACTTTACCAGTGAAGAGGATTTATCAAGACCATTCCAAACCTATCAAACATGTAAAAGTGGCTTCTCTTTGATCAGGAATTACAGCTTAAAAGTGTATTAAGGAATTACGAATGCTGGCCTATGACAGTCATAGATCTCGCAGCAGTGAAAAACAAAATAGGTTGTTTGTTGCTACTGGGACATGCACAACATAAAGGTACATGTCCTACCTTTTACTTAAAGAGAACCCTGCACTTAGGGTTACTTAGGACCTACCTTAGGGGTGACTTATATGTAATAAAAGGAGTGTTTAAGGCTTGACACATTTGAAATGGACAAAGGGGGAAGCATGGCAACTGTGGCAGAGAATTTTACAACCTCTTTTGACCTTCTTCAAGACGTCTTCAAATTGTGAGGAGAGGGGAGTATTAGACTTGTCATCTTTAGGGTGGCTTTTCCTCAAACGTTTTGCATTTTACCTCTTGTTTTTGCTGATTCTTTTTGGTGACCTTAGGACTCTGAGAACTTGCTAACTAGCTCTAAAGTGCATGTGTTTCTCCCCTGAAATTGTTGTATACCTGATTGGCATATTTGATGTACTGGTAAGTCCCTCCTGCAGTGGTATACCATATACCCAGGGCCTGTACTTCAAATGCTACTAGTGGGCATATAGCACTAATTGTGAGACCCACACAAGTAGCCTTTCAAACTTGTCTCAGGCCTACCACTGCAGTGCCTATGTTTGCAGTATGCTGCCACTTCAAGTTGGCATATAAAAATAATTGCCAAGCCTTTAATTCCTCTTTTATTACATAAAATGACATGGGTTTACGAAATTTCACAAAGGGTAATGGGTCCTTTGGGGACCCCTTCCCATTTGCGAATGAGTTACAACCTACTTGAAGTAGGTGGTAAAATGAGAATGTTTTGCAACCGCATTTCGGTCGCTAAACAATCTTACATACCACCGTGATTCGATATTAGCAAGGGATGCCCTTGCCACGCCCCTTCTTAATACTGAATCAGTATGTATTCTCATTTTCAAACTGTGATTTAGTAACATGTTATCGAATCACTGTTTGGGAATGATGCATGCAAAAACTGCTTTATACATCTGGCCCATTATTATTTACATTCCCAAAGGGTAAGAGGTCCTTTGGGGACCCCTTACCCTTTGTGACTGGGTTACCACCCGTTTTAAACTGGTGATATAGTCAGTGGCGGCTCCTCCACTATGGCAGAGGAGCGTGACCCACTGCTTTTGAGCAGTGTGAAGAAGAAGCATAAATTGATAATAACTTTAAGTTATTATCATTTTATGCTTCCTGATGCTTTGCAGGTGGGCGAGTGGGGCTCTTCTACTCTTGGAGCAGGGCAGGGGTGGAGGGGTTTGCCCACTCCTAAGTGCACGATGACTGTTTGGGCGGCCCTCTTGGGCGGCCCAAACCAGTCATGCGCACTTTCCCTGTTCTCCATGCTTGCTGCATTACAGCCTGCATTAAGAACAAGACAAGGCTCCCATTCCCTGGTCGAGCTTCCAACCAGGACGCTCAAAATCAATCACAATGCACCATTACCATGTTGTGATCAGCCAAGGGAGCCTGGGTGCCTACCAATCACAACACTGCATTGCAGCATTGAGATTGATCAGGGGCCTGGCTGTGCTTCCGTCTGAGACGGAGAAGAGCAGGAGTGGAGATGCTGGACCCGGTGCAATAGTACATTTATTTATTTTTCAAATATGTGGGACCCCTGAGCAACCCCCCCTTGTGAGCCCTCCCCGCGCCACCAATCTGCTCAGCCGCCGCTGGGTAAAGTATTGCTGTTTTGCAACTGGAATTCAGTTGCACCACAGTAATACATACTATGCTGATTAGGTATATAAAAGGAACGTTCCAAATGCCAAATTGCTAATTCAAAATGCGATTCTTGTACATTTGTAAAAGCCTTTTCCGGTCACATATGGCTCAATTCTACAAATCAGGCGATTTGCAACCGGAAAAATACTTTGTACATCAGGTCCAAAATTCCAAGGAGGTGCAGCGGTGTTTCAAGTGTTAAGGAACTATTGGGTTAGTGAATGTAGAGGGTAGGCAGTGTAGTCAGAGATAGATGGTCTGTATAAGAGGGGATTTAATCTCATGTACAGATTTGTACAATAGAGTGAGGATCCATTGTGCCTGGTAAAGCAGTCGGCCTGATATCTGAAGGTAAGGAGGCATCATTCACAAACCTTAATGTCTTGTATTATTGTAGAGCACATCTTTAACAATTCATATTTTTCATGTCCTAAACTTCAATGCATCAGTTCCTTCATTTGCTTAACAGTTCGACATACTTTTGAATGTATTTGCCACCCAGGCACGCTTGGGTATAAAGAACTGACAATAATTAATGTGAAATTATTACCAGTGTGTAAAGCAGAGAGCTACTGCCTGCAAAAGGGCATTGTACTTGGAACCAGTAGGCCTTGTTAAACTTGATTAGTTAGAATAGATAAGAGCCATTAATCCTGCTGTGGTGCCATTATTAATAACATCTGCCCAACTCTTTCCAGGCTGTCAGCCAATCATCAATCTTCTCCGCTGGTTGCCACATCCCCTACAAAGGAAAAACTTTAGAATATTAAGGCTTCATTACTGTGTCTTTTTAATGAAAGCTGGAGGTGTCAACGTAGGTAATGATGAAAAATGTGAGTTCCACCTCAGACTGCGCAGAGGCCCATCCGCTTAAGTCCTGGTGCCCCGTATGTGAGATAGCACATGATTTATAACACTGTTTGGAAGAATCAGTTGTGAGTCACCATCCATTTCAAAGATCCTGTGCTATGCCTCGCCATTGTCTCTCTGCATTTAATCTTTAATGCCACCACTTATCTGAACATCATTTTCCCCTTGTAGATCCACTCGTCTGAACTCTTTTTGCTGGCTTCCATTCAGCCTTTCAATTCTTCTTCCTTTATACATTTTGAAATATGTTTTCTTACTTTCCCACTTCTCTTTTTCCTTCCGTCTTGTATTCTATCATCTCTTCAAAATGTATCCAAATGTAATATTGTAATTCCCCTCTTGTCTATTGCTAAACAACAGTCTATGCTTGTCAAAACACATAAATCAAATACATGTTCTCTTTTTTCTATTTAAAGGCCATTTCATGCACTCACACTACCTACCTAAGTCAATCATTTCTGCCCTGCTATTTTCTTGTTGACAATAATACCTTTGATACTGCTATGTACATATCTTTTAAAAAAATGCTTCACTTCCAGTTCAAATCTCAACATCCTATGAAATAACTCTAACAAACATGGCAAGTAAAATGTAAACTTGTATATGCATAGGTTTGGTTAGGTATCCATGCTTGCATAAAGAAAAATACCATGGGCCTCATTTATGAGAAATGACATGTTGCAAGGAGTTACAGATACGTCAGTATTTCTAACGTATCTGTAGGCGCAAAAGTGTCGCAGTGCTGAAGTGTGTCACAAAAGTGACACAACTCCAGCAATGTGTACATTCACATGGGCAAGTCCCATGTTGTTAGTTCCTGCGTCAGACTTTCGCCTGCCATGAAGCAGGCATAAGATTTTGATGCATTAGCGGCCAAGAAAGGGCGCAGTGAAATCTCATAGATTTCACTGCGTCACTTCCATGACCCTTTCTTGCATCAAAACGCCCCTCTTGCATACATTATACCTGGCGCAGGTATAATGTGGCGCAGGGGTATACAAAGTGACGCATCTACCTAGATGCGTCACTTTGTAAATATGGCGCAACAAGGCGCATTTTTTGCGCCACTGGTGCGTCAAGTGACGCACCGGCGGTGTAAAATTGACGCACAGCCTCATAAATGAGGCCCCATGGATCTGATCTCGAGTAGATTGATAAATATGGCATCTGATAAAAATCTCACACAAAGGTGTTTGACATCTTTCAGACACGCTAATGGCCACATAATTCAACTTTTTGTGGAAGGGGGTGTGGACTTTGGTGCTTACCATTCCAAAATCCAAGTCCGGTAAATCCCGGGCCTTGCCCCTTTGCCCTTGTAAAATTTCAGAAGGATTAACCTTCTGAAAGTGAATAAAAGGTGCCATCTTTATTGCACTTGCTAATTGCCTGGGAGATAAACATCACACCATTTATGATTGTGATAGCTAACAATACAGGTGTTTGCTCAGGAATAGCATTTTTACAGGCCACTTGTAATCAACCCCTATTCTATAATATGACAACACAACACCAACGTCTTGTGGGCCTTCATAAGATAAAATGAACTGATATTCAGTCATTCTTATTTTAGCTTTGAGCACTTTTTACGGAGGCAGTTGCTGGAAATGCTGATATAATATTGAGTACTGTATTCGCCTGAGCTGCTGCTGAATCGATATCTATATGTGTGTGTTGTGATATTTTAAATACACATTGCTGCTAGAAACGACTTTTAAGGGGGTCTGTAAAGAGGTAACTAATTTTATAACTCACCCTAGTTACACTAGATCACTCAGCACATTAGCTTCAGAAATGACAGTGGTGAGTTAAACCACTCGCAGAGGACCACCATTTTGGGTCAGCGGTCTAGCCTTTTTTTCAGTGATGAAGGCAAGCCCATCTGAACCTGTCCGTGCCTGGACGTCGCCAGATGCCAGACAGCCTACCAGTTTTACCTCAGAAGTCAAGGCAAGGCCGACTCATGAGTATAATATGCTACTACACTTAAATAAATCTGCCAGACATGAACCAAACTTGTGTGTTGTGGGTTCACCAAGTTCAATAAAAGGACCTTAGTCCTGCTGGAACTGTAAGTGGAAAGCTGGGTTACCCAAGGGACCTTTTATTAGTACCCCTAATGCCATTAATTACCCTAACATTCACACTCTTAAATGCTTATACTTTAATGCTAAATTGTTACCTAAGCATTCCATGGAGATATAGGATATGATTAGAGATGAAAGTCCAGATGCAGTTTTATCACCGAGACCTGGAATAATGAGAACACTTTACCCAACAATACGGTCTCACTGCCCTTAAACTACAACATTTAAAAATGTGATAGGGCAGGACGCCAGGACATGGGTACGGCCATTATCTTCAAAGATATGTACACTTGCTTCAATGGAAGGTAGTTCTTTGCCAGCCTATGGGGAATGGCTTGATTTCCAATTGGCATTAAAGGTTAAGAGGCTACTGGGTGGTATTATTGTTTATAAACTGCCGGGTTATAATGCTCACTTGATTTACTCTTCTCGAAATCTAACAATATAAACAATATTGAAATCTCCTCCCTTGTATGGTCAAATCATTTTAGTGTTAGATTTTCAATTTTTCTCAATCTAAACCAAAACAATTCTCCAAAATCTCTAATCTTCGCAAAAGGCCTTGGAGCAAAATTGGTGTCAAAACGTTTGCTAATCACTTCTTGCCACCAGAACTTGACACCTCCATCCCCCTTGATAGTTATCTATGACAGTTCAATAAAGCCTTTACAGCTGCATTGATCACCTGTACTCCCCTGAAAATGAACACACCTTGCAGATTGATCCCATGAGAAAAATGGTACTTCTCGGAACAAGAAATGGAAATGTAAGGCAGCTGAAAGATTATGAAGCCCTCACAAAAGCCAACAGACAGACTATCATACAAACATCATCTAAACAACTATTCAAGTCAAGTCAAGTCAAAAGATCTTTATTCGGATTCAACATCCATAAAAGTACATAAAATCTCAACATCATGGGATATCACACAATAAAACAAGTCCAATGCGCTTGCATTTAAAATCAGGTAATAAAAACAGCAAATTCATCATGGTCTGTATGTGCAAGTGACTTCAAAATAGAGAGTAACGAGTTTTGAGTCCAAAAAAGAGTTGCAATCGGCGACTCTACAAGAGGTAATTCTATAATGTGTGCAAAATGCAATTATTTGTGCAAAATAAAGCAATGTGCAAAATCAGCAATTCATATTACAAAACTTTTCAAAGGCAGATTCAATGACACTCATGAGCGGACTTCATATTAAAAGGAACTACGATTGGCAACTATACAGAAATAATGCTATAATGTGTGCAAAAATGCAGGTATTTGTGCAAAATAAGGCAATGTGCAAATCAGCAATTCATAGTACAAGGCTTTTCAAGGCAGGTTCAGTGATACTCTAGAGCGGACTGCAGATTTAAGAAAGCAACTGACTCTAAAAATTACTTCGTCACAGCTTAACCGTAATAAATCTTCAAAAGCTAATTCAAAGTCAATTTGGTCAGTATTACGAAAATATGGCATTAAAAAATGTTTGGTGTATTTACCATAAAAACCACAAAAAAGTGTAAAGTGCAAAAGGCTTTGTCTGCCACCATGGCTACAAGGACAGTTTAGGTGCTCCAAATTCCTATTAAATCCTATCGGGAAGCATAATAAATTTTTAATACTCCCATCCCTGAACCGGAACAACAAACTCCTGTTCTATCTACTCATCTTTCTGCACAGATAACTTTCGGGTAGGTTAGGGGGCCTGTCACTTGGTGTGAGAAATGATAGATACCTTAGAGCTGCCGGTTTTGTGAGATCTTTCTTTTCTCTTTCACAGTTGTAGTGGCTATACAGGGCCCTTTTTACTAAGTTCTTATGTGAGCAGTCTATTGTTTGGGGAGATGTAAATAAATGTCCCTGCTCGACACTCAGTAGGCTTTTTTCCACCGCCACGAGCCACGGTATCTGGTTGGCCCGGTCACATTTCAAGCAGTCCTTAATGATGTCTCGGGCCAGGGACACAGCTTGATTCCTCCATATTATCAGCCAAAACAAAGCAGGTCTGGCTTTTATAAAGTCCTCTGTGTATTTAATGCGCAGTTCTTGGTGGCACAAGTAAGTTGGGGCAGAGATAACCCCCCCAGGATCTTCCTGCAAAACCGGTTCTCCTCTGTTTGTATGTTGGTACAGTTTGTATAGCCCCATACCTCAGCGCCATAAGTTCCTGTGGATAAGCATTGGGTCTTGTAAATATGTAACATTGAAGCAATGACCTCAGCGCTTTGCGGTTGGCGGAGTGAGGTAACAGAGTTTATAGCTTTGCTCAGTTTGTTTCTGCCTTGTGCTACATGCGGTTGCCAAGACCCAGAATCAGCAAACAACAAGCCTAGATAAGGGAAAGTGTTTGTGCACTTTAAAACATTGTCCCCTATTAAATACAGTCGATCTTATGCTTTTTTGGACCACAACACATTATAAATGATTTGTTAAAATTTGTACAGAGCCCCAGATCTGCCATATAGGCAACAAATCCTGAAATTAAAATTCGTAGTGCATTGGGTGTGCGGGCCATAAGTACTGCGTCATCCGCGTAAAGAAGAGCCGCAAGTGGTCTGCCATTCACTTGCGGCACATCAGATGTCAATTTACACACACAGTTGCTTAATTCATTTATGTACAAAATAAAAAGCAGGGGGGGCAGGACACACCCCTGTCTGACCCCCCTGCCAATTAAAATATCACTGGATACCCCGCCTAGAGTGTTCAAACGGACGCGGGCTCTCAGATCACGGTGCAAATGAGCCAGGAAGTGAACTAAAGATTCATCTAAACCATAATTCAACAGAACTGTCCATAAACGGGAGCGATTAACAAAATCAAACGCAGAACTTAAATCCATAAAACCTAAATAAAGTGGGGATTTTTTAGCAATTGTATACTTTGCCATAATTAAATTTAAATGTAGGCACTGTTCCACGGTGCCCACGTTGCTTCTAAAGCCTAGCTGGCATGGATGTAAAATAGAATTTTCTTCTGCCCAAGTACTAATCCTGCTAAAAAGGACCCTGCCTAAGATCTTCAGATTGTTATCGATCAAGGATATTGGTCGATAACAGGCAGGGTCCAATCTATTGCCCTTTTTGAAAATGGGCACGATAGTGCTATTAGACCAGGTTACTGGCAGGGGGGTATGGGATAGATGGTTGAAGATGTTACAAAGTAGTGGCGCCGAAAATTCTGGTTCCGATTTAATTTGGTCGATGGATAGACCGTCGGGGCCAGGAGCTTTGTTCCCTGCGCTAGCTGAGATGGCATCTTCTACCTCCATTAGAGTGATGTTAAGGGGGTTAAGAGTGGGACGGGGCCCGTGATGTTTAGTGGGGCCTCATATATTTTCGAAAAATGTTTCACCCACTCGTCCCCAGGAATGTTACAATTTATCGGGGTGATGTTGGTTCCCAGTGATCTTAGGCTCTTAACCTCACTCCAAACACCAGTTATATCTCTCAATGTAGCAAAATGCACAAGGGAATTCCAGTGTTCTTGTAATAGCTCCTCTGTCCTTCTTTTAAGTACAGTTTTATAACTAGCCCTCAGTCTCCTCACAGCAGACTGGTCATGTGGGACCATTGTGAGGGCTGCCCTAAGATCGAGGTTGGCTTTAGAGCATTGGGAATCGAACCACCGTGGTTGTTTATTGTCGATGGATCGGGTTGGTTTCGAGGTCTCATTTTTTATGGCCTTACAGAGGTCCATAAAGGCCTCTATAATCGTGTGTTCGGGGCTGTCTGTGGAAAGACAGACTAACACTGGTTGGGGGTATATCCTAACAATACGCGCCAGGACTTCCTTATTATCAACCCCCCTCCAAACCACCCTAAGCCTGTCTGTGGAGGCTACTAGATTTTGTGCACCAATTTCTCTCCTCATCCCCTGTATTTTGATAGATTTTAAGTTTAGTAGTATCGGGTAATGATCACTGTAAGGGACGTCAACTACCTTGGCCTCTAGAAGGAGATCTCCTAAAATCGAGGATAGAAATACATAATCTATGTTGGTTGAGCACCCTCGCCCTACATAGGTGGCCTGTGGTTCTTCAGTCCCTTTGCTTTACACCGCATCCATAACGTTAACTAGGTCGCGACAGGTTATGTGGTCAAATAGTTCCATGCCTCTTTTACAGCTAGAGGTTTTTGAATGAATGTGGGCATTGAAATCACCCCCTATACAGATGCCATCAAAGTTGCCATATTTATGTCCTTCCACAATTCCATCTATAAAAACAAATAATCTTATGAAATTCGGATTAGGATGAGTTACAAAATCATTGTTATAAAAATTGATTATACATAACTTTATCTTGCTAGTTTATACCAACACCTGAAAACTCTTGTCATTAACAGGTAATAGTTCGGTTTTAACTCCTGCCGTGATTTTAGCCCAAATAGTTAGACCCCCGCTTGGTCGGCCCATGGCTGAAGGGAATGCATTCTGGTTGTAACAACTGTACCCTTCCAGGAATACGGGGCTAGTACACCATGTCTCTTGCAGCATCAAAACATCAAAATTAGTGACCCACTCTATCCACTCTTTAATTTGTGTTTTGGCGTGGAGACCAGCGATGTTCCAACTCAGGATGGTCAGGTTGTCAGTAGATGATAGAGTATCCGTGCCCTGGGAAGATGTTAAGGGTGTGATTGATAAGACCGATGTTTCTGGTTCATTAGGGGCCAGTGGTTTAGTACTACATGGTATTTCAACAGTGGAAACAGTTACGAGTGATTGGTCAATTTGTGATGTTTCCAAAGTGAGTGTAAGTGGTGGTCTTTCGAAACTACTCGTGTCTGATAGGATACTAAATCTGTTGAACAAGGGGTAAGGTGATGGTACTTGGTTTAATGGTCTCTGCGGGGGCCTATAAAAATAGTCTAATGGGAGTAAGGTTATGACGGTTGATGGACCTGGGTAAATATTGTTGGTATTCAGTATGTATTTTGCTGTCCCAGGATGGCGAAAATTGAGCACGATGCAATCGCCATTGATGTTCTTAAACAGAGGACCAACCCAGCTTACCCGGCAGGCTGACAAGATTTCATTAGAGATGTCATGACCCACCCCTTAGTGTTTACGCAACCAGTCTATGCATTTATTATTTAGCTGGACTCAAGACTCGCCCTGCCCTTCTTTGAGTGGTGGAACGCCGTCTAGGACTAAGACATATGGGCAAGCATCTGGTGGTAGATGCAGGGTGGGACCCATAGACTTCGCTGGCCCTTGGTGTGGCAGTGGGCCCTCTGTCAGGTGCAGTAGCGGTTGAAGCCCCTGGTTTGGGGACCGCAGAGGTGGGAATAGCCTTCGGGGGCCCCCTCGGTTAGCAGCGCATCCCGCACCACTGCAGGAGATGCTCAGTTTTAAGCGCCTCCTGTCGCGTGTATGGCCGGAAATGGGCGTGGCACTGAGGCAGGCTGGGAGTTGTGGTTCTCCCTCTCGGCGGCCGCCCGGTTGTACTGGCGGCGGCGGGGAGACAAACAGCCAGAAGTCCCAGCTCTCCAGTCGATCCTTCGGGGTAAGTACAGCCTCACGCAAACAATGCCCCCTCGGTTAGCAGCACATCCCCAACTATTATCAGCAGGTTAGAAAAGCAAAGGAAATTACTTCATCAAAAGATTAAAGTATAATAGCGGCTCTCCGAAGAAACTATTTAAAATCGTGAGAGAATTATCCCAACCAGTTAACTTGACACAAACCATTACCTCTTCGCCGCAGCATTGTGAGGCAAAGGCCAATTATTTTTCTGATAATATAGAGAAAATATACTCCACTTTCAGCCCACAACCCACCTTAGAAGACCTCTTAGGTGCCTTGACAAGCTCCCACACTGGAGCCAATGATCACTAGGTAACTTTATCTGCATCACTAAAGAACAGGTAAAGAAAACTTGGATTGAAATTAAATCTAGTTCCCCAATAGATCCCAGCTCCCATTTTATCTATTCTTGCTTAGCTCCTACTTTGAGTGTATATCTGACCCAATTCTGTAATTCATCTTTAAAGACATTAGTATGCCTGGATTTGTGGAAGCAGCCCCTTATCCTCCTGTTAGCAAAGAAAGTGGGACTTGATGTGTCCACGCTATCAAGTTACTGTCTTTCTCATCGCACTGCTGCCATTTATGGCCAAAGTCCTTGAGAGATTGGTCAATCTCCAAGTGGCAACTTTTCTGGAGGATAATGACGTACAAGACCCCTCCCAGACAGGCTTCAGGGCAAAAAATAGCACTGAGAGCACCTTGCTTTCCATTCTGGACAACGTCAAACTGGAGGTAGATCAGGGCAAGGCAGTGGCCCTGATTCTTCTAGATATCTCTGCAGCATTCGATACAGTCTCTCTTAGTCTGCTTGTTAAGAGACTACATGTGATCGGACTCCACTCTGCTACTCTTCAGTAGTCTGAATCCTTCTTTTGTAATAGATTCTAATTTGTTCAGTTGTACACATTTAGATTCTCCCCTTATGCTTCAAAATGTGGTATACTCCAAGGCTCTTCCCTGAGCCCTTCACTTTTCAATGTATATGTTGCAGCCCTTCCCACATTAGTTAAACATTGGGGCTTTGACATTTGCTCTTATGCTGATGACACCCAGCTGATCATCAGTATTAGTGAAAAGCAGTCAGAGACCAAAGAAAACTTAGCGGGTTGTCTCTCGGAAGTGGCCAGTTGGGTGACGCACATTGTTAAAAACTCAACGCAGAAAAAACTGAGATTCTGCTGTTCAGTGGGGCTGAACATATTTTGGACGGTTCTTGGTGGCCCTCCTCGCTAGATGCTACACCAAACCCCAAACAAAATGCAAACAATTGAGGAATTATTATTGATTGTTTTCCTTTACATGTAAGACCTGTGGTAAAGGTTTTGGTTTACTAAAACTGCTTAAACAACTGTCCAGATGGATCCCAATTGACAGGCGTCACACTGTTGTCCAGGCTTTGATTGTTAATAATCTGGAATACGGAAATTCTTTGTATATGGGAATGGACGACTATCTGTGTATGAGTCTTCAGATGATTTAAAACACAGCCGAAAAACTTATCTCAATAAAGACAGACATAGTTCTGCCTCCACCTGCCTAAAAACTCTGCACTGCCTGCCCATATGGAAAAGAGCTAAGTTTAAGCTGTCCCTTTGCTTCTAAGCCAGAAGTTTGAATTCTACCAACGTTCAAAAAATTAAAGATCAGCAAACCTTGCCCTGGCCAAAACTAAAAGGATTAAGAGGTACAGAGCAGATGGTTGTTCGTTTGCCCACTTGGCAGCGGCTCACCAGAATGCTCTCCCTTTTGATCTATGCCTTACCAAGGATTACCTCGTATTTAGGAAAAAACTGAAAACATGGTTGTTCCCACTCTAATGCACTCACACCTTCTGCTCCTCGCTGCTTTCCTGCTGACTATACATATGGCAGTCTCAGCACCCTGATATCCCTTTGAGGATGACTGTTAGCGCTCTACAAATTAAGTAAATAAATAAACAAACATATTTGGTCTGTGTTTTTCTTGTTTCTGTACCGGCTGTCCTCAGGGGCAATACATTTTGAAAAATCTGAAAAAGAGGGACCTATTGTCTGTTATTAAGAAGAGTGGTGGATTTACAAGCCATTTCTTGCTTTGTAATAGGGGTTTTGAGGGAATTGCTAAGGATGAATTAAAATAAAAGCCATCCCTTTGAGTTATAGTAAGCATTTGAATGCTTTAGAGAAGAGAACAAGACTTATGAAAAACAAGTGATTTGCTTGCCCATAAAATTTGCTGTTCAACCTCACCGTTACAGGTACAGAGGGAACGAGCAACGTTTTTGAGTGGCTTTGAATAAGGAAGCATGTGATGGAACGGGAATCGTCTCTGCATATTAAACTGACAAAAATCTCTCCCTGAATTATCTGATTGTATAAGGAACTGGTATCCTGCATTTGCGTGACAGTGTAAGCCTGAAATTGGCAAAGAAACCCTGATTTCAAGAGGAGCACCAAATACATACTCTGCAGTGGACACAAAACTCCCATCAGTGCTTATTGAACATGCACTATGAGTGGTGGTCCCCTTGACTGCCAACGATCGTTGGGAGCCAAGATCCTCTAATGTTGCAACAAGTAAGCCCCCCACAGTGAGATTGCTAACACATAATTGGAGGCCCGTCTCCTTTCTGAACCAGTCTGCAAAGGGCCCTCCTAGCGCAATACTGGTGGGTGGATGAAGTCCCCTTGGCTGCTGAGGATCGATGGAGGGCCAAGACCCTACTGTTGCGACAAGTAAGTCCCTAACAGTGGTATTGCTGAGACATCATCGGAGGCCCACCCCCTTTCTGAAACAATCTGCAAAAGGGCCTCCTGGCGCACTACTAGTAAGGGGCTGATGTTGTTACCACAAGTAAGTCCCCCACAGTGGAATTGCTGAGACATTGTAGGCGGCACCGCCACCTTTCTCAACCACTCTGCAAAGGAGCCTCCTGGCACACTACTGGTTGGGGGATGAAGTCCCCTTGGCTGCTGTTGGTTGTTGAGGTCGAAGAGCTCCTATTGTTGCGACAAGTATGTTTCCCATAGCGGGATTGCTGAGACGTGGTCTAAGGCCCGCAACCTTTCTAAAACACTCTGCAAAGTGTCCTCCTGGCGCATTACTGGTTGGGGGATTAAGTCCCTTTGGCTGCTGTGGGTATTTGGGGGCAAAGCACTCCAATTCATGCCTCAAGTAAGTCCCCCCAGCAGGATTGATGAGACTAGGAGTGACCACTCCGGTAAACTCCGCTCTGCCTGTGGGTTAGCAGAGTTTTTGCTGAACTCCACAGATCACGGAGTGGCAAAACTCCACAAACTCCGACCGCGGAGTGGAGTTTTCTGCCTACCTCTAGTTCTGATGTGGGATGGGATTTGCAGCATAATCCACCATCTGCTGAATAAAGTTCAGATTTCAATTAAAAACTGTTTCTAACTCAACCTGCTAAAAGGGTACAGATAAAAAAAGTGGCCAGTGGTGCCACACAGTGACTGATATTTACCTTATAACTGGTTACCTTTCAGTTGCTGCTTGCAATATTATGAGGTTAAATGGGTTCTAATGAGTTGCAGCATTTTCTGAGATTATTTTAATGTATTCTGAAGTGACAGAAGGGAAGAGTAATGCTGCAACAAAGTGTGCTGCATTATGTCACCTATTTTGTCTTTTTATGCTGCATATTTTACTCAACATGCTACATGATTTGGTTTTATATTGTTTTATATGTACAATGACCCAGTCTAACACTCCTGTTGATGGTACCAGTCCATTAACCTAGTGTTTGTCTTTCTCTATAATAGCTGCTATCTGCATTGGTTGCTTGTGACCTTGAATGTCCATTTCAAGACATATAGGACAACAAGCTGTGTTATTTTCAGCCTTGATTGAGGTGTTGTTTGTCTGATGTATACATAGTTAACTCCACATGCATGCACAGTGTACCTAATAGGACAAAGTATATTGCACCTGACACAAGTGGGAGGTGCGTTTTCAAGTGTAGATTCAGTTTAGGCCTGGGCAAAACTTACATTATGTCAGTTTAAATTTGCATAGTTTGAAAATTTCATGTTACCTTTTATACATAAAATTCTCAAAATTTTGTAATGATGCCATTGTGCTTTAATTCGCCATTCAATGCACTATTCGCGAATGCATGACAACAACAGAATGTGAGTGGCTCTTGTTCGCAGTGCGTTTGGTTTCTGGTATTAGTCTTTAGAGTGAAATGCATTCTTATGTCAAAAATGTACTCTAAGGCACATTTTGCACTAATATATCGGCGAAAAGGATGGATGTGCATTTCGTGTAATTATGTAGAATTTCCTGCAATTTTTCCAAACTTTCACAAATTTATGAGAATGCACACCCATGGTCCAGTAGTAGATGAAACTCACCCCTCAGACTGTATTCAGACACTGACTCTTGCACTATTTCCATATAGCTGAATTACCCGTTTCTCCTGGTAGTTGTTTATTTTTAGACATACATTTTTTTATTATTCTCCCTGCAGGGTATTCTAATGCAACTTTTAGAAAGGGTTCAGATTCCTATAAAATAGAGAAATGAATTTGATGAAGTATGTCATACAACAGGCAAACAAACATAAACGGAACTTAAGAGTAAAATATTTTTCCCACATTGCTGGTGGAAGGTGTTTCTGTGTGTGCTGCGGATTAGTCAGTTAAAATGGCTGCAGTGCTTGGTTTGGGACTTTCAGTTCATTAGTGCAGCTCTGGCTAATTCCATCAATGCGTACATATACATCTTGCCACCTGCGGACTCCTCTAGTAATTATAGTCCTCAGGCTCTCCCTGGCTGCATCTGCAGAATACAAACTGCATACTTACTTTTATGTTCATAGGTCACAGGAAGTGGCCTGTACTGCCTGGAAGTTTTACGCCTTTGATTTCAGTCACTTTCCCTCAGACAAGACCATCTTGCGCATCACGCCATACTTCTTCCCAAGGAATCTTTTTCTGTGCCTTGATGAGGAAAAACTATTTCTAAATATTAGATGATGCAGGGTATTTTCCCGAAGCACAAGTGACCGTATTTCTGAAAGTGCCGAAAGGGCTCAAAGGGCATGTGGGCCAATTTTTCGTACCCAAGTTACGTTGATGTTAGTGAAGTGGCTGTAGAGGCTTTTGCGGCTCCTTCTGTAATACAGATAGCGCCAATACTATCCTAATGAGCGCTAGGCCCCATTCAAATGAGGGAACACTTTGAATCTATGCTATAGTATGCATTCAGCTTTGAGGCAAAGTGCCTTCAGGAGGTGTTCTAAATGTGCGTATGAAAAAAAAGAGGTGGCGCTCAGTCACTGTGCCCAGTGAAGGCACCCTCTAGAAGCAGAAAAGAGGAGCCCCAAATCCACCCCACACACACCCCTGCAGGGCGGTGCAGTTACTCACTGCACCTGCCTCCAGAAATATCTGTTTCCCATTTTGAAGTGCAGTCCAATGCCACCTGCACAGTGAAACACAGAGCAGCTGCTTCAAACCTTGGCTGCAGAGAACTCTGCACACTCATGGATGCATTGTAGTAAATGTGAGAAGGACAGCGGGAAGGAATTGAAACATGGGAAATACTTACGACTGAATTGCACCCCCCCCCCCCCCGGGACACTAGTGGAGTACCTGCACATTTGCTGTCCAGTCACCCTCCCTCAGTGCTCAGTCTGTTTTGTTGATTAATCTTAGACCTGAGCGCAGCTTCAATGAGAGGAGCCAGGGGTGAAAATAAATTGTTAGAAATTCACAATAATTGTAAGAAGCTAACAATTGCATTCTATAACACTGCTCTTTTTCCATTTGTCTCAAATTTGTTAGGAAAATTAGTGCATTTGGGGCTTGAGTAGTGAGGTGCTGCACACAACTGTGGGCCTACATAAAATTCACAAAAAATGTGTTTTAAGTTTTCCTCTGGAACCGAGAATGTCTGTCTCTGTGTGCTCATCAAGCAAACGTGTTGCACTGTGGTGGTCCTCAGAATGAGAAATACCCGCCTCTTTTTAAGCTGCAGTATGTAAAGACTTTCTGGACGAGTAGGTTTCTATACCTCTTCTAAGTAGAACAACCCGCTGGGAAGCACCTGAATGCTTTTTAAATTAAATTATAATTTAAATATATGCAATGGTTATTTTTTATTAATATTTCTATTAAAAGTATATAGCTGCCATGACATTATTAGACACCATATATGTTCATGATTGTATTAATATGTTTGTGATCTTTTTGTCAAATATGAACCTTTCAAGTGACGACAGTATTGCATTTTCCCATCCAAACGGATTTTCACCAGGTTTCTTTTATTAACACCACATAGAACAGCGATGCATAACAGGAACCATATCACATAGGAAACCTTCTGCATTCACAGTGGGACAATATATCAACTCTGAGGAAAGAGCCTCCCTCTCCTTGGATTGCCACATTTGCCACTTCCTAGCAGCAGAACTGGGCTAGCTGTAATGTTCCTGCCATAACTCTTGGTTTCTCTTTGCTCACTAATACAATTAAGACCAGTGTCACCTACGTGCCAAACAAACACTTAGACGGTCCTTAATTTGCAAAAGAATAATTACCAGGGCCTAAAGATTTGCTCAGAAGTCTCAACTGGCACTGCTGTATATTGCGGGTGATGAATACCAAGGCTGCCTAGTCTTGACTTCACCTAATACACTATTATTCCACCACCAGACACTCCCTGACTCGTTATATCACTCTTACTGGTTCTTTTCCATTCGACATTCCTACATTCTCCCTTGGTTACAGTGTGTTGTCTTTCTCTTCCTCTTTCTTTCACCCTTCTGTGTCTTGCTCTCCATTGCTCTGAAACAAAGTCTGTTCAGAAAAAATAAGTGCCGGCCAACAACAATGAGTGCTAGTTGACCCCACCTGCAACCAGTGGCACAAATGAAACACAGGGTTTACAGTCTGCCTGTTGGCTATTAAAAATTAGTAGTTAGGTGGGAGTTGTTTACTGGGAACTGCCTTCCTCTCATTGGCATACTCAGCCATTTTCTAAGAAACATTCGCAGCCACAATATAAAGTGTGGCCTTCCCTGGATAACTATAGATCGGGCCAAGTCTGTCTGCAGAAATCACAGCTAATCCCAATAAACAAGACAGTCAAGTGACAGGTAAACTACATTTTGTAACAGTTCCACAGCCTATTTGCAACGTTTTTTGCACATTTATTTGTACTGTGATGCATTTTAACTCATTTGATTGTGGTAGGATGGCTTTTAAAAGAATGAGTCACCATTTAGCATGTATAGCTGTCTTACAGCACAGTGGCTTTCCCCTTCGTGGCAGATAGAAATATTATTTTGAGGTGTAGCCTTAGAGAGGGCTTTAGGTTTGTTCACCAAACTGTTGTTTTTCCTAAAAGATCATACATAACAAACTTAAGGTAAAGGTCTCCCCCACTGATCCGTTATATTGTCATTTATATTTTGGTTCCACCTACTATACAGCATACATGTGCATCTGGGGATAGCTTCCCTGACATATTCAATACAGCATTGGCAATGATTTAGCACACTTTACTCATTCACTCCCTCCACTTAGAGAGACTGCACAAAGCCTACACATGTTATTCACGCCCACCAGCATTTGCTTTAAAGTGTTATATTAAACTACATCAAGTTTAATGTTCGAACAATGGAAGATTATGTTTTATTTTTTGTTTTATTTTCACTTTAGAAGCATAGATTTACATAACAAGGATTACTACACTTGCACCACACCATGGGCCGTATTACAGATGACTGCACCAGCGCTAATGCTGCACCCAACGGCATTACAGAGGATCGGTCTGTAATGCTGTTGTGATGTTGGTGCAGACTTTGAACTCTGTATTTGTGTGCGTTTGCGTCCGTGCGCATATTGTATTAGCGCCACTGTTCCCAACAAGCTGCGCGGGTGAGCGCGCGCGCAGAAAAGTCACCCTAAGCGCGCAGGTTGCTGAATTTACCGCGCACTCCAGCAACACCGTTCGCGCCGCCACTTTTAAAATGCGAGCGGCGCGAAAAAGTGCCATTTCCTCGTTGCGGGAGATTTAAAAAAAAAAGCAGTCTCAAACACAGCGTGTGCTTTAGCACACGCTGTGTTTGACACTCTCCATTCCTCTGCATTCAGCCCCGCAGCGGTGCCCTGTAAGAATCGTCATTGTGCACTACTGAGGGGCTGTTTGTGATCCTTTGTGTTGCTTGCCTTCCTCCAGCTCTCCTGTCCTGTAAGGGAGAGGAACGATCATCAAGACCATTAGTATAGACGAAAACACAGACGACTGAATGTAACTCACACGGACAGAAAAAATTAACAAGATTTTTGAAAAAGTTATTGCTGGAGAAACACCTGGGCCTTCAAAAATATTTTTGAAATGGTAAAACGTGCTGACCCACATTGATCCATGTTTTATAGGATAGTGTGCGTAATAAAATGCGAAAAACAAACATAACAGGCCATTGTGAAGAGAGCAGGTTGAAAGTCCTTATAAAAATGGTATATATATATATATATAAAATTTTTGTAAAAATGGAAAGGCCTCGGTTAACAACCGAACTAAAACCAGGGACAGACACCGGGGAGCAGGGACAGACACCGGGGAGCAGGGACAGACACCAGACACAGGAACAGACATCAGGGAGCAGGAACAGATATCAGGGAACAGGGACAGACACCGGGGAGCAGGGACAGACACCGGGGAGCAGGGACAGACACCGGGGAGCAGGGACAGACATCAGGGACGGACACCAGGGAGCAGGGACAGACACCAGGGAGCAGGGACAGACACCGGGGAGCAGGGACAGACACCGGGGAGCAGGGACAGACACCGGGGAGCAGAGACAGACACCGGGGAGCAGGGACAGACACCATGGAGCAGAGACAGACACAGTGGAGCAGGGACGGACACCAGGGAGGAGGGACGGACACCAGGGAGCAGGGACAGACACAGTGGAGCAGGGACGGACACCAGGGACCAGGGACAGACACCAGACACAGGAACAGACACCAGGGAGCAGGGACAGACACCAGGGACAGGGACAGACACCAGGGAGCAGGGACAGACACCAGGGAGTAGGGACAGACACCAGGGACGGACACCGGGGAGCAGGGACAGACACCGGAGAGTAGGGACAGACACCAGGGACGGACACCAGGGAGCAGGGACGGACACCAGGGAGCAGGGACAGACACCAGGGTGGGAACAGACATCAGGGAGCAGGAACAGATATCAGGGAACAGGTACAGATACCAGGGAGCAGGGACAGACACCGGGGAGCAGGGACAGACACCGGGGAGCAGGGACAGACACCGGCGCGCAGGGACAGACATCAGGGACGGACACCAGGGAGCAGGGACAGACACTGTGGAGCAGGGACAGACACCAGCGAGCAGGGACAGACACCAGCGAGCAGGGACAGACACCAGGGAGCAGGGACAGACACCAGGGAGCAGGGACAGACACCAGCGAGCAGGGACAGACACCAGGGAGCAGGGACAGACATCAGGGAGCAGGGACAGACATCAGGGAGCAGGGACGGACACCGTGGAGCAGGGACAGACACCATGGAGCAGGGACAGACACAGTGGAGCAGGGACAGACACAGTGGAGCAGGGACGGACACCAGGGAGGAGGGACAGACACAGTGGAGCAGGGACGGACACCAGGGATCAGGGACAGACACCAGACACAGGAACAGACACCAGGGAGCAGGGACAGACACCAGGGACAGGGACAGACACCAGGGAGCAGGGACAGACACCAGGGAGTAGGGACAGACACCAGGGACGGACACCGGGGAGCAGGGACAGACACTGGGGAGTAGGGACAGACACCAGGGACGGACACCAGGGAGCAGGGACAGACACCAGGGCGGGAACAGACATCAGGGAGCAGGAACAGATATCGGGGACAGGGACAGACACCAGGGAGCAGGGACAGACACCAGGGAGCAGGGGCAGACACCAGGGAGCAGGTACAGACACCAGGGAGCAGGGACAGACACCAGGGAGCAGGGACAGACACCAGCGAGCAGGGACAGACACCGGGGAGCAGGGACAGACACCGGGGAGCAGGGACAGACACCATGGAGCAGGGACAGACACCACGGAGCAGGGACAGACACCGGGGAGCAGGGACAGACACAATGGAGGAGGGACGGACATCAGGGAGGAGGGACGGACACTAGGGAGCAGGGAGCAGAAAGGCACCAAAAACGAGTGGGGCAGAGAACAGAAGGGCACCAAAAACGATAGGACAGAGGGCAAGAGGTCATAAAGGCACAACAACGAGTGGGACAGAGGGCAGAAGGGCACCAAAAACGAGTGGGACAGAGGTCAGAAGGGCACTAAAAACGAGTGGGGCAGAGGGCAGAAGGGCACCAAAAACGATGGGACAGAGGGCAGAATGGCACAAAAAACGAGTGGGACAGAGGGCAGAAGGGCACCAAAAACGAGTGGGACAGAGGGCAGGAGGGCACCAAAAAAGAGTGGGACAGAGGTCAGGAGAGCACCAAAAATGAGTGGCATTTGGCGCCGCAGACAAGCGAGGTTCGGTTCCTGGCGCACATAGCCATGGTTGCAGCGCACAGAGACCCTCCACTGCCGCACACAGAGGAAAAAAATTAGAGGGAACATTGATTAGCGCGCAAACGCACATAAACACAGACATACTTGGGCGCACAACGACAATTAGCGCTGGCGCAGTCATTGGTAATGCAGCCCCTGGTAATGAAACGAGTGATTGTTCTCAACTCCACCACCTATCTACAGCCGTAACAAATTTCAACTCCAAGCAATCACAGTCAGGCTGACAATATAAGAAATTAACTCACTCGCACAACAACTTTTACTGCCATCACTATGTCGTTCAATTTGTTTGGTGGCTTGCCCCATCTTTGGAGGCATAAATATCCAATGAGGAGGAGGAGCAAGAGAAAGATGGTTTATAGACAAAGGATGGCCCTCTTTGGGATGAACATGGTAGCTGTAATTGCCAGGCATCATTTCTCACCTGAAATTATTGACATGGTTGCAGACTGGGACCAGGAGCTTGATTTGCCAGCAGTTCACTCTCACACTATTCCTTCCTATGTCAAAATACTGGCTGCACACTATTGCTTGGTCACTGGATCATTTTAGAGAGTCAGCACTGGCAATGTTGGAATCCCACATACAAGCCAGTCTTGATACTTGCATCAGGTACTGAGATACATCAACAGAAGAATGCACAGGTTTGTAACCATGCCACAGTCACTGGCAGAAAGGCAGATGGTGGCAAGGGAATTATATTCCTTCGCCCACTTTCCTTGCGTGGTAGGGGCCATTGACTGCACCCGCATGGCACATCAGCCTCGTCACAACTCAGCATATCTTTTGGCCAGCAGACACTGCTGGCACTCCATCATCGTGCAAGCTGTCTCCAGTGCCAGAGTTGTTTCTCTGATGTGTACACTGCATTTCCTGGAAGCACACAAAAAAGCTACATATTTTAACTGGCACCTCCTCCATTGCACTTAGTTACAGTGACATGTGGCTCTTTGGTAAGTAACAAAATCTTATATTTGGCATACATGTGCATCTGGGGATAGCTTCCCTGACATATTCAATAATCACTATAACTGAATGCACCCACATTCCCACATTAATTGCAAGTACTTAGGCATGGTGTATTACATTAATGGAGAACCCTTTGAAAATATTTCACATGTCTTTGTTGGTTTTGATTCTGGGCATGCTTTCTCTCCCCATCTCCTCACATCCTACAGTAATACTACCACACTACCTCGGTAGAGGCACAATAGGGCACACAAGCAATTAATGAAAGGCACACAAGCCATTAATGAAAGCACTTTTGGGAACTTATGACCCGGTGCTGGAATACTCCCCAGAAGTTGTATGCAAGTTTGTTGTAGCCTGCTCTGCCTTGCACAATGTCAATATGCAAAGGGGCTTAAATATCGATCAAAACCATGATCAACCCCACATCCAGGAGGCACGGTCCTGGATTAAGGTTAGGGTCTTGAAATGCAGGACCAGCAAGTTAACTAATTTTTTTCTTTAACTGCTAGTTTGTTTGCAGCATTTATGTGGTTGAAAATTCTCTTGTCTATGATAAATGGTGGAAAACTACCACACTGTCCATATATACCATAATTCTATTGTAACATGCTATGGTCTACTGAAAGATAAGACTCTACATTTATGATAGCATTCAAACACTTTGTTTTACCAACACATAAGCCCCAAATCTTACTTAGTACATTAACGTTTTAGTACAAATATTCTAAAATCCTTACTTAACATACATACATTAGGTACACAAATAATCCTAGATTTTTTCTGTCCATTTTTTAGTCTTATTGCTACATGCAGGAGTCTCCCTTGCACATGCAGAGTCTGCGCCCCGACTGTGGAGTCTCTGCCCTGCATGCAGAGACTCTGTAATCGAGCAGAGACCGCAGCCTAATGCATCAAACAGGGAATGACAAATAGCAAGATCAATTCATATATTTTGTGGCCATTCTGAGCCATCCTCTCCTCACTACAATACCATCTTCCTCCATCCTGCTGCTCCTTGTTATAATTTTAACCCCAGAAAATCAGAGGTATGTGATGATAAAGCTCCATCACTCACTGACACTGTATTGGATATAATTAGTGAGGGGACATTTAATGGGGGTCTAGAAGCTCATATGAGTAAAGCACCACAGGCCTAAATCTGGTGGGACATTGTCACATACTGCAGTGCAGTGGGTGTCCACACCCGGTGAAGGCAGTTCTGTTGCAAGTGCTGGGAGGTCCGTAGTTCCTGGACCAGGACATTTAGAGTTTGTTCTCCCAGCCACATTTTCAGCACCCCCTGAATGACACCACTGTACAAAAGGATCGTTCATAAGAGGTGCCTGACTGACCCTCCATACCCAGCTGGAAGAGTTTGAGCAACTGAGAGATCTCAAGGCTCATACTTGCCTTGAGCAATAACAACCTGTGATATTGGATGGACAAGCCCCACCACCATCTGGGCCTGCTAGCAGCCTCTCCTTATCTCCAGAGGCCCCTAATTCATTAGAGTCTTCATGTGCACCCGTTGCACAGGCATCAGCTCCTCCTCCAAGTTCTCCCCCAGAGGAAAACCCACAATTGAAGGATAATCTAACACCCCACACCTCTCTTGTACACCCAACTCTCTTCCCTCTGAATGTATTTACCTGGCTGCTCTCAAGGAGGCCCTGACTCCAACTGGAGAGTTTCAGGAAGCAATCGCTCAATATTTTAGTGACTTAATTGGAGATGTCTGAACACTCAGAGAAATGGTCATTGAACAGCTCCAAACTTTATGTGGCCTCTTGACCTCCTTGAGAGCAAATCTTACATTGAGTCTGACTCCCCAAGCATCCCCACTTCCTGTTCATATGTGATACCTGCTCTCACAGCTACCACTGTGTTTTCTTCATCCTGTGGGGTGTCTAGTCCTGCCATGCCAGCTTTTCAATTTCTACATCAGAGGAGGACTTCAACATCATTGTTTGAAGACAGAGAGAAAGGATGGCCAGGGACATTTTGCCTCCAAGTCAGGAAAATGAACGAGACTGCCCTTCTGGATTGGGGGTCATAGTTTACTATCATTTGGGACAATTGACTCGTGTTTTTGGAAAAATTGTTCACTATAGACTTGTGTTTTTACCCTTCGAATATAGACAGCTTCCTTTGGCATTTCCTGGTGTGTTTTATTATTTGCCCATGCCCCTCCAAATTAGCATATTCCGTTTGCTTTAAAACTCCATTTTTGTTTATTTTGACCATTCCCATGGACAGTTTTTTGTTTTCCCCAAAATTAAACAGTTTTCGCTAATGATGTATTTTTAAATGTATCAAGAAATGAAATCTCAAACATTATTGTGTTTCTTGCTGTTTATTTATTTCTGAATAACGCATTGTATGTAAAACAAATAAAATGTTTAGAAGATGCGCTATATATCAGAATGTGTCTTAAAAATGCATTACACTTTGACAGTAAACAAAAAACTGAAGATTTATAATATCTTCATATTGTGTAAAAGTAAGATCAAGCATTCAGGACAGATGAAAGGTTGAAACAGGTTTGTTATCAATATACACTACATATTTTTCATTAATAAAAATAGCTAATGTGACTTTGATAGTGGTAGAGTTGCTATTTTTCACATAGCAAAACGTATTTTGGGGTTCTTTCATACTACTTTGCCGATGCAATGCTGGTGCAGAGATTGATTAGGACTATGCTTGTGTTGTCGGTTGTTGAGTTGTGGGTGGTTAAATTGTTGGTGTGGGAGACTGAGGTGGTTCAGATGTTTGTGACAGAGGTATGAGGTTGGCAGCTCGTGTCCATCCTATGTTGCGGGCACCTTTATAGAATCTTCTGTATGAGCTGGCTATGAAGATTATATGATTGCCTCTATCATCTTCATGGCCATGGCAGGTTACCTAGCCTTCTCTTCCCTAAAAATATGAAGATGTTGTTGGTTCACCCTTTCCAATGTTGGTAACATTTCACAACATTAGGTGTAGGTCTGTTTGTCAATTGTCTGACTTAGAGTACCTACCATTGCATGAATATCCTTATGCACATTAGACTGATGTTGATTAAATGGATCTTCCCAGTGAACAGCGATAGACCATGCCAAACCCTCCCCACATGTTTGACCGTCTGACATGGCCAAAATGAACTCACCAGCTCCAGCCACAGGGATCTGATTTTTGGAGATCTTCCTGAAGTCAGCTACTGAACCTGTGTCCCTGCAGCTTCTTTTTCCAAAGTACCTAACAATTCAGAAGGCATTGAGATAGAAATGATATTCTATTGACATTGTCAATTTGTCATCATGATCACAAATACTGATACAAGTCTTTTTAAAGACAATGTTACTTTTCCTTTCGAAAACAAACACTGTCTTTAAAAAGACTTAAAATACTTAATATACTTACAAAAAAGTGATGACTAGCTTATTGAAATGACTGTTGATGAGGTTGGGAAATTAAAATCATAGGTTCCCAAACTTACCTGACTGACAGATGGTAGAGGGCCTAATAGCTGCTACCAGGATGTTCTCCGATGTCATCAATGTTAATGTTTTCGGGGTGACCACTACAGGAGAGAGAGACATAGGGGAGTATGCCATCATAAATCATTGAAGAAGATGACAGTTATATGGTTTGAATACTCATTTTCAGACCCTCAAAGGTGTGCCCCTTCAAAGTAAGACAGAGCCTAAAATATATCTTATAATGTTTCCCAGACATTAGCAAGTCTAAGAATATGTGTATATCAGAGTATATTACAATATATGATATTTAAAACAATAGCAATACCTACTAGGCATGGTGCCAATGGAGATGTGTGACAAAAGACATGTATCTACCCTGTCAGATTAAGACATTGGCTCCAAAGGCAAAATAACAGACATTAAACGTATCAGGCTCTATCATCTGTCTGCTGTGAGGTGCCAATCCGGATTCTGGTGTACTGATATAAGCAGAATTCGACATTGTGACAGGTGAGGGTTGGGACATCAACAGAGTGCCCTTAAAAGTTTAAACTAAAAGTATGAGTATATAAAAGTGTAACAATATAAATTTCAAAGTTACATTTGAATAAAATTCAAAGCCATTCCTAAACACATTATCAAATATAGTGTTAGGTTTTAACAAAACAAGTGTTCAAAATACTCTGTAGTGTGTTAATTTGAGTGTTATCATAAGGGGTAGTTCAATAAAACCTGCCCTAGCTGAAGCAGTTAATGCACTCAAAAGAGTTTCAGCATGAAAAACGTGTATACAACTATAATTATCAAACATATCGAAATGTAAAGGGCTTGTGTTAGGGAGTGGTTTGAGGGGATATATGTGTGATATGTGCCTAACAATGCAGTTATATGTGGAGGATAGATATGAGTGATTTTAGGTTTGCTCTTAGTATGGGACAGGGAGGGGTATAGATTTATACATGTCACCACATTTGTTTTGTCAGAAAGAGGCAGCTGAGATAGCCAATGGGGATGCATTGTGGAGAGGATAGCCTATATGAGGGTGGTGTGATGGAGATGCAATGCAGTAGGCCCTCCAGGAAGAATTTGTGCCAGTGGAGTGCTGTCACACTTCTCCTTTGCCTGCCTTCTCTCATCTTCCCTCTTCTTTTAAATAACACCCATGATGCTGGTCTCCTCCCCAATACATTGACAGAGTCGGACGCCTCCTGCCTTGAAGCGATTATGGGGCTGCAGAATCTGAAAGTTGAAGAGGAAGAAAGTAGACCCTATGACGCGTACAATAATTTACGTTGTTGAAAGAGAATGGATGTCAAGTATGTACTATTGGTTTCAGGTGTGTTCACTTGTAATACTCCTTCCATGCATAGGTCTCCGCCCGGTTGTGGAGGTTTCTGTTTTGACTGCAGAGGTCCCTTAAAGTATGCAGAGGTGTCCACCCTGAGTGGAGCGATTCTGCAAAGTGTGTAGGATGTAAAATACAGTCATAAAATTATTAGTAGTAACGTTATAGTACTAAAGCCCCCCATGAGAGAACATATGTTAAAGTCATATTATTCTGGCTTAACCCCTGAAATTGAAGGGGTGGAGTCATGTAGCTCTACACTGTCTAGAAAATTTGCTTGTAAATGGTGAATATCCCAAAGTAGTCATTTTATTACAAACTGTAAGATTAAATTTACACATGAGGATGTACTCAATTGTAGGTGTACCTTTAAGACTAGGCCCCAAAATGTTTAAGTGACAATGTAAAATTGCAACTGCCTGCAGTCTGAGTGTTTGGTTAGGTATTGACTTATTCACGTGTCTGCCACAAGTAATAATAATAAAATGAACAGCACAAATGAAAGGTTTGTTTTTTAAAAAATGTCACTTGTAAAACAGGTGCATCTATGAATGCTAATTGCATATAGAGATTCTATTGCGAGCATAAGGTGGACACGTGTAGATGACAGCATATTTTCATTTTAAGGAATATAACTGCAAAAATATCCAATAAATAGCCACTGAACTATATTGCCTGCGCCAAACCTATTGGCGTTGGAAATACTTGTTTTCTTTGTCCTAACTATAAAGGTTTAAAAAATGGGAGTATTTTGCCCTCTATAAAAAATGATTTATAAATATTCAGTTAAATCTCCACATTAACTTTAACAATGTAAAGCGGACTGTTGCTTGATTTTTAAGACAATCAGATATTCTGCTTGCGTTCGACTTGCAACCAAGACTAACCACTCACTGACTAACATCCACTTTCCGCTGAGATTTTATACCTTTGGGAACACGCTAATGCAACTTCTGAACCAAAGGACCACAGTGCAACATATCCTTGATATTATCTTATTAGGTCTGAACTATCAGACAGAGCAGGCTGGCTGTTGGTGAAGAGAACTATTGTCAGCTTACAGTGGGCTTAGAGCTCACCCTTTGCTTACCATTGGTGAGATTTACTCTCACTTTCATGTACTTATTTGTTCGTTTGTGTGGACTCTCCTTCTTTTTCTCATGTATTACTTGTGTCCTTTCAGTGGTTGCTTTTCATGCACTACTTTTATCTTTTGGGTTAAGCACTTCATGAAAGGACATGTATTTTCAGCTGTCTCCCTGTACTTCTCTCCGCTGGTCGACCTACTTGTTGCTCTCAGTCTCCCTTGTGCTTATCTCCTGCTCCCTCTGTGTTGTAATAGTAGTAATTTTTTTAATTTATTTTTTCTGTGGAGGCAAAATAGTTGTATTTTGCCTCCACAGATTTCCCCTAAGGAAGGGACACCATGGTCCCGAAATGCATTGGGCACTTCAAAAAATATTGTTTTGTTATGTATCGCTATAATGAGAAAACTGTATAACAGTTTATGACGATGTTAAGTTTCCACTAGTGAATGTATATCTTTTGATTGAACCAGAGATACATGGTTATCATGACTGTGGGAGGTGGCATGGATCAACAAGTTCTCCAAGAAAGGATATATTATCCCGCCCTGAGCATGCAGAAGATCTAAGACTGGTCAGTCCAAACACCTTGGTAAATATTCTGGGAAAGGTCTTGGGTCTCAAGGGCAGCACCTGGAACCTCCAGTGCCGGTTGCTTACTACAAACCAGTGACATCTCTGATGAGGAAGCGCCATTGGCATATATCACTAAGTGTCCTGGAGATCGATTTTTGTGAGATAAACCACCTTGGAGACTAGAGAAATGAGTCACAGTAGTGTGTGTTCATTTTGAAATGTATTGTGAGTATGAACCTATTCATCAATATCAAGTCTTTGATCATGCGGTAATTGTCAGAGGGTTTCTGTACAAGAAAAACCTTGGAATAACATCTAATACCCCTCTTCTGAGGTGGGACAACATGTATCATATTCTTCTTTTCCAAAAATACTGTCCTGCAGAGATTCTCTCTTTAGCTTGTGCTCTGGTCACGCGGTTTGCACAAAATGAGGATCTGGGAACTCTGTGAAATAATCTATTGGGCCTACTTGTGTAAAATAAAGTTGGCCAAACCTGGAAGAGACTAAGGCGACCTCCAGTGAGTTTCCCAGCAGAGTCAGGAACTCCCTTTGGGTGGAAATGGCACCTGGAACCTCCAGTGCCGGTTGCTTACTACAAACCAGTGACATCTCTGATGAGGAAGCGCCATTGGCATATATCACTAAGTGTCCTGGAGATCGATTTTTGTGAGATAAACCACCTTGGAGACTAGAGAAATGAGTCACAGTAGTGTGTGTTCATTTTGAAATGTATTGTGAGTATGAACCTATTCATCAATATCAAGTCTTTGATCATGCGGTAATTGTCAGAGGGTTTCTGTACAAGAACAACCTTGGAATAACATCTAATACCCCTCTTCTGAGGTGGGACAACATGTATCATATTCTTCTTTTCCAAAAATACTGTCCTGCAGAGATTCTCTCTTTAGCTTGTGCTCTGGTCACGCGGTTTGCACAAAATGAGGATCTGGGAACTCTGTGAAATAATCTATTGGGCCTACTTGTGTAAAATAAAGTTGGCCAAACCTGGAAGAGACTAAGGCGACCTCCAGTGAGTTTCCCAGCAGAGTCAGGAACTCCCTTTGGGTGGAAATGGCACCTGTTCTGGTAGAAGTCTGATCTCTCTTTACAATAATCATATCCCCTTCTATCCCTTTCCCACGACTTAGTTTTTTAAAGAAACTGCTTAGTTTGCTTTTGGCTCTTGAAAGATTTAAGTAACACCTGCTCTAGTTCTTCACGAAAGAACATGATGCCTGAGAAAGGGATTCTCATAAGACATTTTCATTCTGCTTAATATTTGAGAAAAGTCCTAAAACTCATGGATCCAGGTAGAAAGGGACTGAAAATCCTTATTCAAGAATTGTGGGGCATAAACAGCATACATCTTAGCCCTTAAAGCTAAAACTACACCAAGGTGAGATTTTTTGAGAGCTCCGTCCACTTCTTTTCTACTGGATTCGATAATAGTCCCGTATGAGAAGGGAGGGTTTCAGATATAGCTTTCATTGTGACCTATAGGACTGCTCAAACACAGGGGAAGAACGGGATTCTCCATCCTTAACCCCTCGTAGATATCTCTCTAAGGTAGGCACAGTAAAGAGCGACTTCCTTGAATGCTGTCCCATGCTTAGCCTGTAGAAGCTTCTTGAGTGAAAACACACTGACACTGGGGCATAAAACACCTTATATACACATAAGGATCCTGACAATAGTGGGCCAAAGAGGTCTATGACATTACTATGCAGGTGGAACCAAAGGGTCTCACCTGAACTGTAAGTATTATAAAGGTATCCCAAGCTTTCAGGGAGAAAATAATACAGCAATATAGACCCAACAAATGTCACACTGATAGGCAAGTGAGAAGGGCACCTAGCTCTCTTCAAAGGCAAATGAGGCGACGGCTCTGTAATGTTAAAGGAGGGAGGTCGTGAAAGTTTAGGAGCCCAGCGCTCAAGCAGCTGTGTTCTTCCAGAATGTGATCACCCCAAGAACATAAAATGAGAAGTTTTCCCCCAAACCTCTCTTCATCCGCTGCATCTAAAACCAAGCCACCATGGGATACATGCCCAGTGCTTGAAGAAGCTGAGCTCCTGCAGCTGGGTAACTTAGTAAACAAAGGAGCCACATGCCAACCGGACGAAAAGTTGGCGTAGGACTTGTGGGGTCGCTAGTTCATGTAGCGCTTACCTGCAGCTGCCGAGAACACTCAACTAGAGGTGGGCGAGGAAACTCACAGCGAGAGCCCTCAGCTGCCTCAAGCGCTAAGGGCAGTAACACGGCACGCTAACAGAAGCTGCGAACAAACACAATATTACAGCGTGCCGCAGCAGTAAAAAAGTCAACACCAAAGGGCATAACCCAAAATAAATATAGAAAGAAAAGGATTTACCATTAAAGTGGCTCCAGCACCCACAAAAGACCTAGGGGCAGATTTACAAGAAAATGACACATCTGTAGATGCGTCAGTTTCCCTGCGTCTGTGTTAAAAACCCTTGCGCCACCATAGATGCGCCGGATTTACAATACCGCGCACTATGGCGCAAGGATTGACAGATGCGTCAGACATTCTGACGCATCTGTTGGCGGAAAAGTCACGCATTGCTGGAGTTGTGTGTAGCAAGCACAATGCAACTCTAGCAATACGTGTTGCAGTCTATTCCCAATACACTGCGTCACTCCTTACGCCTGCTTCAATCAGGCGTAAGTTTTTGAAGCAGTGGCGTCCTAAAAGTCACGCAGTGAAATCGGGTAGATTTAATTGTGTCACTTTTACGAGGTTTTTCTTTGTGGGAACGCCCACCCTGCATACATTGGGGCAAATTTACAAGCCCCTTATGCCAGATTTATGCTGCCATTGCGTCACTTTTGTGACGCAGCGACGGTGCATAGCCAGCGCCATGCTGCAGGCTATTTACAAAGCCCTGCGCCACATGTGGGCGTTCCTGCGCAGAGGGGGGCGTTCCAGCACAGGAACGCCTCCTAAAAGTGGCTGAGTGAAATCTACAAGATTTCACTCAGTCACTTTTAAGGCCATGCTGCGTCAAAACCCTGTACTTGCTTGACACAGGCATAAGGATTGACGCAGCATGGAATGAAATGGAATGGAATGAGTATTTATATAGCACAAAAAATGCCACCCTACGGGTATCCTGGCGATTGGATCAGAGAAAAGACCCTAGAAAACGGGATCAATTATCCATAAAGACGGACTAAAGGGCATTCCTTGGGAAGAGCCGAGTTTTCAGACTCTTCCTGAAGCCGATCAGCCAGCTGGCCTGTCTTAAAGTCAGGGGCCGTTCATTCCAGATATGAGAGGCTATCATTCCAAAAGCTCTACCACCCATCCGGGATCTCTTAAATCTGGTGGTAGTAATCAGACTAGTATTTGAAGAACGGAGCTGCCTCCTTGGGTTATACCAAGTAAATGTTTCTTGTAGTGGAATTGGACCCTGGTCATGTACTGCCCTATATACAATACAGAGAGATTTAAAACAAGTTCTCTCCCCAACGGGTAGCCAGTGAAGATCTCTTAGAGCCAGTGTCGTAGAGGACCTCCAATGTCTGTTTAGCGCCAGCTTTGCTGCCATCGACTGTACTCTCTGCAACCCCTGCACAATATACTGTGGTGCTCCCAGATACAGGGAGTTGCAATAGTCCAGCCTACTCAATATTACACTCCTCACTACAAGAGGGCGAGTGTCTTCAGGGAATAAGGGGAAAATCTTCCGTAATATTCGTAACAAGGAGATGCAGACACTGGCAGTTTTATTAGCTTGCAAGACCATTTGAAGATTTTCATCTACCATAACTCCCAGATTGCCACCACTTTAGCCGGAGCCAAAGAGTCGCCCTCAGGAGTGAGCTTAAACTCTATTGGCAGATGTCGGGACACTCTGGTGGCGGGGCAGTAATCCACCTCCATTTTTCCCTCATTGAACTGCTGGGTGTTTTTCCTAAGCCAACCTGCAGTTTGACACATGCACTCCAGGAAGGTATCCATAGATACCACTCTTTTCCCCTCCAAGGAGAAAACCAGTTCAGTGTCATCTGCATAGCTGACTAGGTCTACCCGATAGGATTTAATAATTTAATAATGTTAGGGATGGGGCAACCCGAGCCTTGCTGGAGCAGCGTCGCACTTGCGACAGAACTCCAGCAATGCGCCGCCTTTCCGCCAGGTAATGCAACACACATCTGCCCATCCATGCGCCAGGGTGCGCCGCATTGTAAATGCAGCGCATCACTGGTGGCGCACGGGTGGGCAGATGCATCGCAACTCTTCTGGCGCATCCCTGCTGGTTAGCAGAGATGCGCCAGAAGTAGTAAATTTGCCCCACTATACCTGACGCAGGTATAATGTTATGCAGGGCTTTACAACGTGACGCATCTCCCTAGATGCGTCACGTTGTAAATTTGCTGCATTTTTTATGCCGCTGTTGCATCACTGTAGTGGCGCAACGGCAGCACATAAGTGTCGCCAGGGGCTGGCTTGTAAATCTGCCCCCTAGTTTGCCAACACCAGCCTTCTAAGACAACCCTGCTCAAAGGTAAAAAAAAAGGAACAAGGGGCAATATTATCAAGAAAAGGTGATACATTTATTAGTTTCCTGCCGATAAAAGCGGCGATAATGTATCGCCTTTTCTTGGTAATATGGCCCAAAATGTGTTGTGGGGGGTGAGTGGATTTAAGAGTAGCTCCTGTATCCAAGTATAGAAATAGAAGAACGCTTGAAAACTCAGGAAGGGAGGTGGTGGAAGGGTACGTCCACTCCTACCGTAAGGAGTGGGATGAGGAAGGCGAGGAGGAGGTAATGCGGGTTATACTGAGCCTCGATGCGAGCAGACGCTAAAGACATGACTGTGCCACTGAGGACACGCAAAAAGAATTCACTCACACGGGCTGTCACACGAGTGCCTCATATTTGAGAAGCTGAAAAGAAAATAAGCTATTAGAAATCACAGCAAAGCCACAGCGGCCTTTTCCTCACCTGGAAACCGGCGGCCATGGAATAATAACCAGCTAAATCTCTGAATCAATATTTGTGCGGACATGGTACGTTTAATGAAAGTGTAATGAAAAAGCCGTGTTCACTTACAAATGTGGGTCATACCGCCGGTGATGTATGGAAGGCGTTTCCTCCGAGTGCGGAGTCATTTTTCAGCGGGTACTTTCCGTGCAGGGTGGTGGAGCGTTTGCCAAAGCAATTACTTTCTTTTGCTGAATATTGTAGAGTCAAATGCCAAGTAAACGGCAGGAGCGTATGCTATGCTAACTGAAAACAAATCAGTTCTCGGGTGAGTGGGTGGGTGGGTGTTTTGCTGGCGTTGCACGCGTGCCTTAGCCGTGTGCATGCATGTGTCGGTGCGTGCCTTCTGCCTGTGTGTATGGAAGCACATTTTTCTCAGTTTTTGTTTGTTGCTTTTCATGCCTTATGCCAGCAGTTCTGCAAGCATATTTGTGGCTACTTCCTGTGTATACATGTGTGTTGTATGCTTATGTGTATGAATGAGGGTGAGTATGTATGTTCATGCCTCATATCTGAATGCTAGCCTATGTGTATGAATGCCTCGTGCCTTTGTGTCTGATGGTGTATGTGTATTATGTAACATGCATGACTGTGTGTGTGTGTTTGTGTATACGTGTGTGTCTATGGGTTAATGTTTCTGGGTGTCTGTGCAAGTCTGTTGGAACCAATGAATACCACGACCTACTAACTTCATATTTTTCGCTAAATGGGGTAGAGTCAGAATAAATGTAGCAGGGTTCCTGTGAATATATATTGGGTCATAAAAACTGATTTATAGGGCGGCTGATTGCTCAGGAAAAAGCCACAATTCAGCAGAAATGTTTAATGAATTATGCCCTTCGAGGCACATATCATTTTTATATATCTGCCTGGGAAATCACTCTATTAGTCTTTCCATAGGGCAGCAGTGTGTTGTATTTTTCACGGCAGGATCTACAATTACGTTAGTCAGAACAGAAATAACATGCAGGTCCCCTATTACCACTGTTTTAGAATGAAATGTCATTGGAAATGCCTTCGTTGCAGGGAGTGGGCTGTCCCTACCTTTCATGGTGCTTGCTACATTTAAAGAAAAGCATCCAGACTCATCATGGTCCCCCCTTCATTCACGTTCTATATATACTTTGCTGTGCTGGCTTCTTACACAATCTAGTTTGGATTTGAACAAATGCTAATTATATTAACTTGGGGTGCATGAAGTTGCAAAGCTTGTCGCTGGAAAATTTACAGTAATTGTGAAAAGTTTTCTGAATGTGCTTTTATGCTTTAAAATTGGGACTATGACACCTCTTTTTATTTGTTTCGAAAATATGTTGTCAACCTCTATCCACCATCAAAGGCACAAGTGATGCAGTTTTTAAATTAACTCAGGAGAAAAGGGAACATTGATTTTCAGTGCCATTTTCGATAAAGTATTGTAATTAGTGTATACAAATTCTGTGAGGGCATAGGTAAAGTGGGAAGCTCTGTGAACAACTGGTAAGCGGATAACCAGCATCTAAGCAAGTGTTTTTTGCATAAGAAAAACTTTGAAAACCCCTGCAGGTTTATCTGTATTCCTTCCTCTTTTTTGAACATGACGTAGTCTGATGAAGCCTGCGTCGTACTTTCTGGGAAAGATCTTTTGTTTCATGTATATTGAGACAAACAGAAAATGTAAGGTCCATCAGATATTTGGCTGTATGTTTGCCCACCGAATTTAGATGGATGGACATATAGCTATTTTTAAATGTAGGTCACCTCCAGGAAAAAACTGGCTGAAAAGCGCTCAATGCCCTCTTTACGAAACTTCCATGGCGAAGTGCGCATTTTTTTCAGAACAAAAATCTCGCATTGGCAAAGTTACAATTTATTGGCAGGAATCCGCTTGACTTTGGTTCCTGACAATGCTTGAAATGTTTGCCAGGCTGACGGACATTTAAAAATTTGTCAGGTGGCACCCCGTCAGGCCACGGTGTACTTTACCCCCTTATCCTTGAGGAAGACAGCCTGGCCGCCAAGATCAAAATATGGCCCCTTAGATGTCAATGGCATCAGCGGTGTAACCCTGAGTAACCTTGTAAAGTTTCAACTCTGCCTCATTTTTTGCATCCTTACTTGATTGCCTTCTCTGATGCCAGCCTTCCATGTGTCTGATTTAGATTTCCAGCGATAATTTATACCATTGAATTTGCTAATGCTTGTCAGCAGCAGCTAGTTGATAGGATGAGAATTATGCGATATAAGAAATAAAGAGTAACAGCATCTCGGCAGCAGGATGAAAAGGAGTAACTGGCCATGCTAAAAGGTAGGGGAGCAGGTTAGCAGGATGATAATGAGTTACTGGACATGCTGAACACCAGCAGCAGGCCGGATGCAGTCACAAAAGGGTTGGTTACACTCTAGCAGTAGGCCGGATGCAGTCACAAAAGGGTCGGTTACACTCTAGCAGCAGGCCGGATGGAGTCACAAAAGGGTCGGTTACACTCTAGCTGCAGGCCGGATGCAGTCACAAAAGGGTCGGTTACACTCTAGTTACAGGCTGGATGCAGTCACAAAAGGGTGGTTACACTCTAGCAGCAGGCCGGATGGAGTCACAAAAGGGTTGGTTACACTCTAGCAGCAGGCCGGATGCAGTCACAAAAGGGTTGGTTACACTCTAGCAGTAGGCCGGATGCAGTCACAAAAGGGTCGGTTACACTCTAGCAGCAGGCCGGATGGAGTCACAAAAGGGTCGGTTACACTCTAGCAGCAGGCTGGATGCAGTCACAAAAGGGTCGGTTACACTCTAGTTACAGGCTGGATGCAGTCACAAAAGGGTGGTTACACTCTAGCAGCAGGCCGGATGGAGTCACAAAAGGGCGGTTACACTCTAGCAGCAGGCCGGATGCAGTCACAAAAGGGCGGTTACACTCTAGCAGCAGGCCGGATGCAGTCACAAAAGGGTCGGTTACACTCGAGCAGCAGGCCGGATGCAATCACAAAAGGGTGGTTACACTCTAGCAGCAGACCGGATGCAGTCACAAAAGGGTTGGTTACACTCTAGCAGCAGGCCGGATGCAGTCACAAAAGGGTGGTTACACTCTAGCAGCAGGCCGGATGCAGTCACAAAAGAGCGGTTACACTCTAGCAGCAGGCCGGATGCAGTCACAAAAGGGCGGTTACACTCTAGCTGCAGGTCGGATGCAGTCACAAAAGGGTCGGTTACACTCTAGCTGCAGGTCGGATGCAGTCACAAAAGGGTCGGTTACACTCTAGCAGCAGGCCGGATGCAGTCACAAAAGGGTCGGTTACACTCTAGCAGAAGGCCGGATGCAGTCACAAAAGGGTCGGTTACACTCGAGCAGCAGGCTGGATGCAATCACAAAAGGGTGGTTACACTCTAGCAGCAGACCGGATGCAGTCACAAAAGGGTCGGTTACACTCTAGCAGCAGGCTGGATGCAGTCACAAAAGGGCGGTTACACTCTAGCAGCAGGCCGGATGCAGTCACAAAAGGGCGGTTACACCCTAGCTGCAGGTCGGATGCAGTCACAAAAGGGTCGGTTACACTCTAGCTGCAGGTCGGATGCAGTCACAAAAGGGTCGGTTACACTCTACCAGCAGGCCGGATGCAGTCACAAAAGGGCGGTTACACTCTAGCTGCAGGTCGGATGCAGTCACAAAAGGGTCGGTTACACTCTAGCTGCAGGTCGGATGCAGTCACAAAAGGGTCGGTTACACTCTAGCAGCAGGCCGGATGCAGTCACAAAAGGGTCGGTTACACTCTAGCAGCAGGCCGGATGCAGTCACAAAAGGGTCGGTTACACTCGAGCAGCAGGCCGGATGCAATCACAAAAGGGTGGTTACACTCTAGCAGCAGACTGGATGCAGTCACAAAAGGGTCGGTTACACTCTAGCCGCAGGCTGGATGCAGTCACAAGAGGGCGGTTACACTCTAGCAGCAGGCCGGATGCAGTCACAAAAGGGCAGTTACACCCTAGCTGCAGGTCGGATGCAGTCACAAAAGGGTCGGTTACACTCTAGCTGCAGGTCGGATGCAGTCACAAAAGGGTCGGTTACACTCTAGCAGCAGGCCGGATGCAGTCACAAAAGGGTCGGTTACACTCTAGCTGCAGGTCGGATACAGTCACAAAAGGGTCGGTTAAACTCTAGCTGCAGGCCGGATGCAGTCACAAAAGGGTCGGTTACACTCTAGCTGCAGGCCGGCTGCAGTCACAAAAGGGTCGGTTACACTCGAGCAGCAGGCCAGATGCAATCACAAAAGGGTGGTTACACTCTAGCAGCAGGCCGGATGCAGTCACAAAAGGGTCGGTTACACTCTAGCAGCAGGCCGGATGCAGTCACGAAAGTGTCGGTTACACTCTAGCAGCAGGCCGGATGCAGTCACAAAAGGGTCGGTTACACTCTAGCAGCAGGCCGGATGCAGTCACAAAAGTGTCGGTTACACTCTAGCAGCAGGCCGGATGCAGTCACAAAAGGGTCGGTTACACTCTAGCTGCAGGTCGGATACAGTCACAAAAGGGTCGGTTAAACTCTAGCTGCAGGCCGGATGCAGTCACAAAAGGGTCGGTTACACTCTAGCTGCAGGCCGGCTGCAGTCACAAAAGGGTCGGTTACACTCGAGCAGCAGGCCGGATGCAATCACAAAAGGGTGGTTACACTCTAGCAGCAGACCGGATGCAGTCACAAAAGGGTCGGTTACACTCTAGCAGCAGGCCCGATGCAGTCACAAAAGGGTCGGTTACACTCTAGCAGCAGGCCGGATGCAGTCACAAAAGTGTCGGTTACACTCTAGCAGCAGGCCGGATGCAGTCACAAAAGGGTCGGTTACACTCTAGCAGCCGCCTGCTGGCAGGATGATAGAAATCTGCCAGATGTGTTGATTATGTGGGCAATACCACGGCTGCTGCAGACAAAGAGGCTATAGATGCACACTGCGCCACATTTGTCACATGACAATGACTTAACGTTAGTGGAAAAGTGGGTGTCCTAACCACAAGAAAGCTGGTCAGGTCTGGTGAGGTTGAGCAGCCGCATTGAGGTTATTCAGCCATTATCTGCAGATGGACAACTTAAAAGTGTGACACTCATAAAGACATGCCCACGCTCAAGTACAGACCAAAACAAAAAGGCAAGAGTGCAACTCACATGTAAGTATTGGCAAAGCCAATAGCTCTTGCTTTTTGTTAGAGGAAGTGTTTCAAGTTGGGAGAATTTGTGTGTTAGCTCAGATGTTTTAGATAAAGTAGAAAATTCCATTATGTAGCAACATTTTTGGCTTCACAAAAGAAGCGCTACAAGTTGGGCCACACAGCAGAAGAAAGCACATTAACAGAATTAAGCTGTACACTAAATGAAGAGTTTCATGATAGGGGCTCACAAGATGAAGTTTCTGGTGTGAATAGTGAACTCGAAGGACATACACAGCTAAACATTTCACAGCAAATACTTACAAAAAATGACTATTTATTACGTTTTGTAGCAGATTTAAGAAGTGAGCAGAAAGCAAGCAGTAAATCCAACAATATGATGTTAGCGTGACAGCAACACAAGGTAAACGGAGGTGAGTGGGCAATAGGGCGATAGTAATGTACCTTTATGGCAGACTAATACAGCCAGATAGAAGCACTTTGGAAGCAAGAAGCCCGAAATCAGCAATTTAAATGTTGCTGGCTCAGCAAAGTAAATACATCAAAGAACACACTGGCTTTAAATTACAAGCTCCGTGTCATGTTGCATACACAGTCCAACAAAAGGACTATTTCGGTCATCCTTGAAACGCCACTGCCTTGATGAGCAGCTCGTCCAAGCAGGGATAAACCATGAAAAACAAGTGAAAGCTAATGACTGAAGAGGGATTACCCAAAGCCCACTTTCTCCCTCTTATTCTACTTTTTTGAATGATTGGAGGAAGGAGGCAGTCCAAGTAGCTAAAGCTATCTGTAGCCTTAACTAAAGATGATTGCTTTGTTTTGGGAATACACGTGTAACACAAATAATTTAATGTGTGATAGATAATTGAGTGTAATTTTAAATATAGAATAACCCTCGTTAATTGCAGTGTAAGCACTTTGTCGGAGATGGAATGATACACTAAAAATTCAATCGCTTTGGTAAGAGAGAAATCCTCATGTGAGCAAGGACCCAAAGTGACCCACGTGTATATTTTATCAAATTAAAAACAAAATGTCTGAGAAACAAAAACATAACTTTAGCTAGACATGAAAAGACACAAGAACTTATTTTCCGTGAAAATCTACATTTTACGTGAATTCCTTGCCGATCCTTCCCCATCTCCACGATTGCAACGCATATATCCCAAAAATGTATTTCCCATTTGTCTGAAATACTTCCCATGTTGTACATAACAAAATACATACTTACTATCTACTGCCTCCGTTCTTACCTGCCAACATTTGGAAAGCTTTGAAAAATGATTAATGTTTGAAAGTGGGATGAACACCCAAATTAAAACACACTTTTAAACCTGTGCCTGTTTGGTCAGATAATTTTATTAACATGCACATTCCCAGCTACAGCTTTGTACACATAGTGAGACATGTATTGTGTCATTGAATATGTTCATCTCTACATAACAGTTTTCTCAGTACAAAGCAAACCCCAAATCATTGTATTTTACCATGTAAGAGTGTCTTCTGATTGAATCAGTGCTTTTTGGAAAGCATAGAGCAAAATAAATCAAAAACGTATTTAAATGTATGCGTGTTCACCCAATCACAGAATCTCATCCTGCATCTGTAGTCTGTCACTGTATACCTTCTGAACATAGTAGCCAACCTACTAATTGCAGGACGAAGCAATTGGATGTGAATGCATGCACCCCCCCCCCCACCATCAAATACAATACATTAGTAGTAAATATAGCAATTAGTAATAGATGTTTAAGGTTTAGTTTCGGTGGCTCTGTGCGGTGACGTATTGATGCAAAACACCATGCACATGTCCATAAAATGTAGTATCATGGCAGGTGGCTCTAGAAAACGAAGCATCATTTCCTGTTTCGTTGAAGATGGAGGAAATAGATGTACTTTTCAACTGAGATGTGTTTATCACATATAAAAAGCTTTGAGTTTAGAAAGCCGCAACCGTAGAGAAGTGCCCTTAGAACTTCTCAAGGAATGGCTGGCTGTTTGGCAGGCAAGTGTAGGTAGTACTTGATTACGGGGTATGGGTTTATCAGGAGTCAAATTAGCAAACAAATAAGGCGCCACTGGGGACTTCAATCAATCAATCGGTACATTTGTAAAGCGCACTACTCACCCCTGGGGGTCTCAAGGCACTGGGTGGGTGGGATGCTGCTACTGCTCGAATAGCCAGGTCTTGAGAAGTCTTCTGAAGGTAAGTCCTGGGTCTGATGTAGGAGGATGGGGGGGTGTTCCAGGTCTTGGTGCGAGGTGAGAGAATGATCTGCTGCTGGAGGTCGCTCTTTGGATGCGGGGGAAGTTGGCGAGGGCGAGGTTGGCAGAACGGAGCGGATGGTTAGGGTGTAGAAGGTGAGTCGTCTGTTAAGGTAATCTGGTCCAGTGTTGTGTAGTGCCTAGTGTGCGTGGGTGGGGAGCTTGAATGTGATCCTCTTGTTGATGGGGAGCCAGTGCAGGTCTCTCAGGTGGGGTGTGATGTGGCTGTGCCATGGGATGTCAAAGATCAGGGGTGTAGCGGTGTTCTGAATGCGTTGAAGTCGTTTCAGGAGTTTGGCCGAGGCTCCTGCGTAGAGGGCGTTTCCGTAGTCCAATCTGCTGTTGACGAGGGCCTGGGTGACCGTTCTTCTTGGTTCGGTGGGGATCTACCTGTAGATCTTGCAGAGCATGCAGAGGGTGTTGCAGCAGGAGGACGAGACCGCATTGACCTGCTTTGTCATGGAGAGAGTAGAGTTAAGGATGAATGCCAGATTGCGTGTGCGGTCGGTGGGTGTTGGTGCTGTTCCCACTGTGGTTGGCCACCAGTAGTGGTCCCAGGCAGAGGGGGTTGAGCCGAGGATGAGGACTTCCGTCTGGTCCAAGTTTAGCTTCAGACGGCTGTTCTTCATCCACTCAGCGACGGCTTTCATTCCTTTGTGGAGGTTGGTTTTGGCGGTGAGGGGGTCCTTGGTGAGGGAGAGGATCAGCTCCCTGTCATCGGCTTAGGAGATGATGTTGAGGTCATGCAGTCGGGCGACGTGGGCGAGCGGTGCCATGTAGATGTTGAACAATGTTGGGCTGAGGGCTGAGATCTGGGGTACCCCGCAGATGATCTTGGTGGCTTCAAAGCGGAAATGGGGAGGCGGACGCTCTGGGTTCTGCCCGAGAGGAAGGAGGTGGTCCAGTCCAGATCCTTTTCTCAGATCCCAGAGTCGTGGAGGCGGGAGTGTAGGGTGTGGTGGCTGACAGTGTTGAAGGCGGCTGACAGGTCCAGGAGGATGAGGGGCGCGATTTTTCCGTTGTCCAGCAGGGCCCTGATGTCATCGGTGGCGGCGATGAGGGAGGTTTCGGTGCTGTGGTGGCTTTGGAACCCAGATTAGGACAGCTCCAGGATGCTGTTCTCCTCAAGGTAGCAGGTCAGTTGTCTGTTGATGGTCTTCTCAATGACCTTCGCTGGGAACGGGAGCAGGGAGATGGGCCGGAAGTTCTTGAGGACCTTATGGTCAGCCTTGAGTTTTTTGAGTAAGGTGTTGATCTCAGCGTGCTTCCAGCTCTACGGGAAGGTCGCTGTCTCGAAGGAGATGTTGATGGCTTTTCAGAGATGGGGTGCGATGGTGGTGCTGGCTTTGTTAAAGATGTGGTGTGGGAATGTGTCTGGTGGAGATCCGGAGTGGATGGTTTTCGTGATTTTGATGGTGTTGTTGTTGTTTATGTAGGTCCAGGAGAGCAGGGGATTGGTGTGGAGGATGGCTGTGGGGAAATTGGTCTCAGTGGCTGTCGGGGTGGTCGTGCCGATAAAGCTGTCGTGGATGTCTGCGATCTTGCGATGGAAGAAGGTGGCGAGGGAGTCGCACAGGTCTAGCGAAGGTGGGATGTCATTGGTGTTGGTCTTGGGGTTGGAGAGTTCCTTCACGATGTTGAAAAGCTTTTTGTTGTTGTGTGCATTGTTGTCTAGGAGGTCTTTGAAGGAAGTCCTTTTGGCGGCTCTGATGAGGTGCTTGTGTCTGCGGGTGGCGTTCTTGTGGGCTGCGTAGCTGTCCGCTGTCTGTTTACGGTGCCATTTCTTCTCTAGCTTTCGGCTGGTTTGCTTGGAGGCCTGGAGGTCATCGGTGAACCAGTTGGCTTTCTTGCTGGTGTGTCTGTTGGAGGGTTTCTTGATCGGGGCGATGGTGTTGGCGCAGTCATCGATCCATTGTCTGAGGTTGCAGGTAGCGGTAGCGGTGTCGGGGTTGGTGGGGTCAGTGGGTGGGCTCTGGGCGAGGGTGGTGGTTAGCTGGTCCTCGGTGACTTTGTCCAGCAGGGGTGAGGGATCTGTTGGGTGCGGTGGTGTGTGGTGGGTTTACGGAAGGTGAAGATGGGGTCAAGAGTGTGGCCTGCAGAGTGGGTGGGTGCTGTTACATGTTGCCTGAGTCCAAGATTGTCGATCAAGGTGTTGTAATTGGCCCGGCCGCATTAGCGATTAGCTGAACCTACACGTTGTCCTCCTTAACTTGACTATATATGAAAAACGCCATTTTGAATGTTGTAGCGGCCATCTTAGATCATGAGCGGCCTCGTGGCCGACGTGCCCTTTAGTCCGTTGTCCGTTCCGCTGACCACTCCTATCTGCCCAGCAACAGGCTATTTTTAGTACTGGTCAGGTCGCACATGCGCAGTTCCCACTGACCCGTAAACCTTCTGGAATGTGCACCAAACTGACCAGCGGAGTTGTGCCCCCTCCAATGAGCTGGCAGTATTCCAAAACATGACCATATATGTCCTCAAATGTGTCTTAACTTGTGCCGCCTATCTTTTATTGCCCCAAAACTGTATAAAAACGGGGTCGCACCGGTGTTCGGTGTGATACCTCTTGCATTACCGAAGGGTGCTGTTTGAGTGTACCACCACCCCATGGGGTCTTAATAAACTTGTTCTTTGCCTTTTACAGCTTCCGTGCCAACAGTTCTTGAGTGTAAGTGGGTTATCTTTGGAGTGTGTAGGCCTTGGGAACCCCGAATTACTTCAATTGGCGACCACGAAGGGACTCATCGGCGACTCGGATGCCCGAAGGAGAGGTCGTGACGAAGGCTTGGAAACCCGCCATGGGCGCGCGCTGCCACGAGTGACCCGAGTCTTGGCTGCCACGGTGTTTTTCCTTTCCTTCCGATCTGACCTTCCAGGTGGCGCCGGTCTCCGACTGAGTTCCGAAGTGTCTGCATCGCTGAGAAAGTGCCGTTTGGCTGATTTGGCTTACAAGACCTTGGCAGTTGGAATCTGGACATTTGGGAATTTGGGTAAGCTTCGTGATCGGTAAGGTAGTCTTCGGACGCTTACTGAGGTCCTATGATTTGTGTTCGGTAAGGTAGTCTTCGGACGCTTACTGAAAATCTGTGCTTTGTGATCGGTAAGGTAGTCCTCGGACGCTTGCCGAAGTCCTATGATTTTTGATTTGAGTTAGCTAACATTGTGAATTTGTGATCTTTGAACTTATATGTGTGGTGCACTTCACATAGGCAGGCATGTAGAGATGTTTCTCTAACTTTGTTTTTTTTCCTTTGAGCGGCACAATTGTGTGAAGAACTGTAAGTGCCATTTTGTCCGGTGTCACGCTTTCGTGATACTTTTTGAACATGCCTGTTTTCAGCACACTCCGAGGAATGTGCTGTCTTGGAGAAGGTACCTCAATTAGGTTAGCGGAATCACAGCCGGCTCCCCCAGAGGGAACACCAAATAGGGACATGTACATAAAATTTGGCCTTCCCCCTATTATGTACAGTAAATTATGGCATAAGTACACCAAGTCCGATTCTGAATTGCAATGGCCTCTACACGGGTCGTTTGATTTAATTAAAATACAATTTGTAGAGCAATGTTTGTTTCAACGTAGGTCTAGACAAAATATGTTTGATTGTGTGCGAATGTGGGAGAAAGCGGCGCGTGAGCGAATGAAGCGTGAAGTTGCCTTGGCGGACAAAGAGCAGCGTAAGGCTGCTCGGGATAAGGCTTTACAGCTTGAGGAAAAGGAGGCTCAGGAGAAGAAAGAAAGGGAGGAACGGGAACGTAAATTGCAAACGACTGGTCAATTTCCTATTCGTCAACCACTCTATCCTGTCCTTAATAATGACATAGATGATTTTTCTTTGTTAGAACGGTCACCGCCTCCGTATGTTTCGCCGACGGCTCCGGATGAGGATTCAGGGGACGACGGACGGGATAAGTCGGACAAGAAGGGTATATCCGCTCTCAGGTTCACTGCGGAGAGGTCCGCTCACCTACGCAGTTGGGCTCGTAAAGTGAATAAGCGTAGTATTACTCAGGAGCAATTGTTAACAGAAAAGAAAGGGTGGTCGGATCTTGAATTGATGTACTTTTTGTCTAGCCTGACGGATGAAGTTGTAGACGCATATCGTGACCTTTCTGATACGTTTGAGCCAAAAGCATTGTCAGTGTATCGTGAAAATTTGACCAAAGGTGATTTTGATCTTTCAGATGTTGATGACCTGTTTGCGCAATTGATCAAGCTGCGGGATGAGACAACCCGATTGCGGGAGGAGCGGAAAAAGAGGCAAAAGGAGTCCGAATTGGAGACTAATGGGCAGGCCAAAGAGTGTTCTCTCCGTGGTTCAGATAAGAATTCTGCGTTGCATGTTATGCCTATGCGTGAAGCCGCACCTTTGTATGTTCCGCCAAAAGGGGAAGGTACGGATGATGATAAATTGTCGAAGGATGCGAAAGGGTATTTTTTGTATAATTGGGTATATACGCCGTGGAATAGAGCGGATGTTATGGCATTGAAAAATTCCTTACCTGACCTGCGGAAGAATCCGGCGGCATTTTATGAGGGGGTGGAGGGGGCTATATCGTCTTGTGTGATGACTCTTGTAGACATAGATTTGTTTTTTGGGCTAATATTACCACCTGATATGTGGAGGCAGATTCGTAAAAATAATGACGAAACGATATTGGGGGGAACATGGAAGGAAATAAATGCTGCAGATTTAGACAGAGAACCAGCCTGTAAGCCTTGCCAGTTAATTCTAGATCTGCCGGCAGCTATCTTGAATAAATTAAAAACGCTTGTTCCCTCCAAAAAGATTGACTGGACCATGCTAACATCGTGTAAGCAGAAACCCGATGAAACGGTTTCAGATTTCTTTACACGTTTCGAGGAAGCTTTCCATGATTACAGTGGTCAATCTTTAATAGATGATACGGGTCGGCATTTGTTTGTAGATAAGTATGTAGCTAATCTCCTACCAGAGATTGCAAAGCGATTGAAGTCGAGTGAAAGTTCCTGGGCCACGGCGACCCCTGCGTCCTTGTTAACTATGGCTCAGTATTATGAGCAGCAGGAAGTGGAGGCTAAAGAAAGTGTAGAGAAAAAGGCGAAGGAATTGAAAACGAAGGTGATGTTGGCGCAAGTTCGGGGAACACAGGGTAGAGGGAATGATAGAGGTAGACGAGGTGGAGGAAACGCATCGTATGGTCGTACGGATATTGCGGAGGATCAGTGTGCTTATTGTAAGGAGTTTGGGCATTGGGCCGAAGATTGTCCGGTACTTCGTGAACAGCGTAGTCAGCGTGGTCGAGGAAGTGGAAGGTCGAGAGGAGGTTATACTGGAGCGAGAGGTGGCGGAGGTGATCGTAGACAGGTTGAGGAGAGGGGCCGTGGCCAGGACGAACGAAATACGTTTGATAGACGGAATCAATATCAGATTTTGGAAGGAGAGAATGTGGAACACCAGGATTATGTGCATGCATAGGATTGCGTAGGATGGGGTAAGGAATCAGTTGAAGTGCCGGTAGATCAGCAAGGTCCATATGTAACAGCGGGTATTTTGGGTTCTACTGATCAATTTCTAGTCGACACAGGAGCTACTCGTAGCGCTCTGTCGAAAAACTTGGTTCCGAGGGCTCCCCTGTCTGGCGAAATGATTACGTGTGTAGGGTTTGATGGCACACCCTCCCCCAGCCCATTGTCCAAGCCCCTTGCACTATGCATTGACAAATATTTCAGTTTTGGCCAATTTTTGTTATCACCCCATACCCCAGACAATATCCTGGGCATTGATTTACTTAAATATTTTCGAGCGACAATACGGTGCGCTCCAGAGGGAGTGCGGGTTATTCTGAACGACAATTACCCTGACCCTGATGATTGCCCTGACCCTGACAGATTTTATGCCATTTTAGACATTCCTGCTTTGGCCTCTTTGCAGCACACGTTGTGGGCGACCTCAGATACGGATGTGGGAGAGATGCGTATTCCACCGATACGTATTACTGTTAAGGAGGGGGCCCCTCTACCACGAGTGCCACAGTATAAGATTTCGAAAGAAGGTGAAATTGCATTGACACATATTGTTCAGGATTTGATTTCTGCAGGGGTGGTGGAGGAGGTCCCTTATAATGTTTGTAACAGCCCTATTCTACCGATTCTTAAGAGAGACACTGATGGCAAGATCTATCGATTTATTATCGATTTGCGAGAGATTAACAAAATTGTCATTCCCCAATACCCGGTGGTGTCTGATATTACGACCTTGCTTACCTTAGTTTCACCGACAGCCACCACCTTTAGTGTTATTGACTTAAAGAATGCGTTCTTTTCCATCCCTGTTCATCCTGATAGCAGATATCTGTTTGGTTTTACGCTCAATAATAAATCGTATAGATTTTGTCGTGTTCCCCAAGGATATACTGAAAGTCCTAGCATCTATAGCCAGGCTTTGAAAAGGCAGCTAGATTCGTTTAAATTGCAGTCCGGCGTAGCGCTCATCCAGTACGTGGATGACCTTCTGCTTGCCGCTGACTCCCATGCACAATGTGAACAGAGTACACTTGCGTTACTTTCCTTTTTGGCGCAAAACAATCACAAGGTTTCGAAGAAGAAGCTCCAATACTGTAGACCCCAGGTGACGTACCTCGGTCATCTGTTGTCTAAGGAGGGGCGTGCATTAACATCTGATCGAATTCAAGCAATTTTAGACACACCAGTCCCCCGCACGCAGAGAGATGTACGTGCCTTTATAGGGTTGACGTCTTTTTGTAGGCAATGGATCATGGGTTTTTCGCATATCATAAAACCTTTGCTAGCATTACTGTCCAAAGCCACACTGTTGGACCTAGATTACCCAAGCCTACATATGGTAGCTTGGCACAGTAGTGGTCTACAGCTAACTCAAGGCGTTGGCTAAGTACTTACAAGTCTCACCCACAGTAACACAGTGATGAACCACTAAAATAAAAACACAACACCTCTGTTTGGAAAAATACCGTTACCTTTTATAAAAATAATATGTTTTTCTATTATGCTTTTTAGTCAGGGATAAAAGACAATCAAATTACACCTTTTACATGAAGTACAAATCACACTTCAATATGTTTCCTGTTCAGAATTTGAGAATCAAAGGTACATTTAAGGTTTAGAGTTATTCAGGACACAATACACTTCACTAGAACTTTACAGAAAGAAAAATGCAGCCTGACAGTGCAATATATGTTTTAAAGACTCATTAGCAGGTACATTACCCCACAGCTCTTAAGCACTGCTCAACTCACAGAATGACCTGGTTGTAGTTCTTCACTGCATAACCCACCAGTTATATAACTAAAAGGGAAGATACAATAATATTAGCACGGCTCCCCTCTAGCTGGTTTACAGACACACCTATCTGGTAGAGGATCTACTCCCTCTGCTACCAAAACTCTGTAAGGGCTTTTACCCAGGAACCCTGTGGTTCCCTTCACAGCTTTCACCTCTCTTTTCTGAGCCAGTTATTGGATAGATTTTATTCTATATTAGCCAGTTCACTAGCTCGCTTTTCCTCGAATTAGGCTTTCCAACTGTTCAGTTAATTGTTGGGGTCATAGCCCCACTGTCTTGCTTCTTCGGCATTCAACACTGCCGCCTCCCGCTCCCCCACTACCCAGCTTACTTGTGGGGCTTGTTGAACTTATTTGATCCAGGCGCGCTCCCACTGTGCAGCGCTGGGCCGAAGGGACCGGGTTGGTAATTAGCGCGTTGCACTGACTCTGGTGACTGGGGCGTGAAGGGGCTGTGTGCGCTTCCTTTCGTCAGATGCGCCTCCGCTTTCCAACGCTGGGCGGTGGGGAGCCTCGCTGCCGATCGGCACATTCACTCCTCGCTCCACTGGTGTGAGGCTGTCCCGTCTTCCGCCGGTTCTCCTCAGCTTCTCCTGAGAAGCGTCAACACCTCACCGGGCATGCGCGATGCTCTCCTGCACTCCGCCTCCCACGTCGCGCTGCTCCTCGGCGCCTGCGCGAACCTCGCCTCTCGGGATAGACGCTGTTCTCCTGGGCCTGCTCGAACCTAGGCCCCTCCTGCCTCACAAAAGCGTTTAGTTGCCGGTCATGCGCGGAAGCGCCTACCTCTTCGTTTGACGCGGCCGGTGCCCCCGGGGTCCCGACGCCGATCAGAGCGGCGCCGCTGCTTCTTTTCAGTCACTTCCCACGCTGGCTTATCAGGAAGGATGTGCACCCCCGGCGCCCTCGCTCTTCAGGGCGCTAAGGTGCCACAGACGCCCACCTTCACTACAGCTGCTCCACAACACCGGTGAGCACAGCGCTGGGTATGGACAGTCAAGAATACCCCCAATTAAGGGTGTTCTGAGTGGTTTTACTGGGGCTCTGAGATAGAAGGGTCTTCTTCCTCCAGTAGCTCGATTTCTTTGTCAGTAGTTGTTGTCTTGAGAGAGGGATCGGTCAGAGGCTGAAGGGGGAACAATCCTCTGAAGTAACTGTCAGCCTCAGTGACAAACTAGCTGCTCTCAGTGTGTCCACCTCCTCTCACCACTGCCTCACTCCTCTACTCTGGGGTCAGCACAAAATGGCTGCTGGTCACTGGCCTTATATAGGTTGGCCTGAGACCTGCAGAAGTCTCTAGTTGATTCCAGAAAGTTCCCTAATGTTATCCTATGGACCTGTCCTCCAGTAGTGTCCGTTATGGCAGTTGGTGGACACCATTTTAGGTCTCTGGAGATCCCTAAGGTTTCAAGGGGGTGACTAGGCCTCACAAGTGATGAGGGAAAAATGGCGTCATCGCCAAGGAACACCTAGCCCCCCGACAGCATTAAAAAACTGCTGATGGACACATGTAAAAATAAAAATAGAAACTCTGGGAGGCTAAGGGGGACAAAAATAAATCATGGTGGTTAGAGTCTTCCCAGAAGCAGACAGGTCTAACACGCGTCCCCCCCAGCTGAAAGTGGGGAGAACTACCCAACCCCTTGGGAGTCCTCATCACTAAGGCGGAAATACCTGGATAGACCGTCTGCGTTGGCATGGTCCGCCCCAGGTCGGTGTTCCACCCTAAAGTCCATTCCCTGTAGGGAGATGGAACACCTTAGCAACTTGGGATTCTCCCCCTTCATTTGCATCAGCCAACGAAGGGGGCGATGGTCAGTCTGAACTAGGAAGTGCGAACCAAACAGGTATGGTCGCAGCTTCTTCAGAGCCCAAACCACCGCAAAGGCTTCTCTCTCAATTGTACTCCACCTCCTTTCCCTGGGGAGTAGTCTCCTGGACAGGAAGACCACGGGTTGATCCAAGCCCTCATCATTTAGCTGCGATAACACTGCCCCAATGCCATGTTCTGACGCATCTGTTTGGACAATGAATTCTCTAGCAAAATCAGGGGCCTTGAGAATGGGAGCGGAACACAATGCTTGTTTCAAGGTCATGAAGGCTCGCTGGCAAGCCTCCGTCCAGACTACCCGTCGGGGTTGCTTCTTGGAAGTAAGCTCAGTGAGGGAGGCCACGATAGTGCCATACCCCTTCACGAAGCGACGGTAGTATCCAGTGAGGCCCAGGAAGGCTCGGACCTCTGTTTGAGTCTTGGGGGGCTCCCAGGCGATGATAGCCTCAATCTTTGCCTGGAGGGGCTGCACCGTCCCTCTGCCCACCAAGTGACCTAGGTACACCACTGACCCCTGTCCGATCTGACACTTGCTGGCCTTGATTGTCAATCCAGCCTGTTGCAGGGCATGAAGAACAGCTTGCAAGTGCTGCAAATGGTCCTCCCAGCTGCTACTGAAGACAGCAATGTCGTCCAGGTATGCAGCAGAAAAAGCTTCCATTCCAGAAAGGACCCTGTTCACCAGCCGCTGAAAAGTGGCAGGGGCATTCTTGAGCCCAAAGGGCATCACACGAAATTGGTAGTGTCCCTCAGGTGTAGAGAAGGCTGACCTTTCCTTCGCCTCCTCGGTAAGGGAAATCTGCCAGTACCCTGAAGTTAGGTCAAAGGTACTTAAGTATTGAGCAGCTCCCAGCCGGTCAATCAGCTCATCCGCCCGTGGGATAGGATGTGCATCAGTTTTGGTCACTGAGTTCAAGCCTCGGTAGTCCACACAGAATCTCAATTCAGGTGTGGTGCCTGGTGGGGCAGCCTTTGGTACCAAAACCACCGGGCTAGACCAAGGGCTTCCAGAAGGTTCAATCACTCCCAGCTCCAGCATCTTGGCGACTTCGCTCTTGATGCTGACCTTCACCTTGTCCGACAGCCGGTAGATTTTAGACTTCACAGGTGGGCTGTCTCCTGTGTCCACGTCATGGGTACACAGGTGGGTCCTACCTGGGACAAGGGAGAACAGAGAAGAAAATTGCTCCAGGATCTGGCGGCAATCACTCTTCTGTTCAGGAGTTAGGGATGGCGAGAGAATTACTCCCTCCACCGACCCATCCTTTTCTTGGGACGAGAGAAGATCAGGGAGAGGTTCGCTTTCTTCTTCCTCTGCTCCATCGGTTACCATCATCAAGACAACCGCGGGCCTCTCATGATGTGGCTTGAGGCGATTGGCATGCAGCACCCTGTGGGGCTGCCTCGGGGCCTTAAGATCCACCAAGTAGGTGGACTTCCCCTTCTTTTCCAACACCTCAAAGGGGCCTGTCCAACGGTCCTGGAGGGCATTTAGCTCTCCAGGTTCCATCACCCACACCTTCTGTCCAGGCTCCAGTTCCACTGGGTGAGCGTTGTGGTCATACCACTCTTTCATTACTGCTTGGCTGGCCTCCAAGTTGTCTGAAGCTTGCTTCCACAACTTAGCCATTTGGCTCCGGAAGGCCAGCATGTAGCTCACCACGTCCTAGGGAAGCTTTCTGGGAGTCCGTTCCCATCCGTCTTTCACCAGGCTGAGAGGTCCCCGTACAGGGTGCCCGTACAAAAGTTCAAAGGGGCTGAAGCCCACTCCCTTTTGTGGCACTTCCCTGTAAGAAAACAAGAGACAGGGTAGGAGGATGTCCCATTTCCTCCGCAGGCTCTCAGGTAGACTCCGTATCATACCTTTCAAGGTTTTGTTAAACCTTTCCACTAGACCATTGGTTTGTGGGTGATAAGGAGTGGTAAACCGATAGGTAACTCCGCACTCCTTCCACATAGCCCGCATGTATGCTGAAAGGAAGTTAGTCCCCCTGTCGGACACAACCTCCTTGTGGAAACCCACTCGGGTAAAGATCCCCATCAGGGCCCTTGCCACCACAGGTGCAGTGATGGTCCTCAGAGGTATTGCCTCTGGGTACCGTGTGGCATGATCCACCAAAACCAGTATGAACCGGTGACCAGCTGAAGTTGGTGGATCCAATGGCCCTACAATGTCGATGCCCACCCTCTCAAAGGGGGTGCTAACGACAGGCAGTGGTTCCAGTGGAGCTTTAAGCTTCACTCCTGTTTTCCCACTAGCTTGGCAGGACACACACGTCCGACAATATGTATCAGACGCCACTTTCATTCGAGGCCAGTAGAAGTGGGGGACAAGCCGGGCAAAGGTCTTGTCCTGTCCTAGATGTCCTGCCAATGGTATTTCATGAGCCAATTCCAGTAGAAAGGCTCTAAAGCATTGAGGGACCACCAAGGCTCTGGCTGAACCGTGGCCAGGTGCCTTGGGTTCACTGTAGAGGAGTCCATCCTCCCAGTAAATCCGGTAGCTCCCTTCAATGTTTCCCGCTGCCTGGGCGTTGGCCTGTTGCCGCAGCCCCTCGAGAGTAGGACACTCTTTCTGAGCTTTGCAGAACTCTTCCCGGGAAGGACCTCCCTCCACATGCCATTCAGTAGGGATGGGTAGGTTCTCCAGGGAAGCAACATTCTCCCCTGTGGACTCCAGATCCACCTCCGCAGGTGGTCCAGCTGTCTCACGAGGTGGAGATGTCGAGGCAGGGTCCTCCGGCCTCTTGTCCTTCTCCTCTCTGGCAGCTGGCTGGGCCATTGTTCCAGGCTCCAGCGTAAGCAAACTCCCCCTTCGGGCAGTCGCTGACCTTGTGCTGACACAAGTCCAGTCAGGGGGTCCCAGCATCGCAGAGTGAGTCTGGTACTCCACCCTCCTCCAAGCATTGTGCTCCATATCATTCCCTAACAGGCAGTCAACAGGCACGGCAGGGCTTACGGCAACTCGAAGTGGACCTGCAACCCCTCCCCATTCAAAGGGAACCTCAGCCACAGGGTAGTGGCCCAATCTGCCGTCAGCCATTACGGCGGGATGGAGTGCATCTGGGATGACCTGCTCTGGAGACACCAGCTGACTCCTTACCATAGTCATGCTGGCTCCTGTGTCTCTCAGAGCCTCCCCTCTACGGCCATTGATGGTGACCCACTGCTCATACTTAATAGTATTGGAGGGCAGCTGGGTCTTGGGAACCATCTCCTTATCTCCCAGGGACACTAAGGTGACACCCGCCCGCTCCCCCCCATTAACCAAAGGCATCTCCTCCCCGAGCACTACACTAGTGATTCCCGGGGTTTTTCCTCCAGTGGGAGGGGGTGGTCTTTTTGGGCATCTCACATCTCCTTTATAGTGTCCCACACCACCACACTCAAAACAATGAACAACCCTTGGCTGCTGGCTTTGGCCAGGGGTAGGGTTGCGAGGGGGGTTACTCTTGGGGATGAATCCTCTGCCCCTTCCTTGCGAAGTATTTTGTGGCCCTTTTGAGAACTCCCTCTTAGTTTCCCCTCCCTCTTTCTTCTGGGGGGCGCCCTGTCCTTGCTTCTGGGAATTCCCTCCAGTCCCTCCAGTCGACACCCGGGTACTAACCCAGATGTCCGCCTCCTCAGCAAGCTTCCTGGGGCTGGTCAGCTTGCTGTCCACCAGATGCTGTCTTAGTTCGGGAAGACACTTCTCGAGTAGGTGTTCCTTGAGTATGAGGTCATATAGTCCCTCATAGTCTCCTACTTCGCTGCCTCTTACCCAACCCTCCAGGGCCTTCCTGGAGTAGTCCAAGAAATCTACCCAGTTTTGTGTGCCCAGCTTGTAGCTGCCCCGGAACTTTTGCCTATATTTCTCAGGGGTCAACCCAAACTTCTTGAGCAGCGCTGATTTCATAGCCGGATAGTAGGTCTGTTCACTCTGGTCAAGGGCCAACAAAGTATCCCTGCCAGTGGGGGGCATGTATTTGTATAACCCACCTCCCCAGTGGACTTCCAGAATTCCATGGGCCCTGAGCGAGACCTCGTAGGCGGCTAGCCATTTAGCAATGTCGTCACTGGGTACATAACAAGCCATAATGTCTTTTGGTAGGTACGGTCTAGGTTCCCTGGTGTTGGTTTGGTTATCGCTGCCACCATTCTCTGGTTTGGGGGTACGTAAATTCAGGGCTTGCAAATCCATCTCTTTGATGGTCCGCTCATGCTCCAACCTCTTTTCCTCCCTCACCATGTCCATCCTGGCTAGTTCTATTCTCATCCTCCTCTCCTCCCTCCTGTCTTCTAACTCGGCGTCGGTCAGGCCCCTCTCTGACACACTACTGCCCACTCTAGAAGGTGTTCTAGGACCTGTTACAAGGTTCTCCCCTCCCGCCTGGTACAGTGTTGCGGTCTCCAGGACAGTGTCCTTGTCACTCTCCTCAGGATCTACCTCCTCCCCGGAATGAGCCTCTACCCATGCCCGGATACTGGTCAGCAGCTCAACTTTTCTGGCGCCTTTCTTGAAAAACACCCCCTGCTGCTGACACCATTCCTTCAATTGGGTCACAGTATAATTGTCTAGCTCTTCCACATTTATCTCCATTCTTATTTGAAGTATAAAATGCTACACAGGAGAAATCCACAGAGTGACCTGAGGTCAACCTCCACCCACCGCCAGAAGTCAATTTAGAAAAACCAAAAATGTAAATTAGGAGGGCCGCAGGGAGAAAACTCCAGGTGAGGTCTCGTGGTTGGCACTGCGTTACTAATAAGTGAGTGTAAGTACAAATCCGCTATCCCACCGCTGAAACACCAATTATGTTGGACCTAGATTACCCAAGCCTACATATGGTAGCTTGGCACAGTAGTGGTCTACAGCTAACTCAAGGCGTTGGCTAAGTACTTACAAGTCTCACCCACAGTAACACAGTGATGAACCACTAAAATAAAAACACAACACCTCTGTTTGGAAAAATACCGTTACCTTTTATAAAAATAATATGTTTTTCTATTATGCTTTTTAGTCAGGGATAAAAGACAATCAAATTACACCTTTTACATGAAGTACAAATCACACTTCAATATTTTTCCTGTTCAGAATTTGAGAATCAAAGGTACATTTAAGGTTTAGAGTTATTCAGGACACAATACACTTCACTAGAACTTTACAGAAAGAAAAATGCAGCCTGACAGTGCAATATATGTTTTAAAGACTCATTAGCAGGTACATTACCCCACAGCTCTTAAGCACTGCTCAACTCACAGAATGACCTGGTTGTAGTTCTTCACTGCATAACCCACCAGTTATATAACTAAAAGGGAAGATACAATAATATTAGCACGGCTCCCCTCTAGCTGGTTTACAGACACACCTATCTGGTAGAGGATCTACTCCCTCTGCTACCAAAACTCTGTAAGGGCTTTTACCCAGGAACCCTGTGGTTCCCTTCACAGCTTTCACCTCTCTTTTCTGAGCCAGTTATTGGATAGATTTTATTCTATATTAGCCAGTTCACTAGCTCGCTTTTCCTTGAATTAGGCTTTCCAACTGTTCAGTTAATTGTTGGGGTCATAGCCCCACTGTCTTGCTTCTTCGGCATTCAACACTGCCGCCTCCCGCTCCCCCACTACCCAGCTTACTTGTGGGGCTTGTTGAACTTATTTGATCCAGGCGCGCTCCCACTGTGCAGCGCTGGGCCGAAGGGACCGGGTTGGTAATTAGCGCGTTGCACTGACTCTGGTGACTGGGGCGTGAAGGGGCTGTGTGCGCTTCCTTTCGTCAGATGCGCCTCCGCTTTCCAACGCTGGGCGGTGGGGAGCCTCGCTGCCGATCGGCGCATTCACTCCTCGCTCCACTGGTGTGAGGCTGTCCCGTCTTCCGCCGGTTCTCCTCAGCTTCTTCTGAGAAGCGTCAACACCTCACCGGGCATGCGCGATGCTCTCCTGCACTCCGCCTCCCACGTCGCGCTGCTCCTCGGCGCCTGCGTGAACCTCGCCTCTCGGGATAGACGCTGTTCTCCTGGGCCTGCTCGAACCTAGGCCCCTCCTGCCTCACAAAAGCGTTTAGTTGCCGGTCATGCGCGGAAGCGCCTACCTCTTCGTTTGACGCGGCCGGTGCCCCCGGGGTCCCGACGCCGATCAGAGCGGCGCCGCTGCTTCTTTTCAGTCACTTCCCACGCTGGCTTATCAGGAAGGATGTGCACCCCCGGCGCCCTCGCTCTTCAGGGCGCTAAGGTGCCACAGACGCCCACCTTCACTACAGCTGCTCCACAACACCGGTGAGCACAGCGCTGGGTATGGACAGTCAAGAATACCCCCAATTAAGGGTGTTCTGAGTGGTTTTACTGGGGCTCTGAGATAGAAGGGTCTTCTTCCTCCAGTAGCTCGATTTCTTTGTCAGTAGTTGTTGTCTTGAGAGAGGGATCGGTCAGAGGCTGAAGGGGGAACAATCCTCTGAAGTAACTGTCAGCCTCAGTGACAAACTAGCTGCTCTCAGTGTGTCCACCTCCTCTCACCACTGCCTCACTCCTCTACTCTGGGGTCAGCACAAAATGGCTGCTGGTCACTGGCCTTATATAGGTTGGCCTGAGACCTGCAGAAGTCTCTAGTTGATTCCAGAAAGTTCCCTAATGTTATCCTATGGACCTGTCCTCCAGTAGTGTCCGTTATGGCAGTTGGTGGACACCATTTTAGGTCTCTGGAGATCCCTAAGGTTTCAAGGGGGTGACTAGGCCTCACAAGTGATGAGGGAAAAATGGCGTCATCGCCAAGGAACACCTAGCCCCCCGACAGCATTAAAAAACTCCTGATGGACACATGTAAAAATAAAAATAGAAACTCTGGGAGGCTAAGGGGGACAAAAATAAATCATGGTGGTTAGAGTCTTCCCAGAAGCAGACAGGTCTAACACACACCAATGCCTCTTGAGTGGACAGATGAATGTCAGAAAGCTTTTGAGCAGTTGAGGCAAGCCCTTTGTTCCGCACCCGTGTTAGGTACACCAGACTATACAAAACTTTTCACATTGTATGTACATGAGAATGATGGGTGCGCGTTGTCAGTGTTAGTGCAATTACACGGGGATAAGCAGAGACCATGTGCATACTTCTCTGCAATTTTGGATCCTGTAGCACGAGGGTTGCCAGGGTGTTTTCGAGCGGTAGCAGCAACTGCAGTAGCCATACGGCAGAGTGAGGGAATAGTGTTATCACACAAATTATTGGTGTTAGTTCCTCACGCAGTAGATGCCCTGTTAAACCAAACAAAGACCCAATATCTCACGAGTGCACGGCTAACAGGATACGAGCTGACACTCTTGACGCCACATATCACATTGAAAAGATGCGCTACTTTGAACCCTGCCACTTTATTGCCCTATCCGGCCGAGGAGGGTCAGGAAGAGAAACATCACGACTGTGTTTTCCTGACCGAGGAACAGACAAAGGGTCGTGTTGACTTACAGGATGTGCCACTTCCAGATGTGGATGGGGAACTGTGGGTTGATGGATCGTGCCTAAGGCTGCCAGATGGCACGACTTCCGCAGCATATGCGATCACGACACTTAAGACAGTGGTAGAAACAGCTAGGATACCACAAAAATCAGCTCAGGCAGCAGAGCTGATAGCTTTAACAAGAGCCTGCGAATTGAGTGCCGGATTATGTGTGAACATATACACGGACAGCCGGTATGCCTTTGGAGTGGCCCACGACTTCGGGCTTCTTTGGAGAGAACGCGGGTTTCTGACATCACACGGAGAGCACATTATGCACGGAGAGCTAGTGCGTGATCTCCTAAATGCGTTGCTTGGCCCTAAGAAAGTAGCGATAGTAAAGTGCAGTGCCCATAAAAAGATTACGGATAGAGTGGGTCAAGGAAATGCCTTTGCAGACAGTATAGCAAGGCAAACGGCTATGTCCCGAACTAGCTCCCCCATGTACGTGGTACAATCACAGGCTGAGCGATGGAGTGATGCTAGAGCAGAGATACGGGATATCCAAAAATCAGCCACAGAATCTGAACTTGCGGCTTGGGCAGCAGATGGGGTACTAGATGACGAGGGTTGTTGGAGAAGCAAAGACATGGAAAAGTGGAAATTGCCTGCGGCTTACTTGCAGGCGATGGTCCAGATGACACATGGACTGGCTCATGTCGGAGCTCTTGCAATAACTCGGCTTTTAACACGAGTTTGGGAACATCCCGAGATTGCTAATACTGCAACGAGAGTAGTGCAGACCTGCCTGGTGTGTTTGCAACACAATCCTGGAAAGGGGACCCATACTCCGAAAGGAGGTTTCGTTCCACCTTCGGCACCATTTGAAGTGCTTCAAATGGACTACATCCAACTCGAGCGCTGCAACAACTTGAAGTATGTCCTAGTGGTGGTGTGTGCTTTTAGCAAATGGGTTGAGGCCTACCCCACGAAAGACAATACAGCTTTGACAACAGCTAAGGTGTTGCTTAAGGAATTCTTTCCTCGCTTTGGAGTTTGCAAATGTTTGTGGAGCGATAATGGGCCCCATTTTGTTGGAAAGATTGTGGAATATGTACTGAAGGGGTTAGGGATTCAGCAAAAGTTCCACGCTGTATTCCACCCTCAGTCAGCAGGTTTGGTCGAGCGGTACAATGCCACGTTGAAGCTTAAGCTGGCCAAAATTGTGGCGTCTACATCACTGAAGTGGCCAGATGCGTTGCCGCTAGCACTACTATCTCTTAGATCAGTACCCCACTCACGAACCGGCCTTACGCCCTATGAGGTGGGGTTTGGCCGCCCTATGAATATTTGGGGGGTGCCCAAGCCGCGATTAATACATGATGTGCCTTGTGTTATGATGAATGATTATTTGGCACGATTAACAAATGATTTGCTCTCTATTCATCAACAGGTTCGAGAAGCGCTCCCTGACAACTCTACTGGAGAAGGCCATGATCTTCGTCCCGGTGATCATGTAATGGTTCGCTCGTTTGAGAGAGCAAGCAGTTTGGAGCCCAGGTGGAAGGGCCCCGAGCAGGTCCTCCTGGCGACCCGCACCGCAGTACGAGTGACAAACAGGAAGCGGTGGGTACATTCGACACATTGTCGCCGTGTCTCTCCGGATCTGGTGACTCCTGCTGTGTTGACTGATTACAAGGAGATTTTGGAGAAAGAAAAGAGCCCAGCTGTGACGTCGGCCGAAGTGGAGGGAGCCTTCCCGGACCAAACTGCGATTGGGAGAGAGCGCTACAACCTACGTCCACGATAAGAAGATTTTTGTGTCCTTTTTAAATGACTGGTTGGTTACCGCTCCAGGTTTGTGAAACGGAAACCGGGAATTCCAAGGGGGGGGATCAGTTCTGCCAGAGTAGCGACACCCGTCTTGGCCCGGAGAAGAAAACAACGGCTACCTCGGAGTTCAGCACCGCATTTTTCTTTTTATTAGGTATACACGTACGTGTATCTGAGACAATTTGTGGACAGTTTGTGAACAATTGGTGCTATTTGAGATTTTGCACGAATATTCTTGAAATATGGCATCAACGGCATCCCGTGATAAGAAAATATTGGGTGCCTTTCTCTTTGTCTTGACTATCGTGGTGATAGCTGTTATAGCCTGGGTAGTCGAACTTGTGGTGCCTGTACGTGAACATTTGCTGCCGACTACCCCGGCACCGTCTGAACATTTTCATTTCACACTGCCCTTTCATGAAGAGCGCCATCGCCAAACGTATTTAAATAACAGCTTCATTCAGATTCTTCACCACACACATAACACGACCAATACCTCGAATTGTTGGGTGTGTGGAATGTTGCCTGGGCACCAGAAGAGAGGGGGCACCCCACTTATTCCACTCCCGTTTTCACATAATGGGTCATGCAACGCTTGGTACACCCTCCTTTTTACTTTGAGATGGCCATCTAAAGGGGGGGTGCTTTTCCGTTTGAATAAAGTATGTTTCCATGACAAAGATGGGTTTCCCCAGGCTGAGGGTACACGTTTCGAATGGGAAGAGTATAGGCCTGACAATATATCTGCCGCACGTGTATACAGCAATCAGCGGAATGTTAATGTATCTAGTGCTCATGTTATAAATGTCATTGCCACAAAAGCCGATTTATGTATCAGAAACAAGGGCACGATTGCAGTGGGGAAAAGCGAATGTAACATTTCTCTCACGTTTGATAGCCCGAATGGCATCTCATTTGTTGCATCACGAAATACATACTTTATCTGTGGAACGAAGGGATACCATCAGCTTCCAGTGGGATGGTTGGGCACGTGCTACGTATCGTTTGTGTTGCCCCCTGTATTCATTGCCCCTCCGATGTACCACAACGATTATATACTGTACCATGATTTCGTTTTGAATAGGGTTAAACGAACTGTTGCCCTGGAGGACATTGACCAAACAGACACTGCGTTACAACAGTATGTGGACTTTAATCTGGGACTATTCTCCTTTGTGGGGGCTGCACTGAACAGCCGGAAAATCAGACGACTGACACGTGTTGTTGAGGCTGTTGCAAATGACACTGCCATTGCCCTGGGGAATATTACAGAGGAACTACAGATTTCCAGAATTGTCACCCTCCAAAATCGAATGGTGTTGGACGTTGTTTTGGCTGATCGTGGGGGGGCATGTAGGATTATCGGAAGCAGCTGTTGCGTATATGTCCCGGACAATTCTCCATCTGTGTATGATGCTATTTCTAAGCTTCATAAAATAGCTGCTGAAATACACCCGGACAATGGAACTTGGACACTTTCAGGGTGGTTCTGGTCTACGATTGCAACTTGGGGCTGGAAACTGTTGACAATTCTCTGTATACTTGTGGGAGCAATGTTTTCCGTATGTTTATGTATTCAATGTGGCCCAGCCTTATGTTCAATGTGTTTATCAGCTTGTATACCATCAAGACGAGCTCTTGCCCATGACAAAATGATGCTTCACAAGGAGGTAACACAAATAATGTTAATAGACATCGAGGACGAACATCCTGACTATGTTCACTATGAGGTAGATTCAGCTAACCGCTAAAAGGGTCGTCTGTTGTAATTGGCCCGGCCGCATTAGCGATTAGCTGAACCTACACGTTGTCCTCCTTAACTTGACTATATATGAAAAACGCCATTTTGAATGTTGTAGCGGCCATCTTAGATCATGAGCGGCCTCGTGGCCGACGTGCCCTTTAGTCCGTTGTCCGTTCCGCTGACCACTCCTATCTGCCCAGCAACAGGCTATTTTTAGTACTGGTCAGGTCGCACATGCGCAGTTCCCACTGACCCGTAAACCTTCTGGAATGTGCACCAAACTGACCAGCGGAGTTGTGCCCCCTCCAATGAGCTGGCAGTATTCCAAAACATGACCATATATGTCCTCAAATGTGTCTTAACTTGTGCCGCCTATTTTTTATTGCCCCAAAACTGTATAAAAACGGGGTCGCACCGGTGTTCGGTGTGATACCTCTTGCATTACCGAAGGGTGCTGTTTGAGTGTACCACCACCCCATGGGGTCTTAATAAACTTGTTCTTTGCCTTTTACAGCTTCCGTGCCAACAGTTCTTGAGTGTAAGTGGGTTATCTTTGGAGTGTGTAGGCCTTGGGAACCCCGAATTACTTCAAAGGTGGTGGAGTTGGTGTCGTTGTTGTTCTCAAAGTGGAAGTTCAGGTCCCCGAGGAGGATGTAATCTGTGGAGGCGAGGACGTGTGTACTGACGAAGTCGGCGATGGAGTCGCTGAACTGTGGCCGTGGTCCGGGGGATCTGTAGGCGAGGGTTCCTCTGAGGGGGGTTTTAGGATCGGTGTGGATCTGGAAGTGTAGGTGTTTGGTGGTGCTGAGGGTGTCGTCGGTGTTGGTTGAGACCCTGAGAGTGTTCCTGTGGACAATGGCGATTCCTCCTCCTACTCTAATTGGTGCGGTCCCTGCAGGTGATCTTGTAGCCGTCCGGGATGACTATGGCAATGCTGGATGCTGTTGACATGACGTTGGTCTCAGTGGCTGTCTGGGCGGTCGTGTCATTGAAGCTGTCGTGGATGTCTGCGATCTTGCGATGGAAGAAGGTGGCGAGGGAGTTGCACAGGTATTGCGAAGGTGGGATGTCATTGGTGTTGGAGCTGGTGTTGGAGAGTTCCTTCACGATGTTGAAGAGCTTTTTGTTGTTGTGTGCGTTGTTGTCTAGGCGGTCTTTGAAGGAAGCCCTTTTGCTGGCTCTGATGAGGTGATGGTGTCTGCGGGTGGCGTTCTTGTGGGCTGCGTAGCTGTCTGATGTCTGTTCATGGTGCCATTTCTTCTCTAGCTTTCGGCAGGTTTGGTTGGAGGCCTTGAGGTTATCGGTGAACCAGCTGGCTTTCTTGCTGGTGTGTCTGCTGGAGGGTTTCTTAATCAGGGCGAGGGTGTTGGCGCAGTCGTCGATCCAGTGTCTGAGGTTGTGGGCTGCGGTGTCGGGTTGGTGGGGTCAGTGGGTGGGTTCGGGGCGAGGGTGGTGGTTAGCTCGTCTTCGGTGACTTTGTTCCAGCAGCAGTGAGAGATCTGTTGGGTGCGGTGGTGTGTGGTGGGTTTACGGAAGGTGAAGTGGATGCAGCGATGGTCAGTCCAGTGGTGTTCGGTGGTGTGGTTCAAGGAGATGTGGGAACTTGCGGAGAAGATGGGGTCAGGAGTGTGGCCGGCAGAGTGGGTGGGTGCTGTTATGAGTTGTATAATCATGGGGGTGGGGGAGGCAGAGTGAGAATCCTTTCAGTCTCCGTAGGTAACTTTCATAATCAGAAGGGGGAAAGGATCACTGGTCCTGCTTAAACCTTGGGTTCACAAGTCAAGGACCTAGTATCTCCCAAACATATATGACTCTCATACACGTGTATATTGGTAGTGATAGTCTCTCTTTTGCGGTATATACTGTGTCCCCGCTTTTCTACACGTGCGTGCGTAATCATTGGTATTGTTAAAAAGAGGTCAACATGTTTCAGCCTTTGGTAGTCAACAGATCTATAGGCTTTCGTCAGGACCAATGGGGATTAGTGAATAGTGACGGGAAGTATTGCCATTTTCTAGTTCCTTATAAAAAACTAAGGTACTATTGTACATAATTATGTGTTTCTCCATACCCCATCTCCCTATTTGTCGTTGTCTGTGTGCGTGTTTTCTCCTTTTGCAGGTACAACGAAACCTTAAAGTCACGAAGAATCAGGTCAATAACCCTTTATTCTTCTCACAGTTTTCTCACTATTCACTAATCCCCATTGGTCCTGACGAAAGCCTATAGATCTGTTGACTACCAAAGGCTGAAACATGTTGACCTCTTTTTAACAATACCCATATAATGCACTAGAATCCCTTACCAATTCGCAAAGTGCATCCGTAATTTTTAGCTTTAGTCCGAACCCAGACCTATTAAATTGTTCTTGTCTGGCCGTCCGGATTTTTAATAATCACACCACTACCCCCCACTTTCCACGATCACTACTGCCTTAAACCTTAAGGCAAACCTCCTGGTGGAGGGTGCACAAGACAAAAAATGACTCAATGATTACGCACGCACGTGTAGAAAAGCGGGGACACAGTATATACCGCAAAAGAGAGGCTGTTATGAGTTGCCTGAGTCCGAGGTTGTTGATCAAGGTGGTGGAGTTGGTGTTGTTGTTGTCCTCGAGGTGGAAGTTCAGGCCCCCGAGGAGGATGTAGTCTGTGGAGGCGAGAGCGTGTGTACTGACGAAGTCAGCGATGGAGTCGCTGAACTGTGGCCGTGGTCCGGGGAGGTCTGTAGATGAGGGTTCCTCTGAGGGTGGTTTTAGGATCGGTGTGGACAGGTTTCCGTCAGGAAGACGACGTCTGGGGAGGTTGAGTCGAGTAGGTCCAAGAGTTCAATGGCATGGTTGCAGGCGGAACGGGTGTTGAGAAGAATGCATCTGGGGAGGTAGCTTTCTTTCGCAATGGGTGGGTTGGCGGATCGTATGCTGGTAAAGCTGCAGTTCCGGCAGGAGAAGGGTCCTTGGGTGCACTTCGGGGCAGCCAGGAAGCAGGTGTGTGATCGTCCGGTGTTGAGTGTGTGGAGGGTGCCGGCATCGTAGCGTAGACTGGTGTTGTGGCATTTGCGGGGACAGGGGTCCTGGTGCTGGGTGCGGTCCAGGTGTGGATGGGTGCACAAGGGTTTGCCTTAGGCGTGCCAGCTATGTGAGCCCGCGTAGCGACTGCCATATACGGGGAGGTGGGAGGGAGGAGCAGCTGGAAGGCGGGAGCAGGGCGGCGAATGCACGAGCAGGGGGCGGGCTGCAGGGGACGAAGCAGCGGTACAAAACAGACCGAAGCAGGGCACAGAAAAGAAGGGAAACAATAGGTGAAAGCAATACAGTGAATCCGGAAAGAAGTACACACCAGGGAACAGGAATCAGGAAACAAAGGGGGCACAGGAGAATAAACAAAAAGGGAGACAACACAAATTAACAAGGAACAATGCAGAGATTGCAAGAGTGCAGCTGAGGCACAGGGTCCTCGAACCTATGGCGCTGGGGGAGCAGAGGGACACAGCACACAGGTGGTGCTGTGCGGCGTGGGGGAAATCAGGGTCAAGGTTCGCTCTCCTCATGGTGCAGTGGCTGACATATAAGGGGAGGTGTGAGGGAGGAGCAGCTGGGACACGGGAGCGGGGCGGCGAATGGACAAGCAGGAGGGTGGGGCCACAGGGGGTGCAGTAGCAGGAAAAGAAAACGAGCGGAACCAGGGCACAGAAAAGAAGGGAAACAACAAGCTTGGGTTTGTACATCCTACTGTGCTTGAATGAAACTGATGTACAAAAGACTCTGTAATAAATTCAGCCAGGCATTGACCTAGCTGTAGTACAATGGCATCTCATGGTTTAGGCATCAGATATGGCCTTGTAATATGTCAGGCTCTAAGCATTGATCATAGGCAGGACCCGGTGAGGGACGAACCCAACACAGAGAGTTTGAGCTTGGTAATACCAAAAGATCGAGCATACTAGGCTGGAGTACTCTGCACGTAGTGTGAAGAAATGAGAGTTAGGATGGCCATGTGGCTATAATACAAGGACTGTGGTGAGCAAGAAGACTATGTATCACCAATCGTATTAGAAGAATGTATTGTACCATAAGTTCAGGCGTCACTAGATAAGACGAATATTAACACAAAATTTTAATATATATATATGACAGTTCCAAAGTCTATGCCTAGTTTTTGTTATCATTGTAACCCATGTACTGGTTATTGTGTGCACTGGGAATCTAAGTACAGGACTTTGTCAAAGGCAAAGACAGTTAAACCAACCCACACAAAAATACTGGAATGACAGGAAGTAATCCCCAAACCAGATACAGGTCACTGTTACAACAGAACTGAATTTGAATTAAGTATTTGATTGGTAACTATTGGTACAAGATGGTCTGGCTTTGAAAAGAAGTTACGGGAACCACTGATTGGTAGGTTCAGGATGGGCACTGGATGACAATTGGGTAGGAGCTGCTCTGAGGGATATTAGCGAGAAGCCACTGTGTGGGAATCAGGCATCTAACTACCAAGTGTAGGTATGGCAGGAACCACAAGTAGAATGAGGAATAGAATGGTACAATGGCAGCAGATACAACCAGCTTCTCGTTTAACCTAGTGCAAAGACGCATAGCGTTGTCTAGAATTTTTTTTTAATTGAGCCTACTTCTGAATGTGACCTAAAGACATACAAATGATGGACGAAATGTTGAACAAATCAAACATTTACCCCAGTCAAGAGATCTGGGTTAAATCTGTTGTTCTTTTGCTCACCATGCCATACCAGTTCAGACTCAGCCATATGCAAATTAATCTTGAACCTGCTCCTAATGGGAACAGTCGAGCCCAAACTGCCAAGCCGGGTGCTCCCTGGACCAGAAGCAAGCATCCTGGGACCGGTGTCAGGGTGTCACCCCTCATCAGACAAGCTAGCTTGAAAACTGTGGCATAGTGAGCCCAGAACCCACGTCTGGGCATACCAGGTGCACTCAGTATAAGAAAGCAAACGGCTTGCAAATTATGGACTGAGTGCAGAACAAATCAAACATTAAACCCCAGTCAAGAGATCTGGGTTAATTCCACAGCTGCCACATTCCCTAGCCAAAGCCGAAATGGATTCCAGATCTGACTCAGTCTCCACCGCCGAACAAGAGAGTAGTTTTTAAATGTAACAAAACAAAAAATTTAAAACATCTATACGGAAGTAAGAATATTGGTCAAGTGAAGGACTGTTGATTCTTCATGGACATTGTCAGTTTTGTGGGCTGAAGATTCAACAGTTTTCTCCCTGGCACCAGCTGGACATAACAACTAACTGTAGATCACCTTTGTGGCTAATAGCAACCCAATTGTAGTAGGAAACACTAATTGTGTTAAGGTGGGCAGTGGAGATGAAAATCAATGAGCGGAAACAAGATTTTTTTGTGTATTAGTATTGGTGAATGTTTGTTGCTCTTTTTATCTGTTTTCGAAAAGAAAAGTCACCCCATTTTTTGGAGTATTAGAGTGTTGACCTCTCCAGGGAATATAATTAAGTGTCAGAAGCTTAAAATTACCTATTCTCAAATTGACCAGCAAATCAGAACGCTCCCTTTGCAGTAAGTCCACTCAGACAACATCCGATTACCTCACCACCTAGGGTGTGCTCAGGCAGAGTGGTCCTTCAAATCTCACTTTTGAATACATCACTCGCTTTGGCGTCACATTCATACATGGAGTCCACCTGGATCTGGAGCTGTTACTCCTCAGCCTCTCAGTGCTTCTCGACCTCTCTCTCTCCATGTGGGCACCAAGGCACTCCTCTGTCTTCCTGTTTTTATTTGAATCATATGTTCCTCAGGATGGAATAAATCTCGTGATGAATGCCTTTCAATGGAATAAACATCCTCAGGAATGACCTTCATATCAATAGAAATATTTGAGGCAACTGAGCTGCTATATAGAGTTTCTCAAGTACAGATTACTTTATGGTTTTTTTTCTTCCAGAATCACATAGAGCCTGTTGCTTCACTCAGAAGCTGTTCTTTGCCCACTGCCTGCTTTTGACTCACTGCTCTGTACCTCTTTTCGTTTTCCTTGCCACTCCTTCCAACACAACAAGTCGATTCACAGCTCTTTACAACTCTGCTTGCTTCTGTAATCTCAGTAGTAAACACCGCAACGTAAGAATGTCAGTGTCACTGCTGACATCCTTTAGTGACACCAGCCCAATCTATGTCAGAAAAACAGTCCAGCACTGTGAAGGGCAGCCATGTTTTGTTACTCACCTCACCAGAGCATGGTCTCTGCTTGCAGGCTGTATTGCGAATTGTTCACTGTTATGCTCGTCATGTTTCTTCTGACGACCGATTTTATAATGTTCTTATGTGTGTCTTGTTTTTTTCCCCTTTCACTGATTTAGAAAGCCGACCTGGCTGTCGCTCCTCTGACCATCACCCACATCCGTGAAAAGGCTATTGATTTCTCCAAGCCCTTCATGACTCTGGGCATCAGCATCCTCTACCGAAAGCCCAATGGGACAAACCCAAGCGTCTTCTCCTTCCTCAACCCCCTGTCACCAGATATCTGGATGTACATTCTCTTGGCCTACTTGGGGGTCAGCTGCGTGATGTTTGTCATCGCCAGGTAAGGCATGTTGTGGTGTCTCAAACATATAAATATAAATAAATAAAAAATGCACACAAATAATTTTCATTGTGAATTTATGGAAACCACTGTTCTGGAAACCTGATTACTTCTCTTTATATACAAATAATTAAAAAAACTCGGATTCTTTAAATCAGGGTTATGTCAATTAAAGGACCATAGACACATACCATACACTTGGAAAATAGACCCTCAGTACAGGAGATTTTACTCTAATCAAGAGAAAGAGTTGGCCTAACCCTCATAAGACTGTCAAACATTTACCCAATAACATTTGAAAGGTATTAGAAAAGCAGTAAAGAGTGAGTTAGGCCTGAAATTCATATGAACTTTAAAGCGTGTTGGTACTGGCCCTTTCCACAGGGTCATCCCATCCCTTTTGCCTTCTTCCTCCTACTTTTTCAGAATATGTTTTTGTTGGCCTTAGGACTCGGAGCACTTTACCACTTCTAACCAGTGACAAGTGCATGCGCTCTCTTCTCTAAACATGGTAATATTGTCTCACGTCCAATTGGCATATTTAATTTGGGGAACATCCTTTACAACGCAACTTTTACCACGCAGTTCCTTTACGACGCAATTTTTACAACGCAAACCATTACAACGCATTGCGCTGGGGGGGCGCTCTAGGATAGGGAATAGGTTTAATGTACTATCCAACACCTTCCCTACTATCCACTGGGACTGGAGTTGGAAAAGTAAATTAAACTATTCACTATCCAGCGCCCCAAATCACTATGCGTTGTAAAGGCATGCGTTGTAAAAACCGCGTTGTAAAGGCATGCGTGGTAAAAGCATGCGTTGTAACGTCATACATCCATTTAATTTACTTATATGTCCATTATAAAGTGCACTACATTTTACCAGGGCTTGCAAATTAAATGCTACTAGGGGGCCTGCAGCCCTCATTGTGCCACTCACATTAGTAGCCCTTTAAGCATGACTCAGGCCTGCCATTGCAGAGCCCATGTGTTCAGTTTATACTGCCATTTTCAACTTGCACAATAAACCTTTTGCCAGGCCTAAACCTTCCTTTTTAACACATATAAGACACCCCTAGGGAACACCCAGGGTGTAATGTATTTCAAAAGTAGGACATATATTTTAAAATGTTACAAGTCCTGATAGAGAAAAACTTTTAAATTAATTTTTCACCACTGCAAGGCCTATATCATCCATAGGGTAACATTGGTTTTACCTTATTACATTTTATAAGCATATTTTCCAAATTGGAAGATATAAAAGTTTAGTGTCTTTGGAATTACAAATTAAAATCATAATTTATGGTGAAGTTGGATTTTAAGTTACAATTATTAAAATGCTACTTTTAGAAAGTTGCCATTTTTTTTCTTAGCCATTTGGTGCCTGCAGCCTGTTTCTAGCCACAAGACCTGGTGTAGTTGGCAGTTGGAATTTCTGTATTCCTCTCATACAACGACACACAATGGAAGCTCAGATGTGACCTAATGGGCCTTTACTGGCAGCGAAGGGAGTGAGGGTCTGAGCCTAGCCTCACTTACACCTGAATAGGACGTGTCCTGTCCTCATTCAAAGAGCTGAATATTCCAGTAGTTAGTCTGGAGCAAAGGCAGGGAAGTCAGGGCATCTGTGCACCTCAAAGGCATGCATCTAGAAGCTTTTCTCCACTTCAAAGGCCAACTCTGTACATAACAAGGACCTGAGACTCCACCACATCAGTACACTTTTAATATTCTGCCAGGTAGAACGACTGTGGTGTAGAAGCCCCACAAAACTCGGGAGCGGCTCATTGCATTGACTGCACGCCACATGTTTGACCCGGATCCACACAACGCTGTTCAACCAGGATTTTAGGTACTCTGTTCAGCTGGCCTAACTGGGTCCCTGTAGCTGGCCTGCGTTCATTTGCAGTCGGCCTGAACTTGTCAGTTCCACATCCAGATATATCTAATAGCGTTTAGTGCTTTTTGGTGCTATTTTCACTATAAACTTTAAAATTCAATATCTCCAGTTCTACTAATTTAATTGTTGTCATTCTGGTCTTGTTATATTTATTAACAATTACTCCTTGTTCCTAACTCTGTTCTGGGCTCTTTTTTGTAGTGTGGTTTTACTGTCTGAAATGTTCCACAAATACTTTACACATTGCCTCTAAGTTAAGCCTGACTGCTCTGTTCCAAGCTACCAGGGGGTTGAGCACAGGTTTATTTGGGGTTTGTTCTTGCCTTACCATGACAAGGATTCTCGTTGCTGCTTGACCAGGGGTTACACCCCAGTCAACCAACAACCCAATTTCTTGCTATGTGGATTTTGGTGCCTGCCACACATTAATTTCTCCAAGGCCCGCTATTTTGCAGGCATTATCTCTAGTAAATATCAGCAGGTTTGATCTACTGGACTTGTATTTTATGGCACCATGTGTTTACTGAGTGTGAGCAAATCCACACAATTCTTAATTTTGATGTTTACTGTGACAGGAGTTACTGCTTATATTGTAATCACAATTCTTAATTTTGACGTTTACTGTGACAGGAGTTACTGCTTACATTGTAATACTGTGGGCTATTAGTAGTGATGGCCTACATATTAAAATATAAATATACTGCATTAACATCATAAGTGTTTTAGAGGATGCTATCTGAGGCATAGGTGCATTATTCACAAAGCCAGTGCTGTTTACCATTCATTCTGCATAATCTTGAGTTCAAACATTACTGACAAGTTGGTTTAGGCCTAAGTTTGGGGGGAAGGAGACGAGGAAGCTCCAGTTCTGTAAACATCTCGCACTAGAACATGGCATAGAGTAATAATGCTTGATTTTTTGGGGCATCTTTAGAGTCTAGACTACTAAGTGTGAAGGAAAAGTGTTTTACACACCTCTGTTTTTTTATTGGGTCTCTTGGTGTTATTTTTTGCTGTTGTATTTTTATGGTACATATACAATGCTATATGTTTCTCCTCAATTTCTATTCTTTATTTCATTCTGTCAAGATAGTGAGCTCAGTACTGCAATTGTGTTATAGTTATAATAAAATCAAACCAAGTCTGATGCGCCGCTAACTGTTCTCAGTGCCTCACTGCATTACACATGATGTGCATGATTTGAGATGGTAGTACAGGGCAGGTTCTACACGAAGGCCATTAAAGGCAGCTGCGTTATGGAACTGACACAGGAGGTCACAAAAAGGAGCCGGACTACAACAAATTGCCTCAAAAAAGATCTTCCTATAGATGGGGCAGGCGCACCCAAATACCAGACTGTAACTTTCCCTGGGGTTCAGAAACTCATTGCAAAGCAGTTGTGCTAATGAAACGAAAAACTCACTCTCTGGTTCATGCCAGGTCCCTGCACCTAGCAACCACTGGATCATTGTTGCAACAACCGTCTTTTGGATAGTATTTTTCATCCCTCATTTGTCTCTAAGTGCTGTGGAAGCGCCACTGTGTTGGGCACTGAATGTGTCTGATTGCCCCGCCCCTGCACCTCTCTCTGAGAAGTCAGCCTAGTGTAGAACCTCCTGACCAGTGGGAAGGTCAGTCGGTTCTGTTCAGTCTGATGCCCCTACAAATATATAATCTTTTGATTATATTAATCATAAGAGCTGACCTTCATTCGTGTCGAACTTCTGATCTTCCATCATCATGGCTGGTGATAGTCGTGAGACAGGTCCCAGCCACATGTCCATCAGGAGCAGAGGACCTGCCAAGGCCGAAACAGCTCTACAAATATCAACGTGGCTGTAGTGAACGTCAGGGTGAGCAGGAGAACCATCTGCACCTACACAACCCCTCTGGCTCCCTTCTCCCAAAGTGTTTTGGGGAGGCCTCGAAGCGGCATAGGGTGTGTGGCGCAAACCGGAAACAAGTAAGTAAAAAAAATGCTCATCTACAGCATGTGTGGTGCTTGTGCCCATGACTGGAAGGCCTTTCAGTGCAGGCTGTAGGATGTGTTTTTTCTATCTTTATTTTTTATTGGATCCCAGGTCCTATAATATTTTAAAATCAATATTAAAAATAACAACACTAGAAATAATATTGATAATGTCACCACTACTACTGCTACTGCTAATAATAATAATCTTTATTAGGATTATTATTGTTATTATTATTATAACTGGAATGAACAGCTACCTTCATTTCATAAAGTGCTGTAGATGCACAGGGGGTTGGAAAGGAGAGAAAGTTACCTAACATTAAATAACTGAACTTAAGAGCAGGCAGCCTTTAAAAGACATATATTCTATTTGGCCATAGTTTGAAACTATTTCAGCGAGTCAGTGAAGATGTAATGAGTTGTTCTCATGAATGGAAGGCAATGCAATAGAACCTCGCCTTAGCACAATCCAGAGGGACGGCATTAGCAAACACATAATACAAGTTCTAAAGGATCGTCCTGTATTTCAATGCAAGGCAATGATTATAATCTGAATCAACAAAGAGGCAGCCAGAGAGAAATCTTTCAGAAAGATGTGACAACACTTAGAGGAGGTGGTGGGGCCAGAGATGCATCGAGGGAGGCAGCACTTTGTGCGAGAGTGGGTGTGAACGTGGTTGCTGTCCTCTTTAAATATCCCCTTGGAGTCACTCGTGAGATCTCTTTTAGAAATCGAACAAATTGTTTCAAACCTAATTATAAATTTCTTGAATATCGCTGTGCTTAACACAGTCATTTGGAAATGAGCATGTTAGCCTCCCACCACAGTCATCTGAAGACACTATGGTGCACATTTACCAAAAAAAGGTCAGGAGAGATTTGTTTCTCCATAGGTTCAGTGTAGATGTAAATGACTCCATTTGGAGCTTGTTCTCCCTGAAAATTCTTTCTGATGTAAGACAAGGAGAACGCTTAAGTCGGAGCGGATGCTGCAGCTGCTGGTGCTTCTCACTGTGTGACATCTTCCACTGCATGGAAGGAAGCCTGGGGCTGATTGTCGAGCGAGCCTCACATCTTAAGCACATCCAGCTCTTCGAGACTGGAGGAACACCCTGTAAATGTCACTTCATTACATCTCTCCTGCGTCCTAATGGGCTGTACAGGGTTTTATGTTTTTTGATGTGGCTGAGTCTGATCGCTCATTTACCGCTTTCTGAATATTCTCTCTGATGCAAGCCGCAGCGGTAGACCCCAGCACAGGCCTTGATGTCATCGCCACATTGTCTTTCGAAGTTTTCGTTTGATCTTCCCAATGCAGCCGAGTACTTTTCCTTTGACCATGCTAGAAAGGTAGGTAGGTAGGTAGGTGAGTAAGTGGTGCCTCAACTGAGGTAAAACAGGTGAATGGTATGTTTGCAAACAGCCTGATTACCGAACATCCTGTCAGCTAATAGTTCATTTGCAGGTTATGCTGCTACAGCGTTTAAAATCATTTTAGAAGTAATGAAAACCCTTCAGGGTCATTGAGACCCTGTCTTCGGCTCCCATGCCGGAGGACCACCCGGGTATAGAGACCTGTACCTTTCTTTCTTTTAAGCAAATGATCATCCAAAAAGAGAGTTCATTTGTAAAAACAAAACATCAATGGCCCTGACAAGCAGGGAACGCTATTCATGTGCTTTGGGGGCCATAGTTTATTTTTCAGGCGGGTCTGCCATACCCCTAAATAGAAAATGGTCTCGATAACCAAGATCCAATAGCCTATAGGCAACTAAACAACTGCTCCCCTCTGAAAGAAAGAAAGAGAATTCTTGCAATCAATGAAAGAATAAACTGCGTGTTACTCTATATTTTCTTTATATTGAATGAATCACAATTTTACAAAGATAGTTATATTTATACAACTATCTTTGTAAAATTGTGATTCATTTAATATAAAGAAAATATAGAGTAACACGCAGTTTATTCTTTCATTGATTGCAAGAATTCTCTTTCTTTCTTTCAGAGGGGGGCAGTTGTTTAGTTGCCTATAGGCTATTGGATCTTGGTTATCGAGACCACTTTTGAAATTAAGTTTTGACCGCACCCAACAAAACCAATTTCGTTTAAACTAACATTAACCCAGGTTCTGAGGGACACAGGTTCAACCCCGTTCTTGTATATTAAAAAAAAAAACAACAACAAAAAAACTCCTAAATAGGGCAGGTCCAATATGACTTTAACCAGGCAACCATTTTATGAATGGTGTTGGAAGGTGAATTTATTAGTAGGTGCAGGTAGGTACCTACAGCTAGTAATAACACCAAAATCGCAAATAAGGTCCAATTAAGTACTCAATAAATTAATCCTTGCTCAACCCTTGGTAGCTTGGCTGCGGGCAGATGGGCTTAACTTAGGAGACAGATGTGTAAAGCATTTAAAAACACACCAATACAGTAAACAAATAAGAAACAAAACACAATAAAAATCCAACACTAATTAATAAAGACAGGAATTATTTGCATGATTAAAACGAAACCAAGAAAATCAAAAACCAATGTAGGCAACGGGGACATAATTTTTCAAAGATTAAATGTAAAACTAGCGCTTAGAAACAAGTAGCGTTCAAAGAGTTAAAAAAGGTCACGCTTGACACGGACAAAGCCGAGAGTTCAGTTTGCCTGTGAAGTAACACTTTTACACTTACTTCCAGAAGTGTTTCTTGAGGCAGGAAAGTGGTCCACAGTACCAGCCAATGGTTCTGAAGTTCTGTTTACCTCTTGGGGTCTGCGACTACAACTCCCACTTTACCCTTGGTCCATCCAAGTAAAATCCAGGTGAAGCTTGTCAGCTGAAGTAATCCCTGCTGTTAATTGTGTAAGTAGCCCTTTCAGCGTTTTTCTACCTATTGCTGATTAGGGAGTCCACTTGTTATCATTAAGAAAGGCAATTACCTTTTGTTACAAAACCTTGTGAGTGCAACAGGTGCAGTCCATATGAGTGCATTGCTCTCTTGTGCAGTCCAAAGGTGCAGAAGGACAGTCCTTCTTCTCCAGATGTTTTTCTTAGGTATTTGAAGGTCCACAGCACCAGTCATGGGCCTAGAAGCTCAGATTTGACTCTTGGAGGTTTGAGACTACAATTCCCACTATGCACCTGGTCATATCCTTAAAGTCCAAGCGAAGTTGGTCAGCTGGGCTTGTCTTGATGGCGTTGATGTAGGTGGATTCATGAAGCTCTTTTGTACCTGTTTCTTTCAGGGAGTACACTTCTAAAGCCTTTGGAAGCATGGCAAAGTCCTCTTTTGTGAAGTCCAAAGTGTGCAGCAGGGCAGTCCTCTTATGGTGCAGACCAGGGGTTTAGCAGGGCAATCGTTTCTCTTTATATTTCCAGACAGGAATATGAGTTGCTGAACAGCTCTCTCTATATTTATTACAGTTTCTGGTCTGGCAAGCAAGGGGGTACCCCTGACCAATGGGGTGTGGGGTGCCATCCTCTGTGATGACAATTCCTTAGAAGTGTGGCATATTTATGTCCCAGAAAGCACTTCTCAACAAAAAACAAAATGGAGAGAATCTCTCCTGGAGGTTTAGATCTGGTTAACCCTTCTCTACACTTACCTTCCAGCCCCTCTCCTAATCTAATTACAGGGAGTCCCACCTGGCGGGGGGTGCAGAAAGTGGTGGTGGGCCTGATTCCTGTCCTTTCTGTCTAACTCCTTTGAAAAACAGTTTGGCTACCCAGCCCACTTTTATGGATTGGCATCAGCAGAAGCAGATTTCCTTCCACCAGATGTCGCCATTGTCTCAGCCCTGGTCACTTCTCACCAAATCAAGGGAGCTTCGCTCAGCCTGTCAAAGGCTGGCCAATACGAAGAAGCTTCTAGAGGGCTGAATTTGGTAACTTTAGGAAATCAGTTCTATAATTCCTTTCCTTCAATAGTCATAATATATCCAACCTTGGCAAGTTGCTGGATTTACTCCAACTGTTATTTTCATACTGAATTATTTTCTAGCTCACTTCTTTCAAAGTTAAGCATTATTAAAATGTAAGAAAGCCTTCCAATGTTAGCCTATGGAGCTACTGTAGTACAATGGGGAAATGGAAATAGGCAGTTTTTCCCTCACCACTGTATATAAAACATATTTTATAATGTCCCTGATTATTATTATAATGTACCCTACCCTTGGTTCACATTGGGGAGACTTATATGTTATGTTATGTTAAATGAATTTATACAGCGCACGTACACCAGGCGATTTCATGGCGCTCATGAGCAAGAGAGGGGCTGTGACAGTGATGCATTTGACTTACAGATATGCCTGAGTGAAGAGAAATGTTTTAAGTAGTTTCCTGAACTGTGCGTAATAGGCTGTAAGCCTCACTTCCACCGGAAGCAAATTCCAGAGCTGTGGAGCTAATACCGCAAATCTGAGCCCTCCGTGTTTCTTACTTTAAAATACGGGGGGTCAGCAAATTAAGATAGGAGGAGCGTAGTTCTTTAGAGGGGATATAGCGCTGAATCCTGGAAGAGAGGAAGGCAGGGCCATTCCCCGTTAGGGCTTTGAATGAGGTGCATCCCAGTTTAAAGGCACAGCATTTAGCCACCGGGAGCCAGTGAATGCTCTTCAATAGGGTTTTCACGTGATGTCGTATCGGCTGGTAGGCGATAAGTCTGGCTGCGTGATTTTGCACCAGCGCAATCGTTGTAGTTGATCTGCGGGGATGCCAACGTAAAGCGAGTTGGCGTAATCAATACGTGACATTAACAAGGCAAGGATAGTCAGGGTTAGGGCCTCAGTGGTTAAGAATCTGCTGATCTTCCAGATTCTGCGAAGATGGAAGAAGCACGCCGAAACCTCTGAGCTTATCTAGGCCTTCATGAAAAGATCGTTACTAATCATGATCCCTAAACTCTTGACAGAAGTTGCAGGGAGTGGGGGACTACCTAGTGTAGGGGCCACAAATTGGCATTCCATGGGTTTTCTAATCCACCTGTGAGGATGAGCTCAGTTTTGTCTGGGTTTAAGTTCAGTTGGTTGTCGTTCATCCAGGCGCTAATAAAGCTTAGTGTGGACTGGAAGTTGAGAGCTGAAGAGATGGTAAGATTGATATCAAACACCAACTGAAGGTCATCTGCATAGTTAAAAGTGACAACGTTTTGCTCACGCATAGACCAGATCAGGGGGAATAGGTATAGATTGAACAGTAGGGGCGAAAGGGAGGACCCCTGAGGTACCCCACATGCCAATTTCATTTTCTGGGATGAGAAATTTGCCAGGCAAACTGCCTGGAAATGGTTTGTAAAGAAAGGAAGAAATCCACCTCAAAGCCATGCCCTGGTCCCCAGCATTTCTGACATGGTTCATCAGAATATCATGATCCACCATGTCAAAAGTAGCTGACAAATGAATGAGTACCAGGGCCTGGGTAAAGCCTCTGTCCATCCCCCCACTGAGTTCATCCATGACTGCAAGGATGACAGACTCTGTTGAATGTGCCGGCCTTAATTCAGCCTGGTGAGAGTCCAAGAAGTGAGGTAGTTCAATGAAGAAACTCAGGGAGTTTGCCACATGAGCTTCTAGGATTTTCCTGAGATAGGGCAGCAGAGAGATGTGCTGGTAATTACTGAGCACTAATGGATCCAAATTAGTTTTTTCAGGATCGGGATAATCTCAGCACTTTTCAAGGTGTCGGGGTTAATACCAAGTTTTAGCGAGTTGTTGAGAAGTGATAAGGGGGGTCGGGGCAAGCAAAGAAAGCCTCGTGTAAGATATGCAGTGGGCAACAATCAGTGGTGGAGCCAGAGCTAACTTTTTTTAGAAGACTAAAAAAGATTTCCTTTGAAATTGGGGGGATTTGGTTAAGTACAGGTGTACTTTTTCTAGAGGGAAGCAGGCTATAATGGAGAAGGCTGGTGGAATGCTTGTTTTAATCAGAGTAATTTTATTAAAGAAATAAGAATTGAGCGAGTCACATAGAGATTGCATGGGGACAGATTTTGCTCTAACCCTGTCTGGGTTGGTAAGTTTGTTGACTATGAACTTGTTTGCTGAATTAACAATCTTTGTAGAGAAGTATTCCGCCTTAGTCTGGAGAATTGCGTTTTTATAATCTTTGAGCAAAGTGACGTAAGAGGCTCTTTTATCCAAGGAGTAATCATGTCTCCACCTACGTTCGGCTTGCCGTAGTGCAAGTTTTTTAATTTTAACTCGTTGGAGAACCATCGTTGAGCATCGTGGGGATGCAAAGTCTTAATTTTCTTGAAGGGGGCAATGTAATTCTAGCAGATTAAAGCCAAACTGTAATATCCGCTGCCTAAGTGTGCAGAGATTCTTCAGTGGTAGGAGCTGTAGCTGTAAGTATGGAGGAAAATTCGCCCATGTTAGCATGATTACAATTTCTAGCCAGATTATTTTTTATCTGAGCATTTTCCTAGGTGGAATAGTGGATATAACAAATGTGATAAGATGGTGATTCGATCAAGTACAAGGTAAAATAGAAAACTTAGATAGTTCCAAGTTAGAAGTCCATACTTGGTCTCAGGAATGCCCCTTTATGTGAGAGGCTGTCTTCACATGCTGAGTACAATTAATTCCAGTGAGGAGATTGGTGAATTCCGTGCAGTTCACGCTCTCTCTTGCGTCATTAGGCCAGTAATTAAAATCTCTGATTATTAGGAGTCTGGCATGATTTATAGCTAGATAGGAAATCATTTTGCCTAATAGTTGAGGGAAAGTAGGCATGTGGTTAGGGGGTCTATAAAATAGGGCACAGATGAAAGAAGATTGTGGGGATTCAAATTTGAGTATAAGGCTGTCCACAGAAAGGATACCTGTTATCCCTAATGTAGTAAACTGGAGATTCTGATGGATAATGGCAGCCACCCCACCTGTAATTCCAAAGTTGAATTTGGACTTAGTTGTATTTTAAGAGCAGCCTTCAAGGCAGGGCTGGCTTTTAAAATGACCACAGGCACCACAGATGTGCACACTTCAGTCCATTAAATCTACTGGGTCTCTAAACCTACATGACCTACCATGTAGGGACTTAGAGGAAGGTTGTCAGTACCAATTTTAATTACACCTAATTGCCATGTAACTTTTAAACAAATCACTGGCCCTGGGCCTGGTTAGCAGCGCTCAGGGAACAATCAGATTCAGAGAACACCAGTATCAATAAAAAATGGGGGCAGAAAATGGGGAGACAGCTGCAAAAATATCCTATTTCCTCCCAGATGGACTGTGAGGTCCATCTGACATCAGAGCCAGCTGAGGGTCTCCCATTGAAAACTGAGTGGTTCTCAGCACTGTTAATAGTGGTGAGAGGACTGATAATTTCTCATTTGGCAATGGGATACCAACCATATTTTGACAAGTGATGGTCATACAAAACCCAACAAAATGACCCACCCTAGACATTTGACTGAGAATCTGGTTGCTTTCCTATATTCCTGTTCAAGTTGTTAGATGACTCAATGTTGGCAAGTTCCCATGAGTCTGGTACTGCATTACTTTATAAAACATCATAATCTGGTTCGTTGGTCCTGCGGGTTAAAGAAATGTTTACCAAACCTAAAAATTACAGAATGCAATAGTCTGATTAATGAATGGAACACACTAACTTCTAGACAAGGAGTCATCAGGCAGGCCTAGCGTCTTCTGCAATTTCCATGCAAGCCGTTTCTGTTGGTATCCCTTCCATACTACTGCAGTTGGCACCACCCACTGCCCCTACCAGCATTGCCAATGACAATACTGACTGTAGGAAAGTGCCCTTTTTTATAATCACTGCTGCCCCCACAGTTTGCCTCAATGCTGATGGTTATGACTCTGAAAATGCACTGGAGTCTGCTGCTCAAGCTCCAGTGCCAGTGCTCTCTCCCTGAAAATGGTATGTGTAAATTGGTAATCCAAATGAAAAGGGCTTTACCCCCATTATAAGTCCATAGTATATGATACCAGTTTGGCCAGGGCATGCTGGTGAAGGAGTCACCAGGGCTTGCAGGACTATTTGTGCCACCCTCAGTGACCCAAGTAAACTACTGACAGCATGCCTGCCATTGCAGACTGCAGGAATAGTTACAATGCTCCAATTTAACCTTTCCCTCACCATGTGTTACAAAGTCAATGTACTGCTTTTAATATATGTCAGAAAAAAACAACAAAAGAGTGTCCCTTTTACAGGAGGGATGGGAATATGCACGGAGCACAAGGAATCAACAACAGCCCATTTGGTTTGTTTTTAAAGCCCTCACTCACCGACCTGGTCGGTGACTTGCTTCATCATCGGGCCCCACCGGGTGTGACCGAATGCCACCCCGGTGTGCTGCGACGCCAGAATTACTGCGGAGCTGGTCTTGTGAGGAAGGAGGGGCTATGTGATAGGTAACGTGAATAGTGTCAGAAGTGGTGGTTTAAAATTGCCTTGAATGTATCAAAAATTATTTAATAGGTGATCATCAAGGACAAGGTTTAAAAAATGTGATGGTGAACAAGGCCAACTAATTGGATGGTCTTGTACCAATAACATTAAGTGAAAGTGTAGTTGGTCAACATGTTTCAGCCGGTGTGGTATATTAACCTGGCATTCGTCAGGACCTAGAGTGTAAACCCCGGCGGTCTAGGCACGCTAAGGCCCATCCGACCGTGGGCCGTGAAAGTGAAAAATTGTGTCTGTGAAGAAAAAACGAGAGGAGGGCTACACCAGCCGAGGGCGGGGAGCAAACAACCTCAAGTCTCTGAATTTCAGAGACAAAAAATTAAAACTTCACAAGGGATGGTATTACACCCCATAGACCACGGGAGGGGGGGACAGCGCTTTTTGGCACATCGCCCACTACGCCAGTCTCCCGCCGATAAACCTGGTCGGCCCTCGGAACCGGGTCTCGCCGAGATGATGAAGCAAGTCACCGACCAGGTCGGTGAGTGAGGGCTTTAAAAACAAACCAAATGGGCTGTTGTTGATTCCTTGTGCTCCGTGCATATTCCCATCCCTCCTGTAAAAGGGACACTCTTTTGTTGTTTTTTTCTGTTAATCCCTGGGGACTAAGAGTGTTCGCACCTCTCCCTATCTCTCTTTTTGTTGTTAAATTTAATATATGTCAGTCATCCCTAAGGAAGGCCTCCTCAAGCCCAGGAGGCAGGGTGCATTATATCAAAGGTGTGGGTATGTCAGTGCAAGCTTCTATGTTCCTACAGGGGCATTTACCAATAAAGTACACTATAAGTGATAGATGATCTGTAGGATAAAATGGGCTGGCTCCTGGACAAACACCAGGTTGGCAGCTCCATTATAGTGCCACCTAAATATGGCGTATTTGTTATTGAACAATATGCCTTCTCTCCCCTGACATCAACCTCTTATCGAAAGCAATGTGACATGCTCCCAGGTGCCTCCATTAGAGGTCACCCACCTTGTTGTCCCAGCTTCTCTGTGCTATGGCTGGCAGCTGGTGCTTGCTGCCACCAAGACAGGAATCTGGCCTCCTGCCAGGCATGGCGATCACTCCCAGAAGTCAGGAACAAAGGCCTAGGCAGGAAGGAGGTCACACCTCCTCCCTCCCGAGAGGGCTAGTGAAGTGGCACATCAAGCCAGTGAGCTTCAAAGGCTACACCAACTCTGATATGCAGTCAGGACTGACTCCCAAATGAGAAAACAGCCCTCCCCACCGCAGGCACATTTGCACCTGGGCAGGTGGGACATTAAAAGTATCCAAGAGATGTACACTAGCAAGAGGTTAGCCACACCTCAACTCTGGCACCTGCATTGGCTTGCGGGCCCGTTTTCTTGAAAATATGGAGGCGTCATCCCATCTGTGGACTTAAAAGAGCTCTTCAGTGCTCTGTTATTTGGACCCGCTTTTTATCTATTTACTTATGTGGAGCGGGACCACAGCTAGTATGCATTCAAATAGTTGTAAACCTTGGAAAGTGTAACCTAACCGGGTGCAACAATTTTTTTTAACACTCTCAGCATAGAGCTGCGTGCTTCAGCGTCACATGTTACTTTGAGATGGAAATTGTCCTATTTTGCTCATGTTTTTGAGGACTGCCTGAGGACCTTGAAATATTTCACGCATGATCTCATCCCCGTGGAGAAAAGCAATTAGGTCCCTGGATTTTATACCTATTTTTGTTTTGGGAGACTCATCCCTCACTACGTTTCTAAATATTATCTTTCGAAATAAGGTTCAAACTACTGTTATATAGACCCCTTTTTGCACCACATATAAGAAAGCTACTGGATGTTTATGGATGACCATTAACCACCTAATGAATAATTGACCAACTGCACCCTGACGAAGGAACTGTGGGTTTTGGACTCCCCTCCGAAACGCGTGTCGTCGCTTTTCTTCCCTTGTTTTACTTTATGTATTTATGAAATGTACTATGATGTTAGTACGAATTTGTAGAGCACACGTTCACCCTGGGGTTTCTTGGCGCTGTGTACCGCTGGGGAACCCGTCCTGGCTTTCACTGTGAGATGGTCCCTATTGGGCATCCCCAAGGTGAAGCCAGGCATCCCCGGCAGCGAGGGGGCCGTTGTGGAGATTAAGCAAGCTATTGCCCAGAGTTGCAGCGTGGGACCCATGGTTAGCGAGGCACCGAGACGAAATTTATCGAGCCCGCTAACATTGGTTCCATACCCTGCCGCGTCGGGAATTGAACCCTGGTCCCAGGCCGACCTCTGCTTCTGGGTCTGCTGCCTCTAACCAGTAAGCCGCACTTCTCCTAGAATGTCTTGGAGTATGTCTTGGAGTATGATAGTGTCATGTATGATTGTGAGTTGTGTGTCTGGTTATGCTTGAGTGCATTGTTTGAGATATGTATTGAACTTGTTCTTTGGGCTCCAATTATACCACTTGAAAATGAATATATAAACATATTTTTGACAAATAAAAAGATTAATAAGTAATGAATTGTGGGGCAATGTAATGTTGATGATTGAGGTACCACCCGATTATTAATTAAATGTTAAGGATAGGTTTTCTGTTGTTGTTCATTTGTACCCTGCCTTCCTCTCCTTACATGACATGATTCAGGGACCCTCTTTTGTTTCACCTGGAATCCGCATCATCTGCAAATGACCGATTGTCACTACGTTTTTCCCATAGATTAAAATGCAAAAGTTCTGCAGTATTGAATTGCAGTAATTTATTTTTTACCCTAACTCCTTTTATATGTATCTGATCACGTTCATTTTGGTATCTGAATTAAGATAAAAGTACACTTTTTACAAATGGTGTCGAATTTCGATTGAGTTGTGTCAATTTATTTTTGTCCATGTTGGTATACTAGAATACTTAACACATGTTCCTCTAGTAAAGTCTGACTGCTCTTTGCCACACTTCAAGGACTGAGCTAAGGATTTATTACTTCGAATCCAAGGACCATTTTGGGGTCTGTAAGAGTATTGCATTATGAAGCCTGACCAACATCACCACATAATACTCCACCTTCCTACACCCCTGACTGCCATAATACCTGCTAATGATCAGCTCTTCCTTGCCGTCTCTGCAGAAACATTTGAAACTGGTTTTGTTGTGCTAGAACTCAGAGCCAGCACTTGCTTTAGTAGCGCTCTGGTTGGAAGAAATGTGCCCAGCTTACAGGTGCCTAAAGCAGGCCCTGCGAAAATAGTGGAAAAAATACTTTTTGAGATACTGCATGATGACACTCCAGGGGGTGTACCATGGACTTGACCACATTTGTGATTAAGAAGTACAAATCAAGGGTATATTTATCTAGGTTTGTGTTGCTTTGCATGATGCAATGGGGTGCAAAAGCAACACAACCCTTAAGCTGGATTTATCAAGCCATGCATTTTGTTGTTCTGATGTTATCAAGCCACTCAGGGCCTTGCGAGGTGGCCTGCAAGGCCCTGAATGGCTTGATAACATCAGAACAACAAAATACAGCTCAAATGGCTGTGTTCGGTTACTCTGCCCCAGGGAGGCATTGCAAGGGTGAAGCGTATGAATGCATCAGAATGCCACACCTTCCCAGGGGAGGTGTAACGAGGAGAAATATGTTTATTCCTCCTCATTCCTTCCTCTTTCTAAGTGTGCTGCATTCTGCAGCACACACAGAAAGAGGAAAATGCCCCCGGTAATTCTTTTTTGTGCAGGAGAGTGGCCCTTCCTGCACAAAAACAATACTGCTTACAACACAGGCACTCTTGCACCATGGTGCAAGGGTGCCTGTACTGGCGCTATGTAGCACATTCTGCGCCAGCATTGGGAAAAGTGTTGTATTATGGTATTATGCTAGATACAGGGCATTCCTGCCCTTTCCCTGTCACATAGTGCAGCAAGGTGGCTTACTGTGTTACACTGTGTGACATTTTGTTAAATATGCCCCCCAGGTGTTTGATTTTTCTTGAATTGAAAATAAAGGGTACCCTTATGTTGATATCTGATGAGCCCTAGGGAAGATGTAATTTCATGCAAAACGTGTTGGCTTAAAAAAGTGGCCAGTTTCTAACCTCAACTCCTGTTGATGAGATGAGGTTAGAAACTGGCCACTTTTTACCCTGGTAAAACATTCAAAATTAACAATTTATGACTTGTAAAGCTTTGATGGACTAAATAGAACGACAACGTTTTTTAAATGAAAATTGTTAAATTCGTGCCTTCATTGTGGGAGAATTATTTTCCTGCAACATGCACCATGTGGAGATTGTGGTGTAGAGTTAGAGGGCTGCTTTCTGCTTGTAGATCATTATTTTTATTGCTTGCCTTTTGGAAATCCAAGACGACTTACCTAGGTTTGCCACCTTTTCTTAACTGTAATGTGAAAATCATATGCATGAGTTATCAACAGTCAAAACAAGATTAGGGATTCCCAAAAAAAGGAGAAAAAGATCTGCTCTTATTTTCTCTTCTTAGTAAATGGTGTAATTCCAGTTTTTACCTAGCCAAATCAAATTAACCATTTGTTTTTAATTTCTTTACATTGTCAAGGGCAACATCCTTGCTCGGTGTTTTCAGCGTAATATGTGACTTTTCATAAGGCTTCTACATCAGGAAAACATTACTCATGTGTTAGAACTGGGGTCTCTAGTTGGAAGAGATAGGTACCACTGTCCAAATAGGGACCCTTGCTTCTAGTCAGGGTAAGGAGGAACACTCTTCAGATAACCCCTGCTCACCCCCTAGGTAGCTTGGCACAGGCAGTCAGGCTTATCGAAGGTAATGTGCAAAGTGTTTGTACCAACACTCACAGTAACACAGTGAAAACACCACAAACTGACTCCACAATAGTTTAGAAAAATAAAGGTATTTAATCTAAACTACACAAGACCAAAACGACAAAAATCCCACATACACAGTTCAAGAATATGGTTTCAAATGAGTTCTTAAGGTTGCGTTAAAATTGTTCACAGTTGCGTCACACTTTAGCCAACAGTACCTTTAGTTGCGACAAAAGTTCCAAGTGAAAATCTGTAGCGGTGAAAAGCAAGCGATGTGTCACGCCTGAGACCCTGTGGAGGTGATGTGACAACCCCGCTGGACGTAGCGGGCGTGTTGCGGTGACTCCGGTCTGTATGGGGAGGGATGCGATACCTTGCGTGGATTCCGGTGCACAGGTTTCGGTGGAAGCGGCTCGCAAAAGGTACAATTCTACGATCTTCGGGGCGCCGATGATCCCTGGTAAATGTAAATGTAAATGTACAGGAATTTATATAGCGCAAATCACCTACCGGTCTCTAAGCACTTGCTTAGGGAACCCGTCCTGGTATTCCCCTGTGAGATAACCACGGCAGGGTATCCGCAAGGTGAAAGCCAGGCATCCCGCCGCGAGGGGCCATTGTGGAGATTAAGCAAGCTATTGCCCAGAGTCGCAGAGTGTGAACCCGTGAATCGAGTAGGCACCGGAGCGAGAATTGTCGAGTCCATGGACATTTTAGGACTCAAGACCCTGCCGAGCCGGGAATTGAACCCTGGTCCCGGGCTGACCTCTGCTTCCAGGTCTGCCTCCTCTAACCAGTGAGCCACACTTCTCCACTCCGGTGCAGCGACGATGCGCAGCTCAGCGTCGATCTTCTCCTCTCGCGGCCCCTCGATGCGATGGCTCTTGAAGCGACGTGATGCGGTCCGCAAGCAAGCGGTTCGATGATCTCACCCACTGACGACAGGCTCTGCAACGATACTCGCAGTGATGGTAATCTTCCCGCACCGGACTGGTGCATCCCGCAACAAAGGAGGCGCTGCGACGGTCTCGGCCTTCGCGGCAGCAAGAATTTCCTTGCACTGACGGGGATACGCTCCGCAAGCGAACAATGCGTTAAAACTTGCAGAAGGTCTTTAAAATCTTGATTTCCAGCTTCCCAAGCACAGGTACAACTTCCAGAGGCACCACAACTGGCCCAAGCACTCTGGGAAGGACAGAACTCTCTCAGTAGAGTTCACGGAAGCTGGGAGTGAAGACCTTTTGTTCCTGGGACTTCTTAACAGGGAGCCAGCTCTTCCCAGGCCCTTGGAGATTCCTTCAAGCAAGGGGACACAGCAGAAAGCAAAGTCCTTCCCCACTCCTTGGCAGCAAATCAACTGCAGGGCAGTCCAGCAGAGCAACAGCAGGACAGTCTTCCTTTTTCAGTCTTCCAGCTTTCTCCTTGGCAGAGTTTCCTTCTAGATTCCAGGGTGATCTAAATTTCTGTAGTCTAGGATCCTGTACTTATACCCCTAAAAGTATTCGTTCAATTTGTGCAGGAGGGCTGTGAGCCTGGTCTGAACCAGTTCTGGGTGTTCCTTGCGCACTTTGTTTTCCTTGCCTCTCCTTTCCTTTCAGAGAGAAAGGCAGGGTCATCAGCCGCCCAGCAGGAGGTGGAGCCAGCATTGTGGAAGGCAGGCACAGCCTATTCAGGACCAGGTGCTACCCTTTCCCACCACTCTAGATGCAGATGGAGCTATTCAGCCCAGGGATGGCCCATTCAGCATCTGGGAGCCACCCAGCCCCTTTAACTCACAAACCAGATAGTCAATTCACAAACAGGCCAAGGCACACAGAAAGGTCAAACAAGAGAACACAACTTTCTAAAAGTGCTGTTCTCAAACACATGATTTAAAAACAACCTTTCCTAAAAGATGTGTTATTCAATTTTGAGTTTAGGGATACCAGACTTTTATGTCCTACCTTGCTCCTATGGGAAGATATGCTCGTAGCCACTGTAGCCTGCATTCCCCATGATAGCCTATGGGCAAGGTAGCCTTACAATAGTGAAAAACGAAAATGGCTGTCATTCACTACGAGAGCATGCCACCTGCACTAGTACATGCTCTACCTTTCACATACACTGCACCCTGCCCAAGGGGGTACCTTGGGTCTGCCATAGGGGTAACCAATGTGTACAGAAAGGGAAGGGTTGGGCCTGGCCAGTGGGGACGCTGACCAGGAGGACATGGCAGTTCACAGACTGCACACAGGCACTGAGGTGGCAGGCCTGAGACACCATTTTAGGGCTACTCATGTGGGTGGCACAATCAGTGCTGCAGGCCCACTAGTAGCATTTGTATCACCTGCCCTGGCACACTCAGTGCACTTTACTAGGGATTTCTTGGTGATACAAATATGCCAATCATGGATAACCAATTACCATCATAATTTAGACAGGGAGCACTTGCACTTTGACACTGATCAGCAGTGGCAAAGTGCCCAAAGCTTCTAAACCAGCAAAAACGAAACCCAGCACAGCATCAAAAAAAACAGGAGGTAGAGGCAAAAAGACTGGGGAAACCACGCCAAAGATGCCAGGTCAAACATCATGTAATGCAAGAGAATATATAAGAATAGGTAAAACATATTAAATTACACGTAGTCCCAGGGAGTTTTAAAATGAAAAGTAACCCATTGAGTGGAAATAAAATTGGCAAAGCATGTCCCCGGTTATGTTAGCCTAATTCCATTTCCTGGCGCACTTACTCCCTATGAAAGTTGGACGTGTTTGCTGCTAAATAAAGAATAATAAAAAAACCCAAGCAAAATACTTTTCTGTTGGCAACATTCTTTTTATATTTTTTTCAATTTCATTTTAATATGCAAAGCGGGATCTTAACATGCAATGCTGGCATCTGTTCCTAAACTTAGTACAATACATCTTGAAATTCATCATTTAAATCAATGTAACAAACAAATGTTATAAAAAAAATACAAACATAAAGCCTGCTCTAAATGCCCAGAGAAATGAAGCGGATTCACAGCACTTTAAGATGTGCATACAAGCGACCACATGATTATGAAAAATAAGTCAAACAAATTCAAAAGATATTCCATTAACTTCAAGAATGACACAAAAGGTACAATACCATGAAGACATTTCTTTCCCAGCCACTTATTGTTATTTTTATTTGATCAAAGTAAATCTACCCATGCGTACACTAACATATATTCGCTTCCAAGAGACAAACGATCATCCATCATTCTTTCAGTGATGACAAAAGAGGAGCAACGTGGTCATATAGTGAACGGAAAAAAATGGTTATTGGAATAAGAATAAAGAAAGTATGCATTACATGTCAGGTTGAAAAAGAACCTCTTTTATGCAGTGGGCTATCACATTTTTCATATCACCTCCGTAGTAAGTAAAATTGGAGGGTTCTGATTCTGTCCAGATTTTTCAAAATTCTTTGTATACCTCTTATTCAATTGTAGTACAGAAATACTTTAACTTCTAGTTTCAGTTTACTCTTAGAAAATCAGAGACCAATGCCTATTTGATTGTTTTTTTTTAAAGATCTTTTTATTAAACATGATCATCACATATTACAGAATCTGAAAATACAAAGTGGGTACCTGAATATGAAATGGTGTAGTTACTACGGGCCAGATTTAGGTAAATTAGATTTACCGATTTTTAATTACCGAATTTTACCGATTCGGTAATTAAAAATCGGTAAATCTAAAGTGTGGAGATGTAGGTATATCCAGATGTTGAAATACCGAATCTTTAACAATCGGTATTTACCGATTCTGTAAATACAGAATCGGTAACGCCCATTCATTCCTATGGGCTTCAAAGCCCATAGGAATGAATGGGCATTACTGATTCGGTATTTACCCTCTGGCACCCCCAAAACAGACACGGGTGCCATGTGGCAGGCATACCTGCCCTAAGGACAGGTCTGCCTGTCACATGGCATAGGTGTGCATGTACACATGTGCATGCACACCTGAATCGGTATTTTACCATCAAATTGGATTTGATGGTAAAATACCGATTCGTTAATTCCTATAAAATATGATAGAAGGTGCCAACATGCCCACATTGTGACGTGTCTATTGCCCGATGGTGTACAGCGGGTGCGTGGATAGTATGTTTCATATAGAATTTTCAGCTGTAGCAGCCAAAATCTTGCTCGGATTGCTATATCTTGAGAGCTCTGGAGTGTCCCCACCCAATATTCATCCACCGGGTACCCCGGATCATCACTCAGGCTCTCCGTGTGGGACCTATTGGGTCCAGGGAATTATTCAGTAAGTTCAGGCATATATCAATGACACTCCCTTGTGTGGAAGGGGGTCAGGAAGCAAATGATCCTTTAAAGGGGAGGCGTCCGACAGCCCCGTCCCTTCCTGAATATGAACACAGAGAGCATGCCCAAACTGGTAATATTGAAATATTTGGGTGGCAGCCAGGTCACATTCTCGTCTCAATGAGTCAAAGGCAATAAATGCTCCATCCCTCCACACATCACCCAGGTGTTCAATTCCTATCAGTGCCCAATGTGAGAACCCATGTAGGTTGGAAACCTCCGCCAAGCAGTCTATGCCAGAGGGTGGAGGGGGGGGGGGGTCATGGCCGTCAATATATTCTGCCATCCCATGGAAGTCTCGGCCTCCTTTTCACCTTCCTCAATGAAAGACTTCTGTCACAGCAGGCACAACTCCAAAGTAATTGTCCACCACAACATGATTCATGAGAGTAACTAGAGTTTACACCTGGATGGCAGTGACAGTGATATGTGCATCAAAGGTTTAACCCCTAACTCCCAGCACTACTCTTTATGATTCTCTAATGAGCCCCAACTCCCTTCCTGAGATGTGTCCAGGGACTCCAGGCCCCTTCCTTGTGACCCATAACTAAATGATAGAGCTATCTTTTGAGATGTAAAGTGAATCTCTTCCTTGCCTCCAGTGTGTCCACACCCAGCTCATAGGAACGCATCAATACACAATCCATGTGGGGGGACTCCTCTCCTCCTCATATCTCTAGCAAGGAGGACTGGGCTTCGCAAAATGGAATCGAACGTCCTCCATGCAATGTACCGTTGAAGGCACACTCAGTGTACGTTCACAGCACACTTTCAATCCAGGACTGTTCCTCTATGCTTTGTACCCTTACATGTACCCATGCTTTCAGCACACAGTCATTCTGAGTGCACTGTTCAGCGCTGAAGCCTTTCTATATTTAACCAAGGTGTACTCTTTGCAAACATAGACACTGCCAGCATACACTCACTATGTGTGCTGCACAACACTTAGGCATCCATATTGTACTCCACATAAGCACACCTACACTTACCATGTGCTGCCCCTGTTCATGCATTGCACAGCACTACATCTCTCATGTACTGTGTTCCCCCTAGGCATACATACACCCAGCACATGCACTAACCACACATGTACTATAGAGTACTGCTCCATCCTTGTACTGTACCCTTCTCAACTGACGCACAGTCGCTAATCCTGTGAAACATTAAGGAACTTCACTGACTTAGGCCAAGGATGAGTTAAGCAGACAGCAATTAAACTTTTAAAATGGTGAGTGAGCCAGTAGGCCTCATTCCGGTCACACAATGCAGAAAGATTATTTTCACTATTATTGATCACTATACTATATGCTGACACCACCATGCTCCAGCCGCTTAACACCTGGTGAAGGTGGTAGCCTTCTACCACTTTGAGGGTGGCACTTTGGGTGCCCCTCCTTGTTCAACAAGACCGCAATCCATGAGACAGGCCATGAGTGCACAAGCATGATCTGTGTATGCCTATGACAAAAAAGCAGCATTAGAGATCCAGACAACAGTACAGTTGAGTACCGAGGGCAGGGGTAAACGTCTTCTACCATGCAGCGAACTGTTCCATCCCAACAGTAATTTATTCGGTGTCATTTGAAGTATTGTATTCTACTTGTATTATATTGTGAATAGGGGTGGGCAGAACTCATGGAGTTTTACTCCTCAGAATTCCGCCAGTAACCTAAAAACTCCATGGAATTCCACAGAGTTCTAAGAGCGGGAGAATTCTGATCACCATACCAGCTTGTGTAAAGTAAACCAGCTGGTCCCCCACTTCAGACGTCTGGAATGGCTTGCTCTGTTCCCCCTGGGGTGGGAGTGTTGCATAGCATTCCTTTGGCAGTGTGTTATTATGTTGCGCTCGATTCTTACACATTAGCACATTGATAGGGAAGGAACTGTGTTATACCTGGTTTAAGTGGGCATGGCAAGGATGCCCATCAGTTACCCCAAGAGACAAGCACAGCACATTTCTATGTAACAACCCTCACATTTTTACGAGAAAATTCCAGTCAATAACCCATTGATTTTTTACTTCCAATACAGCACCTCCACTTTGATGGCAGTGGACGTTAGTATCTAACACCAATATCACCCACATGAGCTACAGAATTAGGAGTGCCACTCAACTTGGGCATGTGCGTGGTGTCAACTGGCGAAGAAGAGTACCCAGTATCCCGGGCAGTCGAGCATAGGGAAGCTGGAGCTGTCGCGCTGCTCCAGTGGGTAACCATTCTGGGGAGATCAGGAAGATGGTGGGGCCCCCGGCCCGAAACAGGGAAGAAGATGAACTCCTCCTGAGCCCTCTGAAACAGAGGAGAGTCTGATTCAAAGGAGTCCTCACTGCCCGTACAGCTGCTGCCATCTTTATCATCTCATGGGGAAAAGTGCAGCTTTTGTGCAACTGATGGCACAGCAGTCCTGGTGGAGGCCCAGCTCGGCAGATGGTCAGGCTCATATTGGCAGTCAGTTCGTCAACCACAGTCCTGGGGAAAATTAAGAAGGCTTGATAGGAGGGCAGGGAACCCCTCAGTGGCCGTTTTACAGGCTCACTTCAGTTGGGCTTTTCTTGTGGAGAAAAGAGCTTAAGAGGCATACTGGTACTTATGGTTTTCATGCCACATGCCCGAGTCCTGACCTGGCGTAACTGGTGCCAAAAAGAACTATGGGGCATATTACCAAGCCCGCGATAAATGTGTTAGCGACTTTTTAAAGTCGCTAACACATTTTTTTTTATCGCACTATTACCAATACGTCTCTAACCTGAGTTAGAGACGTATTCTTGACGTCATCTATCGCCCCGCGGGCGATAGATAACGCTACTGGGATGCAGGGTGGGCGTTCCCACGTCCAACCACATGTAAACTGTGGTTGGAGGTGGTAACACCCTATTATCAAGGCAGGCGTTGGGAGAAGGAGACCTGCGATATACTCGTTTATCGCAGGTCTCCCAATGCCTGCTTTGATCAGGTGTTAGGCATTAATAACATGGGGGTGTGGATCATAAAGCTGAATCCACCCCCCATATTATCAAGGCACACATTAGCCCGTGAAAACAACGCTTGTTTTCAAGCGCTAATGTTCCCTATTGCCGACTATCACCGGATTTAATTTCGCCTACGTGTTGCGCGTTAATAATTACGCGCTATCACGGCGATTAAATCCGGCGATAGCCGGCGACATGGAAATGTGTGGTGTGCGTTTATTAAGGCACATCTTGTTAATATGCCCCTATGTTTCCCAAAGTGCCCCACGAAAGCTGCCTTGAAATTCGAGCCTGGGCTTGACACCTACACATAAGCATGCCTGAATCGCAACACATAAAGAAATGGACTGGGGCATTCATCAATGCCATTCCTATTTGAGGTAGTTTTTTCTTTGATTTGTAGCATATTTGGCAAAATTAATTTGTTTGGGTGGATGATGGAAGAAGAGTACTTTTGATAGGAAAATGTATTTGAAATGAGACTTGGAGATGGCCCTTCAACCTATTAGCACCCTCCCTCACCCTCTTCTTCTTCCACATCAGAGAGGAAAACCTGCGGTTCATGGCTGACCTGGGAGTTATGGAGCAGGCACATGTTCTCCTTCAAGGCCATTTAGAAGCACAGTGTCTCCCAGCACCAGAAGTGTTCTTTTCTACTTTGCCTGGGGCGCTCTTTACCTTCAAAATAATTAGGGGTGAGCAGGCGTGCTGGTAAACTTCACTCTGCCAGCTGTAGGTGGAGTTTTTTGGCGTACTCTGTGATTCCAAGCAGAGAGCGGAGTGGCAAAACTGGGGGGTGGGAATTTTGTACAGAGACTCCTTGATTTGCCGTGCCCAGGGTCTGACTACTCCCTCTGATCCCAATCAGGCCTACTATCTTTCCACCAACCTTTACCCCACGGAAAACTTCTCGGGTAATTTATGCTATAGGCAACCAAGCCCTAGGGCATCGTTCAGTCAGAATCGTAGCAGACTGGTAAAACAGTACCTTGAGAGATCTAACATAACTCTCTTGGGGGAATTTTATTTTCATCCAGAAAATCCCTCAAGTAGGGACACCCAATGCCTCCTGGAAACTCTGAGATGCTGTGGATTTGCACAGCTGGTTAGAAGCTCCACTCACATAGCGGGGCATACCCTCGATGGTGTATTCTCAAATGATCTCAGGATAAGGGTCGGGCAGCCAATCCCCTTAGCCTGGTTTGACCATTTTGCTGTCCCATTTGACTTACACTTCCAGGCATCAGTGCCGACTGCTTCTAGCTACAGGAAATTGGAGGAAAGAAGGAACTATAGCCTTACAAATAAGGAGGAGCACTCAGACTTCTGTCACAATCTGGAGCCCACTAAGCTTCTTTGTGCCAATTCTGCTGCAGTGGAGCTATCTCAACTACTGACAGCAGCAATGGACTCCCTTGCCCCGGTTAAGAAGCATTATTCAGCAATAATAAAGCCTTTGCCTCCCTGATTTACAGAGAGACGTAGAAAACTTAGACAGGGCTGCCGTAGACAGGAGGGGTTGTGGCTTGCTCACTTAGAACCTCTCTGTAGGGAACGGCATAAACAATGTCTGAAAGATTATAAATTGGCCATTACGGAGGAAAAGAGATTATACTTTTCCAGGCTTACTACATTATGAAATCTTCAAGGGATCGCTTTAAGATCATTAAGATCATTAAGGATGTAGGACGGCAAATATCGGTCTGTAAAATACCAAATCGGTAAATTTACTGAATCAGTAAATACAGATGTAGATGGCACCTTAAACAGTGCCACAGGCCCTTACCGATTCGTTATTTACCACCAAATACTATTGGTGGTAAATAACGAAAACCTGTGTACATGCACATCTGTGCATGTACACCTGTGCCATGTGGCACACAGACATGCCCTAAGGGCATGTATGTGTGTCACATGGCACACAAGCCTGAATCAGGGGTGCAACAGGGTGTCAAAGTGACACCCTGTCCCCCTTGCAAAATCGGTAATTATACAGAATCGGTATTTACCGATTCGGTAATTGACATTGATTCCTATGGGCCTCAAGGCCCATAGGAATGTCCCTGCCAAGATTTTGGAGGCCAATTTAAATCTCCATCTCAGCACATATCTAAAAGACCATACATCCTTGATGGTTCTCAACATGGTTTTAGGAGACACCACAGTATGGAGACAGCCTTGACGGCTGTCTTTAACAACATCTGGACTTAGGTTGATGCAGGCCATACCACTTTTCTTGTGCTATTGGACCTCACCGCAGCCTTTGATACTCTATCTCCCCATGGGCTGGTGGCTTGCCTTAGAGAGATATGTGTTGAGGGCACTGCTTTGGGTCTCCTAGCCTCCTTTCTTAGTGAGCGAGCGCAGAAGGTGAAGATGGGCTAGTTCTATTCAGCCCCTAAACCTTTGCAGTGCGGTGTTCCTCAGGGCTCTTCCTTGAGCCCAACACGTTTCAATATCTATGTGGCTCCGCTTGCAAAAGTGGTGAGATCTTTTGGCCCTGAGGTGTTGTCCTATACGGATGATACCCAAATAATGGTTTCTATTTCACATAGTGTAATAGATTCTGCCCTCAATTTTAGGAGCTGTATGAAGGCAGTCTCCTCTTGGATGGTGGAGAATGTTCTGAAACTGAATGGAGAGAAGACCGAGGTCCTGATTTTTTAGAGTAATCGGGAAATCTGGACTAGTGACTGGTGTTGTCCCTGCCCAGTATCTCATGGGAAGAACTTAAGGGTGATTGTGGACAATGCTCTCTCTCTTGACCTTCAGGTCAACAGGACTGTCTCCACCTGTTTCAGGATCATCAGGATCCTCAGAAAAATCTCTCACTACCTCTCTTTTGAAGCATGCAAGCAGGCCGTCATTGCCTTAGGAATGTCCAGATTGGACTATTGCAATGCCCTTTATCTGGGCATTAATAAAGGCCTTGTTCGTCGCCTGCAGATGGTGCAAAATGCCGCGGCCAAGCTGGTTTTGAAACTTCCTAGACATCATTCAGTCTCGGCATTGATCAAGTTACTGCACTGGCTGCCGATGGACCGTAGGATTCTTTTTAAGATTCTATGCCTGAATCATGAAGCCTTTTATGACTCTGGCCCAGAGGGCATCAAGTCGATTGTCCATCATTATGCTCCTATCAGATCGCTCCAGTCCTCGGATAAAAACGTATTGACAGTTCCCAGGTTTAAGAAGGCTAAATGGGGTGGCAGAGCCTTCTCTACGGCTACGCCCAAACGGTGGAATTCTCTCCCAGAAGAACTTTCTAGTGAGGTGTCCCTTTTTTCGTAAAGCCTTAAAGACCTGGCTTTTTCTAGATACATCAGCCCGAGCATGTTCCCTCTCTCACTGCTTCGTGATACTTTGCATTTAGCCCCTTAACGCCCTTGGGCTAAGTTCACCCTTTACAAAACCAATATTCATTCATTCATTTATTTATTTCAGTGGTGCTCTATGGCATTTTAACATAAAGTAAAGTGTTATTACCATTTCCATTCCTCTGCAGATAGCTGACACCCCATAGTGCATGGCCTTTGGCTGTGTGTGGACATGGGGTTGACTGCAAGCTGCCAATATCCCACAATGCACACCCGAAGGCCATGCATAGTGTGGGGATGGTTGACCCCACCACGCTTTGCCTTTAGACATGCTTGAGGTGGGTTGCCACAGGGCCTTATCTGCAGGCAAGCCCTGTGTCCAACCCCTTCCATGGGCAGCTGAAACCGCACTACACCTGTGCATGTGTTTGATGGTGTGTAGGGGTGTTTAATGTGAGGGTGTAGTTGTGTGTGTCCAGGTCTTAAGTGTCTTGTATGAGACAACCCCACAGACACCCACAACACAAGGTTTTTCTTTTTACTGTGCTACTGTATCATGGTACCTACATGAAAATACACAGAGGCCAAGCTGAGTCCATGCAGTACAGCTGTACCATGGCACTGCAAAAAACACATTCCTTTTGAATCGAACTCCAGAGGGTCCCCTGTGACTCCCAGACAACATCCTTGGGTTCAGGGTACATCTACCCTGACCCCCCTTCTTTTTTTAGCACACATGGACCATGTTCTTGAGTCTTAAAATGATGCTGCATCCTCTTCCTCATTTTGCGGCCAGCCAATCAAACCATGTGTTCTGATCTTGCAGCACCACGGTACTCAGCGAGAGTACTGTGTAGGTAACACTTCATAAAATATCTGTACATTTAGAACCCTAATTTGAAAAAAAACGTATTGAATGGATTTACACCAAATTACATCAAGCACAGTTTCCGAATAAATATCCGTTTTTTTGTCAAATTTGGTGTAATTCCGCTCTAGTGTTTTGGCTGTAACGCTGTTCAAAATTCCTATGGAAAATTATGTTTTTCGACATCTCCCCTTCCCCCACTTAACAGATCACCCCAAAACATTCCAGAAAGGAGCTAAGGTGGAAGAACGTTTTTGGAAATGTTCAATAAAATTTGTCCAACGGTGGCAAAGTTATTGGCAAACAAAAAAAACATTTCGAATGGAAGCCATACATATATACATACAAAGCCAAAAAGAGTTTGAAAACGGAGCAGTGGCTAGAGCTCAACAATGCACTTGATAACAAAAATCCAAAGGCTTTTTGGAAGATAGTAGCTGCTGGTACCTGGGTAATCAATAACCATCTTGAGGAGGTAGTGCAGCCTGATAAGTAGGTTGTCAATTTTGGGGCTCCTTATAGTAAGCGGGACCAAGGAGAGAAGCAGGACAAAGCCAAGGTGAAGGTTTGCACAAAAAAGCAAGCAGCCCCAGTTCCCCTAGAAAGGGGAGAGGCTAATCCTCCCAGGGAGCCTAAATGTTTCACCCTAAGTGAGAAAACACATGCCCTTAAACAAATGAAGAAAGAGAAGGCACCTCAATTGGATGGCGTACTCTTTAACTAATACCTTCCCACACTGACGTTTGCTTCATATTAATACATACGCACAGGTGAGATGGACTTTGGGAGGAGACTTAATGGACAGGATCCCTATCAAACGGGGAGTCAAGCAGGGATGCATACTTGCCCTGACACTTTTTAATCTTTATATCAATGGGGCAGTTGAAATGGCTATCTGAATGCAAACATGATTCACCCATAACTACAGGAATATCCCTCATGATTTGAATGTTCGCGGACAAAACTCTACTTATTTCACAAAGTCCAATGGATCTGCAGGTGGAACTGGATTCCTTTGCTGCATTTTCCAAAAACAGAGTCCTAGAAATAAACCCTTCAAAAAACAAAATGTATGGGAATAAATCCACATAGGTCATTCTTAGGCAGAATGAGGATTGAAAGTTCCCCTATAATCAGGTGACACACTTTGATTACTTAGGCATATGACTGACAGATACTTTGAATTGGTAGATGCTAATGGGGAAGAGTGAAATGGCACTCACTCAGGGAGCACTCTTAATTAGAAGGAAACATAAGGCAACTGCAAGAGGTGGAGTCACCAGCTCTTTAAATCTATAAAGCTGCGACAGTTGTGGCAACTCTTTACGGGGCAGAGATATGGTGGCGTATCAATGCAACTGCCCTTGCACTAGATGAGAACAAATTCATCAGAGGTCTCCATTGTTTACCACAGAGTACTTCTTTGTTCCCCTGAAATTGGATCTAGCACTTAACTGTAGCCATATTGTCCTTCCTAAAGCCACAGACATCCTGGGTGTGGCTGTGGGCAGCTCCGGAGTTAAGTCCCGATAGGGAATCTTTAACAGATGTAGGGGCATATTACCAAGCAATAGCGATAATTATCGCTATTGCTTGGTTAGAGACAAAAATTTACCACTGATCTGCGGCGATTTTTACCGCAATTAAACCTTGGTATTACCAAGGTTTATCGCAAATGCGATAAAGATCGCCGCAAAGCATGAATATCGCTGAAAAGTCAGCTATATTCATGCATTACCAAGCTAATGCTCTTAGCCATGTTATCCACCTCCCATTGGATAACATGGCTAAGAACTGCTCAGGGCAGGTGTTAGCTTTTGGAGATATTTGCGCTTAGCGCGAATATCTCCAAAAGTTGGTAATAGGAGATAGCGATGTTAGCGACTGTTTTCAGTCGCTAACATCTTGGCACGCCCACTTTGCATGTCATTAGTGATAAATATCACTGACATGCAAAGTGGGGCCCAAGATGGTCGCTATCTCCTACTAGCTGTCGCTAACTGGTGTTAGCGACAGCTAGGTAATAGGGAGATCATTTTATCTCCGCTTTCTTGGCTTTTAAAGCCAAAAAAGCGGAGATAAACCCCCTTGATAATATGCCCCATAATCTCCTATGATAGACAAGCCTGCACCCTTAGATTGAAACACATCTAGTAACCGTGTGAATGGCCGAAAATTGGAGATTTGTGGAATAGCCCCGCAGAAGCTGCTAAATGTGCTAAATAGAATCTGAAACAAATATTCTGTGAAAATGTTATATGTGAGTATAAAGAGGGGAGTCCAAAAAGACAGTTTCTAAGGCATAAATGTTCACCCTATTTTGAATCGTACATGGACAGAATCTACCCGCCTTCAGCTAAATGTCTGTAAGTCTAGTTTGAAGTGGCACATTACCCTTAAGATCGTTTCCCTCTGGATGGAACAAAACTAGTGCCTCTCCAGTGCATTGCCCATTCTGTCCGCAGACAGAAGAAATGAAAGACCACTTTTTTTCTATTTTGCTTTACATACACCCCACTGCGGAAGAAATAGATAATTGGAGAATGCAAGCTAGAGGTGCTATGAATTTTAAAAAGTGTTCAGAAGGAGACAACAGTCTTTACAGTATCACAGTACATACAGAAGGCTTGGGATAGGAGTTGGCAGGAAATCTGTAACTTTCTAGGAGTAGAGAATGCATAAACCTCATAGGGGTACATTATAAATACTCATGGTACCATGGGAGTAGATGGAATACTGTAGTTGGTTATTAGATTAGATGGTGTTTGCCGACTGCAGAGTGGCCCAGAACAACGCTTTTCCTATAGTGGTTACTTTGGTTTTACTTTAGTTATTTACTATGCGATTGATGTTTGTCTGTATTTTATTTGGTGTTAACTAACTGATTGTGGATAAGTGAAACTGGTGTGAGTCCCAGGATCCTGAAAGCCTCTTATTGGATAAGACTATTTTAACAACATGATGGACCCTTTTTACCCCATTGTAGGACTTTTAGAGGATTTTGTTTTTAATGACTCTACTTGCCTGAGCAGGAGAATGTGATGTTATGTAGGACCTATATGATATCTATATATGTGACATTGTTTTTGTATATATGAAAATATATTTTATCTTTACTGCACTTTTATGGTCATTTGACCTAAATAAAGTATTACTATTATATACATTCACTGAAAAAAACTTAGGATACAGGGATGTTACAGTTAGGAAATAGAATTTAAAAAAGAAACTTAGAAAATCACTGAAAAATGCAAAGGATAGAGGGATGCCATAGTTAGGATGAGATTTAATTTGTGCATAACCAGTGAAATTCTTGAGTCATTGCTACCTGAATTAACTGTAATTTACACCCCCACAATACACTGGTTATGACCTCACATATTACAACACTCATAACATCCCTGATGACATCTCAAATGACATCACTGATGACAACACTGAAGACAACACTGAAGACATCATCCAGTGAGTGTAAGTGTTTTGTAAGAGTTTATGAATGTTAAACATATATACTAAAGTACTGCAAAAGTTAAATTAGTAGACTAGGTGTACTAATAATGAGTGATACTACTGCTGACATATATTATGTGAGTGGCTCTTTGTGTGTATCTCTGTATGAGTGGGTGTTTGAGTGACTTGGTGTCGGAGTGGGTGTATGAGTGACTGGGTGTCTGAGAGGGTGTGTGAATTGTGGTATGGAGAAAAAGGGGTGTGTGAGCAGCTTTGTGTGTGTGTGAGTGGCTGTATTGGTGAGTGAGTAGGTGTGTAATTGGATCAATGGGTGAATGAGTGACTGTCTAAGTGGCTGTATGGGTGGGTGAGTGGATTTGTGAGTGACAGTAGTGATTGGGTGTCTGAATGGCTGTATGAGTGAGTGACGGGATGTGTAAGTGGCTGTATGGTTGAGAGAGTGGCTGTTTGAGTAGATGTTTGGTTAAGTGAGTTGGTGTAGGAGTGACTGTATTAGCGAATGAGTGTCTGTGTGAATGGCTGTATGTGTGAGTGAGCAGATGCGAGAGTAATTTATGTATGTTTGAATGGGTATGTAAGTTGTTGTGTGAGTGAGTTTGTGTATGGGTGACTGAGTAGCTGTGTTTAGAGACTGAATGGTTGAGTGAGTAGGTATGTTTGTGGCTGTATGGGTGAATTGGTGGGCATGGGAATAGCTGTATGGGTGAGTGAGTGGCTGTGTGAGTGGCTGCATTTGTGAGTTAGTGGGTATGCTATTGGCTATATGGGTGAATGAGTAGTTATCTGTGTGGCTATATGGGTGGTTGAGTGGATGTGTCAATGAGAGTATGGATGTGTGAGTGGGTTTCTGGCCCTATGAGTGAGTGACTAGTGTGTAAGTGGGTGTATGGGGGAGTGACTGGTTGTATGGGTAGCTGTATGGGTGGGTGAATGGTTGTGTGAGTGCCTGTATGGATAAGTGAGTGAGTGAGTTAGTGGTTGTAATGTAATGTAATGTAATGGAATGGACACTTATATAGCGCTTCTACCACTCCAGGGAGTATCTTGGTGCTTGTATGGATAAGTGAGTGTGTGTGTGTGTGAGATTTCCTATATGGGTGAGTGACTGCATGTGTGAGTGGCTGGATAGGTATATGAGTGGGTGTGTGAGTGACTAAATAGGTGAGTGAGTGGGTTCATGGCTGCGTGTAAGGATGAGTGACTAAGTGTATGAATAGTTGTATGGTTGAATGGGTGATTGTGTAAGAGCCTGTGTGAGTGAGTAAGCAGGTATGTGAGTGGCTCTTTGGATGAGTGAGTGGTTTTGTGAGTACTTGAATGGGTCTGTGAGTGGGTATGTGGGTAGTTGTGAGGGTATGTGAGTGGGTGTATGAGAGGTTGGTTAGGGGTGTGAGTGCCATCATGAGTGATGTAATATTTGAGGTGATAAGCAGTTCATTGTTGGGTCGTACGTTATAGTTAGCTCAGGTAACTATAACTACTGAATTCCACTGGTTTTATAGGAGTGAAATCTGGGCCTAACTATAATGTCCCTATACCCATTGATTTTTCTGTTAATTTCTACGTTTTTAATTCTATTTCCTAACTGTAACTTCCCTCTAACCTTTGGTTTTTCAGTAAATGTTTTTTTAAATCTTTAATCCTAACTGTAACCTGTCACCCATGAGAGGGTGTGTGTCAGTGTCTGTGAGGGTCTGTGAGTGTCTGAGTGTGTGAGGGGGGTGTGAGTGCCTGTGTGTGTGGGCTTGTCAGTCAGTTTGTGAGTACCTGTGTGAGTGGATGTATGAGCTCCTGTGTGTTTGTGAGTGGTGCTGTGAGTGCCTGTGTGGGTCTGTGAGTGAGTCTGTAAATGCTTGTGTGAGTGTCTCAGTGGGTGCATGTATGCCTGTGTGGCTCTGTGAGTGGGTCTCTGAGTGCCTGTGTGGGTTTGTAAGTGGATGTGTGAGTGCATGTTTGGATCTGTGAGTGGGTGTGTAAGTACCTGTGTGAGTGTCTGAATGGGTACCTCAGTGTCTGTGTGGCTCTGTGAGTGGGTGTGTGAGTGCCTCTGAGGGTTCGTGGGTAGGTCTGTGAGTGCCTGTGTGGGTCTGTGTGTAATAATGTGGGTATGTGAGTGCCTGTGCATGTTTGTGAGTAGATGTGTGAATGGTGCTATGCATTCGGCCATTTGCATACTCAGCATATTTAAAAGGGAGAATTACAGACTCTGCTCTCACCAGTAGACAATAAGGAAAAAACCACTCATCACAGTCACCACAGATCAAATCAAAATAGATCAACGATGTAGTCACATCCGTTAACGGAGTTCGTGTAATTTTTCAAAATGAAATACGAGAGGAAACAACACAAGAAGTTAGGATTGTTTGTATTTTATTGAAGTGGAGCTTCCACTGGGGTACCTCCTATGTATATATTAGTAAGTGCTTCCTGCTGAAGTTCAATTTTTGTTAAAATGAGCACCAGCACCTGAAAGGAACCTTAGTTTATCCAAGAGTCCCCAGGTTTCCCAAAAACGTGTACCCAACTTGAGTACATTCATCTGGTTAATTAGTAAGTGCCACCTCATTGGGTAAATGTCTATGCATATTCTGCACTACAGCTCTGTAAAGGAGCATGAGGAAATGTTGCCAGTGAACTTGTGTGCTTGTCATTTCGGCAATGTGATTGTTCCTCGAGCATGTTTTTCTTTGATAACATGAATCCTCATCAAGAGAAGCTGACACGATCACAAAGGGGTGAATCTCACTAACAGGGGTATTTCCTCGTAACTAAATGAAGTAAGTGCCTCTTTAATTGGTTGAGATGTCCTAATATTCCTCTGCATCAAAAACGTGTCACCAAAGACAGCTAGGAACATGATTCGGACCCTATTGCTAATCACTTCATCAACATGTGAAAATACAGGAAGCCCTTTGCATACTACTAATAAAATCAGGGAGGTGGGCCACGCGGCCCCCTCTCCAGGCCAATTTGAGCCATGAGGGCCCCATTCCCTGGGGCCTGACTGAAATTGAATGATGGAGCAGGGTCGCGCAGCCCCCCTCCCCAGTTCAATTTTGGCCCACGATCTCTATACCCTGGGGCCTGGCCACATCTCCCTGGGAGCCCTGGAGCCCTCCCAGGGCACCCCAGGTGCTATGGCACCACAGGGGGAGCCTCAAGTGCCAAGTGGTCCTATCCTGCTCCCCGCATCCTGCGAGAGCTGGCATTGCTCTTGCATACAGGAAGCTGCTGGAAATGCAGCTCCCTGTGTGCGTGAGCAATACTTTCAACTCTTTCCCTACCAGCATGTCTGCAGGCAGGGGAATAGATGAAAACTCCACTTCTTGCAAGCAAGAGCGGTTTAACAGCTCCTGTTTACTGGGAGTGGAGTGTTTGCTTTTGCTTGGTAGAGTTGTCACATCTCCTTCTAATCAAAAGCAAACAGCTATTTCCCAAGGAGGGGCACCTTAAGAGATAGCAGGCACTGATCCTGGGGGAGTGGTGTTCCCGAGGGTCATATATGGCTCAAGGAGGCTTTCTTGTGAATGGGTCGGCCGCTGGGAGGTGGAGGTCCCGGGGCCCAAGATAGTCTTTGTGGCCACCTGCATTATTATTGTCATGATCACCAGGGAGGTGGCAGTCCCCAGGGCATAAATAAGCCTTTAAAGGGGGATCCTGTGTGCCCCACTCCATTTTCTTTTCATTTTCTGTGTGCCCCCGGGACTTGGCACACCTGGGGGTGACACAAAAAACAATTGTGGGAGACAAAACTTGTTTGTTTTTTAAAAAAAAGGATTTACACCAAATAACTGAAAGCGTGATATGCAAACCAAAAGCTACCTTTGTACCAAATGCAGTGTAATTCCATCCAGCAGTTTGAGCTGCAGGCATGTCTAAAGACTCTATATTATGTACTGGCAGTCACCAGTAGGTAGTTATAGTTAGAACCAGGTTTCCGTAGGAATTTTTTTTTGACTTGCCTATAACTTTGGTGCCATTTGACAAATCTTCACAAGATTTTCCCCAAAATGTGTGTTGTTTATTCTTGTTGTGCATGTACAGTTTTGAGGTGATCCATCAAGCGGGGGCCAAGAAAAAGAGGGCTCACAAAAAGTGTGTTTGCCATGTTTATTCCCATAGAATCTTTAGAGATGCTTGCAGCCCGAACCACTAGGCCGAATTACAGTGAAGTTTACAGAAAGCTAGATTTTGGTCTGCAGGTTGTGTCTTTTGTTATTCGGTGTAAATCTATTTAGTAGTTGTTGAGAAATTTGAGGACATTCTAATTTGTTTATCTACGATCACAAAGTATTAGCAAATAATGACAAGCTTGTGCAGAGATCTGCAGAGCTCTTATTGGTTGCCAACATTTCAACCAGGAAGTGTTGACAGCCATCTTGGGACTTGGCTTCAGCTGAGCTGAGTCCCACCAAACAATGTGATGAAAATCGAAAAGGGGGCAGGGTAGGAATACCATGACCCCTTAAACTTGGTCTGGGGTCACAGAGGGACACCCCAATGCCAGAAAAGCTTTTTTTAAAGAATTGCTGCAAAATAATGAAATTTGTGAATTTGTAGACCCATGGGTGGGTTGGGTCCCAGGGGCATTTTAATAAAAAAAGGAGAGGGCAGACAAGGCCTACCTCTTGAGGCCCCTTTTGTCCCAGAGTTCACCACTTCCCTGAGGCAAAAAAGAATATATTATATAAAATAATAGAAGGGAGGCTGCCTAGACCCTCCCATGCCCCAAGGGACATCATCTCCTCATGGATATAAACAGATTTGGAAGTAGGAGGGTGGCCGTGCAGCACCCCTCCCCAGCTGATTTTGACCCCTGGCCCACCTCCCAGTTCATGTACGGCTCCTAGGACCATCATCACTCTGGGGCTAGCACATGAGCAACAAAGGTGGGGACCGCACAGCACCCATCCTGGAGCCATGAATGGCCCTGGGGACTCTCACCCCCAAGGACCGGCTCCTGCTATGCCCTGGGGTGCCCACAACCAGGACATAGCTCTTTGCCTTTGATTGGGGGGAAGCTGACAGCTTTGGACAAGTAAAAGAAAACACTCTGCTTCCAGTGGGAAGAAGCTGTCAAAGTGCTACCACCTGTTAGAAGTGGAGGTTTCATCTCTTTCCCTGCCAGCAGACATGCAGGCCTGGAAACACATAGAATTATTGCTCCTACATGGAGGGAGCTGAATTTCCAGCAGCTCCCTGCGTGAAGCAGCAATGCCAGCTCCGGCAGGAGGCGGGGAGCCCACTCAAACTGCGTGTGACTGTGGGGGCCTTGAGGCGCCCCCCACAGTCCTGTACCTGCACACAGGGTGCCGGGTGAACACTAGGGCATCATGAAGACATGGCCAGGCCCTACGGTATGGGGCGCCCTCTGTTTAAATCACCTGGGGAGGGGGCCATGCAGCCTCCCTCCCCATCACATTTCAGCTGGGACCTGGGGGATGGGGTACCTGAGGACAAAATCGGCCCTGAGAGGAGGGCCGCGCAGCCTCTGTGCACTTTTAAATATATGTTTATAAAGCTTGGACCCCAGGGGATGGGGTCCCCAGGGCCAAATTTGGTCAGGGAGGGGGGGCTGTGCAGCCCCCTCTCTCCTTTTAGATCTCTCACTTAGGGGACGGATGGGTGTAGTAGGATGTGGAGAGGGACTGGCCTCTCCTTTCAGACCTCTCTCCCAGAGGACATGTGTGTTTAGTAGGGTGTGGTGATGTCATAAATAATGGAAAATGTCATGGGTGATGTCATATGTGAGGTCATAAGCAGTGCATGGACAGGATGCAACTTATAGTTAGTGTACTGACTAGAACTGCTGAATTTCTATGTTTTTTTTGTCCAAAACTTTAACATTATCACTGGGAAATTCACCTACCTATGACTTTACTTCAACCTTTTGTTTTTCAGTGAATGTCTCTAGTTGGCTGTGGCTTGCACCCTGTCCAAGTAGGGCCTTTATTCTAGTCAGAGGAAGGGGATTACAAACCCAAGGTAACCACTGCTGACCCCCTTGATAGCTTGTCACAAACAGTCAGGCTTATCTCAGAGGCAATCTGCAAAGTATTGGTACAAACACGCACAGTAACAGTGAAAACACTACAAAAGGACACCACACCACATAAAAAAGATAACCAATATTTATTTGCATAAAACAAGACCAAAGTGATAAAAATCCAACATACACAAATCAAGATATCACTTTTAAAAGGTTTAAAATTGTTCACTTCATAGGGAACTATGGAAGCGTCACTTTTATCACAAAGTACCTGGGATGCGTCAAAATCAAAGACAAAAACAAGCTCAGGGGAGATGAGGTGCAGGAAAACCAATGTGATGCATCAATTTCTTGCTCCAAGGTGAGGTCATGTGTCGATTCCTTACTGCAGTGCAGGGGAGGTGATGTGTTGATTCCTTACTGCTAGGGGAGTTGATGCATCAATTCCTTACTGTGAGGGGGGGTGATGCGTCAGTTTCTGTACATGCAGCCTTGTTTCCTTACTGCTGGGCTACATTGATGAAGAACTTGATGCACATTTGCGATGCGTTGAAAATCTGGATGTCCTGGGGTTGATACAGTGGTGGCAAAACAGGCAGACATCACATCAATTTTCCAGCCGCAAGCAGTTGATGCGTCGATTTCTTCAGCCACACACCAGGGCCTGAATTGGAGTCACAGTGGTTGCCCCAAACATCGGAGACATACATGGTGTGCAGGGCTCTAGCTGCAGCAATCGTTTTATCTGCATGTCAGGCGCTATGTTGATTCTTCATCCACACCATGGCGATGCTTTGGTTTTTCAACCACACAGCAAGACTGCAGCAGGAAAAACAGGCTCTGACAGTTGATGTTTTGATTTTTAGGCTTCTTTGCAGTAGAACCACCTTCAAGGACCCAGAACTGGAATTTGCACCACTTGGCAGGTCGGAACTCTCAGCAGAGGAGTTCAGGGGCTGCAGGTGAAGTCTTTGCTGGCTCTGAGACTTCTTAACAGAAGGCAAGCACACAAAAGCCCTTGGAGAACCTTGGCAAGCAGGATGAAGAAAGCAAAGTCCAGTCCTTTCACTGTCCAAGACAGCAGCAAGCAGCAGGCCAGCCAACCACAGCAACAAGCAGAGTGGCAGTTCCCCTCCTACAGCTTCTCTAGCTCTTCTTCTTGGCAGAATCTCCTCTTAGTCCAGAAGTGTTCTCAAGTTATATTGTCACAGCTCCAGTCCTTATGACAGTTTCTGTCTTCGAATTAGGCCAACTTCAAAGGAAACTCTTAGCAGTGAACAAAACCCTGTCTTTCCCTGACCTGGCTCTAGAAACACTAAAGTGGGGTTGCAGACAGCTTTGTGTGAGGACAGGCACAGATCTAGTCAGGTGTCAGTAACAACTCCTCCCACTACTCTAGCTCAGGAAGACCCATCAATCCAGTGATGGGCAATCAGGATATGCAGGGCACAACACAGATCCCTTTGTGTGACTCTCTAAAGTAAATGCACAAACGGCCCAACTGTCAGTCGAAACCAGACGTGGATTCCACAGGCAGGCAAAGGCATCAGATGGTAAAGCATGAAAATGCCCACTTTCTAAAAGTGACATTTTCAGGCATGCAATTTAAAAACCATCTTAACTAAAATATGTATTTTTAAATTGTGTGTTCAGGGACCCCAAACTCTAAATCCCTATCCTTTCCCAATTGAAATCTATGTGATAGATAGTCCTTGCAACAATCATAAACAAAATTGGCAGTATTTCATTGTGAAAAGGTAGCTCCGACCGTCTGAGCTGCCCAGATTTTTCACTTTTTGATCACCGGATTCTTGATCTTTTACTGAGTGAGAGCCTCATAAGCTGGGACTCACCCATGGCAAACTCATGGTAAAATGGCCTGCATGTTTTCTGCCAGTGTACCGCTTGTGAGATAAGGCTGCTACAATGCAGCTGGGATAAGGGGCACCGGGCTGGGTACATGTGGACACATGTGTGTGCACCCATGTAAGGACTGTATGGGGAAGTTTCCTGGAGTGCGCAGCCCAGGAGCTGGGTACAGATAGAGCGGAATAGAAGGAGCTATGCAGAGTTGCGTGGTGACAAGGAATAGGCCTTATAATGTGGGGGACACATATAATGGATAGTCAGTATGCTTTACTGTTTCACTGTAACACTCCGTTATACTCCTATGGCAAAGGAGACCACACAAGGTAGTTTCAGTTACCTTGGGCCTTCAAACTCGAGACATGCATGAAAATACACCTTAATTTGTGTGAAAATAACTATTCTGCCAAGGTCAAATGCCTATCTGTACCTCTTATTGGTCATCCAGAAATGTTGTATTCCTCTGACTCAGCTCAGAACCAGATCCCAGGCCTTGTGTGATCCTGCCCGGCTGGATTAGTTACCTTCCTCCCCAAGCTGTGGCCCCAGGGGCCCAGCTCTTTACTGCATGCATTCTCTAGGTCGGAGGTCTTCTCCCAAGGAGGGAGACATGGGGTAAAGCTGCAGGACATCAATCAGCAGCTGTCACCCGGTGACAGGCACCAGGCCTGCTCCAGGTCCCCGTCAGGATGTTAGCAAGTGGGGAAAGTGAGCTTTTCAGAGACCATGTGGCACGGTACCCCTGGATGGTGCCATCTTGAAGTATCCTAGTGGCCTGTGCAGGAAGAAGGAATCAGGGGCAGAGAGGTGATGTGGCACTGTAGGATAGTGCAGAGGTGCATTCCTGCTAGAACTTGTCCACCCCTCCTTGAAAGATTTTGCACAGGAAGAGGAGCTCTCTCTGGAATGTGCTCTTGCTGAGGAATACTGTTACTGAAGGATGACCCCATGGACAGTTGGAGGGAAGAACCCACTGCCGGCCTCAGAACTCTATACTGTGTCTCTGAGGGAGTCCAGGACTAATGAGGGAAGTCCTGGGTTTCTGCGCAAAACGAGAAGCGCGAAGAGGAAACCAGGAGAAAGGCTGGTGCAGGGAGCCAATGGAACCTGCTCCCTGCAGAGTCAGAAAGAGACTGCTCCCAGTGGCTAGGGCAGGCCAACATGAGTGAAAAGAGGCCAAGATTGTTGAAATCGGCCCAACGAGGGCCGAGAAAGGCCCCTAGGAGGTAGATGACCTTTGACCTATACCGGACCGATGACGAAGCCCGTGTAGCTCCATTAACAGGTTCTGATGTGCCCCTAAGGTGGGTCAGATTAAGATTGAGGTGGGGAGCGCCATCACTCCCCCCCGGGAAGGTGCCTCAGGAGCCTAGGTTCCCAATCCTGGGCCCCAACGAAGATAAAGGTGGGGAGCGAAATCAGGCACCCTGGAAGGTGCCTCAGGAGCCCAGGATCCTAATCCTAGGCCCCAAGAAAGAGGAAGTCGAGGAGTGCCATCACGCTCCTAGTGAAGGTGAACAGGTGCCCAGGAACCAATCCCTGGGCCCCGATGGCTGTAGAGAGGGTGTGGGGGGAGTGCCATCACATATTCCCACATCACCACCAAGCTGACCCCAGTCTGCGCATCTCCCCGCAGGAGCAAGCAGAACAGAGGAGGAGGGGCTGGCTCCCGCAGCAGCATGCAAGTGTGCTTGCTGCCCGGGGAGCCAATGAGAGCTGCAGGAATGGGCTCCCCGAGCTGCTCTCCAATGACTTACTTGCACGGGAGGTACCCGGGTGGGACCGGGCCCCTTTACCCCGAAAGAGTGTAACACAGCGAGAGGCCACCAGCCTAGCCAGTCCTGCTCTCTCTGGGGCAGCGCAGGAGCAGCTGTTTAAGGATACAGCTCCTGACAGAGTGCCTGTTAATTCCCTGCTGGGCCAGGCCGATGCTCAGCAGAAAAACAGATCATAGTTGGCTTGTGGTGACCCGAGAAAAGTTGAGGCCACCACCATTAGGAAGCAAATGTGGGTGGGGGGCTTCAGGAGCTGCACAGATTCCGTCATCACAGAATTGGAAAGTCTCCACCCTAAGTCTCTGGGGACTGTAAGGAAATAAACCCTCAAGAGTTTTTGGGGGTTTACAAAGTGTACCTAATGCTTTAATTGTTGTTCTCCAGCTGGCATAGCTGATGGTTAGGACAACACCAAGGTGTGAGAGGCTTAATAGGAGTGGTCATATTAGCAACAGCCCTTAGGCGGAAAAGGGGGTAATTGCGGAGAGGTGTAGTTTCACTGAGGTGGTCCTTTAGGGAACAGGTTTAACATGCTGTGTGTTGTGCTAAATGTGATATTGTAATATATGTTGCCAGCATCCTTGCCAGGGTGCCTGATTATAATTGCATATCCACTTAATTATAAATGTAATGCCTTCTAGGGGCTGCAACTGACTTGTGTTAATCATGCTAATAGTTATGATAGGTACTCCTCATGCCCAGTCATACTTATATTTATATATTCTTGCTACTGCTTTAGTTAAACAACCAGACTGTCAGCTACTGTGATTTAAGTGTGTGTATTTTATTGTCAGTATTAGGTGCTCTTGGCCAGGGTGATATGTCACTATGGCACTTGTTTCCATTATGAAATACTTGTTGAAATAATGTGGTTGGTAGCCACTTGCTTGGTGCCAGTGGTAAGGGTCCTCACTCCAAGTTATTGTCAACCCGTGGCATTTCAGTGCAAGAAAATGTTTATATATGGGAGTGGTGGTAATATACCCCCCTCCTGTGGGAGGAGGAACTGTTTATGCAATGTCATCAAGAAGCATTTTCATGAGCTTATGTATACTTTTATATTGTTGTGTAGTATTGAGTAGTATGTGTAATAAATTTACTTTTCCTTTTTTTTAACGAAAATGACAGACTGGACAATCATTTATTGAGTGTTCTTTCTGCATATCTGTCAATGGAGATTACTAGCCCACACCACATCTCTTGATTAAGCCTTGGACTGCTCTGCAACGCTACTCTCTGAAAATCAAGCGCACCAGTGGGACTTTTGGTTCCCAGTGAAGGACAAACATAGCCCCATTACTTGTGCAGGCCTCACAAATAATGCCTAGTTTTCTAACATTCACGTGAAACACATGTACGAACTTTCACATATACTGCACCCAACCAATGGGGCTACTTTGGGCCTACCTTAGGCATGCCTTGTATGTAGTAAAAGGGAAGGTTAAGGCTGGGCAAGAGGGTGCACTTGCCAGGTCGACATGGCAGTTTAAAAGTACACTTACAGACACTGAGACATGTTTGCAGGGCTAATCATGTGAGTGGCACAATCAGTGCTGCAGGCCCACTAGTAGAATTTGATTTACAGTTCCTGGGCACATACAGTGTGCTTTATTCGGGTCTAATCAGTAAATCAAATATGCCAATTATGGATAATCAATCACAATCATAATTTACACAGGGAGCACTTGCACTTTAGCACTGATCAGCAGTGGTAAAGTACCCAGAGTTGTAAAACCAGCAAAACGCAATGCAGCACACAAACAATAACAGGAGGCCGGAAGCAAAAATGGCAAGGGAAAAACATGCCAAAGATGCTAGGTCTAACATATATACATGTGTGTGTGTGAGAGAGAGTATATGTGTATGCGTATGTGTATATATCCATATCTATCTATCTATCTATCTATCTATCTATCTATCTATCTATCTATCTATCTATCTATCTATCTATCTATCTATCTATCTATCTATCTATCTATCTATCTATCTATCTATCTATCTATCTATCTATCTATCTATCTATCTATTTATCTATCTATCTATATACTCACTGAAAAAACAGGGACTGTATAGTTAGCCTGTCATTTCACTCGTACAAAACCAGTGAAATCCAGCAGTTATAGTTAGGTGACTATAACTTGTGCCGCCGCAATGCACTGCTTATGACCTCACATATTACATCACTCATGACATGGTCAGTGACATCACTCATGATATCTCAAATGACATCCCTGATGACATCATCCAGTGACTGTGAGTGTTTTTAAAATGTTTATGAATGTTAAATATATATATCAAGTTGTATTGATGAATCAGAGGGTGTTTGAGTGCCTGTATGGATGATTCAGTGGGTGCGTGACTGTCTGTATAAGTAAGTGTTTAGGTGTCGCCCTGAATTTATGGGTGAGTGACTAGGTTTTGAGAAGGTTTGCATCAGTCTGTCAGATGGTGTGTAAGTGGCTGTATTGTTTGATGAGTAGGTATGTGAGTGGCTGCATGGTTGATTGATTGGTTGTCTGAGTACATGCATGGGTGTATGAGTGTGTGTGGGTGGTGAGAGCGCAGGTGACTGCCTGCATTGATGAGTAAGTGGGTGAGTCAGTGGCTGTATGGTTAGCGAGTGCATAATTTAGGGGCTGTATAGGGGAGTGAGTGTGTGTAGGGCTGTGTCAGTGAGTGAATTGATGTGTCAGTGGCATATGGATGAGCAAATGGATATGTGAAAGGTAGTATAGGTGAGTGTTGGAGTTTATGAGTGACTGTATGTGTGAGTGAGGGATTGTGATAGTTGCTGTATGTGTGAGTGTGTGTATAACTGTATAAGTAAATGGCTGTGTGATTTACTTATAGGTGAGTGGATAGGTGTGTGAGTAGCTCTATGAGTGACTGTGGCTGTTTGAGTTTATGAGTGGGCATATCAGTGGCTTTATTAGTGACTGAGTTGGTGTGTGAGTGGCTGTATGGGTGATGAGAGGATGTGTGTGTAGACCAATGAATTAGTGAGTGGATGTGTAAGTACTGGTATGGTTGTGCCAATGGTTTTGAGAATGTTAGTGTGGTAGTTGGAGTGGGTGTATGGGGATGTGAGTGGATGCGTCAGAGATTCTGTGGGTGAAGTTATCAGTGATGTCATCAGTGATATCATTTAAGTTGTCATCAGTGATGTCATCATTGATGTCACTGACCATGTCATGAGTGATGTAATATGTGAGCACATAAGCAGTGCATTGTGACGGTGTAAGTTATAGTGAGGTCAACTAACTTTAACTGCTAAATGTCACAGTTTTTTTTCAAGTAAAATGTAAGCCTAACTATAATGCCCCTGTAACCTTTCTATTTTTCAGAGAATTTCTAAGGTTATTTTTAATTCTATTTCTTAACTATAATGTCCCTGTAACCATTGTTTTTTTCAGAGAATTTCTATGGGTTTTTAACTAGTTGTCACATATGCATAGAGGTGGAGAAAGGGGGCAAGGTTTCTGACCAGCTCTCAGGAATCTGCTATGTAGGACATACAGGAGGTACCAGGTGGGCTTCTTGGCCACTAAGGTCCCTCATGAGTAAAGTAAACTTCATCCCTCAACCAGTAGTGTACCAGGAGCCATGTTTGCAGAGTGGTGGAGAAAGGGGGAGAGGTCTTGTTCAATAAAAAAGGGAGGGGGCCAGGCTGCCCCCTCAGGGCTGATTTAGCCCAAGGACCCAATGCCACAGGGCCAGGCATTAATATTTATTTATTTATTATTGGGAGAGTGCTACGGGGCCCCCTTCCCCATGCCACTTTTGGCCCTGGGACCCCATCCCTGGGGGCTTGGCTTCTCAATTGGGACTGTGATGGGAGCCTCAAGGGGGTTCTCCAGGACATTTCTGGAGCTGACTCTGGGGGTGATAGTTCCCAGGGCCATGTAGGGCCCCCCTCCTTTATTCAAATTTACCCCAGGGAGGTGGTGGTCTCCATGACCAGTGGTTCACAACAGACCCCCTTAATTATTGTACGTGTGCCCCAGTGAGGTAGCAGTCCCCGGGGCAGCGGGGGAAGGCCACTTAATGAATATATATAAATATATATATATATATATATATATATATTTATATATATATATATATATAAACTCAGAGGAGTCACGTGTTGGATAAAAATATATATATATATATATGTGTATATATATATATATATATATATACATATATATATATTACCTACTGGCAGTCGCCAGTAGGTAGTTATAGTTAGGACCTAGTTTCCAAAGGAAATCCGCAACATTCTATTGGGAATAACGTTGGTGCCGGTTGATGAATCTTCGCAAATTTCTGAAGGAAGATGGCCCGCTCCCCTCTGCTCCTTCCCTGAAAATTTTGGGGGGATTCGTCAAGTGGGGGTTGAGAAAAAAGGGGGGTCCCAAAACGTGCTTTTCCCATGCTATTTTCTATAGGACGATTAGACACGGCTACAGCCCAAACGGCAGAACGGAATTACACCAAATTTGGAAGAGAGGTAGAGTTTGGTTCGCAGATTACCCTTTTGCTTAAATGGTGTAAATCCCTCCAGTAGTTCCTGAGAAAATCAAAAGAAAAAAAAGATATATATCTATAAGCTCGCACCATACGCGCACGGGTCCGCGTACCGTGTGCGCACCGTACGCGTACCGTACGCAGACGTACGCGGACCTTCGCATGCGCGAGCTGCATGCTGATTGGCTGCCAATGTCTGTCAAAACTCCAAAACAGATTGTTGGCAGCCATCTTGTGCCTCGGTAGACTGGGACACAAGAAAGCAGAAAAACAAACCTGTAGAACTCAAAAAGGGGGCAGGGCAGAAGCACCCTGACCCCTAGGCCTGCTCAGACGGTCCCACAAGGACCCCATGGCAAAAAAATATATATATTTGTTTTCAATAAATCGCAGGGTGCGCATACCGTGCGCGCACGGGTCCACGTACGCACGGGTACGGTACGCGTACGGTGCGCGTACCTTTCCGAGAAAGCTGCATGCTCATTGGCTGTCAACACTCCAAACCAAGAAGTGTTGGCAGCCATTTTGTGCTCAGTAGACCGAGGCACAAGAAAGCAGAAAAACAAACATGTAGAACCCAAAAAGGGAGCAGGGTAGAAACACCCTGACCCCTAGGCCTGCCAACGTGGTCCCACAAGGACAACCAATGCCCATATTTGTTTTTTTAAACCCAGTATGTTTTTTAAAAAATTACCCCCCATGGGGACCAAATCGCGGGGGCATAGTGATAAAGAAGTGTGGGGCGTGCCCAATTCCCCCCACACTGCCCCGGGGACCGCCGCCCTCTGGGGCAAAGCAACTCAGCCCCCTGATGCATACTGGAGGCTCCTGGTGGGCTAGTTGGCCCCAGGGACCCCCAGTATGCAAGGGGAATTAGTTCCCCTTCTGCAAAATGCGCCAGGGGGCTGCCTTGCAGAGAGGTGTAAAAAGGGGCATGGCCTCATTACACCTCTCTGCAATAAAGCCCCCTGGCGCATACTGGAGGTTCTAGGTGGGCTACTTGGCCCCCAGGGACCCCCAGTATGCAAGGGGAATTAGGTGCCCCTCTGCAAACACACCCGGGGACTGCATTGCAGAGAGGTTTAAAAAAGGGTGTGGCCTCATTACACCTCTCTGCAGTGCAGCCCACTGGTGCATACTGGAGATTCCAGGTAGGCTAGTTGGCCCCCAGGGACCCCTAGAATGCAAGGGGAATTAATTCCCCCTCTGCAAACGCGCCCGGGGGCTGCGTCTCAGAGAGGTGTAAAAAAGGGTGTGGCCTCATTACACCTCTCTGCAATGCAGCCCCCAGGCGCATACTGGAGGTTCCAGGTGGGCTAGTTGGCCCTCAGGGACCACCAGTATGCAAGGGGAATTAGTTCCCCCTCTGTAAACACGCCAGGGGGCTGCGTTGCAGAGAGGTGTAAAAACATTTTTTTTTCAATTTATATTAAAAATATGTAATGTAATTTAACAAATAATATATCTAAAAATAAATAATTTATAATAATGTAGTAAATCAGTATAAAAAATTTAACAATTATTACATTTAAAAATTATCATTTACAAAACCATTGAAATTCACTGAAAAAAACATAGGTTTCAGCCACGTTATAGTTAGGAATTACCATTTAAAAAACGTTTGAAATTCACTGAAAAAAACACAGGTTTCAGCCACGTAATAGTTAAGAATTAGCATTTAAAAAACCTTGCAAATTCACTGAAAAAAACATTGGTTTCACACACGTTATAGTTAGGAATTAGCAATTTAAAAACCTTTGATATTCACTGAAAAAACTATAGGTTTCACACCAGTTATAGTAAGCTGGTCACTTTACTCATACAAAACCTTTGAAATTCCCCCGTTATAGTTAGTTCAGCTAACTATAACTTGCGCGCCCGCAATGCACTGTTGATTACGTCACATATTACATCACTCATGACATGGTCAGTGACATCACTCATGACATCACTGATGACATCTCAAATAACATCACTGATGACATCATCCTTGTGAAAGAGTGGCAGACCTCCTCTCACTCTAATATAACCTTTGATACACACATTCAAAAATAGAAACAAAAATGTTCAAGAAAATGGAGATACCAATACAAGTTACAACAACCTATTCCAACATCTTCTTCCACATCCACTCATTCACCAACAGTTCTATATAGTCACTCATGTACTCAATCATCATATGTACTCATACACCTATACATCCTGTTACACACCGATATTCATCCATAGAGTTACTTACACATACTGACTCTCTTAAACGATCACTTATAGAAACACATATTAGTTATACAGGAACTCTTCAAATCTCTAACTCACATATATACTCACTTATATACACCAATACTCACATATAGTAGTTTAAGACATATGTACTTAGTCATAAAGACAGTATTGAGACAGTCATTCACTCACTAACACACCTATACACACACTCATCCACACATACAGTCTGGAACACATGCTGTCTTCAAAACACATATAAACAGTGAGTCACTCATTAATGCACCTATGTGCTAAGTAATATCCCCCAACAAACCATATAAACACTCAGACACTCATAATGATACTCAACAAACCAACTAATCCATACTAATATAACAAAGAAAGAGCCCAAACATTTGAGGCGGGTAATCTCAGGAACCACAGCACCAATCACAACACCCAATACAGCGTTGGAAAGGGCAGTTGCAGCAGAAGGACATTGGCTATGCAGACGCCCACCATATACATTTAAAAGGTAAAAGAACCATGCCAGCAAAGTAGTCCCTTGTTGGCGTGTCTGCGTTGTGCTGTGGGCGTGTGCTGGGGGCATGACAAACGCTGGGGGCCCTTCATGCCATGTCTCATATTGTGTGCTAATCCCACCCTGCTCCCTTTAAATACCCCTGCACCGCATAATCATAACCTCCCCTTACTCCTTAAAATACCCCAACATCCTTAAACACTAACCCATCTTAACCCTATAAATATACCCTGTACCCCAAAACCCAAACCTATCCCTAAACCCTAAAAATACCCCTGTACCCCAAAACCCAAACCTACCCCTGAACCCTAAAATACCCCTGTACCTCAAAACTAGCCCCGAACCCTTAAAATACCCCTGTACCCCAAACCTACCCCTGAACCCTAAAAATACCTCTGTACCCGAAAACCCAAACCTAGCCCTGAACCCTAAATATAACACTGTACCCAAAACCCCAAACCTACCCCTGAACCCTAAAATACCCCGGTACCCCAAAACCAAAACCTAGCCCTGAACCCTAAAAATACCCCTGTACCCCAAAACCCAAACCTAGCCCTGAACCCTTAAAATACCCCTCTACCCCAAAACCCAAACCTACCCATGAACCCTAAAAATACCCCTGTACCCCAAAACCCAAACCTAGCCCTGAACCCTAAAAATACCCCTGTACCCCAAAACCCACACCTATCTCTAAACCCTAAAACTACCCCTGTACCCGTAACCCAAAACTATATCTGAACCCTTAAAATACCCAAACTCCCCAAAACATATGCCTCAGTACCCCAAAACATATACCCCTATACCCATACTTACCTTATCTAAACATTAAAAAAAACATGCTTTTACGATTCATGCATTTTCAACGAATTTCGTTGTAAATGTATGCATGGTAAAAGCATATAAAATGTAAAGCCATGCGTTATAACGGCATTGCGCAGTCATGGTACTTTCGTAATGAAAGTATGCAGAGTGATGGTATGCGGAAAGGAAGTTGCGGAATAATGGGTGTTTACCCTCCCCCGGTATGTACATTGGTGGCACGGCGGCCCACATCTCCGGCAACATACTCATATTTTTTCACCACCCATTTGAAAAATGCACAGGTCTCTCTCATTGATGGCCAGCACCGACATACACTTTTAGACACACTTCCCGCCACAAGTTCTAGAATTGCGAACTTTAGAGCTGGGGAGCTACGTTCGAATCTCGGCATCAGCTCAACATCCTGTGATTCCAGGCAAATCGCTTTGTCTCCCTGTGGCTACCACAAATGAATGTGTTCTTCTGTAATGTAAATTGTGCTCATGCCATGTTGTCGAGTTCGCGCTATATAATATTGCAAGGAAAAATAAAGTAGGGAAACTCGAGTTCACACAATACTGAACATGCACTCTTAAGTGCATCAGCAGTGCACTGTGAATCGGAGTGTTTCACAGGCCTGTCACAGATATGAAATGCTATCAAAACGAAATCCTACAAAACAATATACTACTGGCAGGCAGCAATTTATACCCGGACAACGTCGGGACGGGCTGCTAGTAACCTATATAGACACTCTTGTAGCTACTCACCAACCCATGCAGCCACTTATTCAAAACATGTATGAGACTGATACATATATTTACATATTTAAACATTACACACTAACCCATGTATTCACTAAGATACAATTTATCAGTCAGTTATACAATCAATTTTAAAAAAAGCCATCTATTTAGACACTTAGGGGCCGATTCCGATTCAGGAAAAACCGCTCCGAATAGCGGTTCGGAGCGTTTTTCCCGTACGAATCGTACCCTGCAACGTCCCCCGTACGTACGACGAAGTACTATTCGTACCAGGAGCCGTACTCCATACGAGTCGTACAGAGACCATACGAATCAAATCCCTGTCCGAATCTCCCTAGGAACCCGCTGTACGCGACATCTGTATGGTTCGCGGCTGGTTTTTAGCAAGTACGATACGTGTCGGGTACGCACCGTACGACCCTTTTTCTACGGGAGCTGAAAACAGCCGTAAAAGCAGGGTTCGCACCGAAACAGGTATGGAACGGCCCCCCGAGTACCGTCCGTACCCCCCATGATCGCAGGGGCACACACCGTACCCCTGCAATTATGGGGTGTATGGACCGTACCCCATGTATGATGGGTGTGCGCAACGTACCCCATGTATGATAGGTGTACGCACCGTACCCCATGTATGATGGGTGTACGCACCGTACCCCATGTACGATGGGTGTACGGTGCGTAGACCCATCGTACATGGGGTACGGTCCATACACCCCATGATTGCAGGGGTACAGTGCATACCCCTGCGATCATGGGGTGTAAGACCGTACAGTGTGTATGTGTTTGTGTGCTTTTCCGTACGACTCGTCCTTACCTAACGTAGACCGTACGAATCGCGTCCTCAAATCCTGGTCCGGATCATACTCGCCGGGTCGTATGGCATGTATACGAGTCGTACGACATGTGTATGAGTCGTACGGTTCACGGTTTCAGCCTTGCAATGCGTACAGATCGCAACGTTTCGGACGGATTCACGGAATACGGATCGTCCTACGCGACTCGGACTTATGGGTACGATTCGTACCGAGAGGGCTCCGGATACAAATCGTACAGACTTTTTTTTCCCGAATCGGAATCGACCCCCTACTTGCCCATTTATTCTTCCATCGACCACTTTAGATCTACATATATAAAAAATAATTATTTTTCAAAAAGACACACATCCACTGGATGATGTCATCACTAATGTCATTTGAGATGTCATCAGTGATGTCATGAGTGATGTCACTGACCATGTCATGAGTGATGTAATATGTGACATCTTCAGAAGCACATTGCGGGCGCGCGAGTTATAGTTAGCTGAACTAACTATAACGGGGGAATTTCAAAGGTTTTGTATGAGTAAAATGACCAGCTAACTATAACTGGTGTGAAACCTATGCTTTTTTCAGTGAATTTCAAAGGTTTTTAAAATGCTAATTCCTAACTATAACGTGTGTGTAACCTATAGTTTTTTCAGTGAATATATATATATATATATATACACACATACATATATATGTACTGCAAAACTCTAATATGTGTTAAGCTGTATAAATCAAGGGGAAATGTATCAAGAAGTGAAAAATGTGCAGATTGTGTAAGTGTGTACAGAACACTATTAATACTGCAACTTTCTTCTCACTTTTTTCGCATAGGTTCAGCCCATACGAGTGGTATGATGCCCACCCATGCAACCCTGGCTCAGACATTGTGGAAAATAACTTCACCCTCCTGAACAGTTTCTGGTTTGCTGTTGGAGCTCTGATGCAGCAAGGTAACGCACCTGCAGAAATATGGCTGGACCATCATTATGCTTCTGCATGTTTTTTCCCTTCTCTCCTGTTCTCCCCCTTCTCGCTTGACTCCCAACTCCTGTGTCTTTCGTCCAACAGCCGTCAGTTTGCTTTTTACAATACAAGCTTGAGAAACCATTGCTGTGCTTGTCAGAGGTATGCCTTCAGCAAGAAGAAAGATGTTCTCTACTCACCTCTTTTCACAGCGCAATGGAGCACAGACAAGAGCTTTCTCACAGTCTGCTGTCAAGGGCTGTTACTGGGTTTCAAACAAGTCTGACACAATTACTGAACTGCTTGTCAACACAAACACTGAAAACGCTTGTCTCCCTCTTTGACAAGAAAAGCAGTTTATGTGCAGTTATGTTAAGATCAATGTTCGTTGACAGATTTTATTGCTGGAGGTATCCAGCCATTCTCTTTATTGGCGCATTGTGCAGAACAACACCGGCACTGAGCTAGTGTTGGAATTCATTGTTCATTTTTGTGACACATCACAGTGAATGAAGGCATTGGGGTTTTAGCCCCAGTTACATGTTGTGCGAACCTGTGTGGAATTCTACTCCAACAGTTATCAATGATCCTGTGGCTCTAATTTATGGCATTTTAGCATAGCGCAGCACAGCAAGGCACCTTGCTGTGCTGCCCTACGCCAAAGGGAAAGCGCAGGAATGCACTGCATTTAAGCAATACCGTGCATTCCTGTCCTTTCTCCCTGCACTGGCGCTGTTTTGGCAGCCTAGCGTCAAACATGGTCCTTGGGTGCCCCTGTTGCACGCAGGATTGTTTTTGTGCAGGACGGGAAACCTTCCTGCACAAAAACAATCCTGAGAGGTGTTTTTCTCTTTCTATGTGTGCTGTAAAACGCCCCACACATAGAAAGACGAAAAAAAGGAGAAATACACATATTTCTCCTAGTTATGCTCCACCTCAGGAGGTGTATGGATTTGGTGCTTGCCCAGGTTGACATGATTTTGTAATTCTTTTACAGTGTCAAAATCCATGGGTGTTGCATTGGTAAACCCACTGCAACACCAAGGAAATGCCTCCCGGGTGCAGAGTAAGGTGATACAGCAGTGTTGCCTTCCTCAAGATTTATGAGGCTACTCAAAGGCACCAATGTGGCTTTGCATGACTTCATAAATCGGATTAAGAGCCCTGTGGCATTCATGTACCACTTTACTTCATGCAAACGTGATGCAGGGCTCTCATAAATGAGCCCCTCTGTTCCCACACCTTGATTTTCTGGGTGTGGGAACAGCAGATTCGACTTCATCAGCCCTCAAATTTTGCTTGTAAGATTGCTTAGGGAATGTGCTGCATTAACCCCTTCGCTGCTGATGACGAGCTCAGCTCGTCATCAGCTACGGCGCTCGTATGCTGCTGACAAGCTGAGCTCGTCATGTAACGCAGTATTTTAAAAAACGCCGCACACAGCGGGAAAAGCCGCCGCAGCGATGCAGTTGAAGCCAGGACTCATTACCCTTTATCAGACAGCTTTCTGACATGGCATGGGGGTATGTAATACGCACCTTGCATGCAGCATCATGGAGGTCTAGTCTGTTGCTTTGGTCTTCCGTTGTGCATACCAATGGGTGAATAATACAAAGATGTTGTGAAATTTACATGATTCTGTGCACCAGTGCTCACTGTTCTAATCAGAGATAACCCATTTGGCACAATTCAACGTTGAGCTTCTCAGTACTACTCCTTAAAATACCAATTGGCAAAAGACGTCTCAAAATCTCTGAAACTCGTTGCATCATAATGAGCACTGCTAGCTGCAGCAGGCATTGTGTTGTGCATTTCTTGCCCAAATATATGAGCCGACCAGGGAACCGGCATGAAATGTAAGATTCCTAATCCACGTGTTGACTGCACACAAAATAAGCAAGCAGTAGCATCCGGCATCACTTGCCGGTGAGGGGGCGGGTGCCGGGGGCACGCAGGGATGGGGACGTCATGAGGGGGGGAAGGTCACGGAGCGAGGTGAGGTCATAATTTTTTTAAAATTAAAAAACACTAAAAATTTTACCCTCCCGCTATCCAACGTTTTCCCTACTGTTGCACTCTCTGGAGTGGGAATAGTAATTTTTACCCCTACGCTATCCAATGCTTTCCCTACTGTTGCACTTTCTAGAGTGGGAATAGTAATTTTTACCCCTAAGCTATCCAACACTTTCCCTACTGTTGCACTCACTGGAGTGGGAATAGTAATGTTTACCCTCCCTCTATCCAACGTCTTCCCTACTGTTGCACTCTTTGGAGTTCAAATAATAATTTTTACCCCTATGCTATCCAATGCTTTCCCTACTGTTGCACTCTCTGGAGTGGGAATAGTAATTTTTACCCTCCCACTATCCAACGTTTTCCCTACTGTTGCACTCTCTGGTGTGGGAATAGTAATTTTTACCCCTATGCTATGCAATGCTTTCCCTACTGTTGCACTTTCTGGAGTGGGAATAGTAATTTTTACCCCTACGCTATCCAACACTTTCCCTACTGTTGCACTCACTGGAGTGTGGATAATAATTTTTACCCCTACGCTATCCAACGCTTCCTCTACTGTTGCACTCACTGGAGCAGTAATAGTAAATTTTACCCTTTCCGCTATCCTACGGTAAAAATATTTTATGTATTAATAAATCAATTTGTATTTGTTTTTAAATTACATTATTTATTAATTTTGAGGTTATTTCAGTATTTTAAGTATGTTTAAGGTAATTATATTGATTATTTCATTAATTTTAATTACTTTAAAGCATTTTAAAAAATTCGATATTTTGACTAACTATATTTTTTACATCTATATTTTTGATTCGATATTTTTGTACTTACCTGCTTGGAGATAGGAAGTCGATATTTTGGCATTCTATATTTTTTACTCGATATTATGGTAGTTCTGTATTTTTGTTATTAATATTGTTTCAGTGATCCATGGAGAAGGGCAGAGTGCGCGTGACTTGTTTGGAGAGGGCCGACCAAACAGTCTTTGCGCACTCAGGAGTGAACCAACCACTGCTCCCCTCCCCTCCTCAAAGAGCAAAGCAGCCCCGCCCACCCACCGGCCCACAATGTGCAAAGCAAACATAAAATGGTAATACCTAACGTTATTACTATTTTATGTTTTGGCTTGCTTGCAATTCACAGTGCTGAATAGTGTAACTATTGCCAGTCAAATGGCTTTTTTTTGCAAAGGAAATAATTTTTCTACAGTCACTAAACCGAGAGGGTAAGTGAAAATAGTTGATCCTCCCGGACTGTGAGAAAAGGTGTGTGTTCCACTGAGATTAAGGACAAATTACTTCAAGAAATCACTTTGATTGATTATTTGAAAATAAGGCACACAGGAGATAACCAGATGTCTCAACCAAGAGCTATTTTTAAGTTATGACCCCTCACCCCCACCCCCCAGCAGGTAGGAACTGATTATGTACTAGCTTATGGTTTTACTCAAATAGTTATAGAGACTGTTGATATACTTTTCTTGTCCCCATTTTAAATATGTATCATTTATGCTTGGCAATGAAAGGTCAACATTTCTTGTACAAAGCAGCAAAAGAAATGTAACCGGCAACACAGAGCTATACAATCAACATGAGGCACATAGGAAACAACACAAAAGGTCTCTGCCCTTAACTGCTTTAGAACTCTATTGCCCAACTTGCAAAACAAAACTGGAGACTGTAGAATTAGCTGCCGACTGTTATTCCTCAATCAATTACTTTAGAGTTTCTGTCTGAACCCCAGGCCTTTGGGTTACCAATGGTTCCTCTCTTTTTCTTAATATGTTCCTCGATAACATTGGTAGTGATTTCTGATTTTTCTGTGTTTTACTTGAATCATTTTAATTTGTGGAGTGGAGTGTAGAAGCTACATCCTTTGCAAAATAATTGCCCAGGCAACGCCCAAGGAATACTGGATCAATTAATCCTATCTTATTCAAAATGTTTGTTAAATGATTGAAAATGATTGCCACCGTGCTATCAGTTGTGTGTGCTGGAAAATATGGTATAAATGTGCCGGTGGCAATTTCACAAGTGCGTCTGCCGGGCTGGGAGGGGGGCTCAAGTTACAAAGAATCCCTAGTTTTACCAGACAATATTGTGATTAGTTAGAATTTGAGAATGATAGAAAAAACACAAGAGGAAAAGGAGAGTTCGGGTAACGTTTAGAGAGAGGAGAAAAAACACGAATGGATATGTGAGAAATTGTGAATGAAGATCTAGACCCCTTATTCAGAGTGACCCTATAATGCGAGTGCAGGTGCTAACAGGGCCAGAACGCGCCGGAAAAGGCAATACAAGTTGCGTGGATTTTTTGCATTAGCCAAGTCGTATTCCCTACACAAATATAGACGGATAATACTTGGAAAGACCTGTGGAACCTGACATTGCTTTGAAGTCTGAAGCTAAGTCATGCTTGTTCTGTGCTTCTTGAGGAATGACGTGCAATGCTCTTGACGTGTGAAGAGTAGAATGTGGAATGTGGAATGTGGAATGTGTTCGCATCATAATCTGATGAGAGGCCTGGATGGTCACTTGGCGCCCAGAGCTGCTCCTGTGTGGGTGGGTGGTTCTCTACCCTGCTCTGGCTGTGCCTGTCCACACAGGATCCCACGTGCATCTCTTAAAAGCAACAGAAGAAAAGGACGAAAAACAATTGAGGAATATTCTGAGCTCCGTCAGAGACACAAAAACACATCAGGAATTGTAAAGTCAGAACGGTGAGCAATGAAGAGCCATTACCAGCAATTAGTGTTTGATTTCACCTGCGTACATGATGTGGTCAGAGCAGGACTGGTGCACCAAAAGCAACCCTGGCAAAAAAAACCTCATACCAGCCCCTCTCCTTTGGTTTCCACTTGCTGTCTCTCTTTTCATCCATTCTCTCGCTCTCCTTCTCTCCTCTCCCTCTCTCATTGCTACCTCCCACGCCCTCTCTCTTTAGCTCTCTCCTAAAGCCTCCCTATGCCTGCTGCAATTAACCTGGGAGCTGTGGGAAGTGGCAGAGCCCCCAGGAGTGACCCTGGGCTTTAAGAACTGTCCTCCAAGGGGTCCAGCCCACTGGGGAAATGTCCTATGGAGTACAATGCCTGTACTGCCCTGAATGTGGTAGAACAGGGGTGATTGAGTGTGAAGAAAGCTGGTGCTGACTAGATCAGTGGTGAATGAGCTACTTCAGCGTACTCAGCCCCCGGAGTCGCATTTTCCTTGCGTGGACTTTGTGAGCACAGTAGGTGGTGGCTAATGGAGATCAAAAGACACATGCTGCAACTGGTACTGCATACAGGAGGTGGAGCATGAATATAACCCCGAAGATGCCAATGATAGTTATGGCCAATGACCATAGTATTGAACTGCTGGCTCCGTGTGTTGTGTCTGTGTGTTTTGCAGTGCAGTTAGCTGTCAGAAGCGGTTGCGGATGTGGTTTTGACATTTATGAGACCTTGTAAAATGGCGAAACTGCAGACTCTAAAAACAAGATCCACAGAGTTTTATGGGGATCAAAGGGAGAAGGTACAGTTTTGGTGTAAAAACAAGGCGTTGAAGGATATGATTTCAAAACTATTTATTTTGCGTTGGATTTAGGTAGGAGCTAGTGAGTCATTATATAATCTTGAAAGATACAGAGCTGTTCTTTATCTGGGTCCTATCATTGAAGATGTTGGCATTTTTGTATATGATAATTTAAGGTAAAACACAGATCGTATGTAGTGTGAAAATAGTGAGGTTGTGCCCGAAGGTAGTGTTACATATACCTTGCATACAATTTTGAGAACAGGGAATTGTTGGACCTGGCCTTTTTTGCAAAGTTATCCCCAAACTTTTTTGCCTTCTTCCTCCTTGTTCTTCTGACCTGTTTTTGTTTGCTTTAAGGCTTAGGGCACTTTACCACTGCTCACCGGTGCTAAAGTGCATAGGCTCTCTGTCTAAAATGTATTGGTGATAGGTATATCCAAGATTGCCATGATGGATTTACTAGTAAGTTCATAATAAAGTGCACCAGGTGTGCCCAGGGCCTGTAAATCAAATGCTACTAGTGGCCTGCAGCACTGATTGTGCGACCCACATGAGTAGCCCTTCAAACATGTCTCAGGTCTACCAGTGGATGTCTGCGAGTGCAGTATTAAACTGCCATTTTGACCTGACAAATGCAGCCACTTGCCTGCCCAAACCATCTCTTTTACTAAATGTAAGGCTCAACGCTGCCCCATGTACAGGTGTATTTTGCATATCCTAATAGTGAAATTCGACTAATTTCGTTTTTCACTACTGCAAGGACTATCTCTCCCATAGGGTAACATCGGAATTGCCTTGAAATATCTTTTAAGTGTATTTTCCCATTTGGGAGCAGATAAAGATTTGGGGCCAGATGTACGACCGGTTTCTGCATGTGCAAACGGGTTTGCGACCTGTTTTCGCATGCAAAAAAACAAATGGCCCATGTATTAACCCTTTTTACTGAGTCGCAAATGATTTGCGACTCGCTAAATAGGATTAGCAACTCGCTATTAGGAAGGGGAGTTCCAGAGACGTCCCTTCCTAATAGCGAGTCTGAACCCTATGAAAGACTGTTTTGCGACCGCAATGTTCGTACATCTGGCCCTTAGATTTTGGGGTCTCCTGAACTTATAATTTAAAAATATATATTTTATTCAAACTGTTTTTTTAATTGCATGTTCAAAAATGCCACTTTTAGAAAGTGGGCATTTTCTTGCTTAACTATTCTATGTCTTTGCCTGTCCGGAAAAATACATGTCTGAGTTGACTGACAGTTGGACTCTTCCGCATCACTCTAGACAGTCATACAAAGAGATCTGAGGTGTACCTTGCATATCCTGATGAAACATCACCAATCTAAAGGGCCTTCTTGTGCTACAGTAGCGGGAAGAGTTGTCACAGACACCCAAATCATTATTATTATTATAGTTATTATTATTATTATTAACAATACTATTTGAAACTAATATTGCGCACATCTCCCCAGAAGAGTTTCCTGGGGCAAGGTAGATGCAGGAGAGGGTGTCCAAGTGTATTAGATTTAAACAACCAGGTCTTCAGGCTTTTACGAACGGTCAATAATGAGTTGCAATTTCTTAGAGCTACAGGAAGAGTATTCCAGTTTTGTACCTAAATACGCAAAAGAGTGGCCCTTCATGAGATTTAGACGGAACCTCGGTACAGTAAACAAAGCTTGATACAAAGAGCTCAAGGAATGAGTAGGCTGGTAAGGGACCACCAGTTTCTTGATATATTGTGGCACTAAGCCCTATTTGGCCATAAACTTACAGCACAATGTTTTAAGATGAAAATGCTTAGTGGACCTGAGCCAGTGCAGTTCCAGAAACAAGTGAGAGACTGTGAAGGTTTCAGTAGGTGAAAGAGCATCCTCCCGGCAGCATTTTGGACAATCTGTAGATGATGAGCCAAGCTCCTATTGGCACCCAGGTACAGCAAATTACCATAATCCAGTCATGATATAATTTAAGCCTGAATTACAGTCCTGACTAGGGTTGTGCCTGTCCTCACATAAAGCTGTCTCTACCCCCTTGTCGTGTGTCTGGAGCCAGGTCAGGGAAAGGCACGGTCTTATGCACTACAAAGACTTTCCTTTGCAGTTTACCTACTTCAAAGACATAAATAAGTAACAGTATTGCACCTCTGACACCCCAAAATCAAAATGATTCTGGACTGAGGACATTTTGCCAGGAAGAAGAGCTGGATACTGTTGGAGGGACTGCCACTCTGCATTTTGCTTTGTTGTGCTGACCTGCCTTTGCTGCATCAGTCCTGAGAGTGAAAGAACTGGGCTTTGCTTTCTACATCTCGCTTCCATGGTTCTCCAAGGTTCGTGCTTGCCTCATGTTAAATAGTCTCAGAGCAATAAGATAAGACACTTTACATACCGGTGCCTGGGCTCTTCTGGCAAGATCCCTGCCTTGCAAGTGTGTCAATTCCAGTTCCCGGGCCCTTGGAAGTGAACCTGGTGATCTAGAAAGAAAATTCACACATCAACTTTCAGCACCTGTTTTCTCAACGCATTGCTGCAAAAATGTGATGCATTGTTGCTGCCTGAACTGAATTGCACTGAAAAGGCTGCAGCTCACCATCGCATTGTGTCACAAGAATCGCCGCAACGTGAGTCTCGAGCACTGTGTCACATTTGTCTGTGGCAGCCGCCCGCCTCCAATGCAGCACCTGCTTGCAGCTGAAGAATCGAGGTAGCACCTGCCTCGCAGCTGCCAAATTGACACAGCATGTCTGGGTCATCGACACATCATCCCTCAAAGCTGACTCTTCAATGGCACCACACCCACAGTAAGGAACCAAGGCTTTGTGTCCAGAAACCAATGTATCACCTCCCCAGCCAGTAAGGAACCAATGCAGCACCTCACCTGCGGTAACGAAGTGATTCTCCTAACCTGCCCATCATTAAGGAACCGACATAGCACACATCCCCTGCGAGTAAGGAATCAACACATTACCTCCCCTGTGTAGTAAGGAACCGATGCATCGCTTTGTTTTTCCGGCACCTCACCTCCCCGTGCCTTTCACGTCTTTTATTTTTGATGCATCAAAGGTACTTTGTGCCTAAATGAGTGCATCCTTTGATTTCTATGGACCAAACTTGCTTGATCTTTTAAAAATGCTATGTTGACTTGTGCATCTTGGATTCTTTTCATTTCTGTCTTGTTTTATTCGGATAATTATTGGCAATTTTTCTAAACTGATGTGGACTCCTTTTGTAGCGTTTTCAATGTGTTTGGTTGTGTGTGTTTGTGTGTGTGTGTGTGTGTGTATACAAATACTTTACACATTGCCTCTGAGGTAAGCCTGAATGCTCATACCAAGCTACCAAGGGGTTAAGCAGGGTTATGTTAGCTGTGTGACTCCCTTACCCTGACTAGAGTGAGGGTCCCTAATTGGACAGAGCAAAAAAACATTTCCAACTAGAGACCCTATTTCTAGCAGAAATGATAAAAGATTTTAGACAAGAAAGCCATGAACATACTCTAGAGTGAGTAGGGTTAGTGATGAGCAACATTCTATGACATGGATGTGGCAAATTTCGTTTAAAAAAATCTTCTTACTTTGGGTGTAGATTTTCTTTATTCAACCCACTGGGGTGATGTTTTTTTAGACAACATTCAGGACATACTATTTTTGTTACGCAAACTTTTGTAAGAAATATCCTAGTACTGCATCGCGCGTTCTCTAAATATTATTAGAACATGTCATTAATGGATTTCAGAATGCTCAAACTGAAAGTAATTACTGGTGATAACGTTATGCCTTAAGCAACCGTAAATCTTGTGATGCAATAAGGTTTTTCTAGCCATTCAAAATGTGACTTTCAAAGCTTTTTCTGCTGCTGCCTCGTGCCATTCAAAGAACTCATTATAATGTCATGCAGCCAAGTCCGCCAATTAACATTGCCTAGCAAGTAAATTAGGTGAAAATACGAAGTTCATGTAAGATTCTTTTAATTGTAACCATCACAGGAAGTTTTCTGAAACCCTGCTGCCCCCAGGTAGCATGCTCTAAGATCACTAATGAACATTTGAGGTGCCATTACCAATGCGGTGAATACCCTTCACTATTATCTGACGTCAACTTCACCCCCAGACACCCATCTGAGGTGCACACCATGACCTTAGAATAATGTTCTGTAGAACATTCATTATTTTACCATTGATTGATATGTTTAGTGAAGAGGGAATTGTTGACTGTGTTATCACATTAAAATTTGTTGTTAATTTCTTTCAGTGGCCATTTTCGGGGGCTGTGTGCTTCCACATATTCTGTGTAGATTTGACTTCACACTGTAGAATACTTTTTACACAGGAAAGTCAAGGGCACAAACCGATTGCAAGTTTGTGTGTGTAACATTTCTTCCAGTGTTTGTTTCTCGGAGGATCGTTAAGTTAATCTTTGGGTTCAAATTCAATCACCACTGCTTAGCCACATTTGGTGATTCTGTGCAAATCATGTTATCTCCATATGCGCCTGTTTCCGTTTCTACCACAATCTGAGAGGACTGAGAAGCAAGCTAACAACCAGTGCTAAACTGTATATTAAATACTGGGTATTAAAATATTGCTCAACAGCCGCCGAAAACTGGTTTGTTTTCATAGCTATTTAAGTCTTGGCAGCTGCCCTGGACACAAGGCATCTACTATAAAAAGGCAGGCTTCAGAAGGCTCAGCCTTTTACATGTGGAAAGGCTTTGTAACTGGTGATAGAAAGACTTCTGTATGAAATCTCCCCCTGTGGCTGTCCCAGATCTTTCCATTTCACTGAAATATGTGTTTGTGTTGCAGGATCTGAGCTGATGCCCAAAGCTCTCTCGACGAGGATCATCGGTGGCATCTGGTGGTTTTTCACTCTCATCATTATTTCTTCCTACACTGCCAACCTGGCCGCCTTCCTGACGGTGGAGCGCATGGAATCCCCCATCGAGTCAGCCGATGATCTAGCCAAGCAAACAAAAATTGAATATGGAGCGGTGCTGGATGGTGCAACTATGACTTTCTTCAAGGTGAGCACTTGTCTGTGTGGCATCTTCTTGGCTGTTGGGTGCAGTGAAAATTGTATTTTACTCCCAGCATATGCACAGAATATTTTCTTTCATGGGGTGAAGCGAGCGAAATTAGACCTGAATGTCTTGTTTTTAATTTTCAAATTATAAATTGATCATGTTTAGGAACTGTGCCTCGCCCTTTTTTTTGTTTTTGTTCAACATCTTCATTATTTTAAAAAGTAAGAATTCATACAGTTATAATAAAGCTCGCCCTTTTAAGACCAATTAGTTGCAAATACTTTTTACACAGAGAAGTCAAGGGGACCAGTGGTGGCTTGTGACATTTGGAAGTGGTGAGCGTAAACTTTCTGTTGTAGTGCACTGTGGAGGGCGAGCGCACTGAGCGAGCCCGAACATCATAAGCGTACATCATAAGTGAACGTCAATCAGTGTATTGACGGATAATCTGCTATTGCTTTAGTGGTAGACAACAATATGAGTGTGTCTGGAAGAGAGTGACAAGTGCGCAATCCATAATGAATTCAAGGGGCCTATCGCACATAGGAGGTTCTTAAAGAGTTCTGGTACCCAAAAATAATTTCCAGTTGGCCAGGGGTGCCCACTGGCAACCATCTCCAAACATGCCCAGTTCTGACGAGGGTGGTGCAGGGAGTCCACAGGAACAGGATACAGGTGAATATATGATTATAGCACGCAAACAAGTTCCACGCATGCCAATACTACGTGAATTTAACAACGCAAGAGGTTTTAACACGATGAAAATTAAAACGAAGTACTTTACCACGCATATAACGTAATGATGCACCAAACGTTTTTGAAGCTGAAACGACGCATAAATAAACACAATGAAAGTAATAGGTTACAAAAAAATATGTTGCGTAGTGACAACATTTGTCTTTTATCACTTTCACTGACCCTTCAAAGACGTGTCCCCAACCAAGATGGATGAAAAAATACAACGAAGAAGGTCAATTGTTCAAATTAAATGTACATTTTAAAATACACTTTCAGTCACGTTTGCAACCCGTTTTTTAAGCTGATTTGCACACATATTTTACTTTAAATTACGAGCCCTTACTTCCATCCTCCATTGAAACAAGCCTCAAAACACTTATACCAAAATAAAAAAAGGACTGCTTTTTTGACGTACACGGCACGTCTTTGGGGGAGGCTCTTTCCTTTTCCTTTTTAATTTATGTTCGTTTTTTTTATAAAGTAGCCTGCTTGTTATTTTTGGGGGGGGAGACCCCCCTCCAGCCCCCCCCCGAGCCCCCCCCCCTGCCCCCCCCATGCCCACGCAGATCGACTTGATGGAATGCCACGCCCGTGGTAAAGACGTCGTGGAAGGCACCCTGCGTGGAAGGCACCCTGCGTGGTAAGTGTCACGTGGTAAACGTTAGTAGTGGTAATGCCTTCGTGGTAAATGCTGTTTCCCATACAGGTAAGGGCAAGGTTTGCAGACATTCGGCAAGTGAGGTGTGGGATGTGCGTTTATATAGTATCACAATAATAGTCCATCTGTCCTTTTTAAAATATACTCAGAAGAACAATCAACTGCTCCTACATCTCCACCCACCTCTCTCCCTACACATCCAGTCCAGACCAGTGCAGTGTGGGCAGTCCTATGTGGAAAAGTGCACATGAAGTAGCATTCGTTCCTACAGTGGGAGGAAATTAAAAGTTTAGAGACACGCAGCAGTGAGTGTATCAAATGTATCCCTCCCCACAATCCGTGTTCTGGTGCTTAAAATTCAGTTACTGTCACTGTCTCGGTTTTCCCTATTTCTCCCCTAAGTAAGTTTCGCCCCTGCACCTCCCGTCCCTACACCTTCTGCACACGAATGTTCTCATATGACTCCTTCTAATCAAAGATTGCAATACCGCCCGGTGCAGCAAACATATCAATAAATAAATTGGCTAACCTCTTTCATGATCCGCTAGTTTAGCTACGAATAACTCAGGATACTTTCGAAAGTGTGTCTGCGTGCATACGAAGGCAGACCATATAATAAGCGCTTAACTGATCAGTATAATAATACAAGAAAAGAGGTTTTAGATGCAGTTCCAGAACACCTACCATAATTCAGGTTGGGGGATGGAAGATTAAAACATAATGCAGCATCGGGTGGAGCTGTTACTAAAGATTCACTTTTTGGGGTAAATGTGGGACGCTAAAGTCGGGGGCGCGAAGGCTGTAGCCTCATTACTGTGGGAAACAAATGCATAATTTGGATCCTTTACGTAACAACTTTTTTTATTAATTCCTTCTTGTGTCCTGCAAAGTAGCCCTGGCTAATGCTTGTGATCTCGGCTGTGCTAAATGTCACCACAAATAATCAAGCAGGAAGGCTCGTATGCTCATTACCTCTCTGGATTTACAGGATTTCAATGTGGAAGTAATATTTATTTGAGGAATTCTGCTAGGTTTTAGCTCTATCTGCATTACTTAACTCTTTAAAAGCTATACCACTATGTGAAATGCTTTTGGAAAAGGCAAGATGGAAGTTTGTGACCCAACAAATAAAATATGATGTACTGTGCACAACGATATTCCTCTGATTTGTGTTGGGGTGTTATTTGTGAGGTCATGCCCTTAGTTAAGTGGTCCTGAGGTCACCTCTCGCGTGCCCGTTTATGTTTATAATGAACTGATCATCATTGTAATGAGGAAGGGGAGGCCGCTCTAATGCCCAGATTATACGCATTTGTGTCCGCCAACCTGGATTTCACTCCCAGCTGTTTCCTTGACTGAATTGTGTGATACTGGGCATGCTGATCTACCTCATTGTGTGTTGTCTCCTTTATGTCCTTCAGAACACAGTACGTGCTGTGCTAGAAGTTTGGTTTTGTTGTCCATTTTCTTGGGGCGCATGGGAAGCACACGCTCTCCGCAACCACCCTCTGCATTGGGAGCTCCAGAGCTCGGAGAACGAAGCTCGTGCGACTGGGAGAATCACCTAGAGGGCAACCGTGGACGCTTTGTTGACTGCACCCCAAGCGGGGGAGAATGCCCGGTTACTCACCGGTAATATACATTACTCCGAGTCCTGGTCTCCCCGTCCCATTCCTGACAAGTGAGCAGCTAGTCTGCTCTACAGAAACCCCTACCTAGCTGAGCTGTTTGCACTTCCCCCTAGGATGACGTCATCATCATGTGACTATAAAGGGGCGAAGTGCATCAACAATCATCCTGAGAATACCAAAGAACCCAGAACGAAAAACAGACAATCACCCAAAGAAAACCCAAACCAGGGAGGGAGGGAAGGGCTCAGGAATGGGACGGGGAGACCAGGACTCAGAGTAATGTATATTACCGGTGAGTAACCAGGCATTACCTCCTCGTCCTGTCTCCCCGTCCCATTCCTGACAAGTGAGCCCATACCCAAGCACACAGTGATTGTAAGAAAAAAACAGACCAAAAGTATGAGAAAAAACAGGCCCAGTTTTAATCAAAAGAAAACAGTACATTTCACAAATCATGCACCGCAGAAAGGACACGAGCCCCAAAAGCAGCAGAGGCCGCCATCCCCAACTGAAGCCGGTAATGGGCAACAAAAGTATGGGGAGATGCCCACGTGGCAGCATTGCATATGTCCCTCAACGAGGCCCCCTTGAACATGGCCCAGGAGGAAGACACGCTCTGAGTCGACCGACCCTGAACAGAAGAAGGCAGAGGACAGTGGGCAGAGTCGTAAGCAGTAACCACAGCACCCTTGACCCAACAAGACAAAGTGGACAAGGAAGGATGAAGCCCCAGCCCCGAGAGGCCATAGGTGACGAACAGGTAATCAACCTTCCTGAAGCCAGCCGTACGCTCCAAGTAGATGCGGAGAGCCCTCAGCACATCCAACGAATGGAGGAGCACCTCCTCAGGAGAGGCAGGAGCCGGAAAAAACACCGGGTGAACAATATCCTCCTGACAGTGAAAGGAAGACACCACCTTAGAAAGAAAGAACTGACTCGGACGGAGAATGACCTTATCATTGCAAAAGCGCAAGAAGGGAGGGGAAGCCATCAGCGCCCCAATCTCACCAACCCTCCGCCCAGAAGTAATGGCCAAAAGGAAAATAACCTTAGCAGAAAGGAATTTCAGGGCCACGGAGTCCAAAGGCTCGAAAGGAGGACCCATCAAAAGCCGGGAAAACCAAGGGAAGATCCCAAGGAGGCACAGGAGAACGAGAGACAGGACGCTGAAACAAGAAACTCCGCAGAAGGCGAGCCACCAATGGAGAGACAGAGGAAACAGAAGAACCCCGGAAAGCAAGAATGGCAGCCCACTGGGCCCGAAGGGAAGAAACCGCAAGCCCCAAGACGAAACCATCCTGCAAGAAGTCCAAAACCTTCACGGCCTCACAGGAGGCAGAAGAGAGACCCCTCACCATACACCAGGAGGAGAAATTCTTCCAGTGACGGTCATACGACTTCAAGGTGGAAGGATGTCGAGAAAGCTGGAGACAACGGGCAACCTCAACCGAGCAACCCAGACCCAGTAAACTCAACCTCTCAAGTGCCAAACCCCCAGCCGGAGGCGACGCAGGGAGGCAACCCCGAGAAGAGGAGCCCGCAGCGGCGAGGGAGACAGGGGAAACCTCCAATGAGGGCAAACCGAGAAGGACAGCAGAAGGGGGTACCAAGACTGCCGAGACCATTCCGGAACCACCAGGAGAACCTCCGCCCGATCCCAACGAATCTTCCGGAGGACCCTCGGAATTAAGGCAAACGGAGGGAAGGCAAACAGCAGACCCCTCGACCAAGGAATCGAGAAAGCATCAATAGCCCACGCCAACGGAGAGGGAACTATGGTGCAAAACCGAGGAAGAAGGGCGGACTCCTCCGAGGCAAACAGATCCAGCCAAGGAAGGCGGAACCGGAGGACAATCAGGTCGAACAGATCCGGGGACAGACAAAGGGACACCGAGGAGGGGAACACCCTGCTCAAAGAATCCGCAGGCCCAATCTCCTTCCCTGAAAGATAGACCGCCGTCAGAGACAAGAGAATCGACTCGGCCCAAAGGCCGATCTCCCGGGACAGGAGAAACAGAGCACGACACATGCCCCCCTGGTGATTCACATAAGAAGGAACCACCTGATTGTCCGTCTGCACAGAGACCGCCTGACGCCGAAGGAGAGGAGCGAACCAAAAAAGAGCCAACCAAACCGCCCTCAACTCCTTCCAGTTCGACGACTGGAGGGACTCGAAACTGGACCACCGACCCTGAGCCTTGGAGGCACCCAGAACGGCACCCCACCCCAAAGCACTGGCATCCATGGATAACACGACCACAGACTGAGGAGGAAGGAGATCGAACCCCCGGGAAAGAGAGAGAGGGGACAACCACCACTGGAGATCCGCCCGAATCCCCGGAGTGTCAGGGATCGGAGTCATGACATGATGCAACAGGGGGTACAGATGGAGCCTGGACCATGGAAGGAGATGCAGAGTGGAAGCCATCTCCCCCTGACTCCGCAACCAGAGACAGGCAGACACCTGGGATTGGGACAGAATCCAGGAAAGGTGACGAAACAAAGTCAACTGGCGCTCTTGCGAGAGAAAAACCATGTCCAAGTCCATGCGGAAGAGAGCCCCCAGGAACTTCAGGGACTGGGAGGGCACCAGGGACGACTTCCTGTGGTTGATAAGGAACCCAAAGGAACTGAGCAGAAGACACACCTGGTCCACATCCGACAGAGCCTGTGAAAAGGAAGGAGAGACAATCAACCAGTCATCCAGATATGGAAACACCAGAAGAACCCCTTCGGGAATTGACTCAGGCGCTCTATAAGCGAATAAATAAACCCTGGAATGAAGGATACCCACCAGAGGGGCCAAGAGCTTGGTGAACACTTTGGGTGCTGAGGAAAGGCCAAAAGGGAGCACCTGGAACTGATAGTGAAGGGCCCCCACAGCAAATCGGAGAAATCGCTGGTCTTCCGGATGTACAGGAACGTGCAGATACGCATCCATGAGATCCAGGGACGCCAGGAAGCCCCCCGGCAGGACCAGAGGCAGGATGAACTGGAGCGTCACCATCTTGAACGGACGGTTAGCAACGAAGCGCTTGACCCGCTTCAGATCCAGAACAGGACGAAGATCCGAAGTGTCCTTCTTCGAGACAAGAAAGAGGATAGAATAGCAACCCCTGCCCCTCTCTAGAGGGGGGACCGCCACAATAGCCCGCTTCTCCACCAGGAGCCGCACACCTGTCAACAAAGCATCCCTGCGCAGAGGAAGACGCGGCAGGGGAGTCTGAACCAAACCCAGAGGAGGAGGAGAGGAAAACTCGATCCGGCAACCTTCCGAAACAGTCTGAACCGCCCAGGCATCCGGAACCGACAACCACTGGGCGCAGAAGGACTGGAGGCGACCACCAACTGGCAAAGGCAGACGGTCACTGAGAAGAGGAGGAAGCGGGGGTGGTAACACCGGCAGCGGCCCGGGGTTTGGCACTTCCAGGGGCCCCCCGGCAACGACCCCTGCCACGAAAGGGCTGAGAAGCGCCACGAGCAGGAGGCCCAAAAGGGCGACGGTAACCAAATCCACGACCCCGAAAAGGAGGGCGGACCGGAGCCACCAGCTTGCGGTTCTCAGCAGACTGCTTGACCATACCCTCCAGCTGACGACCGAACACCTTGGAACCTGCAAAGGGCAACTTAAGGAGGACCGACTTCTGTGAAGAGTCCGCCTTCCAGGAACGCATCCAAATATGACGACTTGCAGCGATGGAAGCACCAGAAGCAGCCGCCGCCGCCCCCAAATTGTCAAAGGAAATAAACGACAGGTACCGAACCTGTTGCTCCATCAAAGACAAAAGAGGCGTGGCATCCTCGCCGTCCTGCAGCAGAATCGACAGGGACTGGAAATCTTTAAGGAGCGACTGAACCATATAGTTCGAATAGGCAGTCGCACGGATGGAAAAATTGGAAGCAGCATAAAAACGCTTCACAGCTCCTTCAACACGCTTATCCACAGTGTCCGCAGGAAGGGCGTCCTCAAAAACAACCAAACCCTGGGAAGAGAGGCCAGCCATCAGATTATCAACCTTCACAGCCTGAGGGAACTCAGCAGCAAAACCCTCCAGAGGGTAACGCCGAGACAGGAAACGAGGAAAGGCAGACTTGTCCACCTCCTGCCATTCGTGAGACAACACCTTGCGTATAGCCCCGTGCAAAGGCAAAGAGTCCGGAGCAGGATGGACATATTGCGTGAAGAAGTCATCCTCCAAAACATCAGCGGCAGCAGGAGAGAACCCCAAATTGGACCTAACATGTGCGAACAGTTCAGTGAGCTCAGCACCCTAAACAAAATGACCACGCACACCCTCATCCTCCTCAGGCCCCAAGTCATCCTCAGGGTCAGCCTGTGGATCCACAGAAACATGAGGTCTCTTGGGAGGAGGCCCAGCCGCATCCCTAGCCAGGAAAGCAGCAGCCACAGCCTCACCGACAAGGAGGCGCAGGGCATCCAGAGGGGCAGCAGAAGATGAAGCCTCAGCACCCATCTTAGAAGCACAAGTCCAAAAGTCACACCAACAGGAAAAAACAAGTACAAAAAACCACACAATAAGGACCCCATATATACAGGCCGAGGACCCGAACACCTGTGGCAGGAAGAGGAAATGGGCCGGTATAAAAAGCCCAGTCAGCAGCCAAAACGCCCCTTAAATGCACAGCAGAGAGTCACATCACCACCAAAAGCCCCTGCCCGCTAATGCAGGGCGAATAAAAGGACCGGAGACCACCCAGGAACGGCCGCTGGAGCAGGCCAAACAGAGCCCCGTGAGTGGCGGTGAGTAAAATGAGCAAAAATGGCTGCTAACGCGAGCCGCGTGTGAAATCAAAGCCCAAACAGAGACGGGTGCTAACGCGAGCCGCGTGCAAGAAAGAGCCCCCATAAACTAGACAGTGCGGGGGAAATGGCAGCGCTAGAACAAAGGTGGCCACTAGAGCACGCCGCCATACCTAGAAAGGAAAAACAGTCAGGGAACTCACCAGGAACACAAGCAGCCCCCGAACAGCACATCCAGGTAACGCGGTCGTAGATCGCAGAAAAAAAAGAACAGGATGATTGTTGATGCACTTCCCCCTTTATAGTCACGTGATGGTGACGTCATCCTAGGGGGAAGTGCAAACAGCTCAGCTAGGTAGGGGTTTCTGTAGAGCAGACTAGCTGCTCACTTGTCAGAAATGGGACGGGGAGACAGGACGAGGAGGTAATGGGGCAGGTCTTAACACGGTGCTTCTTGTAGCGGATTCCACTCCACCGTACATTCGTTATCATTAATGGCAGCCCGAGCCCCAATTCAGCTCTCTGTAACTTGATAAAAGTAAACCAACCTGCTGCGCGATCGATTGAACCATGGCTCCAGGCGCCTTTCTTTTCCAGCAACTGTGCCCGGAAATAAGAGCTGCCAAACTTGCATAGCCACTCCCCTAACGTCGCCTCGGCTTTACCCAATTAGGAAGCCTAATTCACGGAGGCGAAAGGAGTGCTGCATTTGTTACCACCCCCTGCACTGTGCTCCAGCCTTGCCCCTTCCCATTATCCTGAATGGTGCTCCACTGCCCAAGCCCTGGGCTAATTCATTAGCGCCCCATCTGAAATCCATTTACTGCCGCTTTATGCTGCCACCCCCACAAGGCTGATGTCACCACTCACTCTCCTCCTTGTGTGTGCCTCGAGGGCGAGAAATAATTCTTGCCCAACTTTGCACATGCGCAGGAAGACTCTTGGAGACGAGCACACAAAAAAAGATTTTAATTTTATATAGTTTTAGTTTTAGAAGTGCCTCCTGCTTGGTGCTCCCCCGTGAAACAGAGCACCAAGCAGTGAGCACCTGCACTTCTAAAGTTGCTCCATGGTGCGCTGTTCATTCTTTTCCTTTAGTTTTCCCCCTGATGCTGGTAGGTAGGGCAATGCCCCCTACACCCCTTAATACCAGCCGCCCCTGAAGGGGACAACATAAAGTTAGACGGTGCAGAATTACCCTAGTCTGTATTCTCTCCCATCGGCTTTGAGATTTGTGGGTTTCTTAGCTCTGTGAGCCATGTGTTTTTAGACTGACATTTTAGAGATGAGGATGCCATGGTTTCTGGTCAATGCAGGTATCCACTAAATCTGTTGAACTTGTCTCCAAATGGTTTGAACTTGTCATTCTAGCAAGCGCTTGATTCCTCATCATTGGCTGCAATGAGTTATCTTTCCCAGGGCTAGACTATACATTTTTAATAGGGTTGAGTGAATTTGAAAAATTCTGCAGGAGAAATTAGGCATAGTTAGGCATAGTTGACAAACCTTTCAACATCAAGATATTGCTGTTTTTTACCTTCACATACCCTTGCCCCACAAAAAATCTTCTAGGAGGAGATTTTGCTCATTAAACGTCTTTTACATGGGAAGGTTTCACAGGAGAGTAGGATTTTAGGGTTTTTGTCTTGCAAAACCTATGTTTACAGGCTATTTCATCTTTTTTATAATACTTTGGCAATCCAACTAAATAAAGTTTCCGGAGTCGGAAGTTTTTAAAGATATGCCTCGCAATAATTCCAAAGGTCTGCTTAGCACATTTGTCAAATCATGTAGGAACACGCAGTTATAAGGAGGTTCTCTTTAAGCATGGGCGGAAAATCCGTTCCGCTCGCGGATTTTGCGGATTTTCGGTAAATTTGCAATCCGCAAACTCTCGCGAATTTACCGAAAATCCGCAAATTCGCACGCAGCGGATTTTTTTGCTTGGTGATACAATATTGCGGCATGCGGCGTTCACTTACCGTCATTCAACCTTTGCCGAGTTGTTTTTCTCGATATTTTGCGAGTGCTGCGCCATTTTGGATCTTGCTGCGGGATCCCGCTGGAGTTTGGCGACACATCGCGAGAGTTCGCAATTGCGAACATGTAGATGCGGCGGGCAGCAACAATCTCGCACTCGCGAAATTACAAAATTTGCAATTCTGCACAAGAAATCACTAGCAAGCAGCATAAACCTTATGAAAATGATGATTTTTATCAGAATAACTCTTTAGGTTGACATTTGCCTGCACTTTTTTGGATTTGAGGCCTTTTTGACTTTCTTTGGATCACTTTTGGATTAGAAATCAACTTTCACAAGTAAGTTTGTTTGGGGCATTACAGTTGCTGTTCTGCAGAAAAACGAGTTTTGCAAAACTGAAAGCAATCCGCAGGTGCAAAAGTTCACTCATCATTAGTAACCATTCCCTGTAGTGCTTCCTGAGGGGTCCCTCTAGAGTTCAGTTGCCTATGTTTGTTTGGGGCATTACAGTTGCTGTTCTGCAGAAAAACGAGTTTTGCAAAACTGAAAGCACTCAGCAGGTGCAAAAGTTCAAACTCATCATTAGTAACCATTCCCTGTAGTGCTTCCTGAGGGGCCCCTCCAGAGTTCAGTTGCCTACTTGCAACTACTCTATGACCCTGCTCTGACCCTCACAGCAAGCTCATAGAATAGCTACAAGTAGGCCACAAAGGTCCTGGGGAAAAAAATTGCACTGCAACAGAAAGCAAATTACAGATAAGGAAGCAGGTGCCAGGTAGGAAGTTTAAATTCAGTGACACATTAATCAACCCCAAATTAATTCATGTCAGTTTTCACGCAGGGCAGGCGTGCTTGCTTTCCCCCCCCATAATCTACAGTGATGAATCAGAGGGTGGCAGTGATGTACCAGAGGGTGGCATGGGTGAAACAGAGGGTGGCAGTGGTGAAACAGAGGGTGCTGTGAACCTGTGATGATGAACCAGACGTAGAAACAACAGTCGCGACTGTTGCAAACCGACAAGTAAGTTCTCAATTGCGAACTAGTACAAAACCCTTGCGAACTGGCAGAAACCCTTGCGAACACAAAAGAAACAAATCCGCAAATTTGCGAGAATTCGCGGATTTTGCGGATTGCGAGTTCGCAAATACGCAAATTCGCGAACGCCAGATTCGCAAAATCCGCCCATGCTTAGTTCTCTTGTTCAGCATCCATAGGCACATTCAACAGCAACAAACCTGCCTTCCAACCATCCCCAACCATCCGAGAATAACTCTGTATGTCCCATAGTGAAACTCCTACATGCCAATGCCCAGTGGTGGTGCATCCATTGGGGGTGCTGGGGCGCCCCCCCACTAATGCCACATGGCCCCAACATCGTCGTTTACAACTTGCTTGCTGGAACTTCTTAATAAAATCATTCTTAACGCATGAATTCCTGCCGGCGGCGGCGGGTCACCGTGCCACGCCCGAGTCAATCAGGACACTAAGGGGGTGGGGCTGCTGCAGCATCAGGGTTTGACTGACAGTCAGAGTTAGTAAAGCGCAGCAGCATAGTGCGCATGTTTGGGCAGGTCATTTTTCTGACCAGCGCAAACTTGCGCCCTAGCCTGCACATTAGGAGACCGAGGGCTGCTTCATGCTGCAACCTCCAGTCTCCTAATGGGCAGGGGTTTGTCCCTGCTCAAGCCAATCCAGGCGCTGCTGGAGCAGCATCTGGATTGGCTGAGGCACGCGTTGACTTCGCAGACTGACTCAGTCAGCGGCTGGCATAATCGGCATTGGGTGTGCCGCGTGTGGGTGGCACTTGGAAATGGATGACCAATCACTGAGCAGTGATTGACCATTTCATTGTGACATCGTCACACTCGCAGCAGACCCCGCGGCACACAACACACACACCTTGTGTTTAGTGCGACCTGTGACCTTGCGATTTTGTCTCTGCCTGCTTTCTTGCAATAAGGTCAGTTCTGAATAAGGTATTTTATTGGTACAGTGCAATGCTTCTCTTGCGTGCATGTGCATATGCGTGCGTCTGCGTTTGAGTGCACGTGTCTGTCTGTCAGTTGCTTGCATACCCATGTGCTTTCTTACATGCTCCTCCGGGCCCTTCTTCTCCAATCCCCCTATTTCAGTCCCTCTTATCTAATTTTCCGATTTCGCCATTGGTGGGCCGCTCCCGCACGAGCCGCCATCATCCACTGAGCTTCACATTAGTTAGGATTACAGGCTGAAGTCTCCCTGGGGATGGCCGCCATGCATGGCTCACTACGACTAGGCCCTGTACAGGCAGGGGGCAGGCACACGAAAATAACTGTTCATTAAATATACATTCCAGATGCTAGAGTAATTTCAAAGTTCAATCTGTAACTGTGTGCCAGATACTTTGTCAGTCACTGGATCACAGTACTACCAACTTTTATGAAGGGCACTGAGCTTGCGCGAATCAGTATGCCTGTACCTTCACCAACATGGATCACGGAAGCTTACTTTTAGGAGATGGCGCCCAAAGGATCTGTCATCTGAACAATGTTTCTTCTTCTATTGCTTAACAAAGAGCAACAATTTAAAAACATGCAGTAGAGTGAGGAATGATCTCCTATCTGCCTTATATATTCTCCTTCACCATGCTTGCACCTGGTCAGACTATGCATTTAAGAGGGAAAGCCAGGCTGATTGCATCGTAGTGCACTTCTATTTGTGAGAAAGTCAGGAACACACAGAAGCACTGTCCTCGTGTGTACACTTAGGGCTGCTCGTTTACCCTTCTGCCAGTGAACGCTGTGTCCTAATTACAGCACCCTCTCTGCACCTTCAGTATGAATTCTGGACTGGTGAGTAATTAGTTTGTATTTCTTCCCGCGCTCCCTAGATGGAGCCAAAGGATGATAAATACCTGGTTCATGGCGGGAGACTTGCCTGTGTGCTGTGTGTTATGTGTGTTGTATGTGCCTCTGTGTGTGCTTGTGTGCGTTTATTGTGTGTGTACACTTGTGTGTTGTGTTTGTGTGAATGTGTCCTGAATGGTGGTACCTCTTGACTCTCCCAGGCAGGCACCGCACGGGCAAACAGGGCAGCACTGCCATTGCTCTTTAGACTCACAGACTGCTGCACCACTATTTTTGGTTCCCAGTGTGGCTGGTTACGCAGTGTTTAGTGTGGGAACCGAACCCAGGCTCTATTTGGACTATAGTGCAGTGGGTTCATTGTGCGGTAGAGTAGGGTCTACCTCTGCTGTAGTACCAGGGCCTGGTGACTAACAGATGCAAGGGTAATGATTTTGTTTCCACTGCAGGTACACAGTTGCTAGTTGTGCTGTAGTCCGGAGGCTCGTGTCAAGTTGTACTGTAGAGTGGGGCCTTTGGATATAGCTGATTCTGTCCTCCTGTAGTGCAGCCTTTCGGGATTAGTTCTTTAGGGAATGGAGTCTAGATATTGTGTAGTGCGACTGTGCGAGTGCTGTAGAAGACCTCCTGGACCAGCTGTCTAGTATGGGGGTTGAGTGTTTAGTTGTTCTGCGGACGGTGTGGGGTGTAGGGGTGTTGTTGAGCTGCATGAATGAGTGTGTCTGTGCCTGTCCTGTGCTCTGTTGTGCTTTAGCATGCCGTCCTGCTGTGTTCTGTGCTGTCCCGTGTATGTATGCTGTGCGCAGTGCTGCACAGTGCTGTACTATGTGCTGCACAGTGCTGTACTCTATTAAGCGCTGCTGTTTTACATTGCATTGCACAGTGTACAGTGCTGTACTTTAATGTGCTGTGTATCGCTGTGTTATGTTCTGTTCTGCTTTGATGTTCAATGCTTTAATCGAGTGCCAAGGGTTTTTCCCGTATTGAATTGGATGTCCAGATTTGTGCTTTTGTCTATGTTGCACTGTTTTCTGGACTGTATTGTGCAGTAACGTTGTGCACTGTGCTTTTTATACCAGTCTTATATTTTCTGCACAGTTCTGAGGCTTGCTGGACTGTGCTGTGCTTTGCTACACTATACTTTGTGGAGTTTAACTATACTGCGCACTATTGATTTATACAGCAATGACCAGCAGTCTGTGCTTTGCTGAACAGTGTTACACCAATCAGCGGCAGCTCTACCACGGTTGAGCTCATAGACTGCTGCGCCAGTGCATGCAAATTGGATCCAAGCATACTTTGCTGTCACTGTAATTAATTAGTCTAGCATGAAGCACTGACTATGCAGTGCTTAACCTTACAGACACTGTTATATAGCAAAAGGGCTCGGTATTCTTGTAGTAGTAAGGGGGGAAGGTCAACATTTTTGTTTTCAGAGTGCCCTTTGGGAACAAAAGTTTCAAACTATGAAAAATAAATAAACAAAATAAAGCAAGTCAGAGTGTTCGCAAAGTGGCTAGATTGATATTATTCACACCCAAACATATTTGCGCTACTTTGCATAGTTTGTCAGTGAAGCAGTACATTATTTTCCCAGGTGGGGAAATGCACCAATCCTGGGGTACTGCAATAACTGATGGATGGGTGGATTGGTAACCATGTTCTTCCTGCTTACATTTCACATGCTTTACTTTGCTTTTTCCAGGATTCTGGTACTTTTTATTTAGGCAGCATATTGTTCTCTTGTCTAGTGTGTAATTTGAATGGAGTTGCAAGTATATTATGGTTCTAAAAGCACTGCTACCACTGGCCTCTGGCAATTTTCAGAAACAATAAAAATGTCATGATAAGGCTGATGGTTAATGTTTTTACTAGAGAGAGATCAGAGTTGTGTCTAGTGGAAGTTTTGACTCATGAAAAGGTAGAATAGAAGGTTAATGTGCCTGCTGCAAAGAACCTGATGCATATCACAAAATGCACATGATGTAAATAGGTCAGTGAGTCTCTAAGTCTGTTAAGAAGCTCTGTGGTTATACGGAATAAGCAGCTACTTATGTTATATGACATCTCTTTATTAACGTAATAACTGCACTTTCACAATTGCTTTATTAACATTCCTGCTTTCTTAAATTTGCTTGAAAATGCATCATTTGTTCACTCTTTTTTCAAAATGTTCTTGGGAAAGAATCTCCCTGAACCCCCCATTAGGTTTGTCGGGCTCGCTCGCTGCATTAGCTGGCTACGGTGCAGTATGAAAATCATTTTACGCCCCACCACTTTCAAATGTCACCAGCCGCCATGACCAATACAAACAATCATTGAACATGTAATGCATTGCAGCACATCACTACGCTTGGCAAGATAAGAGCCAAATTGTGGCTTGCTATTGCGAAATTGACAGTAATGCCATTGTAGGGCCCTAGTATGTATTGGCGTGACAGGACACTGCAGCTAGAGGTTTAACTATAAATAGTGCAGCACGGACACAGGTGCTCAGATATGTTAGGGGCCCGCTGCACCCAAATCATGGCTCTCTCTTACTGCCTTCATACCAATTATGTACAGCGACTGGGGTCCTATTTACTTAGTAAAGTATCAATATCATGCTCTACACCTAGCTCCCTAGTAGCAAGAGGACGGTGTGTGACTGAATGCAAAGTCAATTTAGAACTATTTAATCCAGCAGTGGGTCTGCACATTGAATCATGAGGCAAGGGCTTACGCCAATGGAGACATCAGAACTGCCAACTGGACTTAGGCATACCACGTTTTTCGTCCTTGATGGAAATTTCTCAGTTTTTGGGGGAATAAGGTGAGGGATGGAGAAATATGTCAGTCTCGTTTTTTTTGGAATGAGCTGTGGCATGTAGTAATATGTGTATTACAGGAAACTACAACAGCAAGTAAAAATCTTCCTAAACAGACATGAAAAGGGCCTCTATACTGTGCAAACCCTACATTCTCACTCCTCACATGGTTGTGTCTTTACTGAATGTGGGAAACATTGATCATTCCCACTAGAAACTGACTTCAGTGGCCACTGTGGCCGCAGGCTATAATAAACATTAATTGCCCCTGACAATCGGTTCAGTATTCACTCCATACGATATAAGCCACTGTTGGCTCCAGAAGGCAGTCAGCAGCCATTGGTCACAGGTAGCAACTAATATAAATTGCCAAAGAGATTATGAGCAATATTGGTCACATATATAATGCCTCATCAGGCTCCTCCCTGAGGGACCTCCAGTCTTGAGGTCATCCAGAGGCCCCTTCTGGTGTGTGCTGAGGAGGCTTATGCAGCAGTGGCCACACACAGATGCTGTACTACCACTTCATCATCTCATATGGTTTTCCATCTAGCTCAGCCTCAGCCCAGCATGGTCTATAAAACCAGTCACAACTATCTTTAGCCAATTGCTCTAGGTTGAGGCCACATTCACGATCCCTTGTACACTTGGTGCTGGGGGAATGGCTCACTAGGAAAATAAGGAAAGAGAATGTTTGCCACCTGCAAGCAACAGCAAATACAAAATATTGTTTGTGGCATTAAACGTGGTGTGCTGGAATTTCATGTACCGTTTTTCCTGGTAGACCATGCTTTGTGTGAAAAAATCATGCAAGACTAGGGAAGGAAACTGGTTCAAGAAGAAAAGATCTCAGAAAATATTTTCTGTGCATATCATTCTGCCACAGGTGATACAATTGCAAAAAGTGCTCAATGCGAAATTGTAAGACATTTTTGAAAATTTTGCGTATGAATTTTAGATTTTTCCCACGGCTATTAACAATAGACTCCTTGAAAGGCACAGTGGCAGACAGTCTTAAAGGAAGACATAACAGAGAAACCTATGCAGAAAAAGAGAGACAGCCAGAGATAGAGACCAAAAGAGAACACAAATAGAGACGCTGACCAAGAGATAGTAGAGAGGGAGAGATGGATTGAGGTGAGGTCAACAGGAAGGGAGACACATTGCCAGAGTGACAAAGAGGAAGAAAAAAAGAGATGGAAGACACAGTCTCCCACAGCACCCTAATATGCAGACTTCATGACACAAGGATCCAGGACAAGGCCCTCGACTTGATGAGCTCCTTCCTCTCCAGCAGAATGCAGCGGGTCAGACTTCCCCTTTCCTCTCAGGCCCTACACCAACCATCTGCGGAGTCCCTCTGGGTTTAGTTTCAGTTTATAAACTTTATTCGATTGTTTAAAAAAACATCATAAAAGTATACAGTTTAAAACATTGCACATTCATGAATATATTCAAAAAATACAGCCCCGGGGGGGGGGGGGGAGTACAAATGAAATTGTTTGGCAAGAAAATTTTGGCATAAAATGTAGGAATTACTGTACATAAATTTATGGGAAAACCATACTGAGTCTTGCTGTGATAGATTTCTAAATAAAAGTAGCAGTAAAGAAACATAAATCTAGGCTCGCGAGTGAGAATAATAGCCTCATTGCATTTCCTGTAGTATTTGTAGAATATTTCAAAAACATAGGTTTAAGATAGCAAATACGCTGGGCTTTGTACAAAGGACAGAGTAGAAGAAAGTGCGGTGTGCTTTGTTTAGTAAAACCATCACACGGACAAGGGGTAACCGAGTGACATTTCATTGTGGGGAAGGCAACCAAGTTATGTACTATACCTAGTCTCAGTCTTGAAAGTACAAATTGATGGGACTGTCTATGGATAACATTAAGGTACATGGGTATACCAGGTCTGTCTTCTTTCAAAGAATAATGGAAAATATGGGTAGAATACTCTTTAGTTGCATTTTTCCGCAGATCAGATTTGACCCTCAAATATTCATTTTTGACTTCCTGTTTGGTCAGAGAATTCATACAAATAGGGTCATTACACACATCCATATCAAACAGATCCTTAACAGTTGAAATCACATATTTTAACCAAGGAATATTTGAAACTTTTTCCAGAAGTAAACAGTCCTTAATAATGTCTTTGGTAAAGGCAGTTTCCGTCTTGGTAAAAATGGATTTCCAGACCAGCAATGGCCTTAGTCTTGTTAGATCAGATAAGTAGTCCAGATCTAGTTCCATGTGTGTTAAAACAGTGGATGCCGAAGATGGAAGGCAGAGCAACCGTTTAAGGAACATGTTTTCCATAATTTGCAGGGCCCTTACATTGCAATGTCCCCACACCCCAGAACCGTACAGTGCTATCGATGTACATCTGTGCTTGTAAATATTCAGCATATCTACAATACGGCGGCTTCCCACTTTAGAAGCAAAGCGGAAGACGCCTAGGGATGCTTTCCCCATTCTAGCTTTAACATTTGTCTGCTCTGGAGCCCACGAACCTCTGTTATTAAAAGTAACGCCCAGATAACAGAAATTGGCAACAGTCTCAATATGGTTTTCCTTAAAACAAAAGGGTTTAAGAAGTTTTGACTTTTTACCACACACCATAACAAAGGTTTTGGAATTATTGATTTTAAGTTTCCTTCTCTGAATAAAATCATAAAACCCATTCATCAATTTTTGAAGGCCTATAGGGGTCCTGGAGTAAAACAGTATCATCGGCATAAAGTAATACCGGTATGGGAAGACCTCCTACTTGGGGGGCATCGGCTTGAATTTGTTTTAGATCTTGCTCAACCGAATTAATAAAGAGCGAGAAAAGCAACGGGGCCAGAACACATCCCTGTCGGATGCCAGATCTTACCTTGATCTTTCGTGTACACTCCCCCGCTGGACCATAACGGATTTGGGCCGATAGGTTAGAGTAAAGTCTGGCTAAGAAGTGTATAATGTCAGGGGGGGCCCCCATGCCCAATAATGTTGACCATTACAAAGCATGGTCAACCAAATCGAAGGCGCTAGAAAGATCCACAAAACACAGGTATAGTGATCCCGGTTTGGCCTTGGTGTATTTACCAATTAAAAGGTTCAGATTAATACATTGTTCAATAGTACCAAGGCCCTTTCTAAAGCCGTATTGGGATGGGGCGAGGATATGGTTATCTGTGGTCCAGTCTTCCAATCGAGTTAACAAGACCCTGCTCAAGATTTTTAATGAGGAGTCCAGAAGGGAGATAGGGCGGTAGTTCTTAGCCTCTCCTCTATCCCCCTTCTTGTAGATTGGAATTATAATGGATTCACCCCAGCTTGAGGGAGTCCTGTTATCCACAGCAGCATTAAATGCTATGGTTAATAATGGACTCCGAAGGGCCAGATCATGTTTATAAAGGTCAATTGGCACCCCATCTGGGCCAGGTGCCTTTCCCCCTTTACTATTCTTTATTGCCATATCCACCTCATGGGTCATGATTCTCAGGGTTTCAACTGGGGTGATAAGATTGTTACAGAAATTATCATTAGGTTCTCCAGTTGGGTCAAAAATCCCTGTGAAGCGTAACACCCAGCTATCTTCGCTTACTTGGGCGGTAAGAACACGAAATTCCTCCTTTTGGAGGAATGGGCTGTTGATGGTGCTCCAGAACAGCTTGCTGTCCCGGAGGGCTGCAGCTTTATTCAGATCTTCCCAGGCTAGTTCTCTTAGTTCTTGTTTCCTGAGTTTCAGTTTGTTTTTGTAATTAGCCCTCAAGAGTATAACTGCTTCCCTATCTCTAGGATTGATGGAAAGGGCAAGCTTAAGGGCTTTTAACGCCTTAGTGCACGCCTGATTGAACCAACCCAGTGTTTCCCGTTTAATTGGGGCCTTCTTGGTGGTGAGGGTTTGCTTGATTATGGCACCCAATTTCTCGAAATTATTTACGGAATATTCAGGTGGGGCATCAGTTTCAAGACAGCAAAGTATCGCATTTAGGCCGGCTTTCACAACACTGCGGTGTAAATTCTCGGAATTTTCCCCGCACCACTTAATGCGTATCCCATTTGGCCTGCATGGGGTAATGTCATCAACAACCCTACCGGAAAATACCTTCCTAGTAATCTCACAGAAGATGGACATAGTTAGTGCATTGTGGTCACTCAGTCCAAGGTCCAGGATATGCGGGACCGTACAATGCGGAACTATCCGAGTGGAGATGAGCAAAAAATCAATTATAGAAACAGTATTTCTCCCCGTAAAAGTAGGGGCCAAATTACCCTCGTTGTCAGGGGCATGTTGGTGAATGGACACATCATACTTTAGGATCAAGTTGTTAAGGGAAGTACCGTAGGGGGAGTGTAGAAAATGTAATAAATACTCCCCATTATCCCCATCATAACCACATGCAGTTGTATGGGAGAGAGGGCAAGTTCTGATGTTAAAGTCTCCCCCCCAAATAATATCATAGGATATGGCTGATTTACAGAGAATTGAGTCTATGACAGTTTCAAGTTCATCCACGACAGTGGTACTGGAAGGGTCAAAGATGTTATTATAGTGGTTGATCAATAGAATATTTCTATCCCTACTAACCATTATTTCCAGTATCTGTGAATGGGACCCCACTAAATGACTTTCCCTTACATGTATAGGGAGGTGTACAGATAGTAAAATCAGTAATCCGCCTTTAGCCCCTCAGGGTTCTTCCCTCAGCCCGGTGCTCTTCAACGTCTACATGGCGCCGCTCGCCCCCATCGACAAAACCTATGGACTCAACATTGTGTCATACGCAGACGACACCCAACTTATCCCCTCCCTATCCAACGAACCCAACACCGCCAAACACAACTTTCAACTTTGAAAAACAGCTGCCTAATATTAAATACTGAAAAGACGGAAGTACTCATCAAGGGCCCAAACCCCAGGAATAACACCTGGTGGCACCCCGCCCTTGGAAACCCGCCCACCCCCACGGACCACGCATGCAACCTGGGAATCATTCTGGACTCCGAGCGCAAAATGGACTGCCAGATCAACTCAGTCTCGCCCTCCTGCTTTCACACCCTCCCCCTTTTATGTAGAAACTTCAAATGTATCCCCCTTGAACACAGAAAGACTGTCACTCACGGCCTGGTCACCAGCAGATTCGACTACGGAAACGCACTCTACGCTGTAATAAACAAAAACCTCACCCAGAAGATGCAGAACATCCAGAACGCTGCCGCAAGACTGGTCCTCAACCTGCCAAAACACTGCCACATCTCCCAGCACCTGCACACACTACACTGGCTCCCCAGCGAGGCAAGAGTCATCTTCAAGATGCTCACCTACGCACACAAGGCCCTCCATGACACTGGACCAGCATACCTGAACAGCTGACTCAAATTCCACAAACCCCAAGGGACCCTATGATCAGCCTAGCTCTCCTACGCCATGGTCCCACACACCAGAAAAACTAGATCGGGAGGCCTTCCTCATGGCCAAGGCCTGGAACGCCCTTCCACTCCAACTTAGACAGACAACATTGCTTCCCATCTTCGTAAGAGACCTCAAGACCTGGCTCTTCAACAGACCCCCTCCTAGATGGAGTGGAACCTGCGCCCCCCTATCTCCAGCGCCTTGAGACCCTTACGGGTGGGCAGTCGCGCTTAAAAAATGCTTGGTGATTGAAGAAAAGAGACAAGCCGAAAAAAGAGATGAAGAAATTGAGAGACTAACATGTTAATTGAGAGGCGGGCAGAACTAGTCTCAAGCAGAGAATGAAAGGTAGAGAGCCAGGTAAGGGACAACAGAGAGACATGCATTAGACAGTGAGGGGACATTTAAATCAAAGAGAGGCAAAAAGATACATAGAAGTGGCTCAGCAATACATGGCAGTAATAAAATGCATGCATAGTGAGAAAGATAAAGAAGAGAGAATCGGTTGAAATGTAACGTGAAGAGAGACAGCGGAAATGCTCTACAAAACGACCATAAAATGACATAGAAAATGACTACCTAGAGAAACATATGAATAAATACTTATAGAGAGAGAAATAGAACCAGTCACTGACAGGGAAGTAGAAGAGACAGATGAAGTGCATAACAGATATAGATTAATACAAAGTAACAAGGACAGAAAGAGTGTGTGTGGGTCATAGTGAAAGATAGAAAGAGAAAAGCTAAAAAAAGAATGATGTAGCTAGCAGTAGAGAAAAAAAAATGCTTCTCTTTGGTAAATTCCCACCCCTTCGAATACTTAATTTCCATTTGATCCAGCGAAACAACATCATTATTTAGTATTTTTTCTAATACATGAAAGTTCATGTCTGACTGTGCATCCTAGATATTAAGCCTTTGGTGAAGCGTGTAGGATTTGCATTATTTAGTCCCATTAAGCTCCCAAGAACAATAGACCCAGCGGAACCCTCCCCAGATACGCGTCCATCACGAGGAACGAGTGCGCGGTTGCGGAGCGGTGGGGGCAAGAAACCGCTCCGAGAACAAGCAGCAATTAGTTTTCAATGCAAATCCCAATCACGCGGATGAGGGCAGCGGGGAGGTCAGCGATTTGTCAGACGTGTCTAGGAAAGTATTACTGTAATGGAATCAAGTAGGTTTCAATCTGCTTAATAACTGGGACCTTTGGCCTTCCTCCGGGACTCCACTGAGACTGTCAGATGAGAGGAGATGACATGAGTAACTCGCCTAGTGCGCCAATATGGAGTGTATTAAATAAAAGGCACATAATTGCAGGCTGCGGAAGGCATAATACCATGTGTCTGAAGTTTGCAACACAGCTAATGGTGCTGATTGCTCCCTTACTGAGCAGAAGGATCCAGTGTGGTTGAAGCTGACTACCAGCTCATGCCAGTTTCAAGCATTAAAGGGAACCCCTCTGGTCCCTACCACAAGAGTGTAGTGTGCTCTTTTACAATATTGCACTTATATCAACTCCACACTATCAATTATCAGCATATCACCAAGATAAGTAAATGTGGAGTTAAGAGCAGCAAATGTATACTTCCCTATGTATGCTCACCTGGTCATTATATTGGTTCGATAGTATGGAGTCAGTATATGTTCAGGCCGATATTCTACGTCACAGTATCGTAACGTGCAATTCCTGAGCAGTGTAGACACTGCCTAATGAACCACTGCACTGATGATTCTTAACATTGTTGTTATAGCCAAAGATGATGGTTGCCTAATCCCCCTACTAAGCATCACCAGGCAGCAGAATGATGATGTCTGTACATGAAGGGCTATGGTTTATAATCTGTGGCTTATTGCAAAATGGGTGTTTTGATGCAGCTCAACAGGCGGGCATTCAGCTGTAGGGATTCTGCTCCAGGGCTCCTTTGTCCACCAGTCTCATTGTACTGTACATTGCATGGATTGAGGCCAATTGGAGGGAGTGACCAACATGCTGCACTTGTGGGTACCAGGGCTTGCTAGATCCCAGAGAAACAAAACATCACTCACCTGGTTATTAGGTGTAAAGTATCCCTTCTGTACAAGGTCAGAGAGAGGGATTTTCTCTCAGATCGTTGATAATTAGCATACGGTTACCCCTCCTAATTCTACTCATGGAGGGACAAAGTAGCCCCAGTCAGCTGGCTGCAAATTAGCTGAAAGCTGGTGACCCCAGTATAATATATGCTTGAATGAAACTCAGATTTGATTTTGAAACTAAACCTTGCCCCACAAATATGCAACTTTGTGAATAACTTCATCAATTTATTTGCAACAACATGGACTCTTTGAATTAATATTTTAAATAAACAGAATCGAGCTTGCAAACGTTATTTTAATTCAGAAATCCATTTAGCATATCTACACTTATGTTTTAGTACATTTTGGCTTCAAAAACAACCTTAAGGCATTAAAACATATGCAAGATAAGTATTTGTACGAGTACTCAGATTGCTTGCCCGGTAACTATTTCACAAGAATGTGCATCGTTTGTTTTCTCCACCTAATATTTAGTTTTCTTGTTGTAGAAACTCCTTACCCCGGCATACATGAAAATTGGTATTGTTTTGTAAAAAAAATATCGAACTTTTATTGTAGGATTTTTATGTGTTAAAAAATGAAGGTGTCTGAATCTCAATTAATCAAAAGGGAATGGACACTGGTGTCTACTAAACCTTCGGTTAGTCTTTGAAAACCCTCATAGACAGCCTGATTTAGTCGATGCGGTGTATCTTTTATCCGCCCCGTCAGGCGTCATGGCATATTCATAGGGTAGTCAAATAACGTGCGGTATGCCTGCCTCACCCGAGGCTACCTCTGGTCCAGGTAATAATAGGAAAGGGAAAAATATAAAAACAGTGTGTCACCAAAAAAGAATTTTTGATGAAAAGGTTGGCACTGTTGTTAAAAAATTCGATATATATGTAATCGGGCAACTAGATTACCATATATCTATATATATATGGATGCGTCAACATGTTTCAGCTCTATGAGCCCAGCCGGGTCTGTAGAGCTTCGTCAGGACAAAAAGACAAAAATACATACACAGAAGGTACTTACACAACTTGTGTAGGTTCCTATAGCTATTATGGAATTTCTTATACAGTCACCTTAATAGGCATTCTTAGAGGCTTCTACAGGAGTGAAGAGTCGCTTGGAGTGGTCTTTGCCACGAGGACCAGCTTTCAGTCCCTGTGCTGACTCTGCCCCTGGTTACCCTGGTTAGTAGTCTATGAGGGTTTAGTAGACACCAGTGTCCATTCCCTTTTGATTAATTCAGTATCTAACTAGGGGAACTGAATGGACCTTGAATCCTCTTCCCTCCTTTTTGATAGAGGTGTCTGAATCTCACTCACGAAGTTATCTTTTTGGCCATCTCTCTAGCAGCACTAACTCTAAACTGACATTTGCGAGAACCATTCCAAGACCAGAGATCTTAAATGAACTCATACAGGTTGCATTGTTTGCACTGCTAAGTTTGACTCCTAGATCAGTGCTGCTTTAAGCCTCTCGCTGGATACCAGTGTAAAGTGCGCATGAGGAAAGATTTACAATTTAAAAAGAAACGCATGAATACTAAGGGAGGTTTAGAGGCCGCAGACCTTAGTGAAGTTGAAAAACTATTTACAGAAATGTCAAAATGTTAAGGGTTGTTGGCAGAGCTGACCTTATCATGTCTCTGATTAAACTTTCATTGATCACAACAGTTTTCTGTCCTTCGGTTTTGGCAACGTCTTGAGAACGTATAAAAACATGTAGTTGCATGTTTCTCCTTCAGATGCCTAGTCTCAATCTCCTCAAGGCCTGGTTGACACATTCTGCCAGGTGCAGTGATAGTTTGACTCACAGGGAAGTGGTTACCGGTTCCTTTGTCTTCCGGTCCTTCTTCAGGGAGCCATCCTGCTTGTATGCTTATTAGCACCCTGGTATTTAACATTCTGTAAATATCTGTAAGAGTAAAGGAGTCCCACCCAACTTCCTACCAAATGAAAGAAGTGTGGCAAGTTCAGGAATTTGGGCTAGTGGCTTAGACTGCATGCAAAGGGATATGGCGCTCACAGACCCCAACCACCAATTGTGCTAGCACGTGGATGGAGAGACCTGACACTGGAGTCCAGTTTCAACAAATAAAAGTATCACTATGGGGAAGCTTGAAATAATCACCCCCAAACACATTAAAATACCAAACTATGCATCTCATATGTTGCAACTGCTCTGGTGAGGGCCTTCCCTAAATGTTAGGGAGAAGCAAGGGTTTGTCAGAGGTCTTGTCTTAGTGGTGAGATAAAGACACACTTTTCCAGGGACGAGAAATTACCATTTATTTGTGCTTTCTTTAAATGTAAACAGTGGTGAATATCATATTTAACTTCCATTTTGATTGGTGCCTATCCTCAGTAGACATCGAACCATGAAGACATGGGCTGACCTATTGACATCATTTATGATCACTATTTGAAATGCTGACATATTTTTGTCATCCTCAGGGTCCCATGGTCACAGATCAGCTTTTCAGAATCACATGTGCCTTATCTACATATGTGAGCTTCCATTTGAAGTGCCTGCTTTGAGACTGGTGAAGATGTTTATATGTGATGTTTATGTGCTATAAAACTAAATGCACACTATTCACAAAAGTGCATTTACACATGAGTAAATCTACGTGTGTAAGTTTACTCTTTCACCTTCGGGTAAATGTACTGCTTTTGGCTATTCATGCTTTACGGGTACAAAGTTACTCAAATATGTAGACTTACACATGCCCATCCCCTGAAACAGGTGGTGTAGTCAGTAAAAACATCATATATGACAGTAAAATCCTACTAGTAGAGATATGGAGAACACGTGTGACCTCCACAATCTGGGTAGAGATCTCCCTATAGTAAAGTGTAGGCACATTTTGAATAGTTAAAGTTAAAAAAAATGTTTTCAAAATATTTGTAAGTTAAAATGGTAATGTAAATTGAGTTTATACATATGTTTTAAATGTAGAATACATTTAAAAAAAGGCTAAACCGCTATAAACAAAATATCTAATTAATAATTAAAAAATAATATTACATTGAGTACATTTTTGTAAAGATTTATTTAAAACAATATTATCTATTTTAAGTAAAATGTTTACCTTTATTTTTTATGTAATAAAACATTACTTAACATTAGGCATACAAATAATTTAATTTAATTAATCTTTATCAATAAATATAGAATTTTTAAATTTGAAAAAGGGCATAACATTGTTTTAAAAGAAAATAATATGTATTTATAATATATATTTGTTTTAACATTATATTTAAACATTTATATTACATGTTTTATTTCACCATTATTTCCTATGGGGTTTAATTTTTAAGGCAGGGTGTTACAGTGCCTGTAAATTGCCATGGGTGGTGGACTTACCCTATCTCTGAGCTAGATTACATTTGCAACTGTTTTGGGTTCTTGTTGGCTGTAGTAACTGTGAAGTGGAGTTTTAGAATAGGATGTTGCTTACTCTTTTGTGCATGTCTTTACCTAAATCCCTCACTAACTCTCTTTACTTCTCCCAAAACTCCTCCCATTTAGTCATAAATAGTCTCCATTTTCTAGCCACTTTCCCCGCCCCCACATTTACTACTAAAATGCATATCTATATGTGCACTGATCTCTGCAGTTGGGCGGAGATCTACGCAAGTTAAAGATATGCAAGCCTGAAGCATAAAAAGCCGCATGTAGGCTAGTGAATAGGCTTTTTATATTGTCTTAGTAGTACTACGGTAGTAATACTGAATATGCAACAAAATGCAGTATGTTAATGAGGCCCTAATGTGCGCAAAATTGCTGGCTTCCCTTGCAAAAAAACTATGTGCAGTAGAGTAAAAAATGTTGGGGGGTCATTGCAAGTCTGGCGATTGTAAGACCACCAGACTCCCGGTGGCTGTGGTTCGTTCGCCGTATTATGGCTTCAAAAGTCATTGCGGCAGACGACTACTGGCTGCGCCAGGGAACAATCATTCCCTGGCGGAGTTGGAGTTGCACCACAATGTAGCATGCTGTGCAGGACTGTTGCCGTCCCACTCAACAAAACACGATTTCCGCCACTGCCAACCATTTCATGGAGGGAGCCCTGCCATGAAAGACTGGCGGAGGAGGAACAAAGGGAGCCCCAGATGGCTGTCATGCCCCCCTCTGCCATGGGGATACATTCAGAAGGCACAACATGTGCCACTCTGTCCCTATTCCCCCAAGTTACAGCACAGCAGGGACCTCACCATCCATGCCGTGCTGGAACTTTTTTGCCGACCTCATTGCGGTGCCTGTTTTCATTGAAAAGGCGAAGGACTGTCTGAGTTAAACTTGTAATAAGGCATTCAGTCCTTGCGCGGCTTTGGCACTCCTGTGTCGGCGGATAGCCAGCACAACTGCACCAAAGTCATAATCAGGCCTTTGGAAATTTCATAACATTTACAGTACATTTTTATACAAGGAGAAATTATCCATAGCAACAGGCATTGTGGGAGAACACATCGGGAAACTGCCTATTTTTGTGGAACTTTTAGGCAAGTTGAACAAATCAACCTTAGGGCTGTTTCTATTTTTTTCCCTGACAAAACTCAGTTTACTTACTTTTTCTGAGAAAAAATAGCTTTGTGGTAAACTTCAGCCACCTTCACGCCGGATAGCACGGGACTAAAAATAGGAATTTGCAAGTTCATGAACTGCAGCATTAAAAGCTTAAATCCATTCTTCAGGTGGAAAAATTAAACACTTCTACAATGTTTATTGCATTTTATGACACAAAATTGCAGCTTCAATGCCCTTAAAAGTTTTTTTTTTTTTAGGCCAAGTATAGAGGCTATAGCTAAAGGCCGTGGGGAGCATTGTGCAGTGATGTGGGAGAACTGATGCCTTGAATTATGACAAGAGATTGGGGTGGTCGAATGGTGGATGCCTATGTTGAGGTGCATATCGTGCATTGCAAACCCTGTATCGTATGTCTCTCCAAATATGTCATTCTGAACCTGCAATGTACTGAAGCTTGTTTGTGGTCAATAAAAAAGACTTTAAAACAAAAAAGTATTTTTTTAAGACATCAACTCAGTTTTACTTGAAGACAGGTGAAAGGCTAAATAGATCTGCTAGGTTTCAAATAGTTTTCACAAACATCCCATCAACAACTTCTCAGCCATGTTAGCTATTTCTTAACAATTAGAAAAAAGAATCTACAAAAAAAAGAAAGTGTAACTTGTCCTTTGACTTTGTTTGGGACCAAAGACCCACAGGGAGATTATGAATTCTGGGAAAGCCATTGCGTCAAAACTCCTAGTCACTCTGACTAGTTTCAGCTCTTTCTCTGTCTTCTTTCCCACTATCTACGGACTGTCTCCTGCTTTTTAAAGGTTTTTGAATGTTTTTGAGCTGAGCTGCATATCCTTGTGTTTGGATTGACAAAACCTAGCTGAAAACCTTCTGTCAATTCGTTTTCATCATCTTTCTTGTGGTAACCATTCAAGTGCCTCCTTACTGCTCATATTGAAGTTGGGGTTTCTGCTTTACCTGCATCCTTTGTCCAACTTTTCTGGACAACTTCTCCCTGTAGGCCCTTGATTGCCTCCAACCACTGGGGTGCTTGTGGCAGAGGGGGGAGGTGGGGGGGGGGGGGGGTTTGATTTACCAGTGGCTAATATTTTTTGAGAAGAGGAAGTTATTTCCCACTGCTCCCTTTGAGCATCTGTGTTCCTCAAATTTCCAGGTGCCTCTAATTTCCAAACCCTGCTTCGACTCCTAACTGTGCTTTTGGGTGCATGTATACCATGATTCTTGCTGGTGGTTAAATCTATGCTATGATTGGGCAAGTTCTCCTCTCCTGTGTCCTGAAAAAATGGAAGCGTAGGCTTCGCTACCCCTTTCCTTTCTACCAAAATGTTTTGAGAAATCCCAGTGATGTGCTTGTAATCCAATCACTGGGCACTTCTGTACCTTAGCCTGAATCCTTCATTGCAGCTCTGCCAAATGTCACCAACAAAAATCGTTTGCGCTTACTGAATCTTGACTGCTTAAAGCCCGAGTGCCGGAGAGTGGTAGTGCAACTTCTCTCCAGGCTAATATCATGAATGCATCCAGCACGTTATCTCTCCTCATCTTTTGGATCAATTTATTGTTCCTCTTTCTTGTCCTGGATCGAATCAATGCCTTCTTGCTGAATTTACAACAGGGTGAATATGTCTATCTACTCTTTCCACCATATTCTTTCCTTCAGAGACTGGGGGAGGACGGTAGCTAGCCTTGTTTCCTTGGATTTCATTGGTGACTCAACTAGTGATAACCTGATGGCTGTCACTGGCCCTTGATTCCAGAAAGCCTCTACTGTTAGAGTCCCAAAACTGGTCCACTGCATTTGTGCACCCTTACTTGGCATGCTGGGGAGAAACCAGCCCACTGAATGTAAAGAGAGGGCGGACTTCCTCATGAGGGGAACCCATTCACTTGGTGCCCTTTCTTGTTGACCGACCATGCTTGTGGGCCTACATATGCTGTTCCTTAGGGGGGTGGATGCCAGCGTAGCCACAATGTTTAACAAAGGGGGGATTGAGGGGCTTTTTACCGAGTTCCAGCAAAGATGCCCTGTACGAATCTATGCAATAAAGGTTTGCTGTTACTTAATAAGGTAATGCCTAGAAAATAAACGGAGGGCTGAACCACCACTTCCATGGAATATGATATGGAAGTCAGGCACTGTAAAAGTGGAAGGATCAAGAGGGAACCCGCTCTGTCGGAACTACGGTCGCCACAATCCCATGTTGGGGAGTTCCTTTAATCCTGCTAGTCTATGTCCCTGCCTCCCTGCTGCCCCAGGCCATGCCCGATGCATGCATACTTATGCTCTTATGCTTCCTTTGATGCTTTGTGTGGGCTACCAAGCTCTTTGCCTGCCCCACTACGTACACTACCAGAGGTTGGGTTGCCTGGGGAGCTAAACATGCCTGCTGTGCATGCTCTGCTGTGCTTCCACTGATACCTGTTGCACCCTGTGTACTCTGCCATGCTAATCCCACTTTCTCTACCCTATGCCGTGCCAAAGGATGGGTGGTGTGGCCTACTGTTGCTTGCTGCTCATGTGCTTCTCAACAGTAAAGTCTTCATCTTTTTCTTGCAGCGTCTTCTTTACTTGCAGTTTTGCTTATGCAGCCCTCTTTGTAGTTTGCAGCTGGTGGCTCCTGGGACAGTCTTTCACTAGTTTTTGGCTAGTTTTTGGCTTGGGTGTTAAAATCCACTTGCTGGCTGCTTGGCTCAGGGCTTTCCTTTTCTGTGCACCCATGCTTGTCCTTGGGTCTCGCTTTGGTGTTATTGCGTGTTGAGCTATCCCTTCACCGGTGTTGACTGAGAAATTAACTGTGTTTGTTGATTTTCCATTTCCCTTTTGCAAAGTGTCATGGTTGTGTGTGTGTTATTTTTATGACCCCCTTAATCTTTGTTGGTCAAGAGGTCGCTTTGCATGCCCTTTTTCAGCAGTTGGCTCCTCCTGTCTCTCCCAGTCACGGAATCAAGGAACCTATATTCAACTTGGAACATTGGAAGTCTTTGGAATTGCTCAAACTTCAGAGACCATTTAGACACAAGGAGTCCAATCTTTACACATCAGATTGAGAGGTTTTGCCTTAAGCATTTGGCCACGAGGTACTGTTTGCATTTTTCACTCATTTAATAAACCGCCTGTGCTTATTATTAGTCGCCTGTTTGTCTTTCCTCCTTGTTAGATATGTTGACGTTCTGTCTCAACATCTACTTTCTTCACAATCTCTCAGTTAATGACTTACCCTATTTTTAATGACAAAAGCAATAATATATGACCGAGCTTTTCGTCTAAATCTACTCTTTCCCTCACTCCACTCACATTGTCTATATGCTCTCTCTTACATTTACCCCACTTTCGTTAGAACATCTTTTGGACCTTAAAGCTGTCTTTCTCTGTCTCTCTGACCTCTGACCATTGCTCATTTTTCATTATTTCTCTAATACTATTTTCCCTCCTCACAGGAACTCTGCAGCTTGTCTCTCGCTAACTCTACCACAATTCCTGTCTGTGAATAGGCCCTTGTTGTCCCTCTGCAGACAAAACCTACGACTTACCCCCATCTTAGGTATCTTATGTCATTTCTCTCTGCCTCTGTTGCCAATCAAATTTCTCCAAAAAGCAATTCACCAATCTAGCTTTCATTCTTTATACAGTGCCGAATCTGCCCTGTTGTCTATTTTTCATGAACTCCAACTTGTTATGAACCATGATGGTAAAGTTGCTTTGATCTTCTCAGACCTATTGTCTGCATTCAACACAGTCTCACATCAAATTCTTATGTCTCAACACTTTCAGACCTGAGTCACTGACCATGCTTTCTCCTGGATCATATTGTACCTTGACAATCAGTCACAGGCAATCAAGGTTTCATCTTTCAGTTCTTCTTTTCTACCTCTTTCTCCATGTGTTACTCACGATCTTAGGGCCTGATTTAGATCTTAAGTGTATTGTTTTTTCCCCAATAGGTTGCTTACTCTTCATTCAGTCACTCAGTTCTGATCAAGACCTGCCATTAAGGCTTAGATTGGCCCTTCTCCCTTTCTCTGGGTCTTAACATCAACACTCTATACAGTCTGGATTCATTATTTGGTCCATAAAGGGCCAATTATGATTTAATCAATGAGATAAGATGCATGCTGGAAAATAAATATAACGGACAAGCTTCTCTAATGAATCTATATACTACTATTATAAAGAGAGAATTTGCACTTTTTGGCCAGGTAAACTCGGGAACCACAGCGCCAATCTACACACCCGATACATCTATGAAAATGTCAGGGTGTGTAGATGGCTATAGGCTATATAAATGAAAAAAAAGTAAATTAAAAAAATTACATTTGTAAACAAAGTAGTCCCCTGAAAGTAGCACCGGCTGGGACCTAGCGCTGTCCGTGACGCGACGTGCGTGATGACGACTAAGGAGGAGGGCGGTGCAGTGACGAGCGGCTGTGCAGTGAGGAGCGGCGGCACAGGTAAAAAAATAATAATAATAATAAAACATTTATAAAGCGCCTGGCTGCACAGAACTGTGTGTCCCCGCGCTAACTGCTAGTACAATACAGAAATCCAGAGGAGCTGTGGCAATAAAAGCTCAGAGTGGGATTACATGTTGGGGAACAAATACGTTTTCAGTTTTGTACTAAATCTCAGTTCGGATGGCTTCATCCGCAGGTGGAGCGGGAGCGCATTCCAGTGTTTAGAGGCTAAATACCTAAAAGATCTTCCTCCCATTTTGGCTCTGATGATTCAGGGGAGTTTGAATAGCATCATGCCAGATGATCTTAGATTCCTGGTCGGACGGTGTATAGTAAGGAGATTTTTTAAGTACTCAGGACCTTTGTCCTGAGCGATGCGGTGGGCATAACAAAGGGTCTTAAACTTAATCCTCTCCTTGACTGGTAGCCAATGGAGTCTGGACAGGGCAGCTTTAGCAGAAGTTCTTCTTGGGAGTCCGAGCACCAGTCGTGCGGCAGTGTTCTGCACGCATTGTAGTTGATGTAGGCCCTTCTGACTGAGCCCAATCAGGAGGGCATTCCCATAGTCCAAATGGGGTGTCACCAGTGCATGGACTATGGTTTTCCTGGCTTCGGTAGGAAGAAGATCCAACACCTTTCGGAGAACTTTTAATATGCCAAAGCACCTTCCCGTTACCTTGTTGACTTGGGTCTTGCCAGAGAGGTCTGAGTCCAGCATAACGCCTAGGTTTCTAACCGCCTCTCCGGGGGTAGGCAGATTACCCAGTTCGCTAGGCCACCATGCATGAGACCACGCAGAAGTAGCTCTCCCGACCACCAGTAGTTCGGTCTTATCGCCATTCAGACAGAGACAGTTGTTATTCATCCAGGCCGCTACTGCCGACATACAGTCCGTGAAATTGGTGGCATATTCTCTTCGGTCAGCAGTTAGCTTAAACACCAGCTGGGTGTCGTCAGCATAGCTGACAATGCCCACCCCAAAGTCCTCTCAATGTGTGCCAGGGGTTCCATATAGATGTTAAATAACGTAGGGCTTAGGTTTGAGCCCTGTGGAACCCCATGGCTCACCTTCCGAGGAGATGATCTAAAGGGTGGGCAGTGTAGCTGGAAACTTCTGTCGGTCAGAAAGGAGCATAGCCAAGCAAGTGCTAGGCCCATTACTCTCATGTCCGAGAGACGAGACAGCAGCGTTGAGTGCAGCACGGTGTCAAATGCTGCACTAAGGTCCAGTAGGACCAACGCCGCTGTCTCGCCCTCGTCCACTATCTGCCGGATGCATTCAGGCGAATATAGAACTGCCGACTCAGTCGAGTAGCCTGATCTAAATCCTGACTGGGAGGGATGAAGGAGAGCTTCCTTCTCCAAAAACTCCATGAGTTGTTTGTTAGCGATTTTTTCTATGATTTTAGCACAGAAAGGGAGAAGGGAGATTGGGCGGAGATTTTGGAACTGGGAAATATGAATGTTGGGCTTTTTCTTTAATGGCATGACTTGGGCAGTTTTCCATACTTCTGGAACATAGCAATCCTGGAATGATAGAGTGATCATGTGACTAATATGATCAATTAATGTGCTTTCCATAACTCCCTTACACCGGTCCGGTGGACAGGCGTCAGTGGGGGAGCCGGACTGTATGCCATTAATGATTTCCAACAAATCATGTTTGTCAGGGGTTTTAAAACTAGTAAGTGAGGATTTGTATGTTAGGGTGGAGCTGGTGTCCGCGTTGGTGTTTAAGGGAGTTATATTGTTTACAAAGGTGGCATGGATTTTATCCACCTTCTCTACAAAGAAGTCAGCAATTTGATCACATATCTCTGCAGAGTATGTGTCTTGAGCGTCTAGTCGTGAGGGGATTGTGAGTTCTTTGTAGATACTGAACAGTTCTCTTGTGGGATTGTCTGCTTGCTCAATTCTGTTTTTATAATGGATACTTTTCTCCGCTCTGACCAGTTTCTGATACTTTTTTAGTTCAATTTTATAACTCGCTTTGAGTTCAGGTGCATAGCTTTTTCTCCATCTCCGCTCCGTAGATTTACATTGAGCCTTTGCTGTTCTAAGTTTCTCCGAAAACCATGGAGCAGTTCTGGATTGTCTTACTGGAGGTTTCGCTGTCCAGGGAGCAATCTTATCTAATGCTTTCGACAACCATAATTCGTAGTTGTCCCAAACCTCCTGTAAGGTGCTACCTATTGTTAGGGGCTGCTCTGTTAAAATGCTATTAAAGAGTTCAGGAGTGAATTTTTTCCAATTACGACGTTTCTGGGGGGGATGCTTTGTGGGTATAGTTCCTATGGGTTCTATTAGTATCTCAAATGGTACAATGCTGTGGTCAGACCAGATCAATGGGATCGGGGGTAAGGTCTTAATGCCTTCCCAATTCGCAAAAATGGGGTCTAGAAGATGACCTTGCTGGTGTGTGGGGGCTGTAGAAAGAAGTTTTATATCCACAGAGTTTAGTGCGGCAGCTACCGTTTGTGCCTCGCTGGAGTTAATATCTTCAAAATGAAGATTTAGGTCGCCTAAGATGATTAGTTTTTTATATCTAACTGCTAGCTGGGTTGCCGACTCAATGAGTTGGTTGCAAAAAGGTGCCGCAGCTCCCGGAGGTCGATATATCAGTAAACCAGTGATCGCATTTGTCGGTTCTATTTTTATTGTAAATATGCCACATTCACTGTTGGTTATGGTGGATTTCATTAGAGTGCATTCTAGCTCAGATTTAAAGATTAATGCTAGCCCTCCTCCACGTTGTTTTTGTCTGTCAATTCTCAATAGGCTATAACTGGGGGGTATTGCGTCCAGAATATCAGGGGAGGAAGTTTCTTCTAGCCATATCTCGGTGAGAAATATGGCATCCAGATCTTTGTTTATCAGTAGGCCGTAGATCTCCATTTTGTGTTTAGTCAAAGACCTACAGTTTAGCAATATCATCTTAAGGTTAGCTGCCTTTCTTGGTATTTTATTTATTGTGGGAATTACTTGGTTACAAGGGCAAGTAATCAGGTTCTAGAGTATGTAAGCAGCTTTGAGTCGGCATCTTACCAAATGTTAAGAGATCGTCTTTGGAATAATGTATTCGGGGGCTGCTGCTTAGGGCATCCGTTGAAAGGGTGGGGCCATAGGGTCCTGCCCCGCGCCCCGGTCGTTCGTGGATGGGCGCAGACGGGCAGGACTCCGGCGTGCGATCGGCGCGCTCGCAATGCGCGTCCGCTGCGCGGAGCCATGACCATATGTTTTTATGCCGTCGTCCGTGCGACGGAGAAGGCGAGCCCTCACTAAGATGGCCGCTACTCTTTTCCCTGCCGGTCCCCGCAGATGACGGCCCTAAAATCGGCCACCCACTGAGGGGGTAGGCAAGTAATCTGCCAAGCTATCAGGAAAAATGCAGGTAAGGTCTGAACACGCCTTGCCTTGTCTAGCACCCTAAATCGGTGCAAGGTAAATCCCTGCGATGTTTGTGCCTCTAAGTTAAGCACTGAGTGTCAAGCTCTAATGCCAGAGGGAGGGGGGAAGGACACACGGGGAAGATATTCAACAGTTTTAAAATCAAGGTCAATTTTTTAAAGTAAAACCTCCCGGCTCAAGCCTCAGGAGTAAAAGAAAAGCAGTCTCTCTATCCCAGTGCTTCTTCTGTTTTTATGCCATCGTCCGTGCGACGGAGAAGGCGAGCACTCACTAAGATGGCCGCTACTCTTTTCCCTGCCGGTCCCCGCAGATGACGGCCCTAAAATCGGCCACAAGCTGAGGGGGTAGGCAAGTAATCTGCCAAGCTATCAGGGAAAATGCAGGTAAGGTCTGAACACGCCTTGCCTTGTCTAGCACCCTAAATCGGTGTGAGGTAAATCCCCCCGATGTTTGTGCCTCTAAGTTAAGCACTGAGTGTCAAGCACTAATGCCAGGGGGAGGGGGGGAAGGACACACGGGGAAGATATTCAACAGTTTTAAAATCAAGGTCAATTTTTAAAAGTAAAACCTCCCGGCTCAAGCCTCAGGAGTAAAAGAAAAGCAGTCTCTCTATCCCAGTGCTTCTTCTGTTTTGATGCCGTCGTCCGTGCGACGGAGAAGGCGGTGCCCTCACTAAGATGGCCGCTACTCTTTTCCCTGCCGGTCCCCGCAGATGACGGCCCTAAAATCGGCCACACGCTGAGGGGGTAGGCTAGTAATCTGCCAAGCTATCAGGGAAAATGCAGGTAAGGTCTGAACATGCCTTGCCTTGTCTAGCACCCTAAATCGGTGCGAGGTAAATCCCTGCGATGTTTGTGCCTCTAAGTTAAGCACTGAGTGTCAAGCACTAATGCCAGGGGGAGGGAGGAAGGACACACGGGGAAGATATTCAACAGTTTTAAAATCAAGGTCAATTTTTAAAAGTAAAACCTCCCGGCTCAAGCCTCAGGAGTAAAAGAAAAGCAGGAAAAGGAAAGTGAGACTGTGATGCAGGGGGAGGAAAGAAGGAGGCACAAGTAAATAAAAATGTCGGGCGGAAGGGGGGCGCGAGTGAGTCTGGGCGGGAGGGGGGCGTGAGTGAGTCTGGACGGGAGGGGGGCGCGAGTGAGTCTGGGCGGGAGGGGGGCGCGTGTGAGTCTTGGCAGGAGGGGGGCGCGAGTGAGTCTGGGCGGGAGGGGGGCGCGAGTGAGTCAGGCGGGAGGGGGCATGAGTGAGTTGGGGCGGGAGGGAGTCGGTGCGGCAGGGGGTCGGGGAGGGAGCGGGTGTACTGCCCCCAGCCCCTTTCTGCCCCAGGCAACGCTGGGGCAGGCTGCTAGTATGATATATAAAGAGATCTATTTTCTTTCTCCTTTCCACCCAGAGGCATTCTTTTTGAGCACTTTTTTCTTTTGTTTTTTCTCTCTGGAGCAACTAAGTGAAAATAATGTATTGTTTCTGTGCATGTTTTTTCCTTTGTGTGTGTGTTAAGAGTTGATATTGTTACATATGCTTTTCTGTACCAGTGGACCACTGTTGTTATGTATCACAAATTTCTCACTGTTGTGATAGAGTAACCAGTCTGCCAATATCTAAATCAGGCCCTTATTGTGATATTGTTTAATATATATTACCTCTCTGACCCCTCTCAATGAGCCCAGGGTTGTTCCAGTGAAATGCTTGATTACTTATTCAACTGGAATCTTTTCTACCTCAAATACATTGAAAATTTGCCTTGTTTCTCAAAGGTAGTGGTTCAGATGTGAAAACTCTTATCAGCAAATATGTCTCTATCCTGTATGATGACCGGTCCAATAAGTAAGAAAGGTGGGCTTCTGGTTTTCATAAATCATTGTCATTGTTTCCCCAGATTACTAAAGTCTGTTCCCTGTGATTTCGTGATTTGCGGTTGCTTTGTCAATTTCTATCTTTCCTTCCATTCTCGAGCTGGCAAATTGTGGTTCAAACGATTATTTTTTCTTGAATAGGCTTCATTTAATTCTCTTTACCATGAGCTTCAGGGTTCTGCTCTAGCCAGAATTCAGATAGTGGCGGTCCGGGCTATCATATCTTTCGACTTCCCTGTCATGCCCACTTTTCTGCTCGCTGGCTTCCTGGTCTCATCACAATCCAGTTCAAGAATTTTTGCCTAATTCATCATGGCTCGGGTCCTAACAATCTCAATTTGTGCATTACAGGAGTTCTTGTGCTCTCCATTCCTCTTTTCAGAGGTTGCTCACCATTCCCAAATTTTGACTTGCACATTTCGATGATCACTTCTTTTTTTTTGGTCTCCAAATCCTGGAGCACACTCATACCATTGCTCTATCTGACTGATGATCATTTTGCATTTTGTAGGTCTTTAAAAACTCTCCTTTTCCCCCTACCATCACCAAGAGGTCCATATTGGGTAATAGTGTGCTTTAGTTTTCTTTCATCATCATCATCATCATCATCATCATCATCATCATCCATTACTAACTATATCACAGGACATCTGCTTTGAATAAAATGTAGATGATTATGATGGGAGAGGAGGGCTAATAGTAGTTTTCGAATGCTTAATGTAGTTTGGATGATCTTACAATATTTTCATGTTTGGCTGCTCACCTTTACCATGATTTCTCTATTTCATAGATATAAACTGTTAGACGTGACATCCTTTGAGTAGTATTGTCCCAAACATTTTGAATTCTCCCCCTATTTTTGCTGACGTTGTTTTTGTTGGCATTAGGGCTTGATGCCCGTTATCTCTTCTAACCAGTTGTAAAGGGTATGTGCTGTCTTCCTCAAACTTGGTCAAATTGGCCTACCCCTGATTGATACTTTTAACTTACTTGAAAGTCCCTGATAATTGGTACTATATATACCAGGGCCTGTAAGTTAAAGGCTACTAGTGAGTTGCAGCACTCATTGCGCTACCCACTAAAGTAGCTTGTAAAAAAAAGTCTCAGGCCTGCCATTGCAGCTTTAAACTGCCATTTTGAACTGGCAAAATAAATCTTTTGCCAGTCCTAAACCTCCCTTGTTAATACTCTAACCATGTCCTGGCAAAATCTTAATTATGTTGCCATAATCTTAGTAATTTCTGTAACTATGCATTAATCTTGTGATGAAAAATTACCAAAATTACGTGATTATGCCAGTTTGAGTAATTAAGAGTACTTTGGGGCTAAAATCCTACCCTAGGAGCACAGGAACAATAAACTAAAGGAGAGATGGTGGCTTCTGGCCACTGCTGTTCATGTCCTATAGCATTTAGTGCCATTTTCTTATAAATGCAACCTTTGGCCCATAATGGATACCCAGGATGCACTTTGCACCAAGAATATAGGGCTAAATGCTGGATTATCCTTCTCACGTAATTGCAAGTAATGTTGCAGTAATTATGCTGGAAAGAAGAATTTCCCAAGTTACGCCCACCCCTATTTAAAAGTTGTCCCTAAGGTAGGTCCGAAAGGCACATAGGTCATGATACATGATATTTAAAAAGCAACGTCCTTTTTTCACTATTGTAAAGGTTGTCTCTCTCTTAGACTAACACTGGGTTACCTTATTAGTACTAAAATATTGATATTCCTAAAGGGAAACAAAATGCTATAATTGCGGTTGATGAGAGAGGGTAGGTTTGTGCGTACGTGGGAGCGTAGTGAAGGCGAGGTGACACAAAGTGATTAAGAAGAAGTGATTTTATGTGAGATGAAGATGGAAGATTTCAGAAAGGCGAGGGCAAGTTTCACGAAGGTGTGGGATGAAAAGGACTTTAGTATTTAACAGGACGAGAGATTGCAGAGGGGAGTGATGTGAAGGGAAGATGATTGATTGAGACACTTTAAAGACCACTTACCTTTTCACAGACTTTAGCAATGTTTAATTCACTAGCTCATGTAGTCACAATATAAACATTCCAATTCGTTGTCTGTCAGGGCTAACAAGCATTGGAATAGACAATAAGGGCAACCAAATGCTTGACAAGTGGCACTCTGTGAAGTTCAGGGTTCTAGTTCATATGTTTTAGGTCACATCCTTAAATACATAGGTCATGCCCTGTGGAAAGGATGGCTAGCTTGCTTTGTCATCCATCCCCCATGTAGGATCCTACTATACCCCCTCCCGAAAGCTTTACCATCTAACTTAAAACACTGAAACCAGAAAAACTATACTTCCCTGTATATGCTTAACTTGACAGTGCAGCAGTATTTGTTTTTTTTCTTTGAAAGGTGATATTAAAACCTCAATATTGTAGTAGAGCAGGATATCGCATACACAACACCATAGCATGACATCACAACCTGATTCAGTTGTAATCAATGAATTATGCATCAGGGATCTCCAATGCACCCCAGCATTATACAGAATGGCACAGTACTTAATTAAACTCCCAGACTGTGAAAGCCAAGCGGATTGATGTCTTCAGTTTGAAAGAGAAACAAATTAAATAATTGGTACAGACACTGTGGCGCGCACGCATCCTTTGACTAAGCAAAGAGCGGCTGTGCGTATATTTCTTTTTTTGCTTGGAAGACAATTAATTGGAAAATTAAAATCAGGCCTTTGAGGTCTTTCTCTGGTGCAAGAATGGGAAAACAAATTAAACGAGAGAATAAACTAATCCAGCGCTTTTACTCTTACAAGGGATGCTTTATGTAAAGTTGATAAGCATTTACATATAAAGTGTTGCTTGCAAGGACATGGTGAAAGGGGCGGAGCATTTTATGGTAATGCTGTATCCCTGTTATATGGGAGTGGACAAGGAAGTTTTCCATATTTAAGGCTGTGCAAAGGACTGGGTTGCAACACAAAAAGGAATAAACATGCTGTTTCAATGTATTTTATTGAATATTCACATTTTCCTAATTAGCATAATCATTTCAACCAGAAATAAAGGCAGAAAACAGCGCACATCAATGCGAGCCAGTTACATGCCAGCTTTTCAAAATAAACATTATGGGGCAGATTTACAAGCCCCTTGTGCCTCTTTTACGCCACCGTTGCGTCACTTTTGTGACGCAGCGGCGGCGCAAAAGATGAGCCACGGTGCGGAGTATTTACAACGTGACGCATCTGGGAGATGCGTCACGTTGTGAAACCCCTGCGCCATAAGTAGGCGTTCCGGTGCAGGGGGGGGGTTCCTGCGCAGGAACGCCTCCTAAAAGTGGCTGAGTGAATTCTACAAGATTTCACTCAGTCACTTTTAGGCCAATGCTGCGTCAAAACGCTGCGCCTGCTTGAAGCAGGTGTAAGGCTTAATGCAGCATTGGAAGAATAGGCCCCCCCAGAGCATTGCTGGAGCTGTGTTGCGCTTGAGATGCAACTCCAGCAATGCACCGCCTTTACGGCACAGATGCGTGACGCATCTGTGCCATTTTTGCCCCATTGTGCGCCGCATTGCGGCTCATCATGGGTGGCGGAGCTGCGGCGCACAATTACTGGCGCATCCCAGCTAATTTGCAGGGATGTGCCAGTAATTGTAAATCTGCCCCGAAGAATATAAATTCGCTCAATGTTCTATGTGACTTAAGGTGCAGGTAAGCGCGGTGGGGCGGGCGGGTGCTGAGGGGGATGCCAACAGACGACAGAATGGGAGTTATTTATTTATTTTATTTGCCCTATTCCGTCGTCTGTCGACATCCCCACGGGCGCTTACCTGCACCGGCTACAGCTGGTCAGACATTCTTCCCAAAGAACAAGGTACGTTGGAATGGAAGACCATTCTGAATGACAGATATGAGTTGAAAAGTCAAGTCAAGATTGCTAGTGGGGCAATGCAACATAATGCAGTTAGGCAAATATGTTGCCCTGAAAAAAGGGCTGTATTTAGAGTTTGGTGGACGGTTTACTCCATTAGAAACAAGGCCGATATCCCATCTGCCGCACTGCAAGTGCAATTGGATGTAATACACTTTTACACATTTGTGATTGAGTGATCCTTCTGTCGAACTCTAAACCAAGACCAACATTTTAATTATACCCAAGTAGCTGGAAAAATAGAAACACTATCACAAGGACAAATGCAGATATTAGCAGGACTGTATTGCTCTAAGGGTAAACATAATAAACTACATAAGATGTCAGAAATAAATCTAAACAATAGTGCATGTTCCCAATGCCCTGATAGCTGTGTGAGATAGGGTTCAATACCAATAAAGGACTGTAAAATCAAATATTGTCTTACAGCTGTCTTGTGCAGTTCAGTGTTTTCTCTATTTAGGCATTAACACTCTAAAGACTACTCTTTTAACCAAAGTTTGATTTTCTTCATTATGGACATTGGGTTCCCCAACAGTGACAAGTACCCCAACTTTTTAACTTAGATTTAGCATAGGACAAATAAGGGAGAGACATCACTTTATAACATGATAGACACGCCTCTACCATTAAGCGATTTATGGTCTCATGGGGATTAAGCCAGATGGAAATCCGTAACATTAGGGGTCCTTACTTAATATAATCCTTAAAATAGTTGCGGCCAAGTTCCTCCTGAAAGAGGAAATGCAAAGAGCAAGGCTACACAGAAAGAAAGTGCCTGCGAAAATGATTCTCTTCATGTTGTAGGGTTGATGAGTTAACATAGACCCATACCCCTACCCATATATTGCACTGGGTGGGAATTGTACTTTATTCATTTCTAAGTTAGAGACAATGGCTTTTCTTCCCCAATTAGTGGACAGATATTGTAAAGTGACTGTTGATTTAATACATTTCTGATGCCGCATTAGACTTCCATGATAAAAAGACATCAAAAACTCAAAAGGCAATGGTATAAAAACCCGTATTTTCTGAACCATAAAATAGTTGAAATATTTCACAGTTCCCTGTAAAATACTGATTCCGGAACCATATTCATAATGACAACCTCAAAACCACTCTGCAGAGCTTTAACATTGTGGGGCATATAATCAAGAAACGGCATTAAAATTATCGCCGCTTTAGCAGCAGGAAACTGCCGCTAAAGCGGCGATAATGGGCTTGATAATATGCCCTTGTGAATTCCCATAGAAGCCCATGTTCTGTGTGAATATGGGCTTCTATTGGAATTCTCAAGGGCATATGATCAAGTCCATTATCGCCACTTTAGCAGCAGTTTCCTGCCGCTAAAGCGGCGATAATTTTAACGCTGTTCTTTTTTTTTTTTTTTTTTTGTGACAAAGGAAAAACCTGGTTTGAGGCCTATATTTGTAGCCTGGCTGTCACAATTCACACCTGCAGCCTGACTTGTCAAAATAGCCTTTTGCCAGAGGGAAATCAATCCTTTTAAACACTGCTACCCCCCCATGTATGCATTGTAGCCCACAAGGTTGGGTATATTATATTTAATAGCGGGACATTTATACATTAAATGTTGCTATGTCCCTACAGAGAAATGCCTGCAAAAGCTTTTTTCACCATGAAAGGCTTCAGCTATTCTATGAGAAAAAACTAGAGTGCAGATTACAATATTAATTCTAATATCTCAGGTTTAGGACAAGCTAGGAACGCGGTTCAACCACTATTTATAATATTTATTAAAAGCCCAACTCAATGGTTAAGTTGGATTTTTATAATGCATATTTGCCCTCTCAGTGTTTATTCTTAATGAGGTGTCAACACTGCTCCCAGAGACAATGAACTAGGTCTGAGGAGGTATTTTCCGTCCCTTGGCAGGAAGACCAGTTAAGATGAACCCAGGAACATCAATACCTTGTAAAGGTTCTGCCTTTTTATATGCAAGTGTAAGGTGAGATGTGTAGAATGCAAATTTAGTTTAACCAGCCAGGCTAACTCCAGATCCAGTGCAAAGGGAGTGTTGTGACTTGTCTTGGTTACTATGCATCCTCCATAGTACTATATTCCCTGCTGCTCAGCCAGTATATGAGGTCATTTGAATGTTTTTTTTTTTTAACGCCGTTCTTGATAACATTCCCCTGTATTCGTTACCAGGATTAGGCGTTCTGAGAATCAAATTATGTGAAAATATTCTCTTCACAGTGTGTAAAAAATGCAAATTATGTGGTAGATTCCCCGTCATATTATTTTTATCCATTTTCTCTTGAAACAAAGATTTTTTGTGAAATCTCACATTTTGCACATTATGCAGCAAATTGTATGGCAAATGAAGTAACTCCATAATTATATGGAAAAGGCTGTGCCCACAAAATTGCATGAGTGCTCGGCCTCTCATCACTGCCTGTCAATTCCTCAAAAAAATGAGTCATGAAAGATAAAACAAACCATTTTCCCTGCAACCGGTGCACAACATTAGCTGCAATTTCAAGATAAATACTCCAAAGTAAACATATAATATAAAACATACAAAGTGGTTAACTTGTGTAATGCAGCCCTATACTGCCATCTCAGGGTTCCGGTGACGTTTGCAAACCACTCGGCCTTCGGCTTTCTTGTTTAAATCACCCGAAAACCTCAATGGCACTATTGTGTGATATTCCACAGTTCTCAGTTTTGCATACATAGGGGCATATTATCAAGGGGTTTATCTCCGCTTTTTTGGCTTTAAAAGCCAAGAAAGCAGAGATAAATGTATCTTCCTATTACCTAGCTGTCGCTAACACCAGTTAGCGACAGCTAGTAGGAGATAGCGACCATCTTGGGCCCCGCTTTGCATGTCAGTGATATTTATCACTAATGACATGCAAAGTGGGCATGCCAAGATGTTAGTGACTGGAAACAGTCGCTAACATCGCTATCTCCTATTACCAACTTTTGGAGATATTCGCGCTAAGCGCGAATATCTCCAAAAGCTAACACCTGCCCTGAGCAGTTCTTAGCCATGTTATCCAATGGTAGGTAGATAACATGGCTATTAATAGGTATTACTAATAGAGTACAAGGCAGTCTATAAAGCACTTGACCTATTACGCTGTCAGCATGTCGTAGGCAGATGAGATTAAAGCACGTGAATCCGGCGTCCCCATTCCGGGGGCTGCTGTTCCAATCAAATGAGTTAATTTATCTTATTAAAAATGTGGGTCGAGGCGAGGGCTAAAAATACATCTTTTACATGCAAAGCTCTAGCTAAGTTGCACCTTCCCGCTGCTCCCCTGGGCCACTCAGCACAGAAAACAGTTGTTGGTGTGGCCATTTTAGCACATAATGTTTGCAGGTGGTGGCCACTCGTTTGTGAGGATGGGAACCTATTTTTCATCATCAGACTATGACGCAATGCAAGACAGAAAGGCAGAAAAGTGGAAACGAAGAAGTAAGAGATAGTCAGTGACTAGAGGAGCAGGTAAGGATGGAGCATTATTTTCCTGCCATAGCTCAGAAAACAGAGTAGAGTTAAGACTGCTATGGTGGCTATGCTGTCTTTTGGTTCTTGTAACCTGGTTTCTTACTATGACACTTGATAAAAACTTCTATGCGAATCTGGTAATATTACCATATCTACATTGGGTCTCAAACTGTAAATATGAATATTGGAAAAATAACTCCATTCCACTCGCGAAGTTTGCAGAGTTTTCCGCACTCCGCCTTAAGCAGAGCTCGTGGAGTTCCGGAGTTTTTTCCTTGCTTGCATTCGTGAACGTCATGTTAGCAAGCGCTAGTCAGTGCAAAACCAAAAAGAATTGGAGCGTAGAACGTGAAAGTGGGTGGAAACATAAGTGTATGTTATTCCTAAAGGCAGGTGTGTTGTAACAGTTGTAGCAGTTGCGTTGTAAAGGCATTGCGTCGTAAGGATTGCGTTGTAATGGATGTTTCCCATTTGTACCTTCCCTGAATCATGGTCTCTTTACCATCGTTTTATATTGGCTAATTTGTATCTTTTCACTGCTCACATCTAACGGGCTACTTGTTTCTTTTTAGTTAAGTACTCCATTAGGAAACATGTGTTTTCTGGATCTCTCTCTTGTGTTCTACAGCCCTGAGCAAGTATCAGTCCCCGCACTCTGTGTTTCTCTCACCCTCTTGTCCTGCTCTCTTTCTCATTTTCTTCTCCCTCCTGCTCTATGTTTTTCTCTACCTCACTAGCTATTTTCTCCCATCCCACTCCTGAATCTTACCCTCTCCTTACAACTTCATCCACCCACCCACGCCACTTTGTATTCCCCCCTCTGTCCCTTCCCAAGTGCTACCCCTGACCACTCTATGCTTCTCCCACACTCATTCCTCATTTGTGGTGCACTTTTTTTTACTGGTAGCTGCTGTACTCACATGTGCTGCACAACCTCAGCAAAATAGCATTTAGGTTTTTTTCCTGATACAACTAAGCACCAGCCAAAAGCATTGCCAAAGCCAGTGGATCAGCAAGGTGTGACCTATTGGCTTTACAACCGCTTAATATACCAGGCGCTATACAAGACTCATAATGGTACCTGCTGCAGCCTATGAATTTCAGTTTGATCCCAGCTGTCATCATCATCATAAACTTTATTCGATTTGATAGATAAAATTACAAAAGACAGGTCATTTAAAAACAACATACAGATCCCAGCAGTCACCTTGATTTGTTATAGTATCACAACTAGTCTCTTGCAGCAGAAATTCTTACCTGGTGGATTTTTCCGGCTATCCCCAACCCCCAATGTACTGATACCAGATGCCTCAGTAACTTCAGAAGACATAAAACAATCATTATTATGAGATTTTGAGGAATAACATGCAGGTTCTGTATTTCTGTGCTGTTTCCTGTACATTTTCCCAGGGTGTTTCATCTGAAGACATCACTTACTTTCAGCAGCCGAAGACTCAGAGTAAAAGACTACATCTTGTGATGCTAAGGGTACCAGTACCTCCTTTTACTGTCTGTTTAATGATCACCGGAGACATATTGAAGCAAGGTCCTAGGTTTCCACATTGACTTGCTCTCTCATTGCTATCCCTTGTGTGAAGCCTTGTGGTGTTCAATGAGCCTTCAAGCCATATGGCCACTTGATCTTTGGCATAGCTTATTTGTAAATATTTGATGCCGCTGGGCTTTCAGCATGCAATCTTGGTGCGCGGTCTGTATATACATGCTCGGTTATTGTCCCATTAGTCTGCAAACTTTGTATTTGTATCTGCGACCTTTGCGCGATGTGGTCCAAGGTCGCGGGCTCCATGATCTACACTTTCTGTTTTCCACGGTTGTTATTCCCTTTGCTGCGACCTCAGTGTCCCTTTGCTTTGTGAACCTAGTGTGGTTGTGCATTTCAATGGGACTATTCCCTTGGTTGGAGAGCTCAAGCGTTCACTTCCCATCAGCGGTGTATGGGGTTATCGGCATTCTGGTGCGACTTCTCGCTCACCTCGCCCCAAGCTCTGTGTTTCTGGAATCCACAATTCTCAGGTTTATTTGTAGTCTGATGCTGTTTCTTCCATGGGCTGCAACCTCTGTGTTTCTCTGCATTCTGATACAGTTTTGTGCCCTGGTGCTGACCTACATTTTTCCTTGGTCTGCGACCTCAATCTTTACGGGTTGGCCTCGGCCTTCTCCACTTCCGAGCCCTCGCTTTTCACTTGATTATCAATCTCTGTGTTTAATCTATATTCCGATGCCGTGTGTTAACGCCTGCAGACAGTATTGCCTAACGCTGTTTATCTCCATTCAGGTTCCATGCCGCCTCTATCCCTATCACCAGTGTGTTCTGCCAGCGAGTCCTATTTACGTTTCCAAATGTGTCGCTAGCCTGACTCATCACTCTATAACCAAGGAGCTTCTCGCATTGAGTTTTGCTTGTCATTCCTTTTTTCTTAGTTTATGCAGCTTACTGTTTGTGCATTCTCCTACTCTCTGCCATTTGTTAAACACTATGGGACAGATTTACAAGCCCCTTAAGCCACTTTTGCGTCACTTTTTCCATGTTAAAAGTGAAGCAAAAGTGGCGCAAGGGACTTGTAAATCTGCCCCTATATATTTTCATCCGTCGTTGCTGTTTTCCATCCATATATCAACATTGTGTGTTTCCTTAGATAAGGATTACTTGCTTGCATGAGCACGCGACCTGCCTGTTTGCTCAGTTACTCACGCTGTGGCATTTCAGTTTCCTCTGTGTCTCAGCTTTTTAAGTTTCTGTGTCCACCTGCCCTATTGTGTTTCTTCAGTCTGTATCTTTTTATTCGTTCAAACTGTGACGTGTTTTCTCAGTCTGTGAATTCTCTATATTTTGTTAGAGTGAAAATTCTTCATTTATTCAATCTACATGGACTCTCTGTACCTTAGTCTCAGGTCTTTTCCTTCATGTTTCTACTGTGTAACGCATTCTCTGGCTGCGTGCTTCCTCATTTTTTGGCATCTATATTTCTTAAGTTTCTGTTTCCTCCGTTTGTGTATACCGTTTTTCTTTGCATTCGAGGCTGTTATGTTTCTTCTGTTTTTCCTCATTCCCTGTTGTCATAGTTTACTCAGTATATGTTTTTGAGCTTCTTTGAGTCTCGCTAAAGTTTCGGATCCTGCTGCACCAGGTTTTCCACATTCTGTTGTTTCTATGTTTACCCATTCTTTTTCTTTGATCTGTGATTTCTTCATTTGTTTTTTATTTTAATTTGCTATGCTGGAGCATCTAAACCAGAAATTTTTCCGATAGATATGAAGGTGGCACATAAGGGGCAGAGTCAGCACAAGGCCGAATTGTAGCCTCCACGTGGCTCTGCGCTTCTAATTAGCGGTCCCCCGTTGATACTCTGAACGCTTACACAGCAGATTGTGAAGAGCGCATTTTCCATAACAAATTCATTATGTGAAAAGGATTACCGCACAAGTTGTGTGAGTAAAAATTCATGTCAATTCTGTGTTTGTAAGTCCTGACGAAAGCTCCATAGACCCCTTGGCCCAGGGAGCTGAAACATGTCGACAACTTCTCTTATGCAATACTATATGGCCCAGTAACTTGGCTCTCAGATAGTATACCAATTAATTTTAACAAATGGATACTTGCCCCGAAATAAAAACTTAAGGCATTTTTTTCCATTTTTTATCAGTTTTCGTATATGTATCACTTTTTTGTTTAATTTCTTCTTTGTGGGGAAATCCTTTTTGTCTCTGGACACTGCACTCGAGACTAGAGGTGCCTCTGGATGAGGCTGGCATCCAACGAAAATAGGAATACCCTATGATAACTGCCTTAATTTCAATGTGGGTCGGACGAAACATATATACCGCATTCCATTAAACATTGATCTTTTTGAGGGTTTCCTTATTTACACTGAACAAAAGGTCTAGCAGTGTTACAAGTGTCCATTTTTGTTGATTAAAAGCATTCATTACCCTGGGGAAAGAAACGGACACACCAATTCCTCATCCCTCCCTGTTGATTAAACACATATTCTGTCAATAGCCACATGTCGGAGTTTTTTCTTGTGTGCAGCTTGAAAACAGTACGTTGATGTGCACGAGCAAGATTTGGAATCCCCTACCGTGATTTTTGGTCGCTAGGAGGGCACCCGGCGAGATTTCGCCAATGCGGGTCGCTGGCGCGACGCTACCATTCGTTGTCAGACAGTTGCTACTCAGATAAAAAATCTACTCAAGTGGCAGCAAAATCAACTTGAGAAGCTGCGCTCTCTGGCACATCACGTGGTGCCATTTGTGCTGATTTTTCAGCACAAAATGAGGTCCCAGGGCTAAATCACAGCGCAATGGGCCTTTTTCCAACACATTCCTGGAATTCCACAGAAACTCCCTGAGTTTTTTGTAACTTTGTGGAACTCCAACTTCTCAGTGAGTTCCGCCCAGGTCTAAAAGCTATGTTGGACTCACAGAGAGACCACGTCTGAGAGTTAGAGGATTCTACATCTATTTTGCCTCCATAATTCTGATCCTATTTAATTGAACAAAACACAGTAAAGGAAGCACAGCACTGCATAAAGCATATATTTCCATCATCCATGTCTTGCATCCATACATATACAAAAACGGTGTGAGACGTGAATATAGTGTAGACGATTGAGAGCTCACCTGGTGATCATAATTACAATATATAATACAAAAAGACAGTGTACATTCCCCAATGGTTATATAATTGTATTTGACAAAAGAAACACAGGAAAGTTCCAGCAAATCCACAATCCCTTTGTGCTAGTCAACAAATTGTGGGCGGGTGGTATGTGGACATTTTACCCTAAGTTATTTGAGGTATCTCCTCAGGATGTAATCATCTGACCACCACACCCGGACATAAAAGAGACAAAGAGAGGATAAAAACCAGAGTCTCAGCATTTAGACGGATTTTGCTAACAACAAATAGTTAGACCCACCTCTCAGGTTACTCACCACCTTTGTGTGGGTGTAGATAATATCAACTGTCTGTCTCCATTAGTTCTGGGACAAAGACAAATCTTAAATTACAATCTAAAAATGCATGCACAACAGCTCTATGCAAAGCACCTATGGTGACCCTTGACCAGCTCTTAGAAATGGGGTCCACCATTTCCCCATTCCCAAACCTCAAGACTCCAAAATAAGTGGTCACCTGCAAGTGTGAACAATCAAGTGTATACTCGCACAGTGAACACCATGTATAAGTGCCACCATGATTTCTCATATTCGTAGTCAATTACCGCTAAATACCAGTATTGCTAATAGGAAGTTAGTGGCCATCAAGTGCATCCATTCCATATCATCCTTGGTTCTTGTCCCTGGTGTAGCCAGAGATATGTGCATACATGGGATATAGATGACTCACAGCTCAAAGCAGTATGCTTCTGTGAGTGTAATACTCTCAGCGTCACAGCCGCAGTCTGACACGCCTTATGAATTCATCAATAATTCAAAGCTACTCAAAAGCCGGGAGAAGCTAACTGAAACTCAATTTAGCTACAACTCAGTATTTGTAAAGTACTTGAGTCCATGAAACATGCCCTTACCACGTAGCAGGAGAATGCTAAACTCCTCACCGCCGCCCTCATGGCCGCAGAGGAAATCTCCAGCACCCCCTACCCCTTACACACGCCTGCAGGGCACCAAATGCATAGGTCTAGCTATGCCACTGGAGAGGTGGGCCTTGTATGGTCAAGCAAATGTTGATCACTTGCTCCAGTAGTCAAGGAGTGCTTTGGGAGGAACATGATGAAGCTTCTGTAGTACTCAGGAATGTTAATGAAAAGGACATTGATTAAAGTTTTGCTGGAGTGGAAGGGAAGGTGCAGAAGGATCATGCAAATGTTAGGTCAAGAGATGTGGCGCAGCAGCCAGGGCGGCTGACTTCGAAGCACGGGCTCACTGTTCCATCCCCAGAGCAGGCGGCAGGTTAGCCCAGCACCATGTGCCCAGAGCCAGTGCTCATTTAATCTTCCCGGCGGCCCCCAGTGCCCTGAGTCCCTTAGAGGAGATTCTTAGTTCGTGATTTACAAATACCAGTTGGTCTTTTGTGTTGTAAGTGATCAGGGTATCAAGAGTCATTCAGCCTAATGGTCTGAAGGAGAGGAAGCATGTATGTGTACCTCACTCTGTGACCTGTTTTTTGTTATCCTTTAATTTCTTTTTTTCTGCAGTCTGTGTGTCTCATGTTTCATCAGACTCTTTTTTGTGTCTCTAGCGTTGTCAGTTACATTAGTCTGTGGCCTCTATTGCCTTGTTCCGTATCGTTTGCATTTCTCTTTCAAAAGTTTCAAATTTTTCTTTAGTCTGCAATTTATTTATTTCTTCAGTCTGTCATTTCTTTTTCCCAGGTGTTTTACTTCTTTATTTACCCTATTTGATTCTTAATTTGAACCCCGTTTCTAAATAATCCGTTTTTTTCATTCTGTTTCCCCTGTGCTTTGTCAATATGTTGTTTAGTGACGTTCTAGTCTGTGGCTGTTGAATTCACAAGGTCGTGGCTGTGCTGATCCACCTATCTGTGATGTGTTTTTATTGCTCAGTTTGTGGCCTTTTTGCGTTTTCTTCCAGTGATCTTTTGTTTTCTGCGGCCTGTGGCTTTTGGCTTACTACTGTTACTTGGCCATGTAACTTTGTGATGGCTATAAGTTAGTGTGGGGACAGACTGCCTGCAACCCTCCATTATACCGCCTCCTTGTAATGTCACCCATAATGAAACATGCTGCATGTTACACAATGTTGATACCAACATTTCTGTTGAACACCAAGGACTATAAGATAGATGGGGTAGTTGGGAAGCAAGATGAATTTCTCTGCTTTAGGAGAAGATTAGAAGAAGAAAACTAAAAGAAAATGAATTTGGGAGGGAGAAGAGCTATATGAGGATGCAATGTGGAAGAATAATCTATTGGAAAGTAGCTAGGTAAACCAATACTGGTTTGAGAATAATTATTTATATGATCAGGATTATAAAGCTAGACGTTCTACACCATGTTTGCAATTGTTCCATTGCTGTCATTTTATTTTTGTTTGAGATTCTGCTTATGTTTTACTTTGTGGCACAGTTTGTAGATCCCCTGATCCAGTGGTGTCCTCAAGGGTGTTGCTCTGGTGCTCCTTAGAGGCATTGGATAGCCCTTATTAGGACGTTTTTGAGACCCTAATGTGGTCTCCACAACCTGAAATCTTGACAAGTTAGTCCCATTCACTTCTTTGTTCTGGTCTGGATTGGTGGAATCATTTTTGTAAATAAGGCCCAGTGACCGGTGGTGTAAAGAATACCTTCATGTTTATTGTTCTATAATTTTTGAAACCTCAAGATTGAGTAAAAATATGGAATGATCACAGTCATTCCTAGTACATATGCCACTTGGTACTACCCTTGGATGACTGTGAGCTTCTTTCAGTAAGAAATGGTGAGTGCAACATTGAGGATGGATGCTTGCTACAGATGCAGAACAAGGACTCCCTCCTCCCCCCAGTGTCTCTTACCTTTCCTCGCGAGTTACTAAACACTCTCAGGGGGAAAATAGGTTAATTTGACACTGTCAAACAAAATGCCTTTGAAATTCCTAATTTTTAAGCAACAGCCAACTTGAACTGACGTTTGCTACTTTTGTAAATTTCTATATTTTTCAGAAACAAAATAATATGAGACTCATGGGAAAAAAACTTTGTAGCTCACACACTCCTGCAGGGAACCCATGTCCTAAGGCTTAATTTGAGACAGTGGCTTGTGGTGGTGCGCACCTGCACTTATTTTTGAAGGCTGACACTTCTTTTTCTTGATCAGACTTTCAACCAGAGTACGACATAGAAATTAAAAAAAGGGAGAAAAGGGAAAAGAAAGACAGAAAAACAGTGACAAAGTGTCCCAAAGATGATACATTTTCCCTACGTAATATTGTGAACAAATAACATCACGTTGTGGGGACATAGTGAAAAATGTGATCAAATTAGTTAGATTTGTCTTTTGGAGGGTGATAGTTGATATGAACATATATGGAACAGGAAAGACAAACAACGGGTCGAACTTGAGGCATTTAAAAATTGAGTGAGTGGTGGTGAGCACGTACTTGTAGCTAAGAGAGTCCTTAAGTACATCAGATATAGCTCCTAGTTCCAGTAATTCTTCTTCCCATATGATGGGTTGGTTTAGAACCAAGGATTGACCCAATGTTCAGTGATCAAGAATAGGTCAGGTTGGTAGTGGATAATGAGGTTGGTAGGCCGATGCCTCCTCACCATTGAGGCTCAATAGGGCACAAACATGATTGTGGTTGGTTATGTGTATGTGTAGTAAAAATATGGTCAAACAGTTTGAGATGAGTGGTATCACTTTTGGGGTAGGGTAAAGACCTATATTGATTTGCGTACGGTTGTAGGGGGCAGGCAGAAGCAGGTGATTGCATCCAGAATTCTATAATCCTTTCTATCATTCCTTTTTTGTTTCATGAGTAAATTCTCTAAGCAGTCCACAGACAGTGGTGGCCAGCACGGCTCACGTGTTGGTGGGCGGGCGAATGGGGTGCTGGCGGGGAGGGCTAATGTGCATGGCTTGCAATAAAAAAAAACACTTACCTTGCTGCTGGGTCTCGTGTTTCTGCTCCTGCTCTCCTGTGTTGGACTCCAGGAACAGGAAGCACTCAGCCAGGGGCTACAGGGGTGGGCATGTTCTCCGTGCAGGCTGTAATGAGGCCTGCATGGAGAGCATGGAAAGTGCACATGACTGTTTTGGGTGGCCGGAGAGGGCCGGCCAAACACACTTAGGAGGGTTTTGGGTCCACCACTCCTTCCCTGCTATGCAGGTCCATCATGCAAAGCTGCTGCAGCAGGAGGACAACATAAAAGGATAACATTACGTTATTATCATTTTATTTTTTCCTTTATTGCTTGAAGGCAGTGGGGCGATGCTCCTCCACCTTAGCATGGGAGCTGCCACTGTCCATAGATTGGTAGCACCATTTACACAAAACACTCATAATATTAAACATGAATTAAATGCCCTGCAATGTTTTGAAATACAGCTATTCAACTTGAGCTATATTTCGTTATGCTTTTTAGACTTTAAATGCCGGTGTCTACATAGTATGCCGGGGAAGACAGAATCATATAACTGGCATAACTACTCCAAGCACAGACAAATCAGTGGTCCACAATTACACCCAAACACGGATCTGAAAAGGCAGGTTTTAAACAGCTTACTTGAAAGAAAGGGTTCTTGCGTGTTGCAAAAAAGACCTCCAACTCAACAAGGCCTTTTATTTTTTATGAAAGCACTGCAGAGAAATCCTTTATTAAGAGGGATAAAAGTGGCTGGCTTTTTAAATGCTAGCTTTCTTCTGTAATGCTCGACTGACTGCTGGGGTGTGAAAACTGTCTCCGCTGAGCTGTTATGAAAATAAAAGATCTACAATGGTGCACTTTCTAGCCATGGAAGATTCACAGTGGCTGAGTTCTGGCAGACATTATCTGGTTGTTCGGTTTGTACAAATGACAAAATGGCGGGTGCTGGCGCACCCAGCTGAGACGCTAATGGGTTTCCAATCTAGTCGAACTTAGCGCTACTAGATGTAGTTTAGGCACGATTGTACATACACTACTATCCATCTCCGTGAATACTTGGAAGTTCCTTTAGGTAATGATTTGTTAGAAATTTTTGTAAACCTTTTTATATCCGTGGATTTAGCAGTGCTTTAACTGTAAAACAATAAGGGGCATATTTACAATAACTGGCGCATCCCTGCAAATTAGCAGGGATGCGCCAGTTATTGTGCGCCACAGCTCCGCCATCGGGAATGTGCCGCATTTACAAAGCGGCGCACCATGGGGCAAAAACGGCGCAGATGCGTGACGCATCTGTGCTGTAAAAGTGACGCATTGCTGGAGTTGCGTAGCAAGCGCGACGCAGCTCCAGCAATGCTCTGGGGGCCCTATCTAGTTAATGCTGCGTCAATCCTTACGCCTGCTTCAGGCAGGCGCAGGGTTTTGACGCAGCATGCGCCTAAAAGTGACTGAGTGAAATCTTGTAGATTTCACTCAGGCACTTTTAGAAGGCGTACCTGCGCCGGAACGACCCCCCCCCCCCCCCCCCCCCCTGCACAGGACCACCTACTTGGGGCGCAGGCCATTACAACGTGAAGCATTACAATGTAACTCATCTCCCAGATGCGTCATGTGTAAGTACCCCTGCACCATGGAGCAGGATTTACGCCGCCGCTACGTCACAAAAGTGATGCAACGGCAGCGTAAATGAGGCACAAGGGGCTTGTAAATCTGCCCCTAAGTGTTGGACCTAAGTTTCGCTCACCGGAGCTACGAATATAGAGGGGGCGGGGGGGGTGCGGAATAGCAAGTCTGCATAGTCTTTATGCCTCTCACATCCCTCATCAGGCACTCTCTTTATCTCTCGCTTGAGGTTTGTTATTCACCCCTGCTATCTCCCCAAAATGAACTGCGTTTTCCTCAAGACCATTATGAATCTTCACATCCTAGATAACTGATGACAGCCCTTACAACATAAAAGAGATGTTACTGGACCTCATCATTCGACACCCGGATAGGGTCTTCTGTCCCCAAACTATTGATACTGACTGGTGCAATCAAATACGTATTCCCTTTCATCTTCACACTCCTGTCACCCAGACCTCAAACCATGAAATCCTAGTCCCAACCTCGAAGCCATATCACACCATCTTGTCTCAAAGCCATCTTTTCAAGAAGATGTAACCCACTTAATTGTTCCAGTGACATCAACAGCAATACAGAAGTGTACATCTCCAGGATCAATTTTGAAGTAGACACACTTGCTCTTCTTTGGTTGAAACTCAAGAGGAAAAAACCAAGACAGTTCTGACTCAATACTTTTCTCTATGAGCAAACATGAGAAATCCATAATATGGAAAACACTTGTGGTATTTGCAGATCACCCTCACTGCGCACAAAATTATGCATCTTTAGAAAAGCATACACATTTCAAGATCAAACACATGCAAGATCAAATTCATCCAAAGTTATATTTCCTTTCATCTTCCATAACGCACCCATTCTTTCTCTCCTTAGATCCCTTTAGTCTAAAAATGCACTGACTTTTCCAATTAATCATGAGAGAAATCAGTGCCACAAGAAATTTTTTTAACCTAAGCACCAATGTAAATAACACTTGTATTTGTATAACTAACAGAGTATGGGCATCTTTCTCCCTCATCCATACAGATGATCTTTTCATGACAAATAAAGCTATTAACCCCAAACCTACTTTCAAGACTTGCTCCATGCAAGCCTCATTCAAACTCATAGGACCTCCAGATGTGGGGAGGTACAGAGAGCATTATACTCCAGGCTCTGTGACTTTTCAGGGCTCCAAGAGTGCTTTATAGATTCTACGAAGGAGACATGGGCAGGGTATTAGTGAGTAGACAGCTGAAAATTATATACCACTAGATAGAGGGTGCCACTCAAGGAGGCAGTTTTTCTCTTTCCGAAGAAAACATAGACATATTTTAAACTAATAGCAGCTGCTAAACCTACGTGGTGCCCTTCTTTATATGTTTGTTCCAGGACACACAAGAATGACTGACATGTCTGCAAATAATCTTTTAATTGATCTCCACACAAAACGGGGGGTCACAACTCAAGAATATCTGTTAAGATTTCTACCTCTCCTGATTGGACTTCATAAGACATTCAACATCTCTTTCAGCACCACAGTGCTTTGAAGAAATGGAAGACAGCCATCTTTGTCATATAAAACGAATAATTAAGTGAAAAATCTGTATACAATAAAGCATCTTCTGCTGCTGCTGCTATTAAGCTTATCTGAAGATGCTGACCCTGATGTCCCACTTCAACACTGGTCAACAGACATCACAGACCAAGTAAAACTAAAGATCCAAGAGGAGATTCTACACTGCTGCTAATCACATAAACTATGTCCTAATAGCTAAAAGCATTTATGGATCTTTTAAAGGGTATTATATTAAATCAATTGCCATTCATTCCCATTGTGCACCCTTGACTTCTGCTCAGGATGCATAACTTGTTGGGAGTGCTTTCATGAGGATGATCCCTGGTAAACTTAATGATGGTGCACATATTGGCCCATTGAGCTAAAATCAGAAAACCTCTCAAACTTGTTTCTTACATCTTTTTGTGGAAGAAGAGAAGTTCCGATGAAGAGTTAGGATCTGATTTAGAGTGTGGCAGACAGCATACTCCGTCACAAACTTATGGTCAAACTGCTCCATTCTGAGTCCGATAGACCACCAGTTATCCAATACTGGTTTCTGCTGTATTGAAAATCATACTCCGATGGCCTGGTGAAGTAGGGGCTGCTGGAGTTAAGACATCAGACTGTTCACCTATTATGAGCAGATAATACAATCTTTTTTCTTGTCTGTTGCCACCAGATTAAACCTGATGGTCATGAGAAGAAAAAAATAATAATGACCCCCCCCTACATTCCTGGATGTCAGGATAGTTTTTTATATTTGCTGTTCCAAAAGAAACTCCTACTTTTTTGGGGAGGCTGTAGGGAGGAATGTTTGGTGCATTGTTGCCTAAAAGACAGCAGCTGTACAATTTTCCCTGCATTGACAGGAACTGCTGTGATGGAGGCTCCTATGAACCACAGAGATCACCTCTGTGCCGATGGTGCTGTCTAAATATGGCAGTCCTCTATCGGTCAGGGTGGCGGATGTAATGTTCTCTGCAACCCTGATGGACTCATTAAATACAATGCCTTCTAAATCCGGCCCATAGATCATACTTGCATGCTCCTAAATGGAAAATGTTCATCATGTTGCATCCAGTGACTGTCTTACGATTTTTTTGGGCGGCGGGGGTGTATATAGCTCTAACTCACCCGAAGGCATCAGAGCCCAAACATGAGCACCAGCTGCGTTACGGATTGACCCATTCATTTTGTTAGGCACGGGGAGATTAAGTAATTTGCCCAGGATCACAGGATCTTGAGCGTCCCTGCCGAGGCTCGAACCCCAGGGGCTTTCTAGATCGAGCGTTCTAGCCGTTAGGCCACACCTTCTCCCCCCCAATGCCTCTAAAAGTGCTTTACTTATGAATGCAGGTTGCATTATCTCTTAATACTGGTGCCTTTTCGCGCCTTGACTGGGTTACTAATGAGCAGATGCTGCTGGCGGCCAGAGGCAAAGTCATGTATACTTAATGCACTCTCTGGTCGTGGCTCTGGAGGGTCCTCAGAGGACCCGCGCGCACCCTGGCCTGTATCCTTCCATCGATCATCCCTGTTTTACCTCCACGCTCCGGATGATCGAGAAGCGAAGCGCCCTGAGGGGCGAGAGAGAGGTCGGGCTCAAGGGGTCGGCATAGAAACCCAGCAAAACGGGCGAGATAATGTCTTGCAAATGTTCACTTCAAATCATGAGATGGGACCAAAATAATGCTACCGCTGCATGACACTTTGACCTAATCCAGTTTGTATGACATACACGGTAATTACATCAAAGTAGTTTGTTTATTTGGAAGAAGACAGAAAATCAATCGCGCTCCACTCTCTTCTGATTGCTGAGTCTATGCCACGGCGTCCCAGTGATGGAGAGGACGGCAGGCAGCTCGCTGCACTTCTCGCTTTACACGTTTTTTTAATTTTTTGTTTTGAAAATGATCTTTTTCTAGTCCTTTCTCCGGGTTTGCGTTAAGTGTTTATGGAAGGTTAGGGAAGGACACGCGCCATCAGAATATGCACCAGTGAGATGCCTTGAGCTCACGAGGCAGCCATTTTAAGAGCTAGGCTCTCTTTGTCAGTGAGAACTGTTTGGACTGTGCCTTTCTAGAGGCGCCGATGAAAACAACAGTCACATCTAACTTTTCCCCACTCAAATGTCGGTTCTTTGCCTAAACGCAGTTATTTTGTACGAAGTATATGCTTAGGAATGTTCCTATTCGACCATAAGCTTGACAGCTGCAGCAGTTTGAAATGTATGCTTCTACTTTTCTCGCAGGAAGTAGTGTCGTCACTTCACCTAATTATTCTTTGTAGCATAATTGACACTGTATGCTATAGGGGCATGCCACGTGAATCGAACAAAGTCATTCTTCTACCACATCCGTCCACATGAAAATCATGACTGTGCATGTAGTATGCATCCTTTCTTATTCAATTAGAATGTACTCGTTTTCTGTAGAGTACACTTCCAGAAAAAAAAAGTGTCCCCTTATTTATTTAATGCACTTGTACAAAAACACTCTACAAAACGTAAATTTGAAAATAGTTACAAAATTAGGCACAGTGAAATGGACGCTTTTTGTTATACGTTAATTTCGCTCCACCTGATAGTGACTGTTTAGGTTTTACTTTTTCAACACATTGGGACTTATTTACGAGCCCCATGAGTTGCTGGAGTGTCACTTTTTGTGACTCTTCATCGGCGCAAATTACAAATTCATATCTGCGAGGCAACGCAAAGCCACTATGGGTAACTTTGAATGCATTCATAGCTATGGAGCAAGGCAAGCAGCGTAAATCGGGAGGCGTTCCATGGATGTTGCTGTGGGATTTCCCATGCAACACCCATGGATTTCGACACTGCCTCAGATTTACAAGATCATGAAAACCTGGGAAAGTGCAAATCCTTCTGCCTCCTGTGGTTAGGCATAACGAGGAGAAATATATGTATTTCTCTTTGTTTTTTCCTCTTCCTATGTGTCCTACAGAAAAGAAGAAAGTGCATTTTAGGATTGTTTTTGTGCACAAAAACAAAAACAATCCTGCCAACAACACAGGCACCCTTGCACTAAAGGGTGCCTGCTCTGGTGCTAGGCTGCCTAAACAGTGCCAGTGTAAGGGGAAATGACAGGAATGCACTGTAATGAATAAATACAGTGCATTCCTGCCGTTTCACTTTGGCGTAGGGCAGTAAGGGGACTTGCTGTGCTGCCCTACTCCAAATCCCAGTAAATGAGGGCCATGGTTTTAGCAAATGTGGGAGAAGCTCATCTGATTTCTCCAAATGGCAATTTCAGCCAGAACATCTCACAAGGCTTTGGCTGCAACAGCAGGCATACTTAATTCCAATTGTTTTCCTTGGAGGCTGGAAACATACAGCGCCCCCCTGTGCTAGAAAAAGTTTCCAATTTCTTCCTTCACCTGCCCTAACCTCCTCCCTCACCTCTCATCCCACCCATAGGTCTGGACATGTATTTTTCCCCCTGTTCAGAGTAGGTGGTAAATTTATGCACCGAATTCCTATGGAATGGCACATCTTGTGTGGTTTTGTGACCTGAAAAATAGGTGCACAATTCCCCATTTCATTTAGTTCAACTCGTAATTGCATGGTAGGAAGGCGATTTTACTGGTCCAATGATGAGAAAATTGCCCACGATTTTACTGCAAACTCTGTACTGGGGAACTTGTAATCATGGCCTACGTAAAGAAAATTAGCTCTGTAGGATGAGGAAAACTCGGCGAAGCGAAAACAAAAATACTTCACGAAGTTTGCAAGAACGTTGTTAAAATTAATGTTAGAAATAAATTGCATATAGTAAATGAAACCACTAGTGATGACAGTCTATCCCAATAACCCTATGGTATGAATGATTCTTTTTAAAATATTAATTATTTGAAACCCGATGTTGCTGCATATTAATAAATAATGATTGATAACTGAGAGCAAAATCTATTAACAAACAATTTGCAGGGATCTCATTTTTTAAACAATTCTTCCCACCAAGATAATCCAATCATATTTTAATCTTTTGTGCCCTTCACTACCAGGCATTGCATAATGGTCACAACTGTAGGCAGATTGACCTAGGGGATGGTCGAACTGCCCATGTCCATTGTGAGAGCCATAAAAGAAGATTGGTTACGTCAATGGTATGCAAAGCAGTCCACATGGGTTACAAGTAGCACTAGTCCATGGCATTTATGCTCCACTACATACAATTTCACACCCAAAATACCATTCCACATAATTACACACCATCACACCCACTCCACATAATTCAATATGTGCAATACCACATAATTACTATCCACATATTTCAACTGTAAACCATGCCACATAATTCCACTACACAAAACAACTCCACACCAAACAATTCCATGCCACACAGTTCTACAACTTACAATTCCAAGTCAACTCACATATTTCTACTACACGCCACATGCATACACTCTACAGCATATACGTAAAAGACATTATCATTTACAACGCCAATTGCTCTAACTAGGGAAGTGCGAGAGCTATTGCATTCCTTTCTGGATCATGAAAGTAAAAAAAAAAGGCACCTGTGTCATTTGACGTGGTAATGCATGCATGTGCCTACAATAAAATATGGACATTCTTGTTTATTATAACTTTTCAACATGCTGCACGGCAGCCACGCTTCTCTACAACACAATTTAAAAACAAAGGCCAAACCATAACCTCTGGCTAAGCACTTATATGATTCCAAAGGCGAGACCTACTGGCTATGCCAGTGCTTGTTTCTTTTGTTGTCTTGTTGTTTCAGGAGTTAAGGAAACGTGGAAGCTTTCAGGGCAGTGCTGTTATTCTATAGATAGGCATGTTGAGGCTTTAGTTTGAAAAGAAATGGCGATTACCTTTTTCCTATATTAAAAGTGACTTATCAGCAGCACATGGGGCTTGTGAATAAGTCCTGAGGTTGTTTTCCGAGGTCTTGACTATAAGTGCCCCCTAAATTCTGATCCTTATACAAAAACACATTTGTGCAGGGACTACCATTATAAGTGGTACAATATTTATCACACCCTGTAACTACCCAATGTGATAAAGATCGCATCTTTCTGTTACATTTTGTCAGATCAAGCCTGCCATAATTGAACAGGGGAAATAGGCTCTGTATTTACTGGAACATGCAGAACTGAATAACATTTGAACACCTCAGTGTCTGGTTTCAAAGGTGGAATAATTATGGATTTTACAAGGCTCACTCATAACAAGGTCCTAAGACTCTTAACAGAAGTTAGTTGGTGAAACTGTGGTGGCGAATCTGGCAACTTGGTGTAATGCTGGAGGTTGGTAACTAGCTGCATGCTTTCTATTGTTGAAAGTGTTTTAGAATTTATATGAAGATTCTTCTCGTAGACATAGGCATATCTAATTTTCCGAATGAAGATTTTCTCTCAATGTGGAAGCAATTAAGTGGGTTTGTTTAGTCCATGTACGAAAACAATGCGAAGCTGCTGATCTATGTCAACCTTATAACCATGTTTATCTTTTCCTTAAATTACCGTCTTGGGCTTTCACCGTACTTTCTACCACTGATATATTCCCTTAGAGATAAGTGGGTCACCTGCTTCTCTGTGACAATCGTTGAAGTAGTATGTGCACTTAAAAGCAAAATGTTATTGGAAAATAAGTAGCATCAGAACAAATATAGAACTACATTGGAATAATGAATATTCCTTCTTAATGAGCTGGAAGGAGGAAAGCATCTTTTCCAGTGCAAGGGAATCTCAACACTGGCGCACTAGTGATTCTTTCCAAAATTGAAAAAGGCGTAGAGCATTGTGTGTGCATATCTGCTAAATAGGGTGTGCCGCTTTTCATAAGGGCAAATTAATGAAAGGCATGGCTGCACTTGGTACTGAATCCTAGCAAAACGATTTCATTTCCGCCTTACTCCTGAATAGATTGATTGTTCCTGGTGATGAGCCGCATTATCACGAGCAAAATTATGCATCTGGATGTTGGGCGAGGGAACGTATTCGTCATTCTGTCTGTTCTGTCTTCCAGAAATCTAAGATCTCTACCTTTGAGAAAATGTGGGCCTTCATGAGCAGCAAGCCTTCAGCCCTCGTTAAAAATAATGAGGAAGGGATCCAGCGAGTCCTCACGGCTGATTACGCTTTGCTAATGGAGTCAACTACGACAGAATACATCACACAGAGGAACTGCAACCTGACCCAGATAGGAGGCCTAATTGATTCCAAAGGCTATGGAATTGGAACGCCCATGGGTAAGTGACAATGGGGCAATTTCCTCACAACCTAGAAAAGAGGGGCTCTGCTCAATGGGAGCAAGTTAATGGCTTGCAGCAAAGCTAGTCCAGACGCGTCTGATTTGGTTGCCTGCTAAATGTATTCTACCCATGGCACACACCTCTGTCTGGGAAAGCGGTTCTAGCCCTCACGGTAGCCGTGGTGCCAGAGGCGTTCACTGATACATGATCTCTTTTGCCATTGTGCAGGTTCACCGTACCGGGATCGCATCACCATAGCCATTCTCCAGCTCCAGGAGGATGACCGGCTCCACATCATCAAGGAGAAATGGTGGCGGGGAAGCGGCTGCCCAGAGGAAGAGCACAAAGAGGCCAGCGCCCTGGGGATACAGAGTATGGGGGGAATCTTCATCGTTCTCGCTGGTGGATTGGTGCTGTCTGTGGTGGTGGCAATAGGGGAGTTTGTGTACAAGCTTCGTAAAACAGCGGAGCGGGAGCAGGTAATATTTGAATCTGTCTATTACTATTGGGGTTGCTCACACTTACTTGCAAAGTGTTTGTGCCTAATGTTTTTGTTAGGCGCAGCAGACATTTTCATTTTAGCTTATCTGTTAGTAAGCATTATTTTGGTGGTAAATAAGCATTAACATGGGGGCACAGCAAAATTATGCCGCAACTGATAAGGATGACGACATGAAATGGAATTTTACGTCCTGGGCTCTCATTCGCCCTCGTAATGGACTGTGCGAGGCTGAAACGTGGTGCCAAATGACGTGGAGCTCTATGGAAAGATAACCCTGCTCTCAACACTTGCACACCTGTCAATGCCATTGTTCTTCTTCACTGCTGCGGCCATTTTATCAAACCAAACCACTGCTGCTAGCGACCATTTTATGGTTTAGTTAAATTACAATTGTCATCTATTTGTAAATGACGATGTTGGATGTTCACCCAATTCTGTCACTTTCTCCTTGAATGTCACATTCATTTGTGACGATTGCGATATTACCAATTTGTTTATTTTTTCATCGCAGTTTTTACTCTATGGCTGCAAAAACGACCAATGACCTTTCACTTCGTGTTTTTTTTTTATTTTTTTTCTGTCACCTTGTTACCAAACTGCTGCTGGGATGATAGGCCAGAGAGCTTCTGTTTAAGTAAGATATCACAAAGAGCCTTTCTTCAATCGCTAGTTATGAAGCTAATAGCTTGAGGCTCTCCCATTGTGATCTGCTCCTGGCAAAACATCTGAAGACACTGGTAACTTTCCCTCAGACACTACCTCCTCATCACTAGCATCCCTCCTGAGCCAGCCCTATGCCTCACCCCTGTCACACCCTGCAGAGACAGTCAGTCCCTAATCACTAGCATCAGTAGCATAACTGTGCTTGATCTGGTGTGGATTAGTTGCATATCAATCCAGGCCTAGATCTTCCATCCTATGGCAGCTGATATTCTTCTAGGTCACCTCTGAGTGAGTTCCCTCGGATGAGCATGGTTGGTTTTATGTGTTTCTGGGTTACGAATACTTGGGAGGGTGTTGTCATTCATTCACCAGAGGGCTTAGGTGAGCAGTACATAATTTTATTTATTTGAAATGTTTTAGATAGCGCTGGCTAGACCCAGAGGTATCAGAGTGCTTTAAATGAGGAACAACAATTGGTTCAAAGCATAGTTACAAAGTTACATCACTTTCAGGAGTGTAGTTAAATGAGATACATGAGCTACAGAAGCATGGCTCAGGCAAAGGGAACAAAAACAGGCAAGGGGAGAGAAATTCAGGGGAGAGAGCAAAGGAATTGAGGAGGTAAATAAAGAGTGAGGGAGGGAAGTGGTAGGTGAGGGGGTAGGGAACACAACGGGACGACAAGGAAAAAAACAAAAAGTGTCAGACATCCGGCTGGTGTACGGTGTAGTGCTTCCAGCGGTAATGGGTCAATCGGTCAATGTGTGACTCCCTTGTCGCTGTGGACTCTCACAGAGAGGTCTCTGAGACTCCAGGGCATAAATGCTGGATCCCTCCCCAACAAGGGGAGAAGGAGTGCTTTTTTGCAAGGGGCACATTCATGGAGGCAGGAGCGTCAGGTTGCCTGAGGAGGGCTCAGAGGGCACGGTCCTGTCGAGGGAGCATCAGGTCATCGGGGGTCGGCATTTATTTCCTGCTTCTAAAGTTGACAGCTGTGGGAAGAGCCACTAAGCAGGCAAACTAGGAACTTGACTGTAGCAGGATATTAGAAGATTTTCAGTCAATCAAAAAACAGCTCAGTCATCCACTGCAGCAGGGTGGGTGCAATGACATTATGCAAGGATGTGTGCTGTGGTGGAAAAGTCTTGGGCATCAAAAAGTGTGCAGAGATTCTTACTGACACATGAGAGTGCTGCCTCTCCTCTTCTGCATTTCTAGCCCAGAAAGTATTTTGCCTCCTTCCCAGTTTTACCTTGTTCTGGCAAACCATCATATTTAGAGTTATGGAACTTGTACAGACAGCGCCTCACAATCAAAGTGAGATAGCATTAATAACTAGCCTCTGGTCATGCTTCTCACCATAATGCTTCTCTTAATGTATAAGGCAATTGTACAACATCATGAAGCGGGCCTAAGAAGCATGGCCTGAGTTTGCTTGTATCCCCATTAGCGTGGTCTCATCCACGGACCCTGCACGACTGCCTGGAACAACATCTGGTGGCCCCCAGCCCTCGAGAATCCACCCATTCCTACGGACCACGCACAAAACCTCAGCATCATTCTCGACTCCTCCCTCTCCATGAATCGCCAGATCAATGCTGTCGCTTCCACCCGTTTCAACTGCCTGTGCATCCTCCACAAGACCCTGAAATGGATCCCCCCGACTGCGGAAAGACCGTCACTCACGCACTCATAACCAGCAGACTGGACTATGGCAACGCCTTATATGCCGGAATCAACAGAACCCTACTACACAGACTCCATACCACCCAGAACGCCACTGCCAGACTCAGGACTCCGCGTCATGAACAGATGACCCAACACCTGTGAGACCTCTATTGGCTCCCTGTCGAGAAGAGGGTCACCTTCAAACTCCTTCTCCACGCTTAGAAATCCCTCAACAACATCGGACCCAAATACCTCAACGAGAGAGGTTTTTTCCACATACCCAAAAGGAACCTCCACTCTGCCGACCTCCCCCTGTCAGAGGTCTACGCATCCGCAGAAACAGAACAGGCGGGAGAGCCTTCTCCTACATCACAGCCAACACCTGGAACAAGCTCCCGTGAACATCTGACACTCCCCAACCCTGCAAACCTTTAGGAAGTATCTCAAGACCTGGCTTTTCGACTGAAACAAAGCTGCGACTGATCCGGAGCTGCCCCCACCCCTAGCACCTTAGCACCCTCACGGGTGAGTAGTGCAGTTTTAAAATCCCTTGATTGATTGCTTGATTGAGTCCTTAACAAGCATTTGATGTGCTTAGTTGGAGTTATATGTGTGTGGTATAAAAACAATATGGCCCATGAATATTACAGTGGATACAAATATTATATTCCTCACCCACCGTCAGGGTAAAAAGATGCCAGCATTCCTGAACCGTATACTATTGCTCGGGGCACCAGATAGGGGTGCCTTCTCTCCCCCTCTTTGTGATGACAGTGGAACCTTTGGCAGGCAAACATCGGACGACTGGAAATAGGGGGGGTGTTTCATAAAATATGAACCATAAATTGGTCACAATAGCAGCCCAAGTCTGATACATGCCAATCTCTACAGACCAACAATGACCCTGCTTAGCAGTAATCAACACCTCAGCTTTACCAACAATGACCCTTTATGATCCCCAATCTCTTTCATGCAGAGGCATCATAATGCACCTAATAATTCATCATTCCAGAGTCAGAACTATCTAGGTGCTGGCTGCATCCATTAAAGAATGGATGCCATGGCTATGGCTAAGGTTAGTCACTTGTTCAATGTAGATATTGTACTGATAAGGAGACAGAGTTAAGACCCGAGGAGCCCCACAATAATACTGAAAGTGAGGACAAGAAATAGAAGAACAGAGATCTTTTGAAAATGGTCTAGCGTGAAGGACAAAAACCATATGTATGCACAGCCACTACCTTATCTTGTATCTATGCATGCTGTGCATGCTGAATGCAAGCAGTAAGTCATCCAGAGCAGCTAAGAGTAATGACTCTGTGCATTGATCAGGTCACGACAGGGCATCATCCAAGATACCATGCCCCTCTGAGAAAGGGGTAAACCAGCCATGATTTGTGGACAATATGGTGCTCATAGACATCAGCGATATTGCCCAAAAATCGGACAAAGATCAGAATCTGTAATAAAAATGAAAACAGTAGCTTTCTTACATGAAACAGAGGAGTGACTGATGCTCCAGTCAGAGAAAAAAGTATAACAAGGTGAACAGAAGATACTAGACATGAACTAATCTACTTAGCAAAGCAGATAGGATTGGGTTCAGATGGGGGGCAGATTTCATGGCTGCTGGATATTCTCCTATTAGGGTTAAGTTAGGTGAAAAGGGTTGAAGGATGAAGGATAAGAAGTTGAAGTAGGAGGATTATTATAGCCTTCTTCTGTAGAACATCGAATATCCCATGCTTTTTGCAGGAATATAAAGTGTCAAAGCGTCACAATTGGTTTGAGAAGATGCAGAGCTACAATTGCCTACAGAGGAATTAGATATCTCTTGAATGGTATGTGTTAGACCTGGCACCTTTGGAGTGGTTTTCTCCTGTTTTTGACTTCTGATCTCCTGTTTTTGTCTGTGGGCTGCATTTAATTTTTGCTGGCACTTAAGCACTGCTGCTCAGGGCTAAAGTGCAAGTGCTTCGTGTGTAAATTGTTATTGTGATTGGCTATCCATGATTGACATGTTTGATTTACTGGTAAGTCCCTAGTAAACTGCACTGTACATGTCCAGGGCCTGTGATTAAAATGCTACTAGTGGGTATGCAGCACTGATTGTGCCACCCACATGCATAGCCTTGAAACCATATCTCAGACCTGCCACTGCAGTGTCTGTGTGGACAGTTCAAAGCTGCCATGTTGACGTGGCAAGTGCACCCACTTTCCAGGCCCAAACCTTCCCATTTATTACATGTAAGGCACCCTTAATTTAGGCCCAATGTTGCTCCATAGGCAGGGTGCAGTGTATTTGAAATGTAGGACATGTATTAGTGTGTATTACATGTCCGGATAGCGAAATACTGCTAATTTTGTTTTTTCACTCTAGCAAGGACTATTTGTCCCATTGGTTATCATTGAAGCTGCCTTGTAACTATGGGTGGGTGGTAAACTCTGCTTCGCCGGCAGAGTTTGCAAGGTATTCCAACTCCATGCTCCACTTTGGAGCACGTAATTCAGCAAAAGAATCTCAGTGACAACCACCGTGTAGCGCAGTTCACCACCAACTAAGACAGGCTGCAAGCTGAAAGTGAAACCTGAAAGTCAATAATGGTTCTGCTGAGAAGTGACTTTAATTTATGATTTTGTCTGGAACTGTGGTCTGCGCGCGCTGTAATTGCGTGCGGGTGCCCGCTGTCCCCAGGCGTCTGTGAGCATTTGGTGTGAGCCTACGCTTGTAGTGGGTGGCCGTGAGGGAGTGTGCAAGTTGACGAAGAGAGCACAAGGGTGATCTTCCAGACAGAAGCAGGTTCCACTGACCGTTAACTACACACTTCACTGCCTCCCAGTCCGTGTGTGTCCTGACTCCTGCCCCCAGATATTACCCATGGTCCAGCGGGGCCAACAGCATGAATGAACAAGGTTACTCTGCATTGATTTCAGGTAAGGAAGGATTGTATTTGGAACATTTTAATATCCCCTCTCTGCATTTGTTACAGAGGAGGGGCGAGGTACTTGAAGCCCTCATAGTGTGCATGTGCTGGACCTCTGGCGGTGGGAAATACTGTGGTCGGAAGGCAGGCATGAACACAGGGGAAGGAAGGGGTTCACAGGGATGAGTGGAAGAGCATTACCACTGTGGGCAGTTGCAGCCTTCTGTCGGAGTTCTGCCAGCTGCGATGAATAAAGTATCCAGGCCTCTCCCATCCTGGAGGGGTATGATGTAACCCTAGCCCTGCATACATACGGAACAAAGGAATTCTGTTACTCCGCCCAATTATAGCACTCCGTAGTGGGCAGAGTTTTTACCCACTTTACGGATTTCCACCTAACGCGACTATGCGAACTCTGCCCAGGGCTGCTTGTAACCTCTTACAAGTGTATCTTCCAATTGAGCAGAGATTTAGATTTGAAGTTTGGGGTCCCTGAATTCACTAATTAAAAATACATCTTTTAGTGATGTTGGTTTTTGAATTACATGTTTGGAAAAATCACTTTTTGAAAGTGGGCATTTTCTTGCTTTACCATTCTGTGCCTCTGCCTGCCTGTGAAATCCACGTCTGAGGGAGGGTGACAGTTAGGCTGTTTGTGCATTCACTCTAGACAGTCACACAAAGGGAGTTGAGGTGTGCTCTGCCTATCCTGATGCAAAAGACACACAATTGATGGCACATTGCAAGGCTGATGGGTCGTCATGAATGAGACTGGTGGGAGAAGTGATCACTGACACGTGAATAATGCTGTGCCTATCTTCACATACTACTGTCTCCACCTCCCTGTAGTGTGTCTGGATCCAGGTCAGGGAAAGGCAGGGTCTTGTGTACTACAAGGACTTTCCTTTGATGTTTGCTAACTTCAACAGTATAAGTATTGCAGCTGTGACACCATAACTTCAGAACACTTATGGACTAAGAGGATATTTTTCCAGGAAGAAGAGCTGGATGCTGTAGGAGGGGTATGCCACTCTGATTGTTGGTTGCTGTGCTTGGACTGGACTTTGCTTTCTACATACTGCTTGCCAAGGTTCTTCAATTCTTGGCTGTGCTTGCCTCCTGTTAGTAAGTCTCAGGGCCATCAAAAACTTCATCTGCAGCCCCCGAACTCCTCTGCTGGCAGTTCTGACCGACCAAGTGAGGCCAATTCCACTTCTGGGCCCTTGAAGGTGGCTTTCGCTGCAAAGAACCAAGAAAATCCATGCAGTGCCTGTTTTTCCTGACGCAGCACTTCCATCCAGTTGAAAAACAGATGCAGCACCTGCTGTGCGGTTGAAAGATCACCACAGCCAGAGTCCTGAGTACCATGTCACCGACTTTCAATGGAACCCGCTCTAACTTCGACGAAGGCCCTGCTGTGCAGCTGAAGAAATTGACGCATCACCTGCTTCATGGATGGAAAATTGATAAAGTGCCTGTTCTGCAGCCCCATCGACCCAGCACTTCTGGATTTTATCCGTATCACACCTGTGCGCCAAGGTCTTCATCGCCATTGCCCGGTAGTAAGGAACCAAAGCTGTGTGTCCGGAGATCGACTCATCACCTCCCCTAAGAGTAAGGAACCAACATGTCACCTCCCCTGGCAGCAAGGAACCAACGCATCATACCCCATCCCTGCGCTGCAGTAAGGAACTGACGCACCAACTTCCCTGGTAGTAAGGAATTGCTGAATCACCTCCCCTGGGAGTAAGGGACGGATGCATCAATTTGCTTTTCCAGTGCGTCACCTCCCCAGCATCTGTTTTCATCTTTGATTTTGACGCATCTAAGGTACATTGTGATAAAAGTGACACATCCATAGTCTCCTATGGCCTAAAGTATTTTTAACCTTTTAAAAGTGATAATTTTTCTTGTGTATGTTGGAATTTTATAATTTTGATCTTGTTTTATTCAGATAAATATTGGTTATTTTCCTAAACTGGTTTGGTGTCCTTTGTAGTGTTTTTACTCTTTGTCTTTTTTACAAATGCTTTACGCATTGCTTCTTAGATAAGCCTGACTGCTCATGCCAAGCTCCCAACGGTGTGAGCAGGGGTTATCTTGGGTGTGTAACTCTCTTACCCTGACTAGAATACAGTCACTACTGAGACAGGGTGGAAACCACTGCCAACTAGAGACCACCATTTCTAACAAAATGAGAAATGTCTTCTTCTTGGTTATTGTCCTCTGGGAAGCACAGAAAACGAAATGCTTTGTGATCCTGACATAGGAGGTATCACGGCCTAAGACATTATACCATGATACTGTATCATTCAATAGTTTCACGTACTGGTTTCATGAAAAATTAATTTGATATGGCTTGCAAAGCCCTATGTCGTCTCTCCATGCTTATGGGTGAGTAAAGCAAGGCTGAACTGCAAGGGTTCAGGTTACAATTTCAAAATTTCTCGCTGAGCACTCAATAAGGATAATATCCTTATGTCAAAGTTGATCCATCAGTAATAATAGTTACAAGTCCATTGCAAGTCCTTTTCAAGTCAGACACCAGAGTTCTTTAGTAATCGTGATGTAGATCCACTTTATTTATGGACTTCAGACTTCACAATTCTTAACACAATCGGTTCCGGTTACACTTTGGCTCTGAAAAGCAAACTAATCCTGCAGTGGGAACAAGGAAGTGCATTTTTTTGTGGTAATTGTAAGTTATACGGAACTCAAGAATTATTTTAGTTAAAAAATAAATCCCTGAAGCAGGCTAGAAGCTAAATGTGTAAGGACATCTTAGGTGAATGACTTCAAGAGCAGAGGCTACAAAAATGCATAGGTAGCACAAAAGAGCAAGACAGACATTGGTTTACTAAAGTCCTTCTGCATACTCAAAGAGAATGAGTGATTTGCAGATGGTTGGGAACGTGTTCTGGCTCAATATTGAAAAAAAGGTATCGAAGAGAAAGAAAGCCATCTAGGTAAGCACAAACAAAGTAAATAAGATCCAGGAAGCAGCACATGGACACATGTGCTGGAATTCTGAATCCCAATGATATGTCAAGAAAGTAGTGAGGGCCAAGCAAGGATTGACTGAGAAATTTTGCAAGAAGAAACCCACATTGACTATTTATAGAAAACAAGGAATACTACTCATTGTTGCCTGTATGTATCAAGTTTTTGTAGGACAAAGTCAGATGATAACTAAGTAGCCAATTGGAAGGTTTATCATTTGGTAGTCTACCTTCAAAACAACAAGTGACTAGGTGAGGAATTTTGATCAAAACTCTTATGGTTGCACCCCCATAAATCTGGGGTATGTCCCCCGGGCTCCAGTCGGTCCTCCTATATAAAACACGGACACTTACTGGAGAAGCCTGAGTCTCGAATTATGTTCCTCTAATGCTTTTTTAGTTTTTTAGATTTTGAAGGGCACATTGTTTAAATATCATGCTAAGAGTTAATGAATAACAGCGCAGGTCGTTGACTAACACGTTTTACAATGATTTACTGTGTACAGTCAGATTATGAAATCGATATTGAATGTTGCATTATTCTGCTCTTGGTTTATAGAAATATCCCCTGGAAGAAGGCAGTTTATATGCCGAAATGCATGGGAAAAATCAAAATGTTTGCTGGGAACGCTAAAATGTTTGCTCATGAATGAAAATAAACAATTATGAACTTCACATCCATGTGATGAAAACATGATGAAATAAAACATTAAGTTTCAAACAGTCAAACTATTGCACAAATTTATTGAACCTACCATATAGGAGGACCGACTGGAGCCCAGGGGACATACCCCAGATTTATGGGGGTGCAACCATAAGAGTTATTTCCACACACTTGTATCGGAGAGTGATACCTCGGAGCACCACACAACCACAAAGACTTTTCTGAATTGCGTAGTGCGCCCCTTCCAAACCTAGAATTTTGATCAAATACATTGTAAGACAAACCTTGATTTGTGGCGATATTATAGGTTTATTCCTTAGATTTGATTAACCAGTGCTTTCAATCTATCAAAGCAAATGCCAAAAGTGATCTAAATGAAAACACGCTGCTGGAAAGCTGGGCATTAAAAGTTCTCTTAATTTAACAATGAACCACAAGGCAATGACTGTCATGGAGAATAAAGTGGCATACAAACAGAGTCTGATTATCTCAACTGTATTTTTAAGACATGTCAGATTTACTGATAAAGTAGTACAGTGATGAGAAAAAAACATATTGCAGGAGGTGGGCCACTGTAAAAAGGTAGTTTAAATCAAATAGGCACCCTGTTTACTTGTTTACAAGTGCGACTGTTAGTGAAGGATGAATGCACCTGCATGTGGTACAAAAAGCAAGTCCCACATTTGGAGTTGAGGCAAAGTATATGTGTATGAACAGATCTGTATTAAGTAAGAAAATGGTGGAATGAATTACTAGTATGCCCAGAACACAAATGTTTATTTATTCTCTCTTGTTTATCTTTTTCTCCACACAGCGCTCCTTTTGCAGCACCATGGCTGATGAAGTCCGATTGTCGCTGACTTGTCAGCGGCGAATCAAACACAAAACACAGCCTCCTGTTATGGTAAAGACTGATGCAGTCATTAACATGCATACATTTAATGACAGGAGGCTTCCTGGAAAGGATAACATGACTTGTAGTAATTCTGGATTAAACCCCGTATTTCCATAAAAATGCAACTCATTGACAATGTTTGAGATGCACATTCATCCTGGAAGAGGAGAAGCCTGGTTTGGTTCAATTTGAAGAACAAGGCCTTTAATACAACACACTCATTGTGCGAATATGAGCATCTTCAGCATGGACTACACTCTGTTCTTTTATGTTTTGTTTTATTCTGTTTTCCAAGCCAAGGCATAAGTACTTTGGGCCTCTTGAAGTCCAGACATGCTTCTTCTGGAGTATGATGTTTACATTTTGAACAAAGAGTGGCAAAAGAGATTCAAGCTGACCCAAACCTCATTGGAAACCGTGGAGAACACACCTGGTCTTCTTTGAGCATGGCAATAAAAGAAAAGTGTTTTGTTTATACAGATGTTACATCATTGACAGTAGATGTGTGCATCAATTTGGAAGTGTCATCCACAACACATTTATTGGAAATCTAAGGTTAAATTTGATTGTCAAGCTGCTATTTCTTTGGAGCAGCTCACCATGACCTTTTACCTCAAACGCCGTGCTGACTCCTTGGTATCAATAAGGAGTCTGTCAGAGACAAAGTGATGACAGAGGGAAGGTAAGATATGTCTGAATCAGACAGCTGGTGAAAGTGAGACATGCAGTTGCTGAAGTGGTGCACAACACCCCCCAAAATTGAAGATATCTGGGTTCTGGACAGACAAAGGACAAAAAGAAATACCATTTTGTCCATGACTGAAAATTCTACCAGAGTCACCTTGAAACACTGAAGAAAACCAAGAATGCCCTGTGTTAAAAGTCTGTACAATGTCTATCTACAAAGAGTTCAATTTCTCCCTAGCATTAATCGCGCACAAGAATTTTAGTCTCCTTCAGTTCCAGGAACTCAATGTCACCAACCTTGAACAACTTGTCAACTGAAAATCTTTTCCAATGCAGTAACTGTGCCAGTGTTTTTGTTGTATTTAGTTTGGGATTTTGACTTTGACAGATCGTAGTTTTGTAAGAACTTCGTAAGACATATCGGCTTGATTGAAGAAGTCTTTTTGTTGAAATTCCCATAAAAACATGCTTAACATGGGGTAATCGGTTACTACATTGATGATTCAGAAGGGTACAAATTAATTACAGCTAGATTTAAGGTTGTGCCAATTTCAGCATATATTTTCTTAATACTAAAGAATGATTTATTGAAGATGATGAAAGCTTAAGAGAGGATAGTTTACAACTTGTACCAGACGATTAAAAGGACACAAAGTACTGTTGAAGGCGCTGACACTAGTCATTGATTAAATTTGACATTCTATTGATAATTTCTGCTGAAATGGTAATGTTCCACCAAACTTTACAAAGAGCAAATCTCAAGAAATAGTTGGTCCATGTTGTGGCACTGTCTAATTACAAGTGAAATTAAATGATGACATCACTACTTATGAACACACTATACTGGTTTAAGGAATTCTTCAGTGCTTTCAACAATGTTGTTCAAGGCCCATACACAGTACAGTAGATCATGAAATAAAATACAGCACTATCAGTGCAAGGAGAAACAACAGAGAATGGTTATTATAAACATTGACTTTCCAGTTGTAAAGATGTAATTACTGTTTAGAAAATCACATTGTTTCCTAACTGTTCTTGGTAACAAGCCATACCACATTTCCATCTCATGAGTTACCTGGCCATACCCATTCTGTCATTATTCCATATTTAAGGAAAGCAAAGGTATTTTAGACAAGGGAAGTTAGTTCTCAGTAAACAAAGACGTTATGGTATCATTCAATAGAACATCGTATATTAAAGACATAGCGATGATAGACTTTATGATGTTCATGGAAAAGCTTTGGTTATGGAGTATTGACTTTATTTTGATAATTCCACATTAGGGGATGTCAAGGGGATGAAGCATTAAGTTCGATTACCTGCCATGCTCAAATGATACAAAACAAGACTTATCACAATAGTCTTACTGTTGTTTATGACTGAAGAATTTTTTTCAAATCTTCTAATTCATCACCCATTTGATTTCAACCACATTACTCTGTATGATTGCTCTGTTATGTATCCTCATGTACAATTATGTATGTAGCATTGTTAAAACTATATTATTATACACAGTGTTTTTGAAAGATATGTCATTAGAAGATGGTCCTATTTTTCTAATGGGCAAAGAATTATCGTAAATAACGTCTCAAGTCGCCCACAGTTTAGTAGTGTACATTTCTGCTATCTTGTACAGAGGTTTTAAGAAAGTATCAATAAGATGTATATTGGAATACCTACACATTTTCAAAATATATTGTTTGAATGCCTCGGAGACACTAACCTGAATATATGTGGGCTGGAGCCTACTGTCTGAGTCATTCCTGAAATGCCACATTTTTTATTGCAATTGCGAAGTTCATGGATAAAGGTCTATAACTTCAACATTTTAGGACAAAACCATACAAAACTAAAATCCCTGTGTGGAGCTTAATTGGCAGCTATGAAGCCATCATATTTTTCTATGTATTTTATTTCTAATAAAATTGCATGAAAGGATACTAGAGTTCTTCCTCATAAATTAATTTTGTTGAATGCATCCATTTAAGTATACAATCCCTTTGCATTTTATTCTCCTCCCTTAACCAAGTAAACCAAGATGACCATTTCTTCCACATAACAATACATTTGTCACCCTTAACTTTATTCTTAATGTATGCTAACTGCATTACAATGATGACCCTTTACCACACCTGCAGTTATTGTATATCATTGTTTGACATCTCTCATTGGTTGACTAATAAGTGCAAGCTTCCTTTAGTTTGTGACATTTTATGTCTTGGAATTGAGAAAAAGATGGATTCTAGTTTTGAGTACTTCCATACCCACTATTTCTCCTTAAATATTAATTTGATGAGAATACCTCCTAACCCTGAATAAATGTCTCCAAGTTTGTGGAGTATATAATTGGCCCAAGGTCATTTGTATTACCTCCTTCGTTACAGTGGTGAAATGACTGCTTTAGATACTGCTACCCAGCATTGCATAAGGAAATTGAATTGCATTATTCCAGACTCCACCTAGAAACTAGATCTTGCATCAAACTGGGCCAATTTTATAGCGTACTTAGATGAGCATTGAGAATTTGTGCTGCACTTTTCATCAGAATGTACATGTGTGCAAACATGATGGTGTTATGTTAAAAGCACTCACCATTGTGTGAAGCCTGGGTTACCATTATTGGTAGCGCAAAACAGTATGTCAGTTTGATGCCTTAGTGTGGGGTAGTACCACCAACTTGCTTGTTCCTACTTCGGTCATGTTCTAGAAGATTTTGAGGTTTTGAAGGTGTATATGTTTGTTGTTAACACAAAGGGTTTTTATATGATGACACCCCTCTGCAAGTAGAAGTAAAGAAGGCTATAATAAAGTTAGAATGTATAAAGAGAAATAATGTTATTGTAGCTGTTGACTGTTGACTACAAAGTATCCTACTCTGGACTTAAACAACGCTCAAAAAGGAACACCTAATAAAATGTGTGTCTTTGGAGCAGGGTGAATATCTCTAAAATTGGTAAAACTGGTTTGAAGAAAGTTAGTTAAACAATTCATTGATTCATATGGTCAATGACTTCACAGGAATAGTAGCAAGAGATACGTATTCAGTACAGTAGAAAACAAAGTTAACAAAACCTACATTCCATTGCTAGCTTTCGTCTCCATGCATGTAGAGCATTACTTCAAAAAAGATTACAGATGTTAAATCTGAAAATAAGATATGTTCGATATAACACAATGAAATATTTTACATCACGGTGATGTCGACTTACAAATTGTTGCCAACAAGTCATATATTTGTGCTTATTTTCCATTGTGAACACAAAAAAGAATCCATCTGATCTCCGTTGCAATTCAAATTCTTTTTTGGTAAATATCCACAACTTTTCACAATAGAATATGTATTTAGCACATCAATTCGCATACATGTGTGTTCTAAGGTATTGCAACCACAAGTGGCTTTCAATCTGAGTGGTCGATTTCTGTATTATGGGGATCCGACCTGCAGATTAGGTCATATTTTATGAGGCATGCAAATGAAACTGGAATGAAAAAAAGCAAACAGCAGAAATGTACCTCCTCAGCGAATTGCCTCCACCTACCTGGAGATCTCAACAGTTTGTTACCACTGGCAAATTTGAACACACATACAATTTGGTGGTAAATGTATTACATTCAATATGCATTCTCTTTTCTTGTTTCAAAGACTCTTACGTCTGAAAATTTTGACCAATATAAAATGAGGACATTTGCATAAAATATAGGTTCTTGATATAACCATGTTAAATCAACCAGCAAGAATGTTCCCCTACATTTCATATCAACACTCATGAAGATCGAGTCCATGATCCTATAAATTCCTTATGCAGTATCAACTTCTACCTAAGGGATTATTGTACTGCATTTATGTCCTATAAAATGAGGCACAAATTGTGTTGTTAGCGTTATTATCTCAATAGAGGCAAAATAAAGAGAATACAGATACTCTTCCTAACAACATTTTGTTATAGCTTCTTACACCATGTCTCACTTGATTACTTGTAATGTTAAATTAAATGCCTTACATGCAGTCATACAAAAAGTATTATGTATAATAATAAGGTTTTTGTTCTGTGAAATAAAGCTACAATGATCCACTAGAGAGAAAGTAAACATGCATACTCATTAAATAAAGTAATATATTCTAGATGGTTCCTATACTCAAAGAGACAATATTGTCAAACTATTTTTGATACAATATATCTGAAATTAAATTCTCTTGAATTTGTCAAACACATACGGATCCTGTAGGCAAAATTTTCAGTGTCGGGCCCACTTCTCATTCCACTTTCATTTCAAATTTTACCAGAATTGCTAAAAACATTATTTTTCCCATAATTGGGATAGACTATACTATATTTATTATTTCACTGTCTGTAAACTATACAGCACCAAAAAATAATATACCTGATGAAAAAAAACTGTAAACAAAATCTAAACATAAACAAATTAGTACCTGCTAGATTAGGACTTTGGGTTCGATGTATGTTATTTCCAAAGCTCAAGATTATTTATAAGAAAACATGAAAGAAGTGGCATGTTCCAAAACGAACGTTTTTTTTTTATTTATGTGCAAAATTTTTGTATAGGCCAACCTAGCCAAAATGCACAGAGTGTGGAACATTCTACAGAATTAAAGGCAATGCAAAAGTCAACAATTGATTGAGAGCGTGGGTGCTATGAGAAATTCTCACTATTACTACATCATGATATAATAGTGGTAGATCTTCATCTTTTTTCCAAAATTGAAACAAAATTGTGGCAGTCCTCATGGATAAATGGATATAATTCTAGATCATGGTAGACGGCCTGTCCTCTTTTCAGGGTCTACAAAACTAGTCCTAAACTTTGCCCTTTCAATAATGTTCTTCTATTGTTATATTCTGTTAGCAGCAATGTTTTGTCCCACCTTAAGTTCATTTCTGTAAATGGGTGATGGATGGAACAACATTGCTCCATTCAGTTTTGGTAAATAATGATTCAAAATCTGTTTTTTTCTCTGAAATTGAGCATTTGCAGACTTTGAGATTGCAGAAGAGACGGGCTGAAACTGAATATTTAAAAAATGTGAAGGGGTGAAACATGACTTGCTGAGAATGTAAACCCCAAAAGAATAAGTCTAACACCTTTCAGAATCTTGAGAACTGTTTCATACCACACATCCTATTATTGTTTCCTAACTGCGGATAGGTTAAGTTATTTGATGGTGTGAGAATACTAGGTTTGTGCTAGTTTATATTACACAAACATGATTGTGCAAAGATCCAAAGAACTGGTCTACCCATACCTTGTGTAATTTATTGTTTTACTTTATGCTTACATCAGCCCCATAGCATTCTCTCATGGTTCATGAGAAAATGCTTTACTGGAACTCGAAAACTGTATGTGTGCCCCAGCCACATCTGCTTGACAAACAGCTTTCACTTCACAATATCTAGAAACTGTATAGACATATTTTAAAACTGGCCTCTTGTGAGCTTCTTGTAAGGTCATCCCTCACGTGTTCTTTCATGCACATATCCATCCAGACTGGGCAAACATAAAACCTGCAGTTCTTGCAAGAATTATACATGCTACAGGTGAAAAAGAATTTTGACATTACCGAAAACTAGAATGCACACTATGGGGCCGATTATGATGGCGGACGGACCTGAGTCCGTCCGCCACCATAGAGTAGGAGGGACCGTCCGCAGGGGCTGCGGAGGTCCCTCCGTGCAGATTAGGATGTGACTGCCAGGGTGCGGTCACATCCTCAATCTTTAACATTGCGGCGGGTGCAGCTTGAAGCTGCACCCGCCGCAATGTTAAAAAAGCATGCACAGCATTTGCGTGCACAAAGCGGCAGGTACCTATGGTACCCTCCTGCACGCAAATGCAGGGGGGTACCATAGGTACCCCCCATGTGCAACCCCCACCCCCCCTTCACCTAGGGGGCCCGCAACGGGCCCCCGCAGTGAAGTTCCGTATGCTTTTCCACGGCGGAAAACCCGCCGCGGAAAAGCATATTGTACTGCCCATCCTAATATGGTGGACGGTGTCTGGAAGACACCGTCAACATATTAAAGCTTTTCCGCCGCGGTTGTAAGCCGACCGCGGCGGAAAAGCTGCGGACGGAAACCAGGACCCACCAGCCATCCTAATGTGGAGGTGGGTCCTTGGTCAGTCCGCTGCGGTTTTTCCGCATCCTCGGGGCCGGCGGTGGCTTCCGCCGGCCCCGAGGATGCAGAAAAACCGCAATCCTAATGACACCCCCTAAGTACAGATGGCAACGTTAGTGAAAACCAAATTTGAAAAATTATTTACAACCAAACCGGTCCAATGTTATTGAGATTGGTTTTGAGAAAGATCATGCGGATAGGCACCCATTTTCTATGTGAGATATATGTGGGGATTATTTTTCTACATGCAATTCAGGTTATTGTTAAAGTAAGAGTTGTGCATGGGTTGATAATAATTCGAATAGTGCAGTATAGAAATTGGGATGGTAATACTCAAGAATAAATAAACTTTGAACAAAACCCCCATTCTGCTTCATTGGATAGCATCCCCTTTACTGCTAGAACCATTTATATACCTAATTAGAAAAATATCCCCTCCTTAAGGATGAAACCACACATGGTTTAAGTCCAGAGTCTTGAGCCCAGTTCTATGTAGCCCAAATGCTATATTTATTTTAGTTGTCTCTACTGTGATATGAAGGTAAAGGCAAAATGTGGTTTCAAAAAGGTGGCTACATGGGACTGTGTTATGAGTGTTCAATACCAAAAAAAATAGAATTCTCCATTAGGTGCCACATCACTAACATATCATTAAAGTTACTTTTAACATTGTGAAATCTTGTCTAAGTGCAGGAGGAAAAATATTTCTTAACAATGTTGGAAAGCAGCATTATTCAGTTGGGTAATAAGAGCTCAAACATTTACATTCCAATGGGCAGGAAGATAATTGATGCTTTAGAACAATTCATTAAAAGCCGGTGCAATAGTAAGTGTATGTCTCAGATTTATGGTTACAATGTTCATTGAAAACCTTAAAGATGTGTTTTAAAGAAAATCATTCTCATTTTCCTAAACAGTATATCACCTCCACATAAATCAGCAGGAAGTGCTTCAGGCCTTTATTCTGACATCAAATGCTTTTACCAAGGAAACTCGCAAATATTTGATGTGAATATGAAGGCAAGTGTGAGTAAGGGTGTTCCTGTTCAATGAAGAGGTGAATTTCTCTATATCGGTATTTCATTATCAAAGGTAAATCCTCAAGAAATGAGTACTTTTACCACAGCTAAGGAAAAAATTGTATGGTTTTTACAAGGTCCGATTATAAGTAAAATGCAGAGCTACAGTCTTGGCCTTGTCTTAGGTGACTTCTGTATTCTAAGGTCAGCTGAAAGAAAACATATGTATAGCTGTGTACAATATATACTATAATGTACAACAAACTACCTGCACAGGTAAGCATCACGCTTACTTTCTATTGACACTTCACTATTTCCGCTGGCCACAATACTTTTTCCTTGTGAATTTCTGCTTAAAATATATTTGTGTCAAAGCCTTTCTTACCAACATCCTCCAAACTGGGAATCTGATAGTTTTCCAAACATTGCTCAATATGTTACTACTATAGCATCCCTTAGCATCTACTCACCAGCGTCTGGGTGACTTATGCCTACTCCCGCCCACAATTCTGGTACTCTCCTATTTTCAAACTAAAGGTATTGGTTACACACTAGATTAAATAACAAAATAGCTGGCCACTTTACCACACATCATCAACTACAACAAAAACATCACCAATTCAGTAGCACCACATTACCGATACAAAATATGCAAGCTATTACAATACTACTGTAAGAATGCCAACAGCTTGATTTAAATTTTAATTATGAAGATATTTTGCCTGAGTAAGAGCAAATAGACATAAGTGCAACATGACCTTCATAGTAAACATAAGTGGTAATCAATAAATTAAGGCAAATGAAATACTGATCTGAGATAATTCATTAAATTATTGAATAGACAGTAGTGTAATTTATATACTCTTAAATCTATGCCTGATAACCTATTTCCCATAACATTTGGATAAGAAGGAATTTCAGAGCAGAAAATAGGTTGCTTACCTACTGGTAGACATATGCACTTAAAATCAGTAATATTATTCACTTTATTTCACTTTCCAACCAGCCCTTGATTTGTCTGATGACCTTTCATTCGAACGGTGTGGAATAAGCTATAGTATGCGCCCCATCTGGAAGAAGTAGAAGAAGTAAAGCCAAAAGTTGACGTCATATCTCCCTCTTGAAATCATATCAGACTCTGAATTGATCAAATCTAATTCCGGGAATTTGCACAACATTTTTGGAAATTATAATCCATTATGATATTTTTGCAAATCAAAGCAGGATGAAATTCCCAAGTTTCTTTATTCCTAAAACTGAAAGTGGAGTAGTACTATTCTAAAATTCAATGTGAAAATAACAAAATATAGCGAGTCATGAACATGTCAGGCCACTTAGCAAATATATGAAGAAATATTACTGTGAAACTGCGAACAATATCCTTTGAAAAAATAATTCTTCATTAACTGCCTTTTCCTAACGGATATTGTAAGTACAGTGTATTTCAAAATGTTAGGGTTCCAACATTGCACAGACCACGCAGTGTTACACATGTCCCTCAGAATGAGAAAATTAAACCTTCTGTGTATCCTTCACAGATAGACGCTTATAGGCATGAGGCCCAGTGTAAAGATCTGGTAATAGTAGGCTCCTGATCATAGCTGTGGGTGAACTGCTATATAAAAATACTACACTCCTGAATTGTAGTGCTGTTTGTGAGAAAGGCTGTAGACCTCAAACACTTTGCATTTTAAAATCAGTAATTTACTTTCATTATCATTAAGTATTTTATTTGGGAGCTTTAAGTACTTTATTCTACAAATAACAACAATTGCTAGGGCGCTTCATATGATGTTTAATCCTTTAGTATAATCCACAAGATCATAGCGTCATATTATGAGCTGGTGAAGGGAAATTGTAACCGTTAGCAGTCAATAAATGGCAAGTTCCTTGGAATCAATAATATGTTGGACAATCTAAAATCAAAAAACATTTTTCTTGAATGCCCCTGATACCTACACCTTTCAATCATATATGTTTCACAAACACTGGTCTTCTGCCAATCAGGGGCATTCCTTTGTGGACATGCAGAATTTGTATAAATATAGTTTTTGTAAACATTTTGTAATGATTTTTGTTTCATAGTAACTGTGTTACTTGCTGATCATTCTAGGCCGATGTAAATAAAGAAAGAAAAATAAACGCAAATTTTCAATTCAAATTATTTTCCTTTTTAACACACTGTGATATATCAAAGTGCACAGTTTGCTGTATGGGGTATTATGGTTTTAAAGTTTTCAATAAAATGTATTTCTAGAAGTTGATGGTTTCTGTGTTTGTTTAAAAGATTGTGTAATGCAAAACAATTAATTAACTGGGAAATACTGCACTGTTGCTTTTAAATACTTAACACTTTGTTGAGTTGTGAAAGACAGCTAATTTTCTGCGGTGTCTTATTTATTAGAACTGAATTTAATTTTTTTTTAAAGACATAATATTTAAACTTTATTGCCCTCCGATCAAGAGATTAGCATGGTTAATGAACTCTGATATTAATTTAGAGTTATTACCCTTAGCTATGGGAAATAATGGCTGTTAATTACTCTAACTGAATTTGTGGTGCAGAACCCCAGGTGAGCCACCATAATGAGGGCAGTGTAATTGAAAACCATTATTGTCCTGCTAGTAAGGACAATAAGGCTATTAGCACCCCGACCACAGCTGTGAATTCAGATCCCTTGTGTTTTAGGGTAGAAATGCCTCCCCTCCTGTGCATGAAGGGCCTAGCTTGTCGTCATTCATCGTAAAACATTCTCTCTGTTTGCCTGTAATGGAATAACCGCTTCCTTGTTCCGAGTCAGCATATACACTCCAGTAGACACTTAACCATGTTCCGCACACTTCCACATCTTTTTATAGGATCTATAGATGTCATACCACTTCCACACTAGTACACCCCTCACTTGGAAGGAGCAGAGTTTGGACAGATGGTGGCACAGGAGTGTTTGGTTCATTGGTACACTAATGTAAATCAACGATCTTGAAGTAAGCGACACTGAGGCCTGGATGTCCACTGTGGTAGTCTAATCTCTCATACGCAAATATTTTAATCAGCACTGCAGACTATGTGAGTTTGATATTTGTGGACTTTTGCAAGGAAGATACTTGGCGTAAAAAGGGTCCCACTTGCTTTTTAAAAAGCAAGGTGATAGTTTTCTAGTAGTGCAAACATGTGCTCAAATAAATAAATAATGACTTAAAGTAAAACATCTCTTTTAGCACATTGCGTCAGTTCTTATTTGTTAGGAGTGCTAAATGGATGTTGTGCCGCCAAATTGGAAGATATAACAATCCATTGTGGATGGTGTATTTTGATAAAGGATTTTTCGCCTTAGATGGCGCTAGATCTCATATACTGTCCTCAAGACAACTGAGAGAATGCCTATATGCTCTGCTAACTTCAGAGTCTATTGACACTACTGTATTGCTCACAGACACTAGCTGCACATTTAACCATGGGTGTCTGGTGATAGACCTACCCACTTACGACTACTCCAATGTCGTCGATTACCCATTGAGCGTTGTAATAATCTATGGCTATCAGCACAAGTAATACTGATTGACCAACATCAGGTCTCATACTTAGACCAATCATGACATCATAACCAAAATTATTGCCCCAAATGAACATAGAGGCAAGGTCCTGGTATTTATCAATAATCTTAACAAGTGATCCCTCACTCGTAAAGTTATGCCAGTGACACTACATTGTTTCTTTTATTTTTATTTTTGATAATTCAAGGCCAGTACATTTAAAATCGAATTTCTTTACTGGCTATTCACGATTGAAACTTTGATGTAGTCTCGATAAGATCTAGCTCGGCTACATTTCATCGCAATTGAGTCATTTGACTGCATTTCCCATGATCCCTCCGGAAGCTGTACATACACGTAGCTAGTCGTGCGCTGGCAGGACCGGCGCATGCGCACTGGCACTGTTACGGGATAGACGACATTTCAGCATCTAGAAAAGCGGCATGTAAACATCTACCGGCACCTCCCCGTACAGCCCAGACGCCTGACTGGGGTATCGACGGATAGGTAGGTTAACCAATCGCGCTATGCAAACTGGTTTTTGCGCTATTTTACGATGGTGTTATGTACTCGAACTGGTCATTGCAGCATTATTAGAGTCTCAGTACCCTCGGACTCTTGCTTGGTATTTGGCGCTTTGAAACCTGTAATCATAATACTTCGTTTACAGTGTATTCTATTACTTTCCCGTTTGATAGCACCACATTTATCGGGATTTAGCACCTTTCACAAATAGAACTGATACAATATGCTATAAGAGCCGACTTTAGCAGCGTCATTACAGTTTCAGTATCCTCTGATACCTGTTTGGTCTTTGGCGCTTTGACACATATTATCAAAATACACCATCCACAATGGATTGTTATATCTTCCAATTTGGCGGCACAACATCCATTTAGCACTCCTAACAAATAAGAACTGACGCAATGTGCTAAAAGAGATGTTGATGACTATTGTATAAATCTAATGGTCTACTGCTTGAGATTCGGCGGTCGCTATGAGGTTTTTCACTGTTATTTTTGTGGTCCACTTTCTTTAAAATTAGAGCGGTTCCCCTATTTCCTGAGCTGTGGCCAGGCGAGGAGCGGCGCCGGTCTCTCAAACTCTAGGTGTGTGAGAGGCGCATGTAAATCAAGAATGGTTGGGTACTGTACTTGAAATATGCAAGTACACAAATAATGTTAGCTGTTGAAACTCAGGATTGATAACTTTCACTAATGTGTTGTCCCATTTTTCTCTGTTTTCTTTCATATGTGTCGTCTACACATGATTCCTCTTGCCTGTGGCAATCAGCTTCTACTAAACAGGAGCATTGAGAAGGCCTATTCAGGTGATATCCTAACATTTGTTTTATTTCTATTATGCACACACGCACCTTTTTGAAGCAGTAGCAAAATATAACTTTGGTCCTGAAGAAGCAGGTGATACACTCAGTATCTGCAACTGCAGAAACATGTCGACCTTTCTATACATGCAGTAGATATTTGTTTAAAACTACTGTTATTTTGCACTTCACGTTTTTTAATCTTGGAAGTGGATTGCTTTTCATTAAAGTCATTTTTGCATCCACTATCCATTTTTAACCACTCACTTTCACTTATTTTTTGTGCCCTGCTTTTCAGTTACCTACGTCTGAGTGTACTGATTGTACGCTGTGGACATACCACTTGGTGAGACTGGCCCAAATGATGACAAACAGGGCGGTCCAGAGAGTGTAACTGATGGGATTCCATATCACAGAGTGATGGGTCCAAGCGTATCATGTAGTGGACTAGACACATTTTGAACACAGAGTTCTGAGTTCCTTTAGACCCACAGTTAATATTATTGTATACAGCTCTCAGTCACCACCATGGCTCTCTGATTTCGTTATTTGCCTCACCCCTTCTACACTCCACCATACTTCAAGTGTTGATGGGAGGATCTGTGGACAGGTACAGAGTGCCTTGGCTAAAGGTGGAAAAGAAGTCTTGTGGCAGAGTTTTGGATGAGTTATATTATGTGTATGATAAATGTGGGTGCGCAAGGGTAAAGGCTTTTAGCTTAGTCACGCTTGGAGGCTACAAGTGTGAGGTTTTCTTGCAGCTAATGCTGGTATGCTAGGTATGGGAAGGCACGTTTTGTAATGTTGTTAACATGTGCTATGAAGGATATGTCTGATTCCATGTTCACGTCTATTTTCTACCTTCTCTCAAGTTCCTTAGGTCATATGGAAGTAGGCTGATACTTTTGTGATTGTCAACAAGTCATGATCTCAGTCATTGTGGTATTGAGCTTGAAATGATTATTCATTATCCATGTCTTTATGGTATGATGGCTGTCATCAAGATGTGAATTATAGAGGTCTTAAGGTCTATTCATTTTTTTAAATGACTAGGGCATCCTCTGTATATTTTTAGGTGTTGAGGTTGTATAGTTTAATTTGTTGGTAAGGGGGTTAGGTAGGTGTTGAATAATAGAGGGGATATGACACCAGGTAGGTACCTGAAAAATGTTTGCACCAGTTTTGCTGCCATCCATGTTACATCACTCACCTGAAAATTCTGAAAAATCCAAGTATCAAATGAGCCAAGTCCTTTCAGCATCAGAGTGGCGAGTGTGTAGTATGTAGCTGGTGTTGTATTTAGGAGCGCACTGTCACAAATGTATCATTAAGCATGGTGTTGTAGCGACTGTCATTTACACACAACATATTTTCCATTGAAATGACCAGTACATTTGCAAAAAAGTTCAATTTTACTCCTAAAACTATATAGTGCACAAACAATATATGTAAAATGGGAAAATGGGTTTCAGCGAATATTTCTTATTTGCACTTCACCAAGTTAAGTGTTTTAATTTCTTTTGACTATTATTAAAATTATTTTTTCCATCACACAATAAAATTGGAAAAAAACTCTTCATTTGTGCTTTCCTGTTAATTTATTTTGAAATATTTATACAGTTCATTTATAGCTATTTAAATGTGCTTGTGTGTTTCCTTTCACACCAGCTCGATTCTCACATTGTTCACTTTACAAAAGCCTCCTACTTTGCAGTAAGAAAACGAACAGTAAACACCAGTCTCACTGTAAAAAGAATAGGCAGCAATTTGTGGAAGAAAGACTGACATTTGTTCTTAGTCTTTGAATGCACAGCAAATGTGCCAAGATTCCAAACTGCAGCATGGCTATATAGTTGTCTTCTCTGGGCTCAAGGGGATGCTGCAGATGAGGCCCAGATTTATCAAACTTTCACACAATGCAGCACAGCAAGACACCTTACTGAGCTGCCTGAAAGGCAGGGGACAGGAATGCATAATATTTCACATTTATTAGAGTGCATGCCTGTCCTCTGCTTACACCGGTGCCCGATTTGCTGCCTTGCGCCAATGCAAGCACCCTTGTGGCATAGTCAAGAATGCTTGTGTAGTGCGCAGGATTGTTGTTGTGCAGGAAAGTTCACTTTCCTGTACAAAAACAATACTCTGGAATTTTATCCTCTGTCAACATGTGCTGCGGAATGCTGCACATATTGACATAGGAAACACTGAGAAGGAATACAAATATTTCTCCTTGTTACACCCCCCCTGGGAAGGAGTAGCATTTTGATGCATTCTAGGAATGTTCCAAAATCCATGGGTGGATGCATGGGAAACCCATGCTCCCCACACAATATGCCTCCCTGGTGCCGAGTAATGCAAGGCACTAACTTGGGTTGCCCTGTGACAGATCCGCAAAGCGAACCGAAAACAGGTGATAAGCTGTGGTAGCCGCAGGTATTTAACACCTGCCTCAAGCAGGTGTGAAGACAGATGACTACCTGCTGTATGCAATGGAGCCCCGCACACAGCCACACCCAAAAAACAAACAACACCATGGAGCTACTCATCATGCAGCTCGGAGCCCCAACAGGGCCACAAAACCCACCGCCACCCCCCCTGGGACCGCCACCCCCCAGTACCCGCACCCCCCAGACCACCATAGAGACAGCGCAGAGTAAGACAGCGAACATACTGAAAATGCACCACTCTCACAGTCCTGAAGCGAGAGGAAGTCATTGCCCACTACAGGCTCAAAAGGACAACCATTCACCACGTCAATCAATCATAGCATTTCTAAAGCGCACTTCTTACCCGTGAGGGTCTTAAGGCACTGGGGGGGGGGATGCTTCTACTGCTTGAAAAGCCAGGTCTTGAGGACTCTTCTGAGGGTCATCAGGTCTTGGGTCTGCCTTAGCTGGATCGGGAGGGTGTTCCAGGTCTTGGTGGCCGGTGGAAGAATGATCTGCCGCCAGAGCTCGTTGTTCGGATGCGGGGGACTGTGGTGAGGGCAAGGTCGGCAGAGTGGAGCTGGTGGGTGGGGGTGTAGAAGCTGGATCATATGTTGAGGTATGCTGGTCCGGTGTTCTGGAGTGCCTTGTTTGCATGGGTGAGCAGCTTGAAGGTTATCCTCTTGTTGATGGGGAGCCAGTGCAGGTCTCTCAGGTGGGGTGTGATGTGGCTGCGGCGAGGGATGTTGAGGATCAGGTGTGCAGAGGCATTCTGGATGCGTTGAAGTAATTTCAGGAGTTTGGCAGAGGCTCCAGCATAGAGGTCTTTTCCGTAGACCAACCTGTTGCTGACGAGGGCCTGGGTGACCGTTCTCCTCGTTTCGGTGGGGATCCACTTATAGATCTTGCGGAGCATGCAGAGGGTGTTGAAGCAGGAGGAAGAGACGGTGTTGACCTGCTTAGTCATGGAAATGTGGAGTGGAAGATGACCCGTAGGTTGCGTACGTGGTTGGTGGGTGTTGGAGTTGTTTCCAGTGTAGTCGGGCACCAGAAGTCATCCCAGGCCGAGGGCATGGATCCGAGGATGATGACCCACATCGCTCACAGGCTGACAGTCCCAACACAGCAGAGAACCAACACCCCTCCGCAGACAAAGCTTCTGGCTGTGCTGCACCTGTTGGCCTCTGGTACCTTCCAACCAACAACTGCCATAGTCGGAGGGGTCTGACAGACAGCCCTATCCAAGTTCATCACACCTGTCCTGGATGCCATCCTCAGCTTCATACCCCAGTACCTTCATTTCCCCAACACTGTGCAGGAACAGCTGTAGACAAAGCAAGGCTTCTACACCATAGCCAGATTCCTGGCAGTGTTGGGGGCAAGAGACTGCACACATGTCCCACGTGTGCCCCCTGCGGATACTGCACACCACTACCTCAACCGAAAGCACACGCTTTCCATCAATGTGCAGGCGATAGCGGACCACCAGCGACTCTTCACCAATGTCATTGCCAATCCGTGTGCATGATTCCTTGCATCTTCGATAGTCCATCATCAACCAGCGCTTCCAGGATGGCACATATGGAATGGGACTGCTCGTTGGTGAGTACCAAGTCAACACATCACACATCACAATGCCTCCACAGCACAATGCACAACTGTGGGGATGTATATGTGACCAAACCACAATCAACATTTCATACAACACGACTACCTACCAGACACGACCACACCACTCCATGGTCATCCTGGCCTACCCTTGCCCCCGAAACAGACATTTCATGGCACCACAGCCACACAACGGTTGAACGTGTGGAGTAGTGAAATGCAGCCAGAACACATTTGAGGCACTGCTCTGCCCACATGACCCTACCCCAGTCTCCCACAGGTCAGCAACCGGTGGCGGTGGCCCATTTCACCCAGTGTGCATGCAGGGCCACTAGCCCTGTGTGAATTGTGTCATTCCCCTTGTAGTTCTGACATTGAATTTCTGGGTGCCTGATGACTGTTGGTGTAGTTGCCAGCATCAGCTACTCCCTGTGGACTGGCTTACACTCACCCCACACAGAGCCGTCACTGGATTGGTGGACCTGCCACCACATTCGGCCGACACAAGTATTGACTTTTTACTCCCTGCACTGTCACAGATGATACAGGATATATGCACTCTGCCCTTAGATGATGACACCCCTCCGAGATCCGAACACACCCGCCCAGAGGCAGTACAATGTGGTACACATACACACCAGGGTCATCGTGGAACGCAGATTTGATGTGTTGAAGTCCCGTTTCAGGTGCCTGGAAGGCACAGGTGGGAAGCTCCTGTACAGCCCAGACATCGTGTGTAAGCTGATCGTTGCATGTTGCGTGTTGCACAACAACTGTGTTCGCACCAGGGCCCCATGGATCCCAGTCTCAGATGTACCGGACTATGATGGTGGTGATGGGGCAGGTGGGCCACATCCCACTACAGCAGTGACAGGACGGGCCCTTAGGAATACCATCATTGATACTTACTTCTCATGTCACAATGTGGCCGTCCATGGCAATCAAGCGACAGTAGTAAATGTCCATATGCACTGCATGTGTGAATAAAACTTATTTCAGGTTTTGGCTTGAACTTGTACATTTTAATGTTACTTTTCCCGGTGATTTCAGATGTGATTTACCAGGTCGTGAACATTTGATGGATCAGTTGTGTCCTGTGTTCAAATGTGGTTGAGGGTGCTGTTTGTACTGTGATGTTGTCAATGTCGAAGTGTACTCCTGCCTATGTGCTTATGCTGCACAGTGGTTGTGTCGCTCAGCGGCTTTGATTTGTCTGCCACTGTTCTCTTTCATGCGGTGTGCCTTTGGACAAACTTTGCATCTGTCATGTTCTTAAGAGAGGTACGGATGGGCACAATCTGAACAGTAGAAACTTGGTTAAAAGGCGCACAACGTTGAGTGGGGATACCTTTTAAGAGTAAATCAAAGAAGAGGAGTACAATGGATCAAATAAGTAGTGTAAAGTGGTTTAATTGGAATGATTTTTTCGCCAATGTGGCATACTTCGCAGTGCATTTGGTTTGGGGGGCAAACACGCCCCTTTCTTCAGTTATGTCTGTCTACAGGTGTCAACTGGGAAAGGCACCTTCACCAAGCTGCATGCACAACAGATGATGTCATGATAAAGCGGATCAACTATTAGTGTAAAAAGGTGTGCATTCCCTTCTCAGAACTTGTAAGGAGCGAGATCTGCCTGTTGTGGCATCAGGAAACGCCTCCTAGCTGGAATGATTGGTGGAAGTCTGCTAAATATTATCGAGCCATAGATCAGAGGGTTACTATCTCAAGGGGTAGGCCTGATTCTGGGTTGTTCTGGAATAGACTGGACAACCCCCTGAGTAGAGACTAAATCATAGATCATGGCTTAAACCGGTTAGACCTGGACTTAGGACATTTCCAATGATTAACACCTCTGGGTCAGCTCAAGTTGAGTATAAACAGGTATTCCCCATTTAGAATAAATCAGCTGAGACTAAGTATCCACCAAAAGCTATTTGCACCAGTGGCTGGGGCAGGTCGAGAGGCGGCAGGAGCTACAGAGGTCGTATGAGGAATATTTAAAAATTAAAAAATATATATATATGCTTGGCAGACTTGTAATGGCCTTGCCAAGCATATTGTGGCCTCAAAACCACTGCGCCACTGTCAGGGATCTCTGATCCCTGCCAGGGGCAGAGGTCCAAGGCGGCCCAACTACCCTGTTCTTAATAGGGCAGTCATCAGACTGCGACTGCCGACCCACATGTCTGGCAGTCCATGAACCCTGAGAGTCATAATGAGGCCCATAGTAGTTGTTAAAACCTGCCTGGTAAAGACTAAAGTGTGGTTAAGACTATGGGCTTCATTACGAAAATTCCCTAAACCGCGTAGGAACCCTTGCGACCGATTCAGTTGGCGCACAATGCGACCGACTGATGTTCGCGGTCGGAAAGTAAACCGTGCTGTCATTTCGAATTGATTCCGACTGGCTCTCGCAGTATCCATGTGGGTCTGCTGCCTCTGGCCTCCAGTTGGGGGGGCACCTAAGCACCCCCCTGTTAAAACCTACACAGTGTGGCAGGCGCAATTGGGTGACTGTAACAGGGTGCAGGGTTTTACACACACCTCCCATTTCCCCATTGGAGCTTGTGTTGTGGAGCGGAACACGGGCTCCCATGGGGAACAATGGGACTACAACTGAACAGTGTTTGGACGCTTTGTGATAGATCGGCAGAACGGACGACCACGAGTTGGTCTGTTCCTCATTCCAAGACAGTATTGGGCGGACAGTTTACGGCAGACAGCGCAATGAGGCCTTATGTTGTAAAAGTCGTGGTTTAGACTGCATTGTAAATGCTGTTTCCCCTGCCCATATATATCCCAATAGGGTAATGCCTACTGCGTCCCAGCAACTCAACCTCATATGCAGGGTCAGACCACCCCCATGAGTCAGTAATTTATGACTATTAGACAGGTCATACAGGTATAAGTTCATACAAGACCATCATCATAAGGGCCACGTTGACATTTGGCGAACGCCCATCCGGGTTTCTCTTTGTGCCACAGGAAGTGTATTGCCAAGGAATCAATCTCCCAAAACCAGTGCCGAGGTATAAATTGCGAGAAAGTCTACAAAATATATAAGAACCATGGGAGAACCATCATTTTGTACAGAGCTATCCTATCAAATACATTCAGTGGAAGGTATTGCCATTTTTGAAGATGGGCCTTGACCTTCTGGACCACAGGCGTCATGATACTTGACGACATTAGGGCCGGATGTAGTGCCACTTAAATGCCTAGATAGCAGAAACTTAGCTTACATATCAGGATATTAGTCTGGCAGGCCACACAGTTGAGGGCAACTGTGGCACCAATATTTCCTAACTGGCATTGACGGCGACAGCGGGCCACTGTGTTCAGGGTTTGAGAGCTATAAGAAGACATCATCCACATATAATGCTATATGGTGCCACACCCATCCCCTTATTTGGGAATCGCATATAATAGGCTGAGCTAATGGCTAATTTGGCAGCTGTGAAATATATTAGACACTACTCCATTGACTTGTACTCGTGTTGTGGGGTTGGAGTGGAGTAGAGTACCTGAAAAAGTTGCTGGAACCAGATCCTACTCACTGAAAGATTAAGGTGATTGGACTATAGTTTCTTTACCACTAAACAATACCAGTGTAGCGACAGAACAGGGGAAATACTGGCATAGCTGGTAAAGCTAATTACCATAAATTAGAGTTCCCAGTTTCTGCAGAGAAGATAGGGGTAGCGAACTGAAGGATGGGCGGGGGAAGACAACTGACTTCAAGGTCCTCCTTGTGGAATTCAATTGCACCTTAAATGGATGACTAATTGTACAACTCCTAGATCTGTATAATGCAACAAAGGTGTTGGGTCAGCTCATACCTAATATAAGGGAGAAGGCAATTTTGTAGTAGTAGCCGATGCTAAGGAACACCTGCTTGAAAATATGTTCATATCAATGCTAAATTTGAATTACAAGATTCCAATCAAGTTGTTGGTCAAAAGAATGCTAACTCTTCTTATGGTCTTGATTCAGCCTCATAAATGGCATTGTGTTAGGCCGGAGCGCACTTGCGAAGCTCAGGCACATTTTATGTGAAATATCCAATGCCCCTATCTCTGGCCCATTGTGGTGTTTATAAACATAGAAATTCCTTTGTAAAATTGAGCTGAGACGTTCTTCAGGCAATTAATTGTGGTCTGGAAATGACAGGGGGAGTGACTGTCTGGTATACAGATACCACTATGTGTCTCCACACAGGTTGAATAATTTTCCCACAGTTTAAAATAGGAAATAATGCAAGACAGAGGTGTACAGGTAATCCTACTATAGGCAGATTATATTTTGAAATAGTTGGTGATCGCATGACAGACCTCACCCAAGTAATGGATATAATCAACAGCTTTAGGCTCCTGTCAAGCCTGTATGCCAACTGGGGAAAGTCATGTCTGTACCCCATGGAGGGAGCTAAGAATATTTATTGAGCACAACAATTTTCCCCTGATACTAGTGCAGTGCTTAAAAATCATCTTGAGATATTTTGGATTACGAACATATCCGTGTGATGACTGAATTTCTGTGACTTTTTAGAAGTGACTCTCACTCAATGAATGGCCAGGTAGTTTTCACAAAAATGTTAGTGCTACCTCAGTTATTACAGTAATAAAAATGCATATATTCCTTTGAGCCATCATTCAACGCAACATTGTTAAAGAGGTTCACTTTCCAGTAGTTGCAATTATTAGAGAGTGTGTTACGGTCCAGTACTTTATATCGCTCTGTTCGGCAGTCGAACTTCAGTTAGAGAAGTGGTGGGTTGAGTAAAATCATACAAGTGAGGTAGACTTCTTGCAACATAATATAATATCTTTAATGGTTTTGAAACAATTATGTTGCCATCAATATCAGGCACACCCTTTGCTTAGACTACTCGCAGGACATAGCGTATGCTCTAGAAACACTATTGATGAACTTTACTGTATTCACACAGGTTGTTTGCAGCATTGGCCGACCACTATGGACTAAAGGGATGGGCTTACTATGGTTTGAGGTCAGTTTCACAATGAAATATATAATGACATCTTAGAAGGTACATTTTGACCTATGGATTCCTGTTATGAATGACCTTGTGATCTGGGGATGAGCAACTCAAGAACCACTTTGGACAGGATTGAAGCAGAGAGGTGGAAAATATTCTCAGAAGATGAGTTGGATGCTTATAGATTACTTTGCCATAGTATCCTGGAACACATCCTTCAAAGTGACAGTATTAATTACTTTCATCCTATCTACTAACACCGTCCAGACTACATAAGATTTATGATACATGCAAAAGTAATTTTCCTAGGTGCAGAATGGACAAAGTTGTTGCACTTTGCAAAATCCTGAGAATGGGGGATCACTGTAAGTATGCAGTTCCACAAACTATATATATCTGTATACATACACCATGTGTTTTAAGACCATCTCATGTACATTACTCTTTTGAGTGTGGCATGTCTCCTAGGACATGTGAATAACAGTATCAGTCTGTTATGAAAATAAGTGGCTCATGTAGACCTTGCAACATTAATGCCCTCTGCACATTATCACTGTCTCTCCTACCTTTTCCTGCTTTTAAGGGTGTGTTGTCTTTCCTCTTCTTTGTCTCTCCTATGACGGATGTATAAGAAAGAGATCCACCTTAAGCTCCATGCCAAGGTGGGTTGAGGCATGACACCTGATTGCAGCGTCCAAGCCTCTCCTCTTTTGTGGTATCTAAGTATCATTATTGCTTATATGTAACTTTTATCCATGCCACCTACCAATAAGTGGGCAGGTACGTACCGGTATTTACTAATACAGGCATACAGTAATGAGAAGGGTTTCCAACTCCTCTTTGTATATGTCTCCCTACAGGCTACCGCCAGTGAATCGTTCACCCACTGACATTTCATGGGTTCACTGGATGGTTTTGTGCATATTGCAAATATGATTTATGTCTTCATTGATTTGAGCACGTTTTGAGCAGCAGCATCTCTAGGTCTTGAAGAAAGCCTTGCCACCTTCTAGGTCATAGGCTGAACCATGTTGACCATTTTTGTGACACCCAAGGAGGTCTAATTATACCTGTTGTGCCACGCTGTTTTTATTCCTAACCCAGGATAACCATAATAAAGTTTCTTGTGAACCCTGTAGTTAATTTTAACTATCACTTTCACTTGCTCTGCTGCCCTCACCACCTGAGCTCCACAATTGGGTATTTAGTATACCTCTTAGTATACAAACATCCCTGAGCTCCTCCCTCTCAGTGAGGGAGTTGTAGCCCATATAATGACTAGGCATTACGATATGAGGAGGTTCCCAATGACGAAGCATGCCACCTACGGTGGATGAGGGAAACCATCCTATAAAAGGGACCTTAGTGGTTAAGTTCCCAGCTAGGTTATCGATGTACATAGTCCCAAGGAATTCATTTTGTGTTTAGACATATTGAGTAAGGGAGTCAACCCTTGCAGGTCTCCTTTGTGATATAATAATGATCACTGTAAGTGCTCAGATCACTTACAGGACTTGTCATCTACCTGCAACTTGTGATCAGTCTGCTTTACCTGTACACCTACCAGAAGAAAACTAAACACACCATTCAATTCACAAACATAGCTTTATTGCTGGCAAAAACAACATTGGGCACTTGTATAAAAGTTCCATTGTGCGATCACCAAATAGTGATTTATAAGGAATCTCTATTTGGTCATCGCAAATGCCTAGGCATCAATACATTTGCAAAATTTAATCGGTAAAAATCACAATCGCTATTAACGATTTACAAATTCTGATTAGCAAACAAGCGAAACCGCAATTACCGAATTGCAAATAGCAATCCTGGATTTTCGATGCAGTATAATGACATCACAACCAGATAGTGATGCAGCCCATGCTGTCACCTGTGTACTGAGAGAGACAAATGAGGCATACTAAAGGAGCACAGCAGAAGGAAGCATTTTTGGAGTTCTGAACCTGTGCAAGAACATCAGCATGGCTTCTGGAACAAATGAGAAGAAGTCAGCACAGCGCAAGAGGAAGCTGAATTTCAGCGAGAAGGAGCTTGAAGACCTCATTGAAGACATTGTAAATAGCTACGACAAACTCTTTGGGAAGAAGTCACTCCCGGTCCTTGAGCCAGTGAAACTCAAAATCTGGCTTGGAATCCAATCCAGAATCAATGCAGTGGGGGGTCACACAGCACTCCATAGAAGGTTTGCACAAGCGCTGGTAGGACCAGTGGAGCCATGCCAAGGAAAAGGTTGCTGCCAGGCTTGCGGAAGGAAAGAAGAAGGGAAGAGGATCATTGACCCAAATTGCGAATACACCCCTGGAGGACCTGGTGGAGTCAACCCTGCAGCCTGAAGTTGTAGTTGGAGTCACCCAAATAGACACCTCGGCACAGGCCCGTACTTCTCACGGTAAGATACATGCAAATGGCCATTCAATGCTAAATCTAAAAAAATACCCCTTAAGTTAGATCAGGCTTAGTGTTGCAAATCCTACTCCGGTCCACATTTTACTTTCTACACACAAATGCATTATGGGATTAGCAGACAACAACTGCCATAGGGAAGGCAAGGAGGGATCAAAGCTGCATAGCTGCTTTCAAGTACAACAAACAAGTGAAATATCTAGGTACGCATGTGTTACTAAATAACTTTATTAAAAAACTATGCACAATATGACATACATGTCAAACAAAAAAATTGACCTCACACTGTTTAGCATCACAGATGTGGCTGCGCAGGAGTCTGATGAAGTTGAAGGGAATGACACACTGGAGACTCATGCCCAGTCAGGAGAGGAGACACAAATGGCAGCGATCCTAATACCTGCACTCACAAGACGGAGGTTCACAGTGGCACCCCTACCTGCCTTTGAAATAGAACAGGAGAGCCAGCCTGACCCTCAGACATTACAGGCTTGGCATACCCCCACTCCAAGACTCAATTACAGATGTGGTACAGCAACATCCACAACTGGAGGTGCAGGGCAAGGGCTTAAATGGGAGCTGCTGAAGATGATGGTTCTAAAGTCTGTGGTGGGCTGGAGACCCAAATGTTGAAGGTGTAGCGCCTGCAATGCAAGAACATGCGTTTAATGCAGGCACATCTTTCTTCCTTAGCTCCAAACATGGCAGATATGAGGGACAGCATGAACAAGCTCACTACAGCACTGGTGGAAGGACAGAGGGAAACAAATGAGAACTCTACAAATGTCAGCCAAGCCATCCAGGAGTTATGCAAGGTGATGTAGGAAGACTATGTGTCGCAACGCAAAAGGCATCATCAGTTGATAGGGTACTTAGATGGCTACACTAGGGCTATCAACTACCTGAGCACTACCCCAGCTCTGAAGTCCCATCATGCTGTGGTTATACAGGTGGAAATGACCCATTTGCTGTGGGGATGAGACCAGGGGAATTATACAGGTCACCGATGCTGGGGTGCAATTACAGAATGCTTCAGTTGGGAGCAACCATGTACTGGGTGGAGGGGAGAGATAGGATGCCTCCAGCATAAATAGTCTCTTGGCACCAGTGACCAAATGCAGGAGGCACATAACTAGAAGCACCTCTGCATCAGAATGCTCCATGAGGGATGTGACAGAGCCGACAAAACGGCCCACAGGAGTGCGTGGGCACAGAAAGTAGTGTGGCGTTGAGAGAAAAACTATAATATGGTGAGGTAACCAGTATCATATCATTTGTCAGGGCTGATATTAAAGTTCCATGGCGATGTCATATTGTTTAAATTTGACTGTCATAATGCATGTTTAAACCTGGTGTGTGTGCATTACCACTACCTCATTTTCATCTTAATAAATAACAGAAATAAGGAAACCATGTAGTGCCTCGTCTCATCATTATCCACCTTAAAATAATGCTGTGTAATTTCTGAAGGTCTCTGTCTCCCCTCTGCTGTGCTCGGCCCATGTGCTGTTTGTGTTTATTGTCCAGGCTGATTGTCTTTCTCAGGCTCACTGTCAGAGAGTTCCAGGGGTATGCCTCTAGACGTTGCAAGATTGTGCAACATGGCACAAGTGGCCCAAAGTTTGCAGCAGGTATCTGGCCTGTACTACAATGCCTCTCCAGTTTTGTGGAGACTGCGGAACCTACTTTTAAGTAAGCCAAAGGTCCGCTCAATCACGTTGCAGTTGGAAAAATGTGCTGCATTGTATCGCTGCTCGCTTGGGGTACTTGGATTTAGGTATTGCGTCAGAATGAAGGAGCGCACAGTGTATGCGCTGTCGCCTACAGGGTAGAAGGCAACAGATTACTCACTGCTATGTTTCACGATGACCAGAGAGTCTGCAAGACAGTGTTTCATATGTTTACCAAGCAGGTATCTATCGCCAAATTCACCACCAAGGAGACAAATGTGTATGCCACTGTGTCGAAAGATGTAGGAATCATACACACTGCCAGGGAAACTAGTCACTATGTATGTGATGATGTGTTTAGGATTCCAGATGACTTTGATATTCAGTGAATGGTATGATTTCCTGTTCCTGTAAATGTACTCTTTCACTGAGGGGGACATGTGGCTACATGCGTCCCATCAATGCAACCAATTACTTTCAGAAATTGGGCTACCTGATAGAAATCAAATTTGGTTTACTGCAATTCCTGTGGTGTTGTAGGAAATCTTATGTGGTGATGTTTCCTCTGCAACATGGCGTCAAGGACTGAGTTGAAAAAGCGCTATAGGGCACTTTGGGAAATCCCTCCCGCTGCAGCTATTACACCCTGGAAGCTACCTGATGCTAGCAGGTGCAGTGAGCATAGGACCTGCACATAAGTGGGGTTGGAATGTGTCCTGCGAGTCTGACACTGCAGTAGGGGATCTAATTTAGCTATCAGATCATTGATCATGTCTGCTTTCAAACTCTATTTGTCATATATGTCTTCCTCTGTCTGCCCCAACAATGTAACGCACACTCTAAAATTGCGCTCCTGTATCCTCCTTCTTCTCTGTGCTGCTGCTCGTAGCCTCATCCTCCTCGCCATGATGTAGAGCGCTGCCATTGCGAAACATTTTGAATCCTTCTGGGCCTGTTTAAAACTTTGCCAATGGTTCTCATCTGATTAGTTAGTTTTCACTTGGTTACCACCTGATTTTAATTGGTGCTATTTTTGCGAGTGCAAATTGCAATTCCTGGGTTATGCCTGGCAATTTGCAATTTTTTCATGCATAAGTCTGCGATTACTAAATAGCAAATCACTAAAACCGATTTGCTATTTGACATTCGCAAAATAGGTAATTGCTATTTTTGCGAATACCAGGGAAAATCTGCAAATTTCTATAATGCATTCCTTACGGATATTTTGCGATTCGCACTGTTTGCAATCGCAAAATAGCATGATGCATGTGCCCCCATATAATAATGACCTTAAAATTGACCTGTGACTCTGAATACAACAAATGGAATTCTGATTTGGTAAGCTATATTTAGGACAAGAGCAATGCCTTGAGAGAACAGGCTCATTGGCAGTACAATCACTGCAAAGACCTGGGACACTAGCGATGAAAGTGCAGAACCCAATACTACAAGTTAACTTGGACAACTCAAATTGAAACACCCAGCTGAGAATAACATATTTTAGTTCCAAATAGAGTAGATTGGGGCTTGGTTGTGGACCAGACACCACTAAGCTAATGGTATTCATGCCTGTCTGACTGCCTTCTTGCATGATGCAGGGTATAAGTTAACCCAAGCCCAGATTTATTAGGGCTTGTGTAGTCCTTGCCTCAGACAATCTGATGCAAGGCAACGAAAGCCTTTAGTCAGATTTACTAAATCATGCAGAGCCACCTTGTGTGGCTCTGCATGACTTAGTAATTCTGGAGTGACTCAAGGCAGTACACGTTGCAACCTTACTGTATTCTGCCTCATGGAAGGCATTCCATGGGCGGAGCGTGGTGGTGTTCCTGTTGCATCCACCCATGGCTCTTGTCGTATTCTCAAATTTCCTAAGACTAGGAATACGTCAAAATGGTACATTTTTTCAACAGAGGCATAATGAGGAGATATTTTTCCTAATTGTTTCTTCTTTCTGTATGGGCTACATTAAGCAGGACACACAGTAAGATGAAAATGCCTCAGAGGATTGTGAAACAATCCTGCTTGTTATGCAGTCACCCTAGCACCATGGTGCAAAGGTGCCTGCACTGGTATATGCAGCGGAACACAACCTTTACAACACAGTCATCACATTGCACTACATTTACAACGCAGTCATTACATTGTAACATCCTTTACAACGCATGTCACCACAATGCAACCAATACATTGCATGACACTACAACGCAGGCATTACATCGCATGTCATTACAACGCATACAATTCCAACACATAGTACCCCTACACTACCCAACACTTACCCTACTGTTGCACCCCCTGGAGTTAGAATAGTAATTTTTACCCCTACACTATCCAACACATACCCTACTGTTGCACCCCCTGGAGTTAGAATAGTAATTTTGACCTCTACCCTATCCAATACTTAAATGCAATGCAATGGTATGCATTGTAATGGTATGCGTTGTAAAGGTATAATGCGATTGATGGAATGCGTTGTAATTGTAGTTTGAAAAAATTTGTTGTAATGGCATGAAATGTAAATGTATGCTTTTCAAAGGGATGTTACGGTGTAAAAACTGCATTGCAAAGGGATGCGTTACAAATTTATGCATTGTAACATCTTACATTCATAGGCAGCACATAGTGCACCAGCGCAGGGAGAGCAGTATTGCATCATATCTTAATATATATGGCATATTTCTGCTCTTTTCCTGTCACAAGGCACAGCAAGTTGTCTTTCTGCGTTGCATATTTTTTTTTAAGCAAATCTGGCCCCCAATGTGAATGATGTACAGGTGAGCCAAACCTATCACTACCAATATAGGGCCTCATTTAAAAGGCTATTGTGCCACCGTAGTGTCAATTTTTTTTATATACCGGTGGCGTAGTGTGCCCGCCCATGTTTACAAGCCACGTAAAACCACCCTGTGCGACTTTTCATGGCCTTGTAAATATCGCCCCTTTCCACACATTATTCTGCTTGGAAAGGGCGTTCAATGGGTGTTGCTGTGGTTGTTCCCATGCAACATCCATGGAACCTAACACATAAATACTTGTATTTCCCCTCGTTTTTTCTTCTTTCTATGCATGCTCCATTCTGCAGCATATATAGACAGATGGAAATGCCAACAATTTTTGTTTTTGTGCAGGAAGGTGTCCCTTCCTGCACAAAAACAATCATCCCTGCAAAACAGGCACCCTTGCAAAATGATGCTTGTTGTTACTCTGAGGAAACGCTGATCCAGTTTGGTGCGAACATCGTGAACTCTTAAGGATTCGATCCATTCAAACACAAAAGCCTCAAAACAACCATTGCTGATATCCAAAACCCTCCAAATCGGTACACAATCATCCTTTCAAGCCTGATTCATTTCTACACCTGGTCGTTCCATTCATTTTTGACTCAGTCTTCTTGTCTGTCAGTTCTGAAACCTCCAGTCCATGCCCTGAGGATAACCCATGAACACTGTAGGGTTTGAAACGCGTTGGCACCATGGCTGAAGCAAATTGATGTGGTTTGGGCTACACATGGGAGACAACTAAAGATACTAATCCCCAGTTGTAATTAGGCCCGAGCGTAGTGGGCGTAGTGGGGCTCCGCTGAGCTACGCGGAGTGGGCGAGAAGCTACGCCCACTCCGCACTCCGCGTAGCCCCACTACGCACCTCCCTCCCGCTCTCCTCTACATACATTATTTAAGCAAAATACCCTTAATAAAGCAAGTTTAAAGCACTTGCTGTGTCCGGGGCTCGTCCGAGGCTCCCTCTAAGAATCACGTCATCATGGATACCAATGCGCATGCGCGGTCGGCCGCGCATGCGCATTTCTCCCGAAAAATGCGCATGCGCGGGTGGCCGCGCATGCGCATTGGTATCTATGAAGGGACGCTATTCCGGACGAGCCCCGGACACGGTAACTGCTTTAAACTTGTTTTATTAAGGGTATTTTGCTTAAATAATGTATGTAGGGGATGGCGGGAGGGAGGCGGGTGGCGGCCGACTCGGCTACGCCCACGGAGTGGGCGTAGTGTTGCCGGCTACGCTGTCTACGCAAAATGCGTAGGAGGCAACACTACGCCTACTCTGTGGGCGTAGCCGATTCGGACGCCCAGGCCTAGTTGTAATATGACCCATTAGATCATTCAGTCACCTTCAGTCTAGTATACAGGGTAGGACAGTAGAATGCAGTAAAGTTCGCCTGTTTCTTGTTTTGTATATACAGACTGCTTCCCTCCAAATAATAAGAGGTCGATAAGAATATGAATGGTGTTTTCTCTTGAAAATATTTCCCCTTGTAAATATTTTGATATTCAAGTCATTTTTCCCGATTTTGGTTTTGTGATTTGCATGCAATGTATGTTTTTTATATGTATTAAGATCTCATTGCAATACTGGGTGTATTTTTTCATGCTATAATGAAATGTTTGTTTATATAAATATGAATAATTGTCCAAATTGAACGTGAAATGAATCACATGCACCTAGAATTGATCGTCTAGATACATTGGAGTAATGCCAAAAGAACCTATCCAGGCCAGATAGAGACAGGACCAAACCCTTGTTTGATAGTGCACTGGTGCATGGCAGCCAATTGAACCCCGGGGGTAAGCACACAAATGCTTTGTATTGATGTTAGTATGATGCATCCCTGTGCTTCTAAAATTACACAGCTCGACGCAGCAAAATGGAATGCGGCACCGCGCTTCATAATTCTTTTTTGTAAAGAAGACCCATAGATTTGTATGGGACATACATAGATTGATTTTAAGAAGCACTTGACTAGTCCCACAATTTAGAAAAACTGTCCTAATTTTTGTGCGGAACATAAAATCTTTTCTGGTCTATTTTTTAAAAAGCCAATACAAATATATGTTTACAAAGAAGTCTTCATAGGAAGTATCGTTTTCAAGCAATAGCTTTAATGACGAGATCTGGGGAATTAACTTCATTTACATTGGCTGATACAAGAATGAAAAACAAGAAAGGACAGGTAGGAGTGTGCTAATTCGCAAAGTCAGGTGACTTGAAACTTCATGATTTTTTAAAAAACTTCTTAAACTTCTCCAAGTGCAGATTCTTTAGCCCATCATTGCAAAGGCAGATGGTTGCTTCCCACTGCGGCAAAAGTACAGAGAGGGGACTTCTGCTACCTGAAATGAGCCATCATCACATCTTCATCCCTGTGTGACACTTGCTCAATCACTTGCAGAGTCACTCGGTTGTGTAACCCTCTCCTTGGAAAATGCCTTTTTTTACAAGTCCCCATTATATTTTGTCGTAGCTCCAGGCTTACCCCAATGCCCCTCCCACTACCATTTGCCTGACATGGCTCTCTCATCCATTTTCCAGGGGGTAAGAGGTTCATCAAAAATTGGTTGGACGTCCTGTTGGCTGGAACCACACCAGTTGCTCACTATGTGAAGAGTAAATAATGCCTCGGCAGAGCAGGAGGACATTTGTCCATTTTTGACAAGACATTGTTCCTGCTCTGCAGGACAAGGTCTTATCTTGACAAACATCATACTTAAGACAAATAAGAGCAAGAGGTTCACGAATGATGTAGAGGGAACTCCTGGTAGGGAATATCTGGTAGACTGATATTAGTTCATCTCCAAGTGAGTTATCTTGGTGGCAATAGTGCAGAGTTTCAGTGTGAATCAAAGCGCCATAATAATAATAACGTACTTGTGTTCTGTTCACTATCAGCCTGATTCATCATTTTCCCGTTTTGCGAGGCCCTAAAAGCGATTCATAGCGAATCGCTTTTAAGGACTCGCAAAACGGGATTCATGTAGAAATTGCATGAAGATATGCGATTCCTACATGTTCCTTATTTGCGATTAGCAAATTGCTAATCGCAAATAAGGAATAACTCGCCATTCATTCCTATGGGCCAAAATGCCCATAGGATTGAATGGGGAGTATTCCTTATTTGCGATTAGCAATTCGCTAATCGCAAATAAGATAGCGATTTGAAGGGTGCCAGGGGTGTCCAAAGGACACCCTGTAGCACCCCTCAAATGAAATTTTACACTGGTGTTGCACACACACATGTCCAAAGGACATGTGTGTGTGTAACATGCAACTCAGAAAAATGCATTTAAATGCATTTTTCTGAGTTTTCGCAATTTACCATGAGGTCTGACCTTGCGGTAAATTGCGGCTAGAAATTGCGAATTCGCTAAATTAAATTGAATGATGAATTGCATTTAAGGAATCTCAAATAGAGATTCCTTAAATGTAATTCCTCGCAAAATTGCGAGATCGCAATTAGCGATTTTTACATTTGGGATGCTGAATCCCAAATGCAAAAATCGCTCTCGCAAAGGGCCAGATTCTCAGAATCTGGCCCTTTGCGAGCGCTATTTTCTTTGATGAATCGGGCGGTATGATCCTACATTGATACCTCTAAATCGCATCTAGCCTCAAGTTCATTACCTGAAAATGAACAGATGACGACACATACAGCGGACAAGTGAAGACAGGTTCCAGGTTCATCTGCTGCTGGTCACCAATCATGCTGATATATCGTTTACAGCTGGATAAACTACAGTGGCATGGATAATGACAAACCAAGAGAGAGAATGCACACACAGCTCTGACAATGAAAATGAATCAGAGAAAGTGATGCAAAGAAGTTTGAGTCTAGCATATTTGCAAAATATTCAGGTGCACATTTGTCAAAAGATTACCCAACGCAGAGCAGCAAGCAAAATTACTGTGCTGGGTTGCATGAATAGGAGAGCGCTGAAAATCACCCTATCTACTAAGATATGGAACTCTCCAGATCTTTCTCTGGATTGGCACATGTGAGGCTGCCTAGCGCCACCACAGTCACCCTTGTACTATAGGCACTATAGAAAGTCAAATCTCTTCCCTCTCCGGAGGGCTAGTGAAGTGGCAGGGCCTCAAGGCTACACCACCTCTGATATGCATTAAGACTGCCTCCCAAATGAGGAATCAGCCCTCCCCCTGCCAAATGCCCGCTTGCTTCCGGACAGGTTGGAAATTAAGTATTCAGAAGGTGTACCCCTCTAGAAGGCTAGCTACACACCTAGGGTCGGATGCCTACTCTGTACAGATAAGGAAGAATCCTGCCATTTTTAAAAGTAGTAGAAATAGTGGGTTCTAGGTAGAAAAGGTGACCTACACCCCTAGATGTAGTCACCTCAAGGGTGGACTTGCTGCAGGGAATAGCAGCCCATTAGCTACTTGCTTCCACACTTTGGGGTCTGTGAGAGGATTACACTTTAAAGCATAACAAGCATCACCACATAAAACTCCAGGGGGCATATTACCAAGCAATAGCGATAATTATCGCTATTGCTTGGTTAGAGACAAAAATTTACTGCTGAGCTGCGGCGATTTTTATTGCAGATAAACCGTGGTATTACCAAGGTTTATTGCAAATGCGATAAAAATCGGCCGCAATGCATGAATATCGCTGAAAAGTCAGCGATATTCATGCATTACTGAACTAATGCTCTTAGCCATGTTATCCACCTCCCATTGGATAACATGGCTAAGAACTGCTCAGGGCAGGTGTTAGCTTTTGGAGATATTCGCGCTTAGTGCGAATATCTCCAAAAGTTGGTAATAGGAGATAGCGATGTTAGCGACTGTTTCCAGTTGCTAACATCTTGGCACGCCCACGTGGCATGTCATTAGTGATAAATATCACTGACATGCAAAGTGTGGCCCAAGATGGTCGCTATCTCCTACTAGCTGTTGCTAACTGGTGTTAACGACAGCTAGGTAATAGGGAGATCATTTTATCTCCGCTTTCTTGGCTTTTAAAGCCAAAAAAGTGGATATAAACCCCCCTTGATAATATGCCCCATGCTTTCTAAACTAACCATCGAACTCTTACAAGAGTGACAATTCAGATTATTCCAAGCCACTCACAGCTGTAGCAATGGCTTGAGTGGCAGGTATCAGTCATATTTATTGTTTATTTCATTATTAAACAACTGCTGTTGTGCTCATTTCAACATTGGACAGAGCTCCACCTTGTGATGTACTGTCATTAGCACTAGTGATGATGATTAAGTGCTGGTGCCGAGCACTTTTTATTCACCATTTCCAAAAATGGATTTACACCTATGTATGGACTTCAAATTCTATGCTCCTTCAAATCAGCTTATGAAACCTTCTATAACAGGATTTATGAGTTTAAAGTTACTACTAGTAACTTTTCACACATAGGTGGAGATCTGTTAATTTTGCAATTGTTGGCCATAAGTTGGCAGGGTATTCTCAGACGTGAGTCCCTTGCTCACTTTGCCACTGGATTCAAGCAAGCTGGGCTGAAGACGGCTGAAATGCCATAAACCGGTCCTCGGAAGCTTGCTTCCGGTCCAGGGAAGGCATGGCTTGGCAGTTCGGGCTGGACTGTTCCCATGAGGCACAGGGTCAGACTGATTTGCATATGGGCATGTTTGAACAGGGGTGGCAGAGTGGGCTAAAGAACGGTGATGGATCAAACCCAGATCTGTTGACTGGATGTGAGTGTTTGATTGGTTCAGATTCTCCGTCCATCACCACCCCCTTTTGTACCGCTTTGTTCCCCATAAGTTCGCAGGGTATGCTCAGACGTGAGTCCCTTGCTCACTTTGCCACTGGATTCAAGCAAGCTGGGCTGAAGACGGCTGAAATGCCAGAAATCGGTCCTCGGGAGCTTGTTTCCGGTCCAGGGAAGGCATGGCTTGGCAGTTCGGGCTGGACTGAACCCATGAGGCACAGGGTCAGACTGATTTGCATATGGCCATGTTTGAACTGGGGTGGCAGAGTGTGCTAAAGAACGGTGATGGATCAAACCCAGATCTGTTGACTGGGTGTGAGTGTTTGATTGGTTCAGATTCTCCGTCCATCACCACCCCCTTTTGTACTGATAGAGCGCGCAGGTCACCCGGGTCACAAGTTTACCAATTTTCCCCACGCACTGGGCCCTGACGTGAGTAAAACGAGGACTGAATTTGCATGAACCGGGTGATTTCTTGCACACCACTATGAGTAATTCGGGGGGTGACTCTTACACCACTTACTATTCATGTACCTGACTTACCACAGGCACATTACTCCCAACGGATCAGGAGCTAGCAGTGGACAGGTGACAGGTTTCCTAGGAAAGAATTTATTTACTCTATAAACCAAATTACATTTGTCCACTTAAATATACTGTAAAATGACCACAGACACCTGATGGGTTTTCAAAGTTTTATCAAGAGAATTTCAGAATGGATATGTAAAAATAACAAGCCAAATACACAGTAACACATCTATCAGTAAAACCAAAGCCACAATATAACTATAGATTAGGGCAAGTACCATTAGAATATTTGGGAACACTACAGGATATGAGCGTTTAGGGAACACGCTATTCAGCACAAGTTTAAACTAGGGCGAGGGACAAGAATAGGATCTAGAATGTATATTTAAGCTAGGCTACTCATGCTATTCTTACTAAGTTCACTGCAACCATGCTAAAGGAAAGGGGGAAAACGGGAACACACTAAAAATATAACAGTCAGATAATCTCCTACAGGTGGGGAGAGAAGTGGAACAATTCTAATAAACAATTGCATATAATTTGCATTTCAAGGTGATAGAGCAATATAACAGGCGAGAGTGCTTTATTAGGAAAAGAAGAGAAAGAGAGAGAAAGAAGGACGTAAACCCACAGAGTAATATTTACCTAATTTAGAAATGAGGACTAACCCTGGCCACGGGTCAGTTTGGAAGGACGGGGACAAGGACCCTCAAGAAAGGAATGCCAGAATGCGAGCAGGTACAGCTCATGGGCAGTCAGGACAGGATGCCCCTCAGGTTTTGGGTCAGGACTGGGCTCACCAAGGTACGACCAACTCCCGCAGCTTCAGAAGCAACGCCAGCGTTACCCCTCTCTGCAAGTAATCCGCCAGTAACCCCGAATGGGTTTTCGAATTTCCCCAGCAAAGTACTTCACCAGCACTTGAGACTATTTCCACCCCTTAGGAGATTGTGGAAAGCATGGACAGAGTGCTCCGCAGCACTCTTAGATTGAGCACCTATAGAGTTCGTAGGGTCAGTGACAGGTCAGCTACTCGGACAAGTCGGACACTTTCCTAAGCTAAACTAGGGCAAATATACTGTTTGGGGACCCTTAGACCACCCACTAATGTTGCAAGTGACAATTCCCCACATTACGATTGGTCAGGAGAGGTGATGTGATCATTGTTACCTCCTAGAATTCAGTGTTCTCATCATACATAATAATTTCTGCCTACCCGCCCCTTGGGTTCACGTTCCCATGCATAGGAATACAGCAAGACAATACAGTACATAGCAGGCAGCAACAGTGTTGCTTCGTCCAAGGTAAGATTTAGTCTCTTGGAGATGCTTCCCAGGCGCATTGGGCTTCTGGAGCCAGCTGGCTTGGTTTAGCTTCGGCGCAAAGAGGTTTCTCTCAGGTCACATGACAGTTCTCAGAGTAGCCTCATCATGGCGCAGCTCATGTGTTACCGGCCCCCAAAGACGCGATACATGAAAAGTAAGCGAGAACAAATTAGAATCATACATAAAAATGATCACACTGTATACCGTGATAGATTTAAACACACCCCTTAATTTATAACAGCAATAGTATTAAAGTTTAGTGCGAAAAGACAGATAGGCAAAAGCAGCGGTAGCAAGCAGAGAGCGTGATGAGAGACAAGCAGCCATCTTTGCATCAGTGCGCATGAGCAACACAATCCCTCCAAAATGCGAGTGCGTCACATCACATGGGTATGACCGACGCATGCGCAGACTGGATTTCTGCGAAGCAGCCATTTCCCTAGTGCAAGCATTGTGAGGATGAAAAGACACACAGGCAAGCCTCTTGGGGACACCCGCGTGTGGGGAAAAATGCTAAATAAATGACGGACAGTTGGATTAATATGATTATACGTTAGGCGAGGTTCCTGAATGAGAGCAAGTCGCTTTACGTGCGAATCCTTGCTCCATCAGTACCGCTTAGATCACGACACAAAATTTCACCCTCAGTTGAAAAATTACAGAAAGATGACTTGATGCTCCACCCCCACATGAAGAGTAAACCCCTTTTGGCTTTGCATTCATATGTGGCTGCATCTTGTGGTGAAGATGCTTGGCTTATTGCCTGAGTAGCATAGGGAGTAAAGTGCTTATTAATTGGACATGGTTTTGTGAAGTTCCTGGTTATTGACCTTCATTTAGTTCATAGAATTTCTCAGTTGCCCAATCACAGATTTTTTCTACACACTCCTGTCCAGAGTGTAAAAGTTTTTGGGCACAAAGAAGTTAAAACTATTTCTTGTTGACATTCAATAAGTGGTCATTTGCCTAACTTATGTCAGCCATACATTTCCATAATAACTATGTTAGTAGGCAGTGAAAGTGAATGCTCCATTTTTGTCACAAGTGACTCTACACTTGCGTGCCTATGGTCTGACAAATTACACTTGCATACAAAATGGTGAAAATAGGGAGTACATGGTGTTAAAAACATCACTAAACTCCAGATGTTCATGCAAAAGCCCAATATGATACAATACAACACAATGCATTTGTAAACCACCCAGTTACCTCCAAAAAGGTGTCTCGACACACATCACAATTCAATTTAATTGATTTGTGTATTTTTCAGAGCTTTTTGTGAAAGGTATGCAGAGATCGTGGCAGTGGCTCTAGTGTTCACTGCCTGGCAGGAGGCCAGAATCTTGTCTTGACAGCAATATATCATACAAAAATAATGATACAACTGTCCAGTACTTCACATTACCTTGCCTTGACCACTGACTCCTTACCACACATCAGGTCTAAAATACGAATTTTTACTGATTCTGTTTGAGTACTTGATATCATAACCAAGAAAGAACATTTGAATCCTGCATACGGGATACTGGCATATATTTGTTTCTTGCTGACCTACATTTCCTTTGTCTTAATGAATACATGATGATACGTGATACATGATCTGACCACTTGTTCCAGACCTCCCCCTCACAAAAATTCTCTCTGTCTTGTAATAATTCCTGTAAGTGCAAGCTTGCACCATGATCCAAGGGTGCCTGAGTTGGCTCTAGGCAGCAGTTGTAATAATATATAATATAGTATATTCTTAAATATGACCCATTCCTGCCATCTCCCCTTCCTGTAGCACGGCAAGGTGGCTTGCTGCGTTGCGTGAAATGTTGATAAATATGCACCTCAGTTTGTGAATCAGGCGCATAAATGTCAGTACCACAATAGGATTTCTAAACTAAATTGGCTTTTTCTCGATGCCTTATATGGCATGAGACTGAACCGATTGACAGGGTGGATAATGTAAGCATCAGAAACACATTCAAAGCGTTCACCAGTCCAAGCACAGGAAATACAAACCGATTAAAAATCGCTTTACATAATTCTCTGCATGTGCTAATGGATGACTCAATGTCATTAGTTCAAGAGTCTGTCAATGAACTGATAAATTTCAATGAGAGGGGGGTAAAAAATAATGTCACTAGTTCGCACCAACTTTACATGAGTTCTCCTAGAATATTATTATATCTGGGAGCTGCTGCTCCCAGGCATATTAGGACAATGCAGACTTCCACCAAGCTTAGTTTTTCTGGCAATAATGAAAAGCATGCAGGGTTTGCCTTCCCCTACTTTTAATTGGAAGGATGCAACTACAGATGACACGGGACAGCTTAGTAGCTAAATAGAAGCCTCCCAAGTCCTTTTGAGTTCCTATGAGTAGAATTAACCACCTTACCTCTCTGGCTCTGAAAACAAGAACATGCTGTGAATGTGAAAACATATAACCGAAGGTAAAAGAAAAGATTCAAAGCTGATTTGCGTGAATACAACCATATGTTTTTTCATAACAATTATTTTAGTATTCTGCACAGTGTGCTCCTGGTTCCTGATTCCCTAGGTAGGTAGCTCGTCCAGACCAGGCTGTTTTTCTTTGAATACTAATAGTTTAGTACTTCCCATCTTATTTTAAATCTATAACTACAAGTACCAAGATGCAAAGAATATCATTGGTCCAAAAAAGTTTGCTTACATGGAATTGGGAAATTTACACGTGCATATACGATGTTGGGTATGAGGTTGTACCTTGGTAGGTGTTTTGAGGTATAATGTTTGCTAAGTGAATGTATGATGGATTTGTGTGCATTTGAACATGGGTGTACGGATGTATAATTGTGGGTGCGGGTGGATGACTGTGGGGTTGTCTGGGGCTGTATGGGTTTCTACAGGTGGAAGTCCAGATATGCAATGGTAAGTGTTTGGTCACATGTGGTGGAAGGGAGACACACATAGAAGATGGGTCAATTAGCATATTATGGCGCCTTTCCTGTAGGATGTTGGATATGTGAACTTATAGATTGCAGGTGTGTTTGTGCATGATGCAGTTAAGGATATTTTATAGTGTGTGACCTTTTATTGAAAAAGTATGTAATGTTTGCCAATACTCTATTTGGGAAGTGGGAGTTAAGGCTGACTTAGTACATCAGGGTTGGAACCCAGGGTGGAGGTCGTACCTTAATTTGTGAATTTCATGACTTTTAAGTTTCTATGGCAAAGCCACTTTTAACATAACATTCAACCTTAACTCGCTTTTAACTTTAGTTTTCGCTGGAATTGCATTTTGTTGCTTTTATGTCCTGGCACATGATGTTAATTCTGTTTGTGTATGTATGCATATATGTATGTGTGTATATATGTATGAATATGGCATTAAAATAGCACATGCCTAGCCAAAGGACCGTGTAATGCCATGTAGGGTAAAAGGAAACCATGTTGTCAATGGTTAACAGGCAAGGTGGCTGGGCTCAGGGAGCAGAAGTGGATTGTTACTGCTTTGTGGTGTTGTGTTCTTTAAAGAGGTTTGTCTTCAACTCATTCCTAATTTGGAGCAGTGTTCAAGCTGGCCTGATGTATCCAGCAGGTTGTACCAAATCCCAGGTGCATATAGGAAACAGGTCTGCTGCCTTGTTTTTTCTTTATTACAATTGTTAGTCTCCAGTCTGATGGTGTCCTGGATGCGAGTGGGCCAAAAGTCACTAAAGATTGTGAGCTTGCCTGCAAGAGAAGAGGGTGCTGGTTGTGAAGGCTTCATAAATGATGCAGGTGCTTTTTGAAGATGGTGTGGGTCCGCATTCTTAGCAATTTGAATTTCATCAGGATGGGGTGATGTGATCACATTTTTGCAAGCCCTGTGTAAGATATGCTGCAGCATGCAAAATGCCCTTTTGCTGATCAATAAGGAGTCTTGGGAGGCCATGGAACAGAGTGTTACAATCATCCAGAATGCAAAAGCACAAGGGCTTGAACAGCAGTTCTGACGCTGCTTTTTGGAAGAAGTGTTTTCTGTTTGTTTAGAATAGAGATCTGGTATCACAATGTCTTTGCATTTTGTTTTTGCCAGCGTGTTCCGTGAAGGTAACAGTTGGCATCAGGTTAGTCCAAGTGACTTAGAATTCAAATGACTTAGAATTCTAGAAACAGATGAGGTTCAAAGCTGACAAGGTTAATGTCATTGAGCCAAAGTAGAACTTTTTACTGCTTGTTGCTCTTGGCAAATAAGAGGAAATCTGTTGTGGCAAGGTTGAGCTTCAGGTAGGCACTAGACATCCTGGTCTGGATGAGGTGCAGTCTTTGTTTGCATCTTTGGATGTCTGGTTAATATGGGTTGAAAGCTTCCCCGGAGAGAGCTTTGATGCAAATGTATCACCTTCATAGGAAACGGCTTTGAGGGAGTTGATTATGTTAATCTGTGAGATTGGGTTTGAGGGGTGACCATTGTGGGATACTATAAGAAACTTTGGGTGTATGAGGAGAATCAGAATTAGTCTTTTAAATTTGCTGTTTGATCTTCTGTATTTTGTCACTGAGGAAGAGGTTGATAGCATCACATTTGTCTCTGAAATGTCGAATAAAATAATCAGGTAGGATGTTGGAGCAATGCCTGACTATATCGAAGAACATTTTGCTTCTGCTGCTAGCTTAATTTGTTTGTTGTAAAGTACTTTGTTTTGGCTAATGTGGGTACTAGTCTGCATATTGTGTAGAGGGATTTCAGTATCACGAGGTGATCACATGTTCTAATTAACTTCCATTTTCTTCCCTGTCTGTGGATTCTTTCTTTATTGTAACTGATGTAGTTAGAGTATCAGGATGAAAGGTTTTAGCCTGCACTTGCATGTTTTAGTTCGAGCATGGAAGTCCACATTGTTTTCCAATTTTAAATGGTGTTGGTGTCAGAGCTGGCAATGCCAAAAATGAGCTCAAGCTTTTTATTGTCAATGGAGAAGTCTCAGTAAGATCTGAAGGTTTGGCTTTTTCTTTAAAGGTGACCATGGCTTGTTGGTAAGATTCTGAGCAGTGAAATAGAATAGGTATTGCAGGGTGCTCCATCCAGCCCAAGGGTATGGGTGGTTTGCTTTGGATTGTTGGATTGTTGTAGAGACCTGCTCACACACGAATACACACAGTCACACACCTACTCATATAATATGTGTTGCAAATAGTATCACTCATTAGTAGTACACAAAGAATGCCAATTTATACTTTGTAGTATCTTACTATAGAGTTTTAACACTTAGCTTTTTTACAAAACACTATCACTCACTGGATGATGTCATCAGTGATGCCATTTGAGATGTCATCAGTGATGTCACTGACCATGTCATAAGTGATGTAATATGTGAGGTCATAAGCAGTGCATTGCGGGGGCTTAAGTTATAGTTATAGTTATCTCAGGTAACTATAACTGCTGTATAGCCTTAATTAATGTTTAACATTATGTTCATGAAGGTGTTGACCTGAGGTGGACTCAAAATAGAAGAAACTTTAAAGAAAACAATTAAATTGGTTTAGATCCTATAAGCCTAAGTCATAAAATTACAATACTTGTTGGAGATGTTACAATGTAGAATGCAACTTCCATCGAGAAAATACATTCTAATGGTGCATAAATATATCAATTTTAATTAAAGACAAAAATCTGAACCAAGAAAAATGGATTTTGGTGCAGAATGTAGGATTATTCCTTCAAAAATTATGAGAGATGACGGTCAGAAAAGCTACATTAAAACTCTCTCAGGATAATTTTCACCAGAAAATACACTTTATTTCATGTGTTTATTTCTGTGCATTTTGCTGATTTTCTCTGATTGCTTTGTGTCTGAAAGACCCATGCAGCGCCAAAGCCGTCCCTTTGCTCGCCTCAGTGGCAGAGCAGGATGGCGGGCCTGTATTTCTGATAGGGGCAGTAAGTATTGATTTCATTTGCAGTAATCCAATTACAGGGCCATCCATTGCATTAAAAGATTAAGTCCATGGATTTTTCCATTAATCCTTTTACACTGGCGGTTCTCGGTATGTACATCAGAGCAATGAATACGGAGTGAAAGTGAAAAACCTTTTCCATTTGTTCCCACAAAGTAGAGCCAGCGCGGAGCTCGGAATGTTTTTCCTGACCTTTGCCTTCATAAAAATGAATGGGCTGTATATACTTTTCTAGCACCTTCTTTAGCAACGAAAACGTCTAAGCACATTCCTGTTTGCCTTGAGTGGCGGAGAGACAGCAGGAGATTGAAAGCCAAAGATGACAGAGGGGTATATTATCAACAACTAGCGATATTTATCGCTAAATAAGCTTAGCAAATTTTTTTCTATCGCCTTGCATCGCCGGATTTGATCACAGAGATAACGTGCTATTAGCAACATTTATCTCAAATGCGATAAAATATCCGGCGATAGCGGCGAAATGCGTGAATATCGCTGGGAATCCAACTATATTCAGGCATCATCACTAATGGGGAATTAATCTGAATATCCACCTCCCATTGGATATACAGGTTAAGAAGTGGTCTGAGCAGGCGTTAGGTTTTCGCGATAATTGCGCTTAGCGCAATATTTTTTTCACTTGCCTGCCTTGCTAATAGGTGATAGCTGTGTTACCGACTGTATTCTGTCGCTAACAGTCTGGGTACACCCAATTTGCATGTCATTAGTGATAAATATTGCTAACATGCAAAGCGGGACCCAAACCTGTAGGTATCGCCTAAAATCTGTTGCGGGAAAAAGTCCCTCTAAAGCGGCGATATGGCCCTTGATAATATGCCCCACTGTGTGTTGAGGGAAGGCTGTGGAAGATGTTTTCCTGAGGTCAATGAGAGCCAGATTGATGACTGATTAACGAGATAGCAACATAAAATACATTTAGATTCAATCAATTTAAAGATAAATAATTTACGTAGATGTTTTCTTGAAACTGTGGCACTGTCTTATTCAGGCAGAGGTGTCCCGGGTGGCAATAATAATAAGACAGTGAAATATTGGTGAATTACTTCCCTGTGATAATTAGGTGAAGCCTAAAGAGGAAGGAAAAGAGTTTTGTCTCATTACTGGGGGTGTAAAGGGCACGTATGACTTCATCAAAAATTTTATTTCTTGTGCATTGAATGTGCCCCTGTGACTAGAAAAAAACTCAAATGGGCTGCGTGATTTCAGTTAACAAGGATAATCGCCAGGTGTGGATTTTCAGAATTAAAACTTCAAAATCAAAATTGCGCAATGCTGAGCACTATGTCATTTTATGAGGTTGCATAGTTGATTTTCCACCCATCTTATTTAAAGCTACTGCCAACTCTATTAAATTGCCAAAGTTTGTGAACTAAAAGAAAAAAATAAATCGAAAAATTTGGCAACATGCACACCCTCTGGTCCAAATACCTTGCTTTTTATTCCAAATCAGTGTTCTCAAGAAATGCATGAGTTTAGTAAAATTCACGGTTTCAAGTCATATCTGTATAAATAGCACTCAGGGGGATGTGTACAAGGAAGTGGCGGAGCGTGTCATTAGCCTCTTTGGCTTAACAACACGCTCCTCCACTTCTGAAACGCAAAGCTGCACCATATTTACAAAAATATGGTGCAGCCCTGCGATTCCCCCTGCAATGGCGTTAAGATTAGCAATTTAGCACCAATGCAGGCAAACTTGCACCAGAGTGCAAGGGTGTCTGCGGGCAGGGGAGTATTGTTTATGTGTAGGATGGTGTCCCTTCCTGCACATAAACAATCCTAAAATACCATTCTGTCACTTTCATGTGTGCTGTTTCATGCAGCAAACATGAAAGTGATAAAATGGCATTTAAAAAAAGGTTTTTTTATGTACAGGAAGGGATACCTTCCTACACTTAACCTCTTCGCCGCTAATGACAAGGGTAACTCGTCATGGAGTTTCCATTGATTTCAATGGAAATTACATTGAAGAGCCAGAAGCAGCATAGCATCCAAGTGGATAAACAAACCATGGCATTTTGCTTTTTCCATGTGTGCTGCACAAGAAATTATAAATTTCTTCTCATTTCGCCCACTTACGACCAGGGTTTTCCTGGTCTTAATTATGGCGCTGCCTCCTATGTACACAACTCTTGTACTTAGGGGGCAACATCAAATACAATGGGTGTTGCTGTGGAACGCCCAACACAACCCCACTGCACGCCCCTTTCACTGTAACCATAGCGTGAAAGAGGGCCTTTAGCCATTTTAAGTGGCTTAACGCTGCCTTGTACATAAGGCGCATCCCCTATCACCACCACAACGTCACATTGTGGTGGTGATAGGGGCTTGCACATATGCCCCTTACTGTTTGCAATGAGAAAACGGATAGCACCCATGGAAGATCTAGTAACACAAAACGAGGTCTCTTCTCCCAGTGTTGCTGAACTTTGGTTGTAATCTACTTACTGAAAGCAAGAATGCTCACTGTACGCAAGGAACAAACCCCACTTGAGCATCCAGGGTTTAAACGTTGAACATTCATCAGTTATGTAATCAATGATTAAAATTAGTAATTTTATAGCTGTAATAATATAGCACCACCGAAGTCATCAAATTGTGCAACCAAAAAGTAAAGGAAAGAGGGATCCCAGAAAAAAAATATGGGATCCCAGAAAAACAATAATCTAAAGGTACCCCTAAAAAGGGAATATGTCACATGCCCAGGATGGAAAAAGGGGGAAGTATCTCACTCTACAAGGAAAATGTTTTTGCAAGATGGATCGAGTTGAAACACAATATCTTTTATTTTTTTCAACAATTCTTGTTTGATTGGAATTTATTAGACACAGTACAAAAAAAAAATATATATATATATATACACACACATATATATATATATATATATATATATATATATATATATATATATATATATATATATATATATATATATATATATATATATATATATATATATATATATATATATATATATATATATATATATATATACACACAACATATATGTATGTTTTGGCTAGATATAAAAACAAACACAGTCATATAATAAATTGAGCAACAACAATGAAAATGTATAAGTCTCTCTTCTCCACCCCTCATATCATTCATACAAATCCAATCACGCCAATTCAAATCTTCCTCCCTACCCAATAATTCACATCCCACTTAAGTACTCCAATTTCATATGTCAAACTAAAAAACGTAGACAGGAAAACAAAGACTAACAATCAGATCTTCAATCCCTTGATCGGTCTATCCATAGGGCTATGCTTTTAACGTATTCTAACAGAATTAGTCAATGAATAACATTGATCAAATATCGCACATAGTACGTTAATTGCACAGAGATTTTGTTCACCCTGTTCTTTCAGGAATTAATATAGTATTCCTGTCATGTCATGTGCCATATTCAATTTTTAGGGGTACCTTTAGATCAAAGTGTGCAGCGCCTGGCCAGCTTCCTTTTCTATTGCATGCGAACTGACAGATATTTCCTTTCAAGGGAGCATAGATTTTAATCAAATATCACTAGGATAGCTGACCACTGAATCAAAGTAAAATCAATAAAATAAAAAAAAAAAAAAAAAAAAATGGTACAATTGTCTTACACTTACTTATGCAAAATACATTATGATTTGTTTTTGCTTCTCATGTGTTGTATATGTAAGAAGGGCCTACACATTGCTCCATGGTGGCTAACTTTCATAGAAAAATTTGAATGGTGGGGGGGGGGGTTCAATGGTCTTCTCCTGAGTAATGTTTTATTCATTTTCTAGAATTTCTATATATAACTATCACATGCCACGCTGAATCAAATTGCATATGATTTCAAATACAAACATAATTCTATAGTGGAGTGAGTGCTTTAGAATAAAATCCATTAAAATGGTGGATTTTGAAGTTGAAATCACCCATCACATTGGCAATAATGTTACTGGATTGCAAAGGTACATGAAAAGCCACTTTCAAAACACTTTCATAATAATTCTTTCTCCCAAATCCTTCATACTCAGGTTATTATCATTATGTTTCCCTTCACCACAGTGAGACGTTGGCTCTTCTGGTAAGGCAGAGGTGCGTCGCCCCACTCCTTTTAAGCAGCATGACGAAGGAAAAATAAAATGATAATAACTTGTTGTTATTATCATTTTATTGTTTCCAGCTTCTTTGCGGGCGGGCAGGCGCGCAGACTAGGCTGCTCTGCTCCCAGAGTTGGGCAGGGGAGGAGTGATTTTCCAACTTAAAGTGCACATGAATGCTTGGCCGGCCCCAGAGGGCCGCCCCAACAGTCATGCGCACTTTCCATGTTCTCAATGCAACATGCATTACAGTATGCATAGAGAACAAGCCCAGGCCCCTAGTCTGCGTCTGAACGTCGAACCACAGTGCTCAGACTAATCACTACACTACATTAAAGAGTTGTGATTGGTCAGGGCAGCCTGGATAAATACCAATCACAGCATTGTGATTTGTCAGGGGAGCCTGGGTGTGCTTCCTGGTTGCTGTTCTGCCGAGGCAGATATAGGAGAGACTGGGCAGAGACGCGGGACACAGAAATAAGGTAAGGGTTATTTTTGTTCATTTTCTAGCATTCTCCTTCCTCCCTCCCACTCACCACCTCACCACTCCCGATCCATACCAGCCACCATTGGCCCTCTATACAAGACTGCAGTCTAATCACCACCTGGTTTTGGGGATGCATTAAAGAGGATCCCTCCGAGAGGCGATCTGTGCAAGAAATCCTTTAGCGCACATGTGTAATAGAGCACCACATGTCTGTGCTGCATGTTTAGGGTATTCAGGTGACAGACATCAGAGATTCACCCCAGCCACTAGGGCAGGGATCTTATTGCCCTATGTTTGATACCATTGAAGAAGATATAGACTTTGTTGATAGAAACTGCTGCTCACAGACCAGCAGTGTAGCAGTGTAGCGAGTTTTGTCTGGGAAGTATTCCGAATCTGTGACCACCAAAGCGTACCACCACACCTAGACCACTAAACATTATAAGAAGAATATTCAGGCTTAGGTTCCCAAGAAACACGCACAACAGCCTGCTCCATTTCCAGAATTGATAACAGACTCTTTATCGGTGGACTTGTCCCTGGACTCAAAATCTGTCAATAGACCCTAGGTCTTACTATACCAAGGCCCCATCGCCAAACCCTACATCTGCAACAAAGATGTTTCATATGATAAACTATAATGTTCATGTATGGTAGCAACCCCAGCCACCCAAAGGGTGCACATATTAACCGACTTGCTTTTTAGTTCACTATTGCCATTGTTGCTACGATGGTGGGGAAGCATGAATATTTCTAAATTAATGTTTGAATTCTATCACCTATTAAATAAAATACTTCTCAATACACTGATAGAAACTTCTTTGCTAGAGTGAAAGGTTCTGTATGTTAAAGAAATATGCTTTTTCAATTTTTCAATTTTGAAGAAACTGTATCATATTTTTGCATGCTGCGGCAAGATGTCCATAAATGAAGGTGTTCCTAAAGTTAAGCAGCAAGGACACCCTAGTTAATTCCTCTCTTTATCTGCAATTAACATTTATATAAATGATTGTCCATTTATTTGAAATATTTTAATGTTAGTACTCTGACGAAAAAACAGCAGCCCATGGCTGCTGCTGAACAGAGGGCCGCACCTAAAGGTCAGGAGGGCTGCATGCGGCCCCCGGGCCGTATTTGAGTGTCACTGCTCTAAAACCTGGATACTATAGCAGCCAATGACACAACCCCCAATATCTGCATTCACTTGTAAGTGGTTTCTGGGAAACCCTCAAATCCTTCCTCAAAGGACAACGGGGCATATTACCATAAACTAGCGATAATTATCGCTAAGTTGGCTTAGCGGCAATAATTTTATCGCCGTGTAGTTTATCTCCTAAGTGATAAAAATCGTCCGAAATGCATGAATATCGCTGAAAAGTAATAATAATAATAATAATATGAAATTTATAATGCGCTCAGCTTACCCGGGGGCAAGCTGAGCGCATTATAAATTTCATATTATTATGAAATCAGTCAGCGATATTCATGCATTACCGAGCAAATGCTCTTAGCCATGTTATCCACCTCCCATTGGATAACATGGCTAAGAACCGCTCAGGGCAGGTGTTAGTTTTTGGAGATATTCGCGCTTAGCGCGAATATCTCCAAAAGTTGGTAATAGGAGATAGCGATGTTAGCGACTGTTTCCAGTCGCTAACATCTTGGCACGCCCAACTTGCATATCATTAGTGATAAATATCACTGACATGCAAAGTGGGGCCCAAGATGGTCGCTATCTTCTACTAGCTGTCGCTAACTGGTGTTAGCGACAGCTAGGTAATAAGGAGATAATTTTATCTCCGCTTTCTTTTTTTTAAAGCCAGAAAAGCGGAGATAAACCCCTTTGATAATATGCCCCTTCCTGTTTTGTACAAACAGCCTAGATCTTCTTTGGAATTTTCATTAACAGCCTGAATGGCTTTAACATTTTCATCAGGTAGCCCACATTCTCTTATAGATTTGTTCCCTAGTCTATGCTTAGGACCTAAGACTAAAATAGTCCACAGCGAAATACAGATACATCTGCACATCATTGACTGATTTGAGATAACAATACCAGTCCTTTTACAGGTACAGAAGTAGGAGCTTAACTTATAACATAGAAAATAGAGGAGACAAAGATGACCCCTAGTGGACTTTGAAGGTCATAGAAATGGAGGACCAAATGTGATCACACAGTCACACACTGCTTCCTGGGAAGAAGTGAAATTGCCAGAGGGATTTAGTTAACTATGTCTGGCTTTTCCTTTCCATGTGGTCAGTTGTAGATTGTATTTTCATTATATATTCCAGACTGCAATTACTGTAATCCAATCAAAATGCGTAATGGGAGATATTTTGATATTTATCTTTATTCTACACTTTTCCAAGATATTCTGTCTTGCAGCAAAAGACATATCATTTTCTCACTGCTATATTTGTCAGAATAGATCCTTACATTTCAATCTCAATCTCAATATCTTTTTACCCTGTATACTATTAATAATACTCTTCTGAGCTACTGTGTTGGCACTAGAGAGGTGTGACATTTTGTCAATCAAAAAGCTTTGAAAAGTCTTTAAAAAAATCACTGGGCAAGAGATGCAATGAAATGCAAACTTCACCCACAGAAAAATGTGTCAATAAAGCTTTTTGGAAAAGGCAATTGCACCTGAAAATTAGATTATTGTCAAATTCTACATAATGTTCTTCTTGTAAAATTAACCTAATGCCTTATTACGACTTTTGCGGTCTTACAGCGGGCTGCTACACCAGTGCACCGCTGCGAGACTGCCAAAACTGTAGTCACACTACCCTCTCGGACCCCCAAAGCATGATCCATCACGAAAAGAAATGCACTGTGTTGTACATGTCTTTTGTGCTGGAACTGGGGGTGCAAACATATAGGGGGGCACACCATGTACTCCCCTGCATGCACCCATATGCACGAAGGCAACACGGGAACCGGTAGGACCCCATTAGTTTCCTCTCCGCCGCTCTTTTCATGGCAGTCGCACCACCATGAAAAGGATGGCCGAGAGGTAACTCATTCCTAATAAACAACAGATGAATAATAACAATCATGATGTAACCTCTATAAGAAATGTACTAGAAAACAGAGATATATATGTATGTCTTGCAGAAAGTTTAATTGTTGTATAGAAAAATACTAAGACATTGTGTTTTATTTTCAGATTATTACCTCCTCCCCTCCCAGTCAACAACTCCTAGCCCTGACGAAGGTGTGGCCCATCCGGCCTGCCACCGAAACGCGCGTCGGCTTGTGTCTCCAGAAATACGGCACACTGTACTATACTAACTAGAGGCCGTATTAATATAGTCTAACTGGAACAATATTCTGGTCTATGCTACATATCTACCATCTATGTGTTGCATACCCCAGAACGATGATGAATGTTTGGAAGAATGAAAGTGGAATGATAGAACTTTAGGTAGGATGCCCCCCTTTCTTTGAAAATTTGAATGTATGAGAGTATGACTGAAGTGTGAAGTGTTAGTGTGAAGTGTTACTGGGTAGGCCCAAAAGTGCAATGAATTTTTGTCTCTTTTACCCCTCTTGAGTTTCTTATGTATGTTGTTCAATATTCTAAAGAGAATTATGTGTTATTTATGTATGTAAGTGTTTTATACATCACTTCTGAGAGTATATATATATATAAAAAAATAAAAATACTTATATATTTGCTAAAAACCTTTTCTTGAGTATAATTGGATTGAGTTAATTTTCTCTTGCGCAGTGCCAGCTCCTAGTTCTATCACCCCATATATATTAGGATCCTATTGTTGGGACCATTTCATCATTGGGCGGGGTACGTCCTTTGTTCTTTGTTCAGTTTTCTTCCCCCCACGTCCTGCCTATATCCTTAAAAAGCCCACTGGGGAACCCCCTTCTTTCTTCACGTAACTATTCTGCCCAGGGAAAGACCACCAGCCCAGTGTGGTCCTTGATTCCGGTGGTCTCATGGCAGTACGAACACAACAGTTATAATATTGCAAGTGGTCCCACAGTGCCGCTGTCGACGGACTGCCTCTGAGCACCACCATGGCCGTAATAAGGGCCTTAGTCACACTTCAAAATGGTGCATTGGTTGCAAAGTTTGCAAAGCTATTGAAAACATTTACAGAGGAAACAGTTTGCAACTTTGGAAAACACATTTGGCATGCTTAATTGTGAGATAAACAAAAATGGAAAAATTATTCTACGGCATTTCCTAACAAAACACCATAGTTCCTCGTAGAATCTGCATTAGGAGTATGAGGATGTTGAGTTGTCGGATACATATTGAATTGCTACGAGATATTGAGGAATTATTGTCCATATATATGGAAATATCCACAGGGATCGAGGTACAAGAATTTAAAAACAATCTGAATCTCTTGGATTTCCTAACTAGAAAATCTTGTTACTATTCTGTTCTACATCACGAAAATGGGAATACGCTTTTTTTGTATATTACAAAGAATTTATCATTTTTTCAGGACTTTTTCTTTTGGGTAAATATCGTGGATAATCTGCAATATTGATAGCAAAGTTTCATCTTTAGCGATATAAGGAATTTGCTAACGGTGACCGTCACCTGTGGTTCTGTACTGTCTATACTCGGATTCTCAAATCTGTTCCCCCACAGCACCATGAATAATGAACCAGCCATGGATTTATTTTTTCATAAAAATAAAATGTATACCCTTCCATCCTCAATTAATTCCCAGGGAAAAGAGAGCAAGAGGAGGAACAAAGACATGTGTGGCTTTGTAGTTGGAGTTGCCCTCCAGTCTAGATAGCTTGGAAGTCATTAATACCTGCAATTAAAGGAAATTGGAAAAAAATCTGTCCGCCCATGTCTTTGAATTTGCCATTTTTTAGAGAACTAATGAAGCCGTTTGTGATGACATGGCTATTTGTCCTAATGCGAGCTCTTCTGCTTGTCATTTTTACGAGCTGTTGGGTTTTCTATTGGAATCATGTGAATTTATAGTCTTTAATTAAGAGGGAAATGAATAAAAATATGCATTTTATGCACGTCATCTGTAAAACTGTGAATGTATAAGTGCCTGCCAATAATCTTGCATTGTAGCATAGGAATTCTTCTCAGCTGAGCTGTGTTCCTGTTTAGGTATATGAAAACTGAATACTGCCTCAATAGGGGTAGAAATACAATTTGGAAAAATGGATTTTGAAATAGTTGCAGGTTTTTCCTTTATCAGTTGTGCCATATTTTGGCATAAACTACACTTTGTTTTTGTTGAACTGCATTAATTTAGGAGGATGGTATGTTATGTTATGCTGTCATGTTACGTCAATGATATTTGAATAGAGCATGCATGAAACTATTTTAGCGCTTAGTTCATGTAAGCTATCATTGTGAACATGGATGCAGAAGTTCTATGGCTGAGATACCCGCCACCCCCTCTCAACACAATCATCCCCAAGAATTGGGAAACCGGAAACAGTTCTTGAACTTTTGGAAGGCGGGAAGGGAGTTACCCTTCCCGGCCGTATTTATTAAAATATGAAACAAAAATAAAACATTAAAATAACAGTTTCATATTATGTACAATTTCATTTCCACATTACGATGTTTGGCTAACCTTAACAGATCTCTAATACAAAGGTTCTCCTAGCCGAACTAACATCCTACAAAACATTTGACTTGAAATTGTACATCCTAGCGTTAAGGGCCAACCGCAAGGTCGTAACCGGTGTCAGATCCCTAAACCAGAAATACCCCCCCTCACTTGTGAGAGGAGCGACCGCACAGAGGCGTACCTCAAGTGCATCTACCAATTTCCCTTTGTACTTGACGGGGGCCCCAATAAACTCGACGCCATTTAACGGTCGTTCGAGGACTCGTGTGAGGTGTCTAAAAGGTAGCGTAAACCCCCTCCCGCACCCCACACAACTTACCCATCTGCCGTCGTCCTATCCAGGAAGGGGCCTTGACCACCTTTCCTTTCCTTCCGGCGGCCTCTCCTTAGACAGGACCGCCTCCCCGTTGAGGGGCCAATTGGCCACCTCCCCCGAGCGCTCCCATCCGTAATGGGTGACGCCCCCTCATAGGGATCTTCGAATTACTGCTCACCGATCATGACCTTACCGCCACAGGCCGGATAGTTGACCGGCTATCCGGACCCCCCACAAAACACTCCTACCTAAAGGTCATGCTGTAAACTCCTTAACCATGCTATGAAGTCTCCTATGAGTAACTCGTTCCCCACCCGGGACAAATGAACACCGTCCCCCAAATACATACTGTCCCCTTTGATACAACCATGCGAAACAGAATGCAGTGTATTTGAACGAAACAATCTACTCACTTTGTTATTTATCTTCCTTACTGAATGATTTAATGCAGTAACCGAAATAGCCCCCCGCCACACTTTCCGTGGGATCATAAGGGACCATGCAATTGTGCACCCTGGAACTCTCCTTGCCAACCAACTTACTGTGGAAAGCATTGCCTCAAGAAGAAGTCGTCTACCAGTGGCCACCAGATCGTTACCCCCAAGATGGACTATGATTATAGACGGCGGTGACCTTGTCCGCTCTAACAAACCCTCAAAAAAGAATTGAAACTGGTCAATACAGAGCCCGCCCTTTCCGTAGAAGGACACCCTGTACCCGTATTCCCCAGCCACGTGAATCATATCACCTGCTTTGAATACGTCCGCGGCACGCCTCACATGTGAGTGGCCCACGACCCACACCTCCTTATTCGCAGACGGTGATTTCTGACCGCTGATCCCCAGGAGTCGGGTCGACTGTACAGTCCGCCCCGCTTCGTAAGCTTGCGTAACTGAAAATCAAACAGAAACAAGAAGCGTGAGTATATCATTACAGCTTCACAACATGTGCAACCGCACATACCTTTTATAACAGTTCGAGGACCAACGCCCCACACGTTTTACTTGTTCCACACTCAGACCCCTGGCTGTAGCCTCAGTAGCAGCCCCTATCCGAAAGGAATGGGTCCCGAACTCGCCGGGGTTCAAGCCCGCGGCCGAAATCGACATCGCAAGCACCCTCTGGAACTGAAACCTCGTCAGTGGGGTGGCGTCAGCGTGTCTCAAGAAGGTCCCCCCCCCATGCTGCAACCCTCTGCGCCAAATATTCCTCTATGCATACCACAGGGCACATGGAAGACCCGGGGATCCTCTGAATGATTACACAGTCCCCGATTGCACCTTGATCGGATTTGGACCTAACAAATGAGACCGTCATCGTCTCCCCCCTGACCTGAATGTGCTCCCGGCACAATCCCCCCATCGTATCCCTCTTGTTCTTCGCCACTAGTTCGCTTACCCGCATAGCCCCATGGAATGCTAGCACAAATGCGGCTCGGAATAACACAGTTTCGTACTGGGATGAACATGTTGCAGGGAGTACGGAGGATAACAGGGCCAACCTATCCAGACCTATCGGGTTCCTCTCACCCACTCTGCGACCCTCAAGGCGTTGCCACCCACGCAGCGCTTTCTGCACAACGAAAGACGCTGTCGGGTCCTGGATCCCATGAGCCTTTGCCATAAAGGAAATGGCGGCCCGATGCCTCTGGGCCGTAGCTACTGATTTGCCTGCCTGATGTAAAGAGAGCAGAAATTGTACTACACACTCTTCCTGACCCCAAAACTCTCCCCTAGTAGTACCCAAAAAGGCCCAATAGGAACGGAACGCCCCTTCGTATGCCTTCCTCGTCCTGGGTGCTAAACTCTCTCCCACGAGGTTTTGTAGTTCGGGGCACCGAGAGACCAGAGAGCTTCGGGAAAGGGTGCCGCCACCGGGTCCGCTGCGGGCAGAAAACCCCAGAAGGCCTGCATACGGAAACGAGAAAGCGCATCAGCCGCTTGGTTCATCACCCCCGGCACATGTCTTGCCCTAAACAGTACATTCAGTTGCATGCATAACAACACAATCTCCTTGAGCAGTCTCAGAATCAATCTGCATCGTGCTGCCTGACTATTGATACACTCAACCACGGTCATGTTATCAGACCAGAACACCACAGAGTGATCACGGAAACCCCCGGGCCACGTTTTCAGGGCCACCAAAATAGGAAAAAGTTCGAGAAAAGCAATGTTACTCGTCAACCCGTACTCATGCCACCATGACGGCCATTTTTGAGCCGACCATTGTGTACCAAATATGGCACCAAAACCTATACTCCCCGCCGAATCTGTCCAAAGGCCCAGCTCCTCAGAGGACACCGCTGGTTTGTTCCAGACAATTCGACCATTGAAATCCGCCAGAAATGCCAACCAAATGCGCATGTCCTGGCGAACCTCTGCCGAGAGTCTCGTGCGGTGATGTCCTTCCTTCAGGCCGACCATGGCTTTTGCAATTGAGCGGGAAAAGGGGCGCGCCATTGGTATCACTCTTAGGGCAAAATTCAACTGACCCACCACCTGTTGCAATTGATGCAGGTTTACTTTTGTCGCACGAATACATGTCTCAAGGGATAACCTGAATTTTAACACCTTTTCCTTGGGTAATCGAAAACAACCTTCTACCGAGTCGAGCTCGATCCCCAGAAACTCGATCAAGGTCGAGGGCCCCACAGTCTTACCTGGCGCCAATGGCACACCAAATCGATTCATTAAGACACAAAATTCCTGTAAAGCCTGTCCACACTCGGGATCCCCGGCTGCCCCCAAAAACAGAAAGTCATCGAGATAGTGCATAACATGCTGAAAACCTGTCTTCCTTGTGAATACCCACTGTAGAAAACAACTGAACTTCTCGAAATAGGCACATGAAATCGAGCACCCCATTGGCATACATCTATCCATGTAATAGCGACCCTGAAACATGAAACCAAGAAGACGCTGATCGTCTGGGTGTACCGGGAGCAACCGGAACGCTGACTCGATGTCTGATTTCGCCATCAGCGCCCCGGGCCCCAGGCGATTCAAAATGGCTACGGCCTCATCGAAAGATGCATACCGCACTGAACACACTTACGGGTCTATCGCGTCATTCACGGAAAGACCACGTGGGGCTGACAAATTATGTATAAGCCGAAACTCACCCGGGTCCTTCTTGGGGACCACCCCTAGAGGGGAACCAACAAAGTTAACAACCGGTGGCAAATCGAATGGACCGGCAACACGAACTCGAGTCACCTCCTTCCCAATCTTTACCTGTACCACCGCCGCGTGCTGACCGACAGTTGATTCTTACAGTTTGCTACACCCTGAAAATCCCCCACTGGGATGCGGAAACCATATGAGAACCCGTTTCGCAACACCCCAGCGGAAGCATGATCCGGGTATTCGTTGAGCCAAGGAATCATTGCCATGGTATCAATCGGGGTAGGTAAAGGCGCCCCTCGGACTATATCAGACCTGTTTGGCGCCTCCCTTACCACCGTTATCACCCGTTTTGGCTCTGCACAAGGACTCAGGATGGGATGGCTGCCCACACCCCCCACACTCATGTCTGAATTTGCATGACCCCTGGGGCCTCGTACATTTCCCTCTGTTAAAATTCCAACAGATCCCCCTTTTCCCTGTGTTGCCACTCGGTTTCGAGTGGTACTCATTACCTGCACCCGTCCGAAAGGGCGTCCCAGAGTTTTGGCGGGAAGATTCTCCTCCGTTACTCCCTACCAATGGTACCTTCAACATTCCTGTACTCTCCATTTTTTGCCATGACACGGAGTCGTAACAATCCCAGGTCAACAATGGGTTGTGTTCCCTAGCTTTTCTAAAAAGATTGTCATAGCAGAACCACTGATTGCCCCCATATGCCACAGAATACTCCATAATACGTGATTGATAAATGGGTAACTCGGTCAGCAACTCGGGCCTGCGCTCGCCCATGATGGAGGTAAATATGCCCCACGCTCTGCCCCAAGTACCAATGTTCTCGTCAACCTTAAAGGCTGAAGGACTGGGTTATTTAGAACCCAGCGGTGCCAGGGCACAACACCTGAAACCTTCGTGGGTAACCTGCTCCGGCGTACCAATCACAGAGACACGGGACACTTCCTTCGGCGTCAAAGATTCAAGGTTTATTTACTGCAGGGAACACAGAAGTCACAACAAGCAACACACGTGCAACTTGGGGAGACTGCTTCAAATTGGTTCTGTGGATCGCTCCTTTTATACATGGTTTTCCCATAGGTTTGCATAGCAGACAAAAGTTTACAACCCGGTTCCCACAATTATCCCCCAGGGGGGTCGCTTTGGTCACTTTGATACACATAAGGCCCGGAACATAAGTGCGGAAACATTTGGCGGTTCCCAACTGTAAAAACCCATCTTCCCAACATTAGTGCATTCCAATCGGCAATAAAACAGATCAAAATAGGAACAAGAACAGGTGTAGAGGAAGACGGAGACAGTGGGGAAATCGGAAAGGGTGAAAAAGGGGAGGTATCGAGAGACACGAGATACAGGCATCAAAGGGACGTGCCTAATGAGATGCACGGCTAAGACAATAAAACCGGCACGGCGAGATGAGCCTCGAGTGGGGCCATCTGCCTTACAGTATCATCCCCCTCATCATAAAAGACACTTACAAAGGACATGTGTCTTCCGCAAATATCTTGGGAGTCCCAGGGTCGTGAAGCGGACATCGTCCGTTCGCTGGCTACTTGAGGGCAAGAGACAAAATGGATGCCGTATCTAAGATGGAACCCGTGGGTACAGATGAAAAACCCACATAGCAAACGAACGGTTTAAGTTAACACAGCGAAACTGCGCACACTTACTAAACTCGTCATTTGCGGTTCATAGATACCAGACTCGACCATATTCGTGCGAGTCGAAAACACCACTTACAATTGTCACGGAACCTCAGACGCTCCTTTTGCCCTCATGTAGGCAAGCACTAGTCGGAATCATACTCAATATTCATCAGACCATCTAGATGTTGCTGTAGCATAGCTCTGTCCAACCGAGTTCCATTGGTAACAGGCGGCTGTCTCATACACGTTGTAGCACAGAGGCCACATAAGGCAGGACCGCACTGCACACAAAGGCAACACGTGAACAGGAACGCCACGACAACTCCGACGATCATCAGAATCTTCCAACCCCAAGTCGACATCAGGCCCCAAAACCACCCAAGTAGCGTCCAATCCCCTACATCCACGTGTATGGATTCGGAGATCTTATGTAACTTCGAGATGGCTTGATAAACGGTCGGAGCGTTATCAGGAATGAAAATACAGCAGCTCGAATGGATCACCTTACATACCCCCCCGCGATCTGCTAAGATCACGTCTAAAACCATACGGTTTTGTAACGTCATAAGTCTATCCGCCTGAAGTTCTGTGGTGATATTACCAAGGGCACTGGCAGTAATATTAGCTGTCGATTCTACCACTCGAGTCAACTGTCTCAGGTTCCTACTATTGACCATAGGTCCCCAAAACGGGAGGAAACCCATGAAAAAGTCTCCTGCCTCTTGACCGGCAGTATCCTCTTCGCTAATTACGCCTCGCACAACTCTAGTCTTATGATAATCGGCATCTACAGTGAACGTCGGAGGCAACAAATTTGCAATGAAGCATGAGCCCATGAAGTCAGCGGGCAACCATGCATATGCACGATCATGGCAGATAAAGTATGTACCCTTGGCCGCCAGGAACACAGGGGACGAGACCATCGGCAGAATGTAATTTTCAGTGCAAGCACTCTCTCCAAGTCGGGCTTTCGATCTTCGGCCACGACCCATTAGACAAAAATTACCAATGTGGGGTACGACCCATATCGGAGGTGAGCTTTTAAGCTGCTTTTCACTAGTGAACACACTATACTCGCCTCTACTCAGGACCCTGTAAGCTTGTACCTCTTCTTCGGGAATAAGCGAGGGATCATAGATATCACTATCTAAATCCTCTATTGCTATAGACAAAGGTTTTTGATACGAAGTAGGACCAGAGTAGGGAGAGCGTGGTTCTCGAATGGGGTGGAAACCTAGTGCGCTTCGAAACATTGTTTGAAATGCTCGAGCAGACCCTTGGGAACTGTACGGTAACACCAGATATGGAATTCCCTTATCCGTAGTATGTGGCATCAACCCACACACCCAACAATTAGTAGTGTTAACCACTAACTGATGCTGGTGAAGGAGCTGAATAAAGGAATTATTGCGGAATTCTGCACGTCTAGCCTGCTCGTGTTCAGGTAAGACATGAAAAGAATGAGGAGAAGCAGTGGAGGTGAGTTTAGGGTCAGGGGTAGGAGTAGGTACGACAGGAGGTAAGAAGTAAGATATCATGTAATACACCCCACCCGCCAATAATGCAGAAACAGTCAAAAATAATGCAAATACTTGGAATATAAAACATTTCGTACGGCTAAGTTGCTGCAGCTTGAATCTTCGAGCTTGAGCTTCTTCCAAGTCCATCAGCTTCGAAAATGCCATTCCCTACGACCGTCCGCAACGTTTCTTGACGCACTTCGTTCTGTGTAGCAATAGTCAATCCCTAGGAGTTCCCAGGAACCGACGGTCTTTAACCTAGCGTCAAGACCTACTAACCAGAAGGAAGTACGCGCGCGGCCCTACGGCCTTTATTGCACGAATATGTATGTATGCAAAAACAATGTCTCTCGGCTGTGGAAGCAAAAAGGTGTAAGGAACGAAGCTCAATGAATATATACAAAAATAATCACAATAATACAAACTGATCACTGAAAACGGGATTAGAGCAGTTGTCAATAAAGCAAAGCAGGATCTTTTATTAGTCTTTAGTGCTAGATCGCAAAAAGTATCGGGTTTTCCCAGGACGTGTCTGCTCGTCAAACAAAGGATCCTTTGAAGAGACAACGTCCTGCTGATCAGTTGAGTGTTCTGGTCTTGAGTCTTTTGATGACAAATGTTCAACAGTGTCTTTCTGCTGCACTGAGGATTCTCCGACAGACTGTGCGTCGCTAAAAGGTACAAACGCCGGCAATCCTTCGGTTTCCGTTGATGCAATGCCTCTCCTCACCCACGGGTCTGCCGGCAAAGGGATAGGGACCTTTTTGGTGTGGGTGGCGTGCACCCAGTTTTTCCGTCCCTCAAGACGAACAGCAGTCCTCGTGGCAAGGAGAACCTGGTAGGGTCCAGTGAACCTCGGATCCAAATTGTTCTTGCGCGAAAAGTTGTGCGTCACCACCCAATCTCCGGGCTGGAGCTGGTGGCCTGGACCCTCCGTCTGCGTCGGCAGTGCGTCGTAAACCTGTTGGTGAATTAACCTCAGTTTAGCAGTCAAGTCATGAAGATAATCGATCAGCATTGGATACTCAAGATCACAGAAAATACCTGGCCTAGGAACCCCCCAGACATTCGCAGGACGACCGAACACTATTTCATAGGGGCTAAGCCCTACTCGGGAGTGTACCGTCGCCCTAGTTGACAGTAATGCTAAGGGTAAAGCGTCAGGCCACGAAAGACCAGTCGTAGCCTGAATCTTTGCTAGTTTCAGTTTAAGGGTGCCGTTATACCCTTCAAGCAAACCAGCTGACTGGGGATGATTGGCACTATGGAATTTCTGATTAATTCCAAGGCCCTTACACACACTCTTCATCACACTTCCCACAAACTCACTTCCGTTATCCGACCACACGACTCTAGGCATTCCATACCGAGGAAAATACTCCTTCAGTAGGATTTTCGCAGTAGACAAAGCAGTATTGTCTTTGAGAGGATAGGCCTCGATCCATCGGGAGAATGCGCAAACCACTACTAAAACGTATTTCAGGTTATTGCATCGCTCCATATGGATGAAGTCCAATTGGATCACCTCAAAGGGACATGAAGGGGGAGCAAAACTGCCAGGAGGAGTTGGGGTTCCTTTGCCAGGATTGTACATCATACACACCATACAATTTTTGACCAGACGTTCAGCACATTTCGTGATACCGTCATTCTTCCACACAGGGGACAGCAGTTTACAAATACCTTTCGCGCTAATATGTGCTAACCCATGCGCCATTGTCACAACGGCCAGCACATATGCATCAGGCAACAACCATCTTTTCTGATCCGACAAATCAATCCAACAACCATTCACATCCAACTTTCCCGTGCTTTCTTTCCACTTCGTCTTTTCAGTCTCGGTGGCCTCATTCTGAATTTCTTTCACACTTTCAATAGTGTCTTCACACATGCTCGACTCTGTAGGCCACCTAACCGAACTCGTCACATACATTCGAGTGCTAAGGTTCCGGGCAGTCTCCTTAGCAATCTCATCCGCAAACGCATTACCACGACCAACATCATCCGTCACCTTACGATGCGCACTACATTTAACAATTGCTACCTGCTTAGGCAACGTCAATGCATCCAAAAGATCATTCACAAGCTGGCCATGCTGAATCTTCGTACCATGCGATGTCAGAAAACCTCTCTCTCTCCACAATCGTCCAAAATTATGTGCAACACCAAACGCGTATTGGCTATCGGTAAACACATTCACACGTTTCCCTTTTGCTAGCTCACACGCTCTAGTGAGAGCGATCAGCTCTGCAGCTTGGGCAGAATTCTGATTCAATCTTGCAGTCTCAACAACAGTATTCAACGTTACAACAGCATAGGCAGTAGTCACATCGCCATTCGGCAACTTAAAACATGACCCATCCACATACAGTGTTCCATCTGGGTCTTCCAATGGGGTGTTTTTAAGGTCCACTCGACCTTTTGTTTCCTCTTCTGTCCTCAAATAACAATCATGTTCTGTTATTTCATCTGACTCTGAGCTAATTGGTAATAAAGTTGCCGGGTTCAGGACATTACAACGTTTTATTTGAATGTGGCTTGCCAACAACGTCAACTCGTACCCAGACAACCTCGCACTCGTCAAGTGCTGAGTTTTTGTACGATTCAAAAGAGTGTCGACTGCATGCGGAACCATTACCGTAAGCATATTATCCATGACCAATCCTGCTGATTGTCGGATGGAGACCGCAGCTGCCGCTGTTGCTCTCAAGCAACTCGGCAATGCTCTAGCTACTGGGTCCAAGGTCGAGGAAAAATATGCACATGGACGTTGCTTACCACCAAAAGGTTGCGTTAAGACACTCAACGCACAACCTTCTCTCTCGTGAACATATAATGTGAACGGCTTGCTATAGTCAGGAGTACCTAACACAGGAGCCGAACACAATGAATCACGCAATTCAGAAAAACTTTTCTGACATTCTTCTGTCCATGGTAAAGGAGTTGAAACATCCTTGCACGTAAGAGCCACTAATGGTTTCGCTAGCAATGAAAAGTTAGGAATCCATTGCCTGCAGTACGACGTGATACCTAGAAAGGCACGCACATCTCTTTGGGTTTTTGGCACAGCCACTCGGACAATCGCTGCAATTCTCTCTGGGGTCAACCGCCTTCCCTCCTTTGACAATAAGTGACCTAGATAGGTTACTTCTTGACAACAATATTGGAGTTTAGAAGGTGACACCTTGTGATTTAACACGCAGAGGTGTTGCAGCAATGACACCGTAGCAATTTTGCAAATGTCCTGAGTATCCGCAGCTACCAATAAGTCATCGACGTATTGGATTAAGGCCGCACCAACCGGCAACGTAAACGCATCCAGTTGACCCTTCAAGGCTTGACTGTAAATCGATGGACTTTCACAGTAGCCCTGAGGAGCGCGTTTAAACCGGAAGCTGCGTCCACCGAGAGAGAAACCGAAAAGGTCCCTGCTCTCCTCGGCAATCAGGATGCTGAAGAACGCATTCTTCAAGTCAATCACCGAAAACCACGATGCAGAAGCTGGAATCAGAGTCAGTAGCGCCGTGATGTCAGGCACAACGGGGAACTGAGGAACCACAATTTTATTCACCTCCCGTAAATCGATGACAAAACGATAAACGGGTGGTTTCGAAGGATCAGTACGTTTTAGAATGGGCAGTACAGGGCTGTTGCACACGTTTCCCCGAGTCTCTTCAATAACGTTTTTCTCGATCAGATCATAAATGATCGCTAACAATGCTCGTTCACCATCAAGAGAGATACGATACTGGGGAATACGTGGCAATCGCACATTAGATTTTAACTGAACAACATACGGAGAGATGTCAAGCAGGCCCACATCATTGGGACCTGTCGCCCACAAAGACGCAGGAAGAGAACTCAATTCCGGTGGAAGCTTATCGAGGGACAAATACATAGGTGAGACAACTCTCTCTCCCAACGTAAGCTTTACACCCGCAGGAGAACAATACAAAGTTGCATACAAACGTTTAAGCAAATCCAGGCCCAAAAGATTTTCACCACAGCCAGTAGTCAAAATCAACGGAGCTTGAAGCTCCCGTGGCCCAATTGTAAGGGGCAAAGGGCACGAAACTGGATTGCTAACGGGGGCGCCAGAGAATCCAACGGAAACATTTGTTAAGCCAGACACAGGTGCGCCAGGGAGTTTCGAATGCATAATAGAACTTTTCGCTGCACCAGTGTCCAACAGAAAAGGCTCAACGACGCCCGATGTAGCAACTGCGACGTAAGGCCCTCTCTGATCAACCGGAACTGATACCACTCCCTCTCCTTGTCTATGGCTGTCCTAGTAATTACTGTCGTCAGTTCCCTGATCGACGTAATAATCATCTACATTGTACTGCGCAGATCGTCCTTGCGATGATCCACGTTGATCGAAACAGTTATTAGAATTAGACGAGTTTTCAGAACGATCATTTTGGGCACCACGACCCCTACCGCGTGATACCTGATGCGAACCACCACGACCTCCTTTGGACGAATTACCACTATTGCGATCATTCAGAACAGGGCAATTGAATTTAATGTGTCCCTCCTGTCTACAATAAGCACATTGATTGTACCCTAACGATGATCTTTGGGAGGAGGAATCATTACGCGGCTGCGATCGATTCGATTGCGACTGCGATCTATTCTGTTGGAATGCATTCTGATTTGAACGCGGAGGATACGCTTGTTGAAGCAACACTTTAGTCTTAAGCTCTTTCGTCTTTTTATCAGCGCGGTCGTTCTCTTCTTTCTCTCTGTTCTCATAATATTGTGCTGTGGCCAATATCTGAGCTGAGGTAGAAACGGCCCACGCACTCTCTGAATTCTTTAATTTATTGCTCAACTCGGGCAATAAGTTGGAAACAAATTTATCCACGAACAACCTTTGACCACCCTCGGTGCTCATATCCTGACCACTATGGTCAATGAATGCCTCCTCAAACCTCGTAAAGAAGTCGGAGACACTCTCGTCCTTCTTCTGTTTACAAGCTGATAATTTGTCCCAATTTACCCTCATAGCTGGCATAAGAGTTTTCATTAACGTTATTATTCTTTGAGGAAGATCAGCGATCAGCTGCTCGGGTTTAGCACCACCAGTTTGTCGGGCATCCGCCGCTACTATGGCAGCCCAAGCACCACCTAATTCATTCGGATGGTTTTCCTGACGAATCTTAGCCCATACCGGTTGTGGTACGACATTGCCGAACAACATATCAATATCGGCAAGATTCATTACCGTAGCATCTACGAGCTGCGATAATTCTTTATAATACCCTGCAGGATTTTTACGAGGGTCAGGCAGAGATTGCTTCACCTGTAACACTTCTGAGCGTTTCCATGGGAGATGTATCCACACTCTCTGGAAATGCGCCAATGTCGGAGGTTGAGCATTAGGATCAGCTGGCATCCATACCGGTGGAACTTCGCGCATAGGAAATTGACCAGACTCATCTGGCAGTCTTTCAACATCCTCAACAAACAATGCTTGGGGTATCGGAGTGGGACGAAAAGATAGCAACCGCTCAACAGCACGTCGAACGTTGGTATCCACTATCAGTCCGTTCGAGAACTGAAGCTGAAGATCAGACAGGGCGGTCAGCACCTCGTCAGGTGCATCGGCCGATATCTGATCACGTAGGACCTTACACATTTCCTCGAACACAAATCTTTGAGTTGGTATATTGAATTGACAAAATGTGTCGAGTACAACACGTGGTGGATTTCGAAGAGGATGCATCATCCAACCCATCGCCATATTATATAGCGAAACGCGTTCTCTGTTACCAGGAAGCTGACTACGTCTCTGAGGACCATCGGAACCAGCGGACCCAAGAACAGGTCCGAGCGAATGAAAGAAACTAGCCGCAAGAGGAGAATTATGAGAACGAGTAGAGGGAGAAGTATAGGACACAGGACTAACAAGCGAAGGAGTAGAAACAGTAGCAACAGCAGGAGTTAACAAAACAGGAGCAGTAGCGGGAGCAGGAGTATGTGGAAGCGGAGGAGCAGTAGGGATAGTAGTAGGCAAAGGAGCAGGAACAGTCGGAAGAGCGGGTGCAGGTTGAGGAACAGGCACAGGAAGAATAGGCGGAGGAATAGGTACAGCAGGAACCACGGGAGCTGCGGTACCCTGTACATACGGAGGTGGCGACTTCATAAGATAAGACATTAAAGGATCCTCAACTGACTCTTCCTTCTTTTCCGACTCCGTAGGCAAAGCGGGATAACATTTATCTACGGTCATACGCTGTAGTCTATCAAACACTTCCTTATCCTTAACCTCCTTGTCGCGCTGAAATTGCTCTGCTTTCTTCACTATAGTAGCAACATTATCTCACTGATTTCGTTTAGTCTGTCTGATTTCTTTCTGTTTGGCTTCTTTACGCCACAACCGAAAGGCATCAAACATGGCCGGCCTTGACTTTCTTTCAAACAATTTAGCCTCTAGATTATCTAAAATCGGGGCCTCGAAGCTACCATGAGGTGGCCAACGAAGGTCACCGTCCTTCTTCGTGTATTTGATCCAGTATTCATTAAAAGTAATCGGGCCTAGCCCATGTTTACTGTAGAGCTCATAAGTGGGAGTTCCAACCGGAGGTATCGGACACGAGTCCTCCAGTCGGGAATCCATACCACAAGGTCTGAAACAACTAAACAAAGTACTGCGACCAGGCATCTTGCACACTAGCCGAGTTTCACAAACTTCAAGGGTTACGGGATTTACCAAGTCCCAGCAAAAGCAAAACCCTCGGTTTTTGGCGGCTGCAGTCGTCAAACAACACAACAAAATACGCTAGCAAAGTGTCATCGACAAAAACACTCTCATAGCGTCAACAACAAAAACACTCGCTAAAGTGTCAACAACCAAGGACTCTGGGAGCGACCCACAAATACTTAACTCAAAGATCGATGGCGTCACCAGGAAGGCCCGTCAATCGTCTCGCTCTACCAAGGTCTACGCCAGGCGCCAAAACAGGTCTACAGTCAGGGCAGCAGTCCGTCGCAGCCGTCAGGAGGCGGGAATCTTCGCGGGAAAAGTCTTCGGGCCACTTATTTCGACAACAGGATCGATGAAGCGGGGTGCACCTTCCCTCGGAGATTTCACACGAAGTTCCTCACGATCGTCGGGCTTGGACCAGTACCACTGATGCAGCCCCACGTTGGGCGCCAACTGAAGGACTGGGTTATTTAGAACCCAGCGGTGCCAGGGCACAACACCTGAAACCTTCGTGGGTAACCTGCTCCGGCGTACCAATCACAGAGACACGGGACACTTCCTTCGGCGTCAAAGATTCAAGGTTTATTTACTGCAGGGAACACAGAAGTCACAACAAGCAACACACGTGCAACTTGGGGAGACTGCTTCAAATTGGTTCTGTGGATCGCTCCTTTTATACATGGTTTTCCCATAGGTTTGCATAGCAGACAAAAGTTTACAACCCGGTTCCCACAATTATCCCCCAGAGGGGTCGCTTTGGTCACTTTGATACACATAAGGCCCGGAACATAAGTGCGGAAACATTTGGCGGTTCCCAACTGTAAAAACCCATCTTCCCAACATTAGTGCATTCCAATCGGCAATAAAACAGATCAAAATAGGAACAAGAACAGGTGTAGAGGAAGACGGAGACAGTGGGGAAATCGGAAAGGGTGAAAAAGGGGAGGTATCGAGAGACACGAGATACAGGCATCAAAGGGACGTGCCTAATGAGATGCACGGCTAAGACAATAAAACCGGCACGGCGAGATGAGCCTCGAGCGGGGCCATCTGCCTTACAGTATCATCCCCCTCATCATAAAAGACACTTACAAAGGACATGTGTCTTCCGCAAATATCTTGGGAGTCCCAGGGTCGTGAAGCGGACATCGTCCGTTCGCTGGCTACTTGAGGGCAAGAGACAAAATGGATGCCGTATCTAAGATGGAACCCGTGGGTACAGATGAAAAACCCACATAGCAAACGAACGGTTTAAGTTAACACAGCGAAACTGCGCACACTTACTAAACTCGTCATTTGCGGTTCATAGATACCAGACTCGACCATATTCGTGCGAGTCGAAAACACCACTTACAATTGTCACGGAACCTCAAGGCGGCCATTTTTGCGCGCCAAACACTCGGATGCATGAGCTCCTTTGGGCTCTTCACATGCTCTATCTCGTAATGGTCGGTAAGCAATGAAAACATGTTAACATACTTATCCGCCCAAATCAATTCCTTAATTTCTAGTGGGACATGCTGGGCAATCTTCTCCCTTCGAGAAGGTACAGACCCCTCCCCCGCAATCGGCAATGGCCGCTTACCTGAAGTAGACCCCGTGCTTGTCGCCGAACTTGGGCCTGCTGTACTTCCAGCCGTCGGAACCTGTGGGGGAACAGAAGATGTTGCCTTCGCAGCCTCCCTAGATTCCCGCAGCTGCCTCATTACTGCCCGTGCGTCGTCAGCCGTGGCGCCCTCGCTATCTTTTCCCAACCACGCTGCCAATTGTGCCGCTAACTCGGGGGGCATATCCTCCCTGTTCACGGGGGTGACCACCACAGGAATTGGATTCCCCTCTTTCGGCACCGGGATTGGCTCCTCACGTGGGGTATCGGGAACCGGGGTGTCTCCCCCAAGTGCTCCCCTTCTGGGCCTCTTGCTTTTTCCACCGGGGACTGCTCCCTGCAAAGGCCGTTTCGGTCCTCCCGCCCCGTCCTTAGCCTCCACCTTTTTCTTCAGATCGGCTATCTCCTTCATGAGCATGCGGAGCATCTGCTCGGTACCGACCCGCTTTCCGACTTTCTTGGGCATTCTCAGACGGGATATCTGTAAGACAAAAGAAAGATTATAACGCTCAAAATTGGCGCTTCATTCCGTCTCGAGCTCACGTGCAGCGGGGAGGTGCAGCTTCAGAGCACAGGAACAAGAGGAGGCTTTCTTGGCTTCCGCTCCTTTTATCCGTCTTCAGGGCGGGCGTAAACCCGCCCCCGCCTGCCTCCGAGGGCGTGGCCGGCCGCGTCGGTGTCTAGGCCAGCCCACTCTAGGGCGGGAAAAAGGCGCGCCCCGGCTACGCCGCTTCGGGCATACCAGCCGAGACTCGCCTCCCGCCCAAGATGGCTTCCCGGGGGGATCGTGGTACTCCACCATACGTTCGGGGGGACCGAATGGTCGCCCCTTTCCATTTGCTGTCTGTGATGTGTGTTAACAGAGATATCCGGATTATCTATGCTCGGGTTGCTTTATGACCCCCGAAAAATCATGTTTGTGAGCAGTGGAACAGGGTTAGCTCACTGATAGTGATGTTAGAGAGTGCCACGTGACGCATTTTTACATATGCCCCTTTTCCCCACAAATCAATAGTTTTGTAGAGCAGAAACACCTAGTGGCACATCAGTCTGTAGGCACAAACAATCATTAAACGAAGCAGAAACAGTACTTGTTCACTACGGATCCCGCTTAATAAAATTAAATAGTCCTTATATGACGAATGTACACATTCTGGATAACAAAATGTCAACTTGATAACATTCTATAGCTGAACAAGAGAGATTCCATTTTGGCAGTGGACTACTTCTGGAAACTTCTGTTTTTCTACCAGATTGAACTTCACAACATTGAGAGTTCCTGCTCCTCAAAGAAAAAAACTAACAATGCTGAATTCATTTGCATATGGTACATGTGAATTACCTGCACCACCGATAAGTGCACCAGGGGCACAAAAACAGACTAGTTTAGCATTACGCCAACACAAAGGCTACTCTAGTAGATCTTACGTTGATAAATGTTGGGTGTAATATGACAGATCTAGTCCTGAGTGATGGCTGAACACTGTACATAGCATAACTAATAATATCCAAAGTGTAAGGCCTTTAGAGGCTGAAGGTAGTCAACCAATCTGAGCATCACAGGCAGCTTGTTGTTTTGCATGGCGGCATACACTGAGAAAGCTTGTTTGTAGGTTGTTTTCTCAGTTGCTCTCCGCGTAAGTTCTCATTAGAAATAGACCTGCATTCATACATTGTGGGGATATTTACTAGTAACTCACGCAATGCAGGGCATCAATCTAAGTTGCTGTGTTGTAAGAGAGAGAGCTGGATAGCGGGTAATCTACTAAAATATGGTGCTGCAGCTTTTCCCAAGTGCTGGCACATATTCTGGTTACCTAAAGTCATGCACTCACATTAGCACAGCATTGTAAATTTGACTGCATGAGTCTAGCATAAGCTTTGTTTTGGAAGAGCGTAATTCCAGCAGCAAAGCCTGTATTTGGACATAATTATAACATTTTCCTGCTTTCCAGTACAGCAGACACGCAAAGCTAGAAACGAATTGGCGGGAAAACAATTATTCATCTTATGCTTTCCTCCAGGAGGTGTATCTTTGGTGTGTTTGCCTGTGCCTCACCACCAGAATGAGTGAGAGGGTTCTGATAGTTTTCAAGAACATTACGAGAGGATACAAAATTGAAGAACTTCATTGTGCAATGGTTATGACTACAAGGGCGCTCTTCATTGCTCCCTTGAGGGCATATATCTTCACCCTGTACCTGAGACCTCCTCACATTACACCCTGCCAGAGCATTCCCAAAATACTTTGCCAGTCCAGTGTCCAGACACTACGACAGCCATTAGGGGAGGGATGGGCTGTGAAGGGCGACAAACAGGGATGGCTAGCTGTGTCTTAGGTTTTCCTAACTATCAAGTGCTCTTCCCAGCTCTCCCACTTCTCTCCATTAAGCATTGTCAGGCTACAAGTGTGTTTAACTCTCCCTTTACTTATGCTCAATGAAGGAGTCTAAAAGAACAATTGATTGACAGAATGCGGAACAAAGCCATACATTCACCCCAGTGCAGAGATCTGGGCCTAAATCCATCCTTTTCTTTGCTCCACCATACCATTCCAGTTTGAACCCAGCCATATGCAAATCAGCCTTGACCCTGCACCCCAAGACTAGGGGTGAATGTTTGATCTGATCTGCATTCCGTCCATCATCTGCGTGTCTTTTGCTTCTCGCCCTAAGTGCGCCGGGTGTCCCCAGATGTGGGTCTCGGGCTCACTGTGCCATTGGATTCAAGCTAGCCTGGCTTATGAGGTGTGATGTCTTAAACCGGTCCCAAGATGCTTGTTTCTGGTCCAGGGAGGACCTGGCCTGGCAGTTCAGGCTGGACTGTTATGTTATGTTATGTTAAGTATTCTTGTAAAGCGCATGGCTGCCCCAGCAACGGGGTGTCCCAGCGCTAGCGGACTGGCAGCCAGGGGGCAGGCAAAGGGGTGGCTACTAGACACAGTCTAAGTATCGACCTCCTGAATGGAGGCAAACAACCAGGTTTTGATGTATTTCCGGAAGTGCCGATGAATTTGAATGGCGCATGCCTCCATAGGGATGGAATTCCACAGGGCCGGGGCGAGGGACCTGAAAGATCGGCCCCCCATCCTGCTCTTACGTACTCTGATAGTGTGGGCAAGATGAAGATCAGCAGAGCGTAAGGCCCGGGTAGGGACGTAGGAGGTACAGAGATCCTGCAGTATACGAGGGCCCTGGCCGTGAAGAATTTTGTGGGTGAGAAAAAGGATCTTAAAATCAATCCTTTGTTTCACTGGCAGCCAGTGTCGTTGGCGAAACAGGTGAGAGGTATGGCAGTGCTTGGGTAGGGCAAAGAGGATACGGGCCGCCGCGTTCTGAGCCCCCTGACGTCTCTTAATTACTGCTTCTTAGCACCCAATAAGAGACCGTTGCAGTAGTCTAGGTGGGAGAGAACCAGAGACTACACAATAACTTGGCGGGTGGGCGGCTCAAAAAAGCCTAAGATGGGCTTAATACAGCGTAAGCGGCCAAAGCAGGTTCCTGCAACTTTTTTGGTGTGAGATTCAAAGGACAAAGAGTTGTCCATTAAGACTCCTACGTTTTTAACAGTCTCTTTCGGAGTAGGGGGAAAGCCCATCGCAGGGGTCCACCAACGATGGTCCCACTTCTGTATGTTGCCTCCCAGCCAGAGCACCTCCGTTTTGGAGGAGTTAAGCTGAAGATAATTATCGGACATCCAGTTGGAGATGGCCAGGACATCTTCTTGGTATTTAGCATAGTCAGGAATGGTGCCCTTAGGGAAAGTAAAGATAAGTTGCATATCATCCGCGTAGGAAATCATGTTGATCTTACGCTCCTTGCCAGCATGGCCAATGGGCGGACGTACACGTTAAACAACGTAGGGCTGAGCGCCGAGCCCTGAGGGACGCCACACTCTAGGGGGAACGCGCTGGAAGAGTACGGGGGGACATGGATCTGGAAGGAACGGTCAGATAGAAATGACACGAACCAAGCCAGAGCCCCCTCTTCGACCCCGATCTCCAGGAGGCGCCTAAGCAGTATCTCATGGGAGACCGTGTCCAACGCTGCACTCAAATCCAGCAGGATCAGGGCGGAGGTGTTACCAAGATCCTGAGAGGCCCTCAGTTGTTCTGAGACGGCAACAAGAGCTGACTCCGTGCTATGTATAGCCCGTAAGCCATTTTGAGACTCGTCCAAAATACCATTACTTTCCAGATAGTTAGTCAGGGTAGCATTCGCATGCGCTTCCATCACCTTTGCCAAGTACTGTAAAAGGGAAATGGGTCTGAAGTTTTCGGGCCGGGATGGATCAAGGGAGGGCTTCTTCAACAGGGAGATGACTTTGGCGTGTTTCCAGGACCTAGGGATAATGGAGGATCCCAATCTATTAATCAATTCACGACCTTCATGCAGGATGGAGTCCTTGCAGAGCCTGCATATATCAGGTTTGACTGGATCATCAGGAGATCCGGACTTCACCTTGATGGCAAGGAGACCCAAATCTTTATGTGAAATAAGGGGAAGAGTTTGGAGAGGGGCTGGAAAATCGGGTCGGTACAGCGCAGGGCTAGGGGTTGGGGGAGGCTTCCTGGCTCCAACGAGGAGTAAATCACCTGTATTTTATTAGTAAAGAAGAGGGCTAGATCTTCGCATTGTGAGTTGGATGCAATAAGATTGCTAGTGCCCACCGGGGCTTTGGTCATGTCTTTTATTAGTTCAAAAGTGTTTTTTGTGGGATTTTGACTGGAGTGAATCAGGTCAGTGTAGAACGCTGCCTTGGTTTTCCTGATAAGTTTGTGTTATGCTTTGGTAGCTGACCTATAGCTATTTTTTGCAGAGGAATCATAGGAGCGCCTTCAGGTGCGTTCAAGAACCTTACAATGCTTTTTTTCAAACGCTAGGGTCTCGGTATACCAAGGGTGAGATTGCCCACATTTAGGCTGGGACATTTTATTGGGTATCTGGAGGTCCAGGGAACTGTTGACCCAGCCCCTGAAGGCAATACCTGTGTCCTCCAAATTATGTGGCCAGGCCGGACGGGAGGTTTTAAGGTGGACCTCTAAACTGGGGACGTCCAGTTTGTGCCACAGGCGTCTTCAGAGGGGAGGTGGGGAGGGGCGCTGGCGAGCCACAGCCGTGGCCCAAATGCAAATATGAATAAGAAAATGGTCAGTACAGACGAGAGGGAGGGGGGCAAACATTCTAATTTCCTCAAGTTTTGAGAATACCGGGTCGAGTAAGTGGCCTGCTAAGAGAGAAGGGCCATCGACCAGCTGGGAGAGTTGGCAGGCCTCCAGACCTCCAAGGAAGTTTGGGATGCCCTAGGAGTCAAGTCGCTCTAGATGAAGATTAAGGTCACCCAGTATACTAAAGTTAGAGGCCTGAAGGGCCAAGGGGGAGATAATCTGGGGCAAAGCTTCCTGGAAGGCTCAAGACAAACCAGGAGGGCTGTAAATAAGGAGCCCAATAAAAGTTAAATTGTCTGAAATCCTAATTTTAAACTGCGTTTGGTAATGTCACTGGGGAAATGGTAGAAGGAAAAGTAGACTTGGCTATCACTGCAAGCCCGCCTCCCCTACCGTAGGGCCTATTCTGGGTATACATGGAGTAGCCCGATGGGAGGGCTAAGGCCAGGATAGAAGTCGCGTCATCGGTAAGCCATGTTTCTGTGAGGAAGAGTAAATCAGGTGACCTCTCCTGAAGCAGCTCAAAAGCATCCTCATGGTGCCTCCTGGTGTTCCCATGAGGGACAGGGTCAAGACTGATTTGCATATGGCTGGGTCTAAACTAGGTTGGCATGGCGAGCAAAAGAACAATGGATTTAACCCAGATCTATCGACCGGGAGTGAATTTTTGATTCGCTCTGTGTTCTGTCCATCATCTGTGCGTCTTTTGCAATGAAGGGGGCCAGCATGATTCTCATAAAAAATGCAGGGAACTCCTGGCCACTTTACACGACTGGGTGGATGATGCTCTCTAAACCATAAAGACAGTATAAGCTCTCACAGTACCGTTTGACAACTGTTCACTAAAATTTGAAATCTAATATGCAAGTTAGTTCAACTGCTGACTGGAAGGTTTTGAGGTGATTTTTCAAGTATGCGCAAGAAAAAGAGGGGGTCCTACAATGCCTTTTTCCCATGAGGTGATTTATCAAATGGAAGTGAGAAAAAGAGGTGGACCCACAATGCTTTTTCCCCATGCAATGTCTATAGGAATTGTGCACATTTTAGACAAAGCTACAGCCCGAACCGTTGAACTGAATGACACCAACTTTGGCAAAAAGCAAGATCTTGGTCTTCAGACTGTAGCTTTTGTGATTTGGGATGAATCTGTTCTGTAGCTTTTGAGTTTTTAAGAGACAAAATATATACATATCCGAAGCCAAAAGGCAAGACCCTGATTAGCTGAACACAACGTGAAAGGAAAGTTGTGGCCACAATTTCATTTTTTTGCTTGGCCCTGTGGAGAAAATATGAATAAAAACACACATTAGGGGTCAGGAAAGAGGTAGCCTGACCCCATAGGACAAACAGATGGGTTCTCTGAGGGACCCTTCATGGGTTAAAAAATTGACCAATTTTTATTTTTTAAGTCTGATCCACAGATATGTGGATCCAATGCTGAACACATCATAACCCCCAGTGTAAATCGCTACTGGATCTGCATATTCAAAGCCCAATGGAAAAAAAAACACAAAACACATGTACTCACATACCATACCCCCGCCGTGCACTGCCAAAGGCCATGTCCAGCATGGGGCTTGAGTTCATGCTGAGGAGTTGCACCCCTTCCGTGCACACCTGAAAGGCAGTGCGCAGCTGTGGTTGTATTAACGTATGGTAAATATATATCACTTTACATTGAAAAACCCATAGAAACTTACTGAAAAAAACTAAGTCTACAGGACATTATAGTTAGGTTGATGTTTTACTCACACAAAATCATAGAAACTCAGCAGTTATACTTATACTTATAGTTATACTTACCTGCTGAAGAGAATTTAACTTGTGCCATTACACTACTATAGGCTACAAGTTCTAGTTTCTTAACACAAGTATCACTGTAAGTATAACTATAACTGCTGAATGTCTATGGTTGTGTGTGGGTAAAACATCAGTGTTTTATGTGAATATGTTTACCAAAAGTTACAGGGACATTATAGTTAGGAAATAGAATTTGAAAAACCTTTGCAATTCACTGAAAAAAACAAAGGTTACAAGGACATTATAGTTAGGAAATAGAGTTAAAAAAAACCTTAGAAACTCACTGAAAAAAGCAAAGGTTACAGGGACGTTATAGCTAGGAAGTAGAATTTAAAAAACCTTGGAAATTCACGGAAAAAACCCACAAAACTCGTGTACTCACATACCATACCCCCGCCATGCACTGCCAAAGGCCATGTCCAGTGTGGGGCTTGAGTTCATGCTGAGGAGTTGCACTCCTTCCGTGCACACCTGAAAGGCAGTGCACAGCTGTGGTTGTATTAACATATGGTAAATATATATTATCTTACATTGAAAACCCGTAGAAACTTACTGAAAATAACTAAGTTTACAGGACATTATAGTTAGGTCGATGTTCTACTCACACAAAATCATAGAAACTCAGCAATTATACTTATACTTATAGTTATACTGCTGAAGAAACTATAACTGGTGCCATTACACAACTATAGGCTACAAGTTCTAGTTTCTTAACACAAGTATCACTGTAAGTATAAATATAACTGCTGAATGTGAATGGTTGTGTGTGGGTAAAACATCAGTTTTTTATGTGAATATATTTATCAACAGTTACAGGGACATTATAGTTAGGAAATAGAATTTGAAAAACCTTAGAAATTTACTGAAAAAAATAAAAGTTACAAGGACATCATAGTTAGGAAATAGAGTTTAAAAAAACCTTAGAAATTCACTGAAAAAAACAAAGGTTACAGGGACGTTATAGTCAGGCTCAGATTTCACTTGTACAAAACCATAGAAATTCAACAGTTATAGTTACCATGGCCTGGCCTTTTTATTTTAATATTTTTGGGAAAATAAATAAGGAGGGGCTGTTCGACCTTCATCCTAGGCTATTTCCAGCGATGGTGATCCCATCCCCCAGGCCAGCCTATATTGTAGGTGTGCTGATCCTATCCGGTGCACCCACTCACCACTGATGGGGACCACAGGGGAGCCTCAAGGTGTGTGCTGGCATTACTTTTACAGAGCGAGAGCTGCTGAACTTGTAGATGCCTCTCTGTCAAAGCAAACTTGCTCTGCTTCCAGCATGCAAGAGGGTTTTTAAAACTGGAAGCGGAGCTTTGGCTATGGTCTGGCAGGAGTTGTAAAGCTTCCGCCAAGCAATATCAAAGAACTATTTCCCAGGGGTGGGCACCCTGGAGCATGGTAGGAGCTGGTCCTGAGGATGGTGGTCCCCAGGGCCATTATTGGTTCCGGGAGGAGGGCCACATCTCAGGTCTGTCCTGGAGAAGTGGTGGTCTCCTCCGCTGAGAATGGCCCAGGAGTGTAAAGTTCCCACCAAGCCATAGCAAACAACTATGTCTCAGGGGTGGGCACCATGGAACATGGCAGGAATGGTCCTGGGGGATGTTGGTACCCAGGGACATTATTGGCTCCAGGAGGGGGCCACTTCTAGGGTCTGACCTGGGGAGGTGGTTGCATCCAGGGCTGAGAATGGCCTTTCCCATTTTTTAAAATTACCTTGGCCCTGGGAAAGTGGGGGTCCCTGGGGCCCAGGTGGATTGCTGGGATACCCCCTACTACAATTTGTTATGTCCCTGGGGAGGTGCTGGCCCCCAAGACCATGGGGTGGTTTCAGAGGCCCCCCATTACAATACATTAGCCCCAGGGAGGTCACAGCCCGGGGAATTGGGGAGGTCACTAGGCTTCCCCACTACAATGTGTCTATTGCCCCAGGAGGTTGTGGTCCCTGGGCCCCGGGGGTGTCTGAGAGGCCCCCTGTTTATAAAGGAATAAGTCTTTAGGAAGTGGTGGTCCCAGGGGCATTGAAAAGCCCAGCAGGGGGGCTCATATGACCCCACTCCTTTATTATCAGAATGCCCCTGGGACCTGGCACACCTGGGGGCTGTAACTAACAAAGTGCTTGAGTCTGCGCTTCATTTTTGTGAAGATTTTCAGTGGAATCCACAGATTCCTCTGGTGTTTTTTTTAAATGCTTTTTTTGACCTGTGGGACCCCCAATCCCAAAATGCCTAGGGGGTCAGGGTAGTTCCACCCTGCCCTCTTTTCTTTTTTTAAATGTTTTTCCTGGGACTCAGCTCAAGCCGAGTTCCAAGATGGCTGCCAATGCTTCATGGTTTGAAGTGCTGACGGCCAATCAGATCTCAGCACGAGATCAGGAGGGGTCACTGAAAAAAAAAACAACGTTTACAAGGGCTTTATAGTTAGGCATTTTCGTCAAAAAAAACATGTAAATTCATTCCAAAAAAAGAAAACATTAAAGGACGTCATAGTTAGGAAAGAAAATTGAAAAAAACAAAGGCTAAAGGAAAATTATAGTTAGGTTCAGATTTCACTTGTACAAAACCAGTGAAATTCAGCAGTTATAGTTACCTGAGCTAACTATAATGTATGCCCTGCAATACAATGCTTATGACCTCACATATTACATCACTCATGACATGGTCAGTTACATCACTCATGAGATCACTTATGACATCTCAAATTACATCACTGGTGGCATCACTGATGGCATCATCCACAGAACCACTGACACACCCACTCACACACCCATACAACCATTCAAACACCCACTCACTCATCCAGAGCCACTCACATACCCATTAACTCACCTGTACAGCAACTCAAACAGCCACTCCCTTACCCATACTCCTACTCATGCAACCATTGACTCACCCAGTCACTCACACAGCCACTCACTCACGCATACAGACTCCAACAGAGCCACTCACTCACCTATACAACCACTCAAGCACCAACTCAAATGACTACTTTTATACCCATTCACACATTCATAAAAGCACACACATGACCACTCACTCATCAATAGAGTGACTCACGCAGACAATCATTCTCCAATACAGCCACTCACACTTGCGTCCAGTAAACCGAGCGCCCACTCAAACGGCCACTCACTTACCCATACAGCCACTTATACACCCAGTTGCTCACCTGTAACCCCTTCAGTCACCCATACATCCACTCACACATCCACTCACCCACCCGTACAGCCACTCACACAACTACTCACTCACCCATACAACTACTCACACACCCACTTACTCACCATGCCGCTACTCACAAAGTGACTTTTTCACCCATACAGCCACTCATACACACATTTTAAGAACATTCAAATTCATTTGTTTGTTATAATCAACAGTTCTATAGAATGAGAAGAATTAAATTCATTCAAGTGTTTTTCTCATTCCTACAAGTTGATACATAATTAGATATGTGTGCATCACACCTTGTTCAGTAGCAAAACACATTTTTTTCATTGTGTTGTCCATTATGGCTTTTTCCACAATGTACCTTAATCACAGTCAAGCTTAAGTGGGCTAACTCTATTGCACAACCATCTAGTCAATATGTACGGACAGCCATAATGACCTACTCAATGTTAAAGGAATCTTTGCCAAGTGACCATATGATATCTCCTAGATGGTTCTCACATTGATTGCTTTACATTGTTGAGCCCATGTGGACATTTCCCCTAGAATGAACTGAACTTCAGTATTCACATGAATTTGACATGTCGATTTCTATTGTCCAGGTGACTTATTCCATAGAATCACTATGCACACATTTTTCCTCTTCTAATCAATTCAAAGATGATTCAAAACTAATGGCGAACCTTAAAAAACAACCCTCGAATCTCTACTCTAGAACAGTGCACATCTTTCTTAATTCTCCCTGACTAGGTGATAACACCATAAGTGTTTAAACAAATAGAGAGATTTGTACACCTTAACTTTGTTACAGAAATGTATATAGTTCCTACCCGGGTTCAACCCATTGGGTGATTTAGTATCTAAACTGACAATTTGCCTGCCTTCCATTTGCCTTAGTACTCACTCCTGATTGCTTCCTCTCAGGTTTTTCAGAATGGCATCAATTACAAAATAACGGAATCATGTTTAATATCATTGTCATGACATTCCAGTATGTGGCGAGCTACTGGATATGTTTGCTCTTTCTTGTTGATGGCCCTCCTGTGATGCAGCCCTAGCACATGGTCTTGCAGTATAATACTCCCTATGTACATGAGTGCACAAATAAAGTTTAGAATATATATATGGGAAACTCCGTTTTGCAATTGAAGCTCCCACTGCTTTTAATTGGAGCTTCATTGAAAGGTGAACTGTACTCAGTTGTATTTATGTCTATACGAAATGCCTTGCATCTCTGCTGCATTTGCGGAAATATTTAATCTGTTGTAACAAATTTGTCTGCTCAAAATTCATCACAGGAACCAGCTGCTGGCGAGAAACCAAATGCACTGTCATAATGTATCTATGGTCTAATTCTGGTTCGGCCTATACGAAAAACAGATAAACGGGCAACATTTGAGGTAGCCATTTTCCACCGGTTTACTGCCAAGTCGATCCACCATGTCATTTGCAACATCATCAGACAATCATGGCGTTTTACAAAACAGGGCGTTGCCTTTCTGGCCATATTCGCTACACAATTGTAAGGTACAATAGAAGCTGCAATGCAAAGCGCGGCTGGCTGAAAAGCCTGCATTTGGTAAATGTTTTCCCCTTGACATAGGGCTATCGACGGTATGTAACAAGAACGACAGAAACAGAGTAGCAAAAAAAGAACAAAGTTCACCAGTTCAGTGGATTACAGTTGGCCTTTTAACGTGTAACTTTTCAAAATGAAATTCCAATGGTCTTTAAAAAAATCTGACGCATTCCATCTTCCAGTCACGAAGTTGGCATTTAGATGCTCACCAGTAACTTGTATCTGCACATTTTTGAAACAGCATTTCTAATATTTGCTTTATAATATTTGACTTGCAGTCCAATCATAACGAAAGTTATCCATCCAGGCTACCAGTACCTCTAAAACACTAAAGTGAAAATACATAACTTGAATCAGCTACTTTCCTCCCCACAGCTGAATTCACTCCCCTCATCTGAAGTACGACAGAGTGAATGATGTTGGCTAAGAATATTTTTTAATTTTAGCATTAGTTTTCCTGCAGGTTTGATTTACGATGCTGTTGTGCGTTTGCGCACATGCAACTTATTTTTGGAGTGCATTAAAGTTTAAAGTAGTTTAAAGCTTCCTGGGGTATACCTTCTGAGGGACAGATAAGGACTGGTTGAAATGTGCTCAACCACCTCATCTTTACTATTAAACTTGAACCGATACCTTATGGGGCATATTACCAACAACTAGCGATAATTATCGCTATGTTGGTTTAGCGCCGATATTTTTATCACCACCAAGCTGCGGTGATTTTTATCACTTAGGAACCTTGCTATTATCAAGGTATATCTCCTAAGTGATAAAAATCGGCAGAAAAGTCAGCGATATTCATGCATTACCGAGCTAATGCTCTTAGTCATGTTATCCACCTACCATTGGGTAACATGGCTACCTGCCCTTGGATCGCCCGTAAGCTAACTCATAAGATTCCATAACGTTGTATGTAATAAACCTGTAGCTGTTTTTCCAAAGTTATTACCTGTGTGGCGTGTATTTATATGCGGGATGCATGCTAAGTTGGGGTGGGGGGTCCTGTTGCCATGATGGTTCTAAAGTAAACAGATGTCTAGAGTGTGCTTGAGGACAAAGCTGTCTCCTTTCCAGATTCTGTGCACGAATCACTCACCCAGTCTGTGTTTCTTTATTTAACTGCATGCATTTAGAGCATGCATGCTCAGTCGTACTGCTCCTTCATCCCCGTACTCTGTGGAGTTACCCTTCCCGCTCTCTGCAGTGTCAGCCTCTATCCCACCCCCCTCTGTAGTCTCACCCTCCTCCATGTTCCCTCCTTATGGCCATTTCCACCGAAAACCCAGCCTCCTCCTGCTCCAAAAGTGACTTTCCCCCACCGCCCGCCTTATCCAGTCCTAATAATTAGTCACCAAAAAGTGACACACGACTTGGAGGTAAAGTAAACAGATTTCTAGAGTGTGCTTGAGGAGAAAGCTGTCTGGTTTCCAGATTCTGTGCACGAGTCACTCGCCCAGTCCGTGTTTCTTCCTTACATTAGGGAATTTGTAATCCTGTTCTGTAAAATCAGTACCACAGGTACCGGCACACAGAGGAAAAACTTGGACTGCAAGAGAGTTAGTCGAAAATGAGAGTGGGGAACATGAGGGCACCCCTTAGTTGGCCACAGTCACCCCCACTTCCACTGAGCAGACTGCACTCTACGGACCCTCAGGCGGAGACTAACCCTCAGCTGAGTGTGTACCTAGTTAGACGCAGTTCACATGGAGAAGCTGGCCATATTGGGCCCTCCAAGGAGCGCCAATGGGGGGCCCAGGGCGCCAGTGAGAGAGATTCACCCTTCAGTTTACACCCTTGCATACGCAATGCTCATCCTGTTCACCCTGCTTTTGTGGGCACAGCTTTGTTTGGCCTTTGTGCCTCAGAATGTCTCAAGTGGCCAGAATGTGGCATGTTAGCGCTATATAAGCACCTTTGCAATCACCAATGAGTTGGGTAATAAACACCCATAAATCAGGTGCAGAGAGGGCTCAGTGTGTGTGTGTGTGGGGGGGGGGGGGCGGTCTGTCTGTTTTGTGCTACAGAAGTGGTCAACATTGTTGCTTTTGGGCTGTGGCCAAACTGCCACGCCTCTGGTCAGTCTGTCACATGTTCTATGTGCTAGGTATTGTTAGTCTCTAAGCGGATGTTCGACTGTTGTGTTTCTCTTTCCCGGTCCTCGTTGGCAGGTCGGATCCTGGCCTTGCTTCTTGGATTTTAATGTGTGCGGACGTGAGATTTTTGATCAAAAATCAAAGCACCCTAACTCCTATCTCACTTAAGTCTTTTGGATCGATTGTTGACTGTCATTGAGTAAAAGGCAAACCCCACATAGGTCAAACCAGCCCAAAACTGACACAACTCTAAAGAACCACTTACTACGGATAAGTTTAAAGATTTATTATAAAGCCAAAATCAGTTGCAGGTATAAACATCTCAATATAAGGTTCAAAAGATACACAGGTAATAGGATGAACATGAACTCTCTGAGAGATCTTAATCGACAGAAGAAAACTACCAAAACCAATTCAAAAATCAGTAAGTTGAATATCATCGACACAAGATGAATCTTGAGCGTCATTTACAGAAGTGAAATAAATCCGGTTAAACTGACCCTACACTAGACTAGATGACATCCCTACTTAGCAAATTCTTTACCTAAAAAGGTGTCAGCCGTTGGACTTCCAAAGAAGTTCAATCTCTCTCTTAGTCTCAGATGGAAAACCTATGCATTGTAGCAGTACCCTTTCTGCCTACCCATCCGCTCTCTAAGTGTCCTCAGGCCATCTGCTCTGCCTTCTCCCCAGGGCGCTGTCCCTAATACAAAATCACAGTATGGGTGGAACGCCCCTCTGAGACGCCCACCACGTACACACTTCACGTGGTCTTGTTTCTGGTTTTTTCCATAGTTTCGTTTCTTTGGACCGTCTGTTAAGTTGACCTTGCTTCCCAGGCTCCGTCTCCAGCGTGCCGGTACCCCCATGACATTCCAGTAGACTCCTCCGGACCCGAGCCTATCTTCTCGAACAGTGCTCTATTCATCAAGCTCTTGATTGGTACCCCCCTCGCACCTGCAAACAGACACTTCGAAGCAGGGCCCCAAATTCCAGGCTCCCCTTATCAGGCTAGACCATAAAACTTCGACCAGCATTGGCAATTTATTTTAACGAGGCTTGACTATTAACCAACACGTGCAGATCAAAGAAGACCCTTTATCTCTCCGGGCCTACTAAATTACATGCAGTAGCCTGCACCCTGTGAACCATTATTTCTAAGCTTAAAATAATATGCTAACACACCACACTCAAGTTATACAAAACACTTCTATAAAATATAGCCTTTAACATATAAGCAAAATCATTGAATAATATTGAATCCATGCTACGTGAAAGATGTAATGGTACATTTCGTTCTTACACAGTGCCATGTGGTCTGCACGTTTCTTCATTTTGCATTTTACATCCTTCTTCATTTAGCAGCTACATAACATGGAACCTGATTAACACATTTAACATTTCTAAGCATTTCCACACATTTCTATATTAGCCCACACTCTATAGGTGCTCTCTATCTCTAATAAAACACTTGTGAGTAAATACAGATACATTTTCTCATCTCTCTAGTTACTTTAGCTAACTTTACGCAACCGCCTTGTAAATATGGCGTATTCATATATTTCATTCAAATTGCGCTCTCTCAGTTCCCCCCTTTGATGACCTCTAGGGGTCATCACTAGTACCAATTCGAATGGGTCAAACAGAACTTGTTGCAAGGCTCCCTCTTTTTATCGTTTCTAGAGCTCTCAGACTCCTATACTGATGATCTTGCATAGCAGCTAACCTCTGCTCCTGTTCTCTCATAGACCTTTGCAATCTGTTCGACCTATACCATCTGTACAGTCTCATTAAACCCCACAATATGATTATGCAAATCACAATTATGATGATAGGCTTCAGAATATACCAAACAAAGCTCTTCCTGAGATTGGCAAACCAACCTCCAACTTTACCCATCCCATGACCTACTTTTTCCCAAACATTTACCCTTGTTAAGTCCTCAATTTCTTGGTGTATCTTAGTAATATTCTGTATGCCCTTCTCAATAGGTTTTGAATTGTCTGGAATGTAAGTGCAGCATTCCTGGACCTTCAAAGCCTTACAGACTCCGCCCTCTTTTGCTAGCAGAACGTCTAAAGCAAGACGGTTCTGAAGGACCATTGCCCTTATCTATTGCATCTCCCCTTCTACCAGCATTAGTGATCTTGCAGTACTTGCAGACAATCTATCTACAACTGTAGCCAATCTCCTGATCTTGACATCATTAAGTATCAATCCCAAAAGAGGAAACATAGCGCCAAAAACATCTCCAACTACTTCAGCATCACCTACATCTCTTTTCCCCCTTGCTGAAGCTTTTCCCTCTATGATCTCTAAATCTTTTGCATGATATATTTTGGGGAAGACAATTGCCAAATAACATGAACCGTACCAATTGTCAGGCAGTTTCACGTAGGCATTTCTTCCACATACAAAATATACATTAGGAATCACTTGCATCCCTTTTAAGAAATCTTTTGTATAATATTCTAATCGGAAAGCATGTTCACAGCTAACTTCACCTACAAACACACTCTCATAGTAAGTTTTGCTTCTGGTTAGGCATAACTTCCCTCTTTGTGTTCGATCTAAAGCTATTGGACCATTACTACCTTTCTTTTTGTGGGCCTTCTCCTCCTCGGTCCAATCTGTTTTCCACTGTCCTGACATTTTCAGAATCTTTTTCCTTCTGTAACGGTCATCAACTTGTCCTATAAACTTCTTCTCAATCTCTGACACTTTGCAAGTTAGATTATTTCTACGAGCATATGAAGTATCCAGAGGATCCCAAGGGAGGAAGAACTTCGCCAATCTATCTTCCTTCTTGTAATAGTCCCACTTGTTCATCTGTTTATAGTTCGGGACCTCTGGTAATACTGAATCATAATTCGAGAAATAATACTCAAAACTATCTCGTCCATAAAATATACTAAGCAATAAACTACATGTAATCCCATATGTCAATGGAAGATGATGATACCGAATGCCTTCATCTACAGAAGCCGGCAATTGCATGCAGACATAGCAATCCTTGGCCTCCATGACGTCAATATACTCATATAATAGTTTGGCATAAGCATTGGTTTTAAAATTGCCCTGCGACTCATCTACATGTAACCTACGGGCCTCTGCTGCCAGCAACGCTTTTTCCTGAAATACATTGTCCTCCTCCTTTTTATCAGCAATAGCAGGTTTCAATGTCGCTACAGGCTTTACATCCGTTGTCTCTGTTACACTTGTATGTCCCACTATGTACGATACAGTAACCACTATGACTATAAGGGAAATCACTACTGCTATAAGTGTGCCTGCTATGCATTTTGCCTTGCGATTCGAACCACCGGCCTCCATGTTATCAAACAGTGTAGTTTCTTTCTAAAAAGTCTCTTTTGATTTCTTCACTCTGCTTTCTTTTCGCTTTCTCAGTCTGTTAACCACACTTGGAAGATGACAAAGTCTCTTTGCAATTCAGTCTCTTTAATTTCAACAACAGACAACCCTAGCCCTTCTCGGTCCACTAAATGAAATGTCCCTAATTTTCTTCTTCTTTCACTAGGCGCTAGGTTATCTTCTCTCTCTCTGGCTTATTTACAAAGTCTTTAGGTATCTACGATTATTCTGGTTCCGGCGGCTCTAATAGCATATTCCAATAATTCTAAACGAAGAATTGTTTCCTCGTGCGCTGGTACTGGGTGGCCCAAAGTTGGAAATTCTAATCTGTTCAGCACCAGGTCTTTGATCCGGCTTAAATACAGAGGGACGGGGAGAGTGAACGTTAGCAACCCTTCAGTCTCAATTCCAGGTGTCAACAGCCGTACTTCCACCGTTACAATTGGGTCGAGATTGGTCACCTGCACTTCCCTCACCCTACCGGATCTCTGTCCCCAAGACATCTGCCGCCAAGTAGGTCCACTCAGGAGTGCCGTATCTTCTGCAGGGCACACGTACCCTCCTTGATCTTCTTGGACCCTCAGAGTCTGAGTCCGCTGCACCTTCGTCTAGGTCAGGGTCTTCAGAAATTGGAACAAGAGTTCTCTCTGGATTTGCTCTCAGGCTTGGCCTTCTCCTTCTTTCCGGCCAGCTAGCTTCTCCACTCCTTGTCCTCCTGCTCCTTGTTCTTGCACTCGACTCTTGACCACTTGCAGCTTGATCAGTGTCTGATTCGTACTCCCAGCTACTTTCACCTTCTGTGGCAACTTCAGTTTCGCTGGTGTATTGACCATCCTCGGCTTGGTCAGACACGCTTTCAGCCTCCTCTGGCACCTTTACAGCTTGACTGGTCCTCTCTGTGGATTCTCCATTCTCAGCTGGATCTTCATCCGAGGGAGGAGCTGTTTCTTCCAGAGGTGCTGGAACTCTTCGGGTGTGCGAGGCGTGAATCCAGTTGGGCAAGCCTCCACACTTTACTGCAGTGTTCGTTACCAGTATGATCTGGTAGGGCCCACGCCAGCGCACGTCTAAGCAGTTCTTCCTTACGTGTTTCTTCACCACGACCCAGTCCCCAGGGCACAGGTCGTGGCACAAGTCTTGAGATGATGGAACTTCAGCGGCCTGCACCTGAAGGGACACAGAATGAATGGCGTCAGAGAGTCCCTTACAATAGTCCAGGATCAAATCATCTGTGATGTTCAACAGTGCTGTAGTTGGAACTGATGGCAGTCTCATAGCCCTCCCCATTAACACCTCATGTGTAGAGAGACCTGTCCTTCTGTCTGGTGTGCTACGTATGCTCATAAGGACCAGTGGCAGTGCATCAGGCCAGCTCAAGGATGTCGATGAACAAACTTTGGCAATTCGGGACTTAATTGTGCTGTTGATCTGTTCCACAATTCCTGAAGCTTCTGGTCGATAACTACAGTGCAGTTTCTGGTCTATACTCAGGGCTGAGCAAAGCATCTTCACAATTTCGCTGTTGAAATGTGTTCCCCTATCTGATTCCAAAGAGGCCGGCACCCCGAAACGCGGTATCAGTTCTCTAAGCAACAATTTTGCTACTGTGAGTGTGTCACACCTGCGTGTGGGGTAAGCCTCAACCCATCTGGAAAAAATGCAGACAATCACCAAGACGTATCTGAGGCAGTTACACCTTGGCATTTCTATGAAATCTAGTTGCATCCTATTGAATGGCCCCCCGGACCTCCCTATGTGACTCAATGTTACTGGTGTTCTCTTTCCTACATTCAGCTGTTGGCAGATCACACAACGTTGACATACTGCTTCTGCCGCTACTCTAAACTTTGGGTTGTACCAGGTTTGCCTGAATACCCTCACCATAGCATCTCTACCTATGTGTGCTGGTCCATGTATTCTCCTTGCCATTGGACTAACTAGCTCGTTTGGTAACACTGCTCTCCCATCTGCGGAGATCCAAAAATCCATTTCACTCTTTGTACAACCTGCTGTTTCCCATGCCTTTTTCTCGAAATCAGGTGCATTCTCTTGTATACATTTCAACTCATCCCAAGTGTCTACAGTTTCCAACAACATGGTTAACTCAGTCCTTTCCTGAATCCCACTCACTTCTACCTCTGTAAAGGAATATCCTTGTTCTGCACAGTAACGTGCAACTTCATCACCATATCTATTGCCTTGTGACACAAAATCTGTATTCTTTGTATGAGCTGTACATTTAACAACGGCAATTGCTGCCGGACCTTGCAGTGCTTCCAATAGTAGTCGAACAAATTCCCCATTTCGAATAGGTGAACCTGAAGAGGTCATGTAACCTCTTTGAGACCATAATTGCCCATAGTCATGAACTACCCCGAAACCATACTGGCTATCGGTGTAAATGGTGACTCGAATTTTGTTACCTGCTAAACAGGCGCGTGTCAATGCAATGATTTCCGCTACCTGAGCGGAGTGTACTTCTTCCAGGCAAGCGGCTTCCACAACTCCGGTAATAGTGCAAACGGCATAGGCTGCTCTCAGCTGACCAATATCGTCTCTTACGCATGAGCCATCAACAAAGAACACTTCATCGGGGTCGGTCAATGGCTCATCTACGATATCTGGTCTTGGTTTGGTGCATAGTTCAGTCACATCAAGGCAGTCATGATCTGTACATACATCATCATCAATGTCATTTGGAAGTGGCATCAAGGTGGCAGGATTCAAAACAGAGCATATCTTTAGGGTCACGTTCTCGGCAGCCAGAATGACTTGCTCATAGCGCGTGAGCCTGCTATTCGTCAGATGCTGTGTCTTGGTCCTGGTCATTAACAATTCTACAGAATGCGGTACATACACCACTAACTGGTGTCCCATTACTATATTTTCACACCTCTCAATGCTGACACCCGTTGCAGCAACGGATTTGAGACATCCGGGCAACGCTGCAGCTACTGGATCTAAGGTAGCCGAGAAGTATGCAACTGGTCTACGGGCATTTCCGTGTATCTGGGCCAAAACTGACAAAGCACAACCTTCCCTTTCACAACAGTAAAGTAAGAATTGTTTCTCGTAATCTGGCATTCCTAAAGCCGGGGCACGACACAAGTCCTCCCTCAGCTGCAAGAACGCCATCAAACAATCCTTGTCCCATTGTACCGGATCACTCACCCCCTTGTGCGTCAGCTTTTGTAAAGGTTTTGCCTTCAGTGAAAAGTTAGCTATCCACTGCCGGCAATAACCAACCATTCCTAGGAACATCCTGACTTCTCTTTGTGTTGTGGGCGAATTCATTTTCATGATCGCCTCTATTCTGTCTGGTGACACCTTCCGTTTTCCTTTTTCAATTCTGTGACCCAAGTACTGTACTTCTGTCAAACAGTACTGTAATTTGCTCGGAGACACCTTGTGTCCGTTCTCAGCCAAGTGATTCAGTAAGGTGATGGTGTCTATTTTGCAAGCTTCCTCAGTTTCTGACGCAACAAGTAGGTCGTCTATGTACTGGACCAGAACCGAGTTCATTGGCAGTACTAGACTTTCAAGATTTTTCTTCAACAGCTGGTTAAAAATCGACGGGCTCTCTGTATACCCCTGTGGGATACGACACCACGTTAAAACGCGATTTTCCAGCTTAAAAGCGAAAAGATATTGGCTATCCTCATCTAAGGGGATTGAAAAGAAGGCCTGGCAAAGATCTATCACTGTGAACCACTCAGCTTGGAATGGTATCTGAAACAGTATCACTGATGGATTCGGTACCACTGGACAACACGAAACAACTATGTTATTAATCTTTCGAAGATCCTGCACTATTCTGTATTTCCCACTAGGCTTCTGCAAACCCATAATCAGGGAGTTACATGGGCTCCCCACGATTTCCTTTAGTATTCCCTGCTTAATCATGGATTCGATCACAGGCTTTATTCCTGCAATCGTCTCCGGGGTCAACTTGTATTGGGGTGTTCTTGGATACTCAGCATTTGGTTTTACCATGATCTTCACTGGCTCTACCCCTTTGATCAGTCCTATTTCTTCCCCAGTGAAATCCCATACTTCAGACGACACCGCACCTCTCAAGTCCCATGGAAGCTCTTCCACCGTCAAGGTGGGATACAGCTCCACGCACACCCTTGAATTTGCAACTTTGAAATCAGCGTCATCATCGTTAGTCAGTACCTCCACTCCCTGGGGGGTGCAGTATATGGTACAATTCAGTTTGCACAATAAATCCCTTCCAAACAGACACACAGGACTGGAGTCACAGACCACAAACTGATGTTCATCACTGTATTTCCCTATTTTCACTGATACTGGTTCTGTCAAAGGATTTGTCATTCTCCTATTTGCGACTCCTACTACTTGAATTGTTTCTCCTGACATCGGCAGACCTGGGACTACTGCTGATCTCAGAGTGGATCGAGTGGCCCCCGTGTCCACCAAAAAGGTTGTGGGACACCCTGATACTTCGGCCTCCACGTATGGTCCCCTCTGGTCTACCTCTAAAACTGCCCCGAAGGTACAATCTTCCTCTCTATTCACTCGCTGTCCCGTAAGGGGATCAATGTAATAGCATTCCTCTCCTCCCACAAAGAGTGGCATTTGTCTATAGGTCTTTCCCCCTGTCGCCATTCTGGGTGGTTGAGGGAACTGGGCTCAAGGAGCCGGGGTCCCCCCTTTGATAATCTTTCCCTTTTGTATCGTTGTTCCCTTCGCCAGACTGCTCTGGACTTCGTCCTCCTCTGGTTCTAACTCTCCAGTCTCGATATTATAGGGGCACTCGCGCTTCCAATGCCCCACCTCGTTACACTGGTGACACCTAGTCGTCTTTTTCAGTGTCGCAATATCTACCCTAGGTCTCTGTTTTTCCTCTTTGTCTTTACTCTGATTATTTTGCTTCTTTCCTAGTGTTCCTGTTCCCTGTTGCCGCTGTCCGCCCTTTCCAGCCGACTGCATCTGTACCAACATCAGTTTCTCCTTAAGTTTCTTTGCTTTGGAGTCTATCTCATCACTGCAGTACCTTGCATACCTCAAAATTTCATCTAATGGTTTGTTTTGCCAACAAATTAAATGCTGCTGGATCATCAAACTAATATCAGGTCTCAAACCCAGAACAAACTTTGACACAAACTGTCCTATGTCTCTAGGATCCATTACATCCAACCCACTGTACTGTTTGAATGCTTTCAGCAATCTCTCATAATACTCGTGGACAGTCTCCTTAGGTTCTTGGGTGGTTCGATCTATCTTAACCCAGTCTATGTCCTGCAACGGCACCTTATCTTTCAGCCATGCCATTACCCTTTGGTACTTTTCCATGACTTTTTCTGATGGTCCGTTAGTCTGGGCATCCCTATCCGGTTCGGATGTTGGCCATTCAACGCTAACCTTACATGCTGTCCACAAGTCCCCTGGTACTACAATGTCAAACAGGGTGTTCAGGTCAACCCACAGTACTTTGGATATCTTTACAAACCTCTCTACCTGTTTATACCACTCCACGGGGTTCTCCCTCAGCTTTGGAAAAGAATTGGTAAATGCCGCTAGGTCCCCTCTACTCCAGGGCACATGCACATAGCTTCCATTCGTAATTTCTCGCAAAGGGTATGCTTCCATTCTCTGTGGCCCTCCCTCTGGGGACATCCCAATTGCGCTCCTTCTGACGGTCCCTCTCTTGGACCATCTTTCCTCCCATTTATCCAAATCTCTCCATGTTCTTATGCCCAAAATCAGTTCTTTTATGTGTGTTTTCAACCCGATCGTCCTCCCTTCGTCTAAATCCTGATCCGTGCAATGCAGCCTATGGTTACCCTGTAATGCTTTAGTCCTTGATAGGTCTACCATGTATCTGTTTGCCAATTCAGATAGCCTTTCATGTACTGACCTCGCCTTCCGAGTAACATCCTTTGCTATAAACAGTACCTCATCCTGTTCGTACAGGTCGATCCTCTCCATTGGCAATGTGCCGTCTATTATTTCATCTAAGTCCGATTTTAGGCTTGTTACATCGAGTCTCCTTGCCTTCACCTCAGCTCTTAGTATCTCATTCTTAGATGGTCCATTTACATTCCTCCCGTCCCAACTCCGAGTCCTACGCCTAGATTCGGGTGAGTTATGAGGAGTCCTCCCTTGTTCCCATCTTTCTAAATCCCATGCTCTTCCATCTTCCCTTGGTGTATGGTGGAACAATGCTCTATTTCCCACCATCCCATTCTGTCTCCTCTGTTCAGCCTCTCTAGACACGCGATAGGATCCCCCACTATTCTCTAGGCCTTCGCAATTCCCTTGCTGTCTGGTGTCACTCAATACTCGATAAGGTCCCTCACAGCTCTCCATGTTCCCGCGATCCCGTCCGTGATCACTGGATGCATGGTGAGACCCCTCGCGCCTCTCCACACTCCCGCGACTCCAATGTTGTACATTTTCGCCCGGTGTGTGATGAGTGCACCTGTAACTGTCCCTGTACTCCTGTGTTCTTCGATCTCCCTCACTGAGAATGGGGCGAGGCACACCTCCACATCCTGCATTCCTATCCTCATGCTCCTGTCTACTTCCACTCCCGATGTGGCGAGTGTCTCCTTTACCGTCCTGACTCTTCCCGTCCCACTCTGGACTGCTTTCGCCAGCTCGCAGTGAGAGAGGGTTCCGTTCTCTCGGTTTCCCCATTCTGCTCCCGCTCCTAACCTGTTGTTTTGAGTTTCTACGGCCGCATCCCATTCTTTCAAGTACTCCCTTAACTCCCTAAAGGATTTCGGTCGTGGTCCTCTCAGATCCATCAGCCCTCTCTGACCCCCTTGCTCTATTAAGGGATCCGTTACTGAATCCAATGGGGTACTCCGACCCCTTGGTCCTAGCAACTGCCTTTGTGAATTAATCGTATTGTTCCTGCTTTCCATCTCTGCTCTTTCCCTGTCCAATCGTACCTGTTCCTCCTTTTGTGCTCTTTCTGGATCGTAAATCGATACTACAGGACCTATGGTAACGGGTACTTGAAGTGCGTCCGGCAGTTGGTACGACCTTGCACACTCTGTTTCCGGCACCTTTTGTACCACAAACCTTCCGACTACTCTCTGTACTGGACTAGGTTGGGGTATTTCCTCACCTTTGTTGGGTTCCCAATCTGTTATGGGGAGCAGTCTATATTCCCCTTTTCCGGCCCCGTACCCCTGCTGGAGCTCGGGACGTCCGGCCTCTCTATTGTACGGAGGTGGTCTGTCCAATAATAACCTATTTATCAGGCTGTCATCTGTCTCGCTCTCATCATCCTCCACTGGAGGCTTCTTTTCTCCTGTGACTTCTATCACTGGGTACAGTTTATCTGCTTCAATTCTCTGCACTCTCCACTTTTTAGCTTCTTCATCCCATTTGGCATCCTGCACTGCTCTTACCGATCTTTTCACTCTTTCTTGGCGCCTGTTCAAGCTCCGGTCGTACACCGCCCTAAACCATGCATTGAGGGCTTCAAACTGTGTTGGTCTGGGTAGAGGTCTCGTCGCAAGCATTACTGCTTTCAGCTGGTTCAATGCTTCTAACCTAAACGTTCCGTATTTCGGGAACGTCAGTTCCTCGTTTCCCTCTGTTATCTTGCTCCACTCGGAGATCCATAGTATAGTATGTAACCCGACATTCACAGCCATATAATGAGCTGGTGTACCCTCCGGCGGGGCCTCTTCCCCCTCATATGAATTCCCTCTGTCTCTCTTAAAGATCGCCCTTAGACATTTAAAACACTTCATGTTCAAGAATCTACGATTTTCCTTAATTCACTTCCTTATTTTCTTCCCGATGGCGAACCACCAATCCCTGCGCGGCTCTCGCTGACCAGCCTATCCCAGCGCGGCTCTACACCAACCAGCCCATCACAGCGCGGCTTGCGTCAACCAGCCTATCCCAGCGCGGCTCGCTCTGACGTCACTCGTCCCCTTTGCAGCAGTTCCCCTCCTTTCTCAGCTCGTCTCCCGGTCATGCATGCGTCCCATTCATACACCGAAAAATGACTACTTCCGACCAAGCGATCACTTCTCCTGACTGTACGTCCACAGTCTAACTGTAATTGCCACCTCAACTGACGAAACGTCTTTCGTAAACGTTCAGACGATCGCCTTAACTGATAGGTTACTTACACACAGTAAACGTCCGACCAGCGTCCGCTACTCATACACTCACTCTTACGTTCCCCCTATCTCGGTCCTACGGGCGATCAATGGTACCTCATGACCCCCTTCACAATGGTAGACAATTACTCTGGATGTCCGATACACCCGAACCACTTAAGCTCTTCCCTGAACTTAAGATTTTCACCGGTTGCGCGCGCTCACAACCGTCTCACAATCACACTACAGGCATTCAACTCCGCTTGACATTACAAAACAGGTACAACACAAAACACCGCAATCTGACAACGCATGACCCTTATACTCACTCTCGACCGACTCTGCTGCTTTTCTCTCTCGCACCGTCAGCACCTTCTTCGGCAGGTAGCTCTTCTTCTGGTCGTCGATCACTAGGGGCCTTGGGGTAATCTTAACCTAATCTCGGTCGCCTTCCTCAAGAAGCCAACCATCTTTCTCTGCTACCAACTGCGGACGTGAGATTTTTGATCAAATATCAAAGCACCCTAACTCCTATCTCACTTAAGTCTTTTGGATCGATTGTTGACTGTCATTGAGTAAAAGGCAAACCCCACATAGGTCAAACCAGCCCAAAACGGACACAACTCTAAAGAACCACTTACTACGGATAAGTTTAAAGATTTATTATAAAGCCAAAATCAGTTGCATGTATAAACATCTCAATATAAGGTTCAAAAGATACACAGGTAATAGGATGAACATGAACTCTCTGAGCGATCTTAATCGACAGAAGAAAACTACCAAAACCAATTCAAAAATCAGTAAGTTGAATATCATCGACACAAGATGAATCTTGAGCGTCATTTACAGAAGTGAAATAAATCAGGTTAAACTGACCCTACACTAGACTAGATGACATCCCTACTTAGCAAGTTCTTTACCTAAAAAGGTGTCAGCCGTTGGACTTCCAAAGAAGTTCAATCTCTCTCTTAGTCTCAGATGGAAAACCTATGCATTGTAGCAGTACCCTTTCTGCCTACCCATCCGCTCTCTAAGTGTCCTCAGGCCATCTGCTCCGCCTTCTCCCCAGGGCGCTGTCCCTAATACAAAATCACAGTATGGGTGGAACGCCCCTCTGAGACGCCCACAACGTACACACTTCACGTGGTCTCGTTTCTGTTTTTTTCCATAGTTTCGTTTCTTTGGACCATCTGTTAAGTTGACCTTGCTTCCCAGGCTCCGTCTCCAGCGTGCCGGTACCCACATGACATTCCAGTAGACTCCTCCGGACCCGAGCCTATCTTCTCGAACAGTGCTCTATTCATCAAGCTCTTGATTGGTACCCCCCTCGCACCTGCAAACAGACACTTCGAAGCAGGGCCCCAAATTCTAGGCTCCCCTTATCAGGCTAGACCATAAAACTTCAACCAGCATTGGCAATTTATTTTAACGAGGCTTGACTTTTAACCAACACGTGCAGATCAAAGAAGACCCTTTATCTCTCCGGGCCTACTAAATTACATGCAGTAGCCTGCACCCTGTGAACCATTATTTCTAAGCTTAAAATAATATGCTAACACACCACACTCAAGTTATACAAAACACTTCTATAAAATATAGCCTTTAACATATAAGCAAAATCATTGAATAATATTGAATCCATGCTACGTGAAAGATGTAATGGTACATTTCGTTCTCACACAGTGCCATGTGGTCTGCACGTTTCTTCATTTCGCATTTTACATCCTTCTTCATTTAGCAGCTACATAACATGGAACCTGATTAACACATTTAACATTTCTAAGCATTTCCACCCATTTCTATATTAGCCCACACTCTATAGGTGCTCTCTATCTCTAATAAAACACTCGTGAGTAAATACGGATACATTTTCTCATCTCTCTAGTTACTTTAGCTAACTTTACGCAACCGCCTTGTAAATATGGCGTATTCATATATTTCATTCAAATTGCGCTCTCTCATCTGCTTCGTCTGCCTCGAGAGCTAACCTAGGAGAAGAGGGGGCTAGCGATACACAAGTGGAGGCGCTACTCACATATGCATACAGATACTCCTGCAGATGAGTGTCCGGCTTCAGGACGGTAAACATTGTGTACAGTCTGTGTCTTCCAAAACCCTGCTTTATTTGCTCCTTAACGCATCCGAGAAGAAGGATTTGTTACATTTGAGAAATGAAGGTCTATGCAAAACACACTTCTTCTTAAAAGAGACCTTTCCTGTTCATCCCTGTGTCATGCCTCTTGGCATCACTGACTTTTGTGAGATGTACAATTTTGGGCATTAGTAAAATCCTCTTGTTAAAGTTGTAGTGCATCGAAAGGTAAACACGTCGATCGCCTCTCCTGCTAAGCTTCCAAATATAATTTACCTGAATTGTTACAATTTAGAGTGACCCAAAGGTGGCGTTTCTGCCAGTTAAAATATGCACCAGTAGTCGCCTGATTGGATAGTGTGATTGGGGACATCCAATTGAATTGTCATTCCAGCTGAGCCCCTATCTGTGCATGGGAAGAAGAAAAGATCCATGTTAAACAAGCGTTTGCAATGCAATAGGTCTCGCATTTGCGAGGGTTTCAGCTATGGGCATTGTAAATGACAATGCCTTTTATTTTTGTGTTGGTTTTTAAAACAGATAAATTAAAGGCATAGTCATTAACAATGCCAATAGCTTAAACTCTCGTAAATGCGAGACCTATTGCATTGCAAATGCTTGTTTATGAATGATTTTACTCCGACGAACCCTCTAGTTCTGTAACATGAAAACTAATGACGCTGCCGGGCCTTAATTAAATTCACTTTAAAACTGGCAAAAATGTATATATTTTATATGCAACGGATCTCCTATGGACACAACACCCCTGGAGGCACATTAACCCTAAAACTGCAAAGACTGCACCTAAGGATGTCTGATGGGTGGAAACTGTAGGCACTGACTTGCTGTTGATGCATGGAGATCTCAGAAATACAGGGGGACTGAAACATTGTATGAGCAAAGGAGGCACCCTGGAAGATAAAAAGTGGACCAAATGGTATCACATATAAGACATACACTGAAGCACCATGCAGGTTGCAGATGGGTGTGTGATTCCTGCTCCTAAAGGGGATAGCAGAATATGGCAATTCATGAAATTAATCTTAGGTAGAGGCCAATCATCTCAGCAGTGATGAGTAAGCAAAATTAAATTTTATTTAGACGTATTCCTCTGAAAGACCCAGGCAGAGGCCTACCATGCAGAGTTTAAGACTCCCTTGAGGCTGCGTGGGTTGGGTGGATGCGTTATGGTTGATCACTTTGGAAGCAATTCTGGGACCTGAAATTTCAGCAGTAATCCCCATGCAGGATGTACATATAATGCTGGAATTACATCTGATTTGCCTAAGATGGAAGAGAAAGCTTTATCCCCTGCTCAAGAACTGTGTCACAGGTGTATAGGAGACCCTGATGGTCATAATGGTGAAACCTACGATTTAGAGGCCTGTTGTGTTCAAGGAAGCACCAGAACTAATGATACAATCCGCTGACCTGATGGACTCACTGTGCAAGTGGGCTCAACCATGGAGGAAAATACATGCAAAGTTGAACAAGACCTGAAGGGAATTTTAGACTTAAGGACTGCTCTTGAAACAAAGATAGATGCCACAGCCATTAAAACTGACCTTTTGAGGGCAGACCATAGGAGGTAACTGGACTGGGTAGAATGGAATGAATCAGCCTTCACGTCTTTGCATTCCTCAGTGAAGAAGCAGCAAGTTGAAGTGACAATGTTCAGCAATGAGGCACAGATCTTATAAGTCAGAACTGAGATCGCTGAAGAGTATTCCTGGTGGAACAACCTTAGAATTATCAGAAGGCCAGAAACCTCAGAAGGCCCGAACATGGAGCTGTTCTCGGAAAAATGGTTCCTGGATATGGTGTTGGCGGTCAAGACACTGAGAAACATATTTAAAAAGAGCTAGCGTGGCAGCAGTGTTAATTTTTTGATGCTTCAGCTGCTTATTTTTTTGAGCGTTATATGTACAAAATGGCAGTAGAGGCCTTTTTCAACTCCAGCGCCTATTTTCTTTAGTGCTAGATCTTGTTCAGCAATACCACTAATGATATACTAGGTAGGCATTCCCCTGAAAAAGTCTCACAAAACTGGTGCAGCCATATTTACAATGATTTTGGAAAATGGCGTTACTTTGGTAAAAGAGGTGCAGAGAAAGCAGGTGTAAAATTGGAGCATGTCCACTAATATAAAAGCAGAACATACCCAAATCTCTCTGGCAAGCTCAATGGCACAATGGGCCCACTCGTTCTGCATCTTAGAGCACCAAGAAGACCACCACCATCATCACTACCAACTCCCTCACCACCACTATCATCACGGAGGAAGCACAGGAGATTGGGGCGGACATATCTCGAGAGGATTACCCTCATTGACCTCAGGTAGGAGGTCACTGCCCATTACAGGCTCAGGAGGGAGTCCTTTGTCTGGCTCCTGCACCACATTGCACCCAGGCTTTAGACAAGATTGCAGCCGTGCACCAACATTCATCCACAGGCCAAGCTACTGGCTATTCTACACATGCTGGCGTCTGGAACTTTCCAATGAACCTCAGCCAGAGTGGTAAGAGTATCCAAGGCATCCTTCTCAAAATTCCTCCCTTCCGTCCTGAATGACATCATAAGCCTCACATCCCAGTACCTCTTCTTCCCAACACAACAAAGAACCAATAAGAAAACAAGCAAGGCTTTTATGCCATTGTTGAATTTTCACATGTGTTGGGGGCAATGGACTGCACCCATGTCCAAGTTGTGCCTCCAGTGCCTATATCACACCTGTACCATATAGGAAGGACACGCATTCCATGAACTTGCAGGCAACCATGGACCATCTGGTCCTCTTCATGAATGTCCTCGTAAAGTACCCAGTGCTCCTTAATCCTTCATTTTCCAGCATTCCTTCATCTATGAGCGCTTCCAGAATGGGACATATGGAATGGCCTACTGGTTGGTATGTACTGCTCAAGCACATGACAGTGAAATATGTTTGAATACATTTCCATATTAGTCTTGGACTGTATGAGACAGTGCATACGTAGTATGTGTGGACCTACGTACTTGTACCATACTGCACAGCATATGTCCAACACAATCCTACAAGTCACACATATAGAGACCGCCTGCACCGCAGTTGGCCACACGTACAAGTGAACTGAGCTACTGGAGGATCACTCTTCATGATGAACTGGTAGGGCAGCTCTACAACTCACATAATTGAGGGAATGCAAAGTCTGTTTGCAAGACATTGCTTAGCCTCATAGGTATGCAGTAAAGCAAGCCACAGGAAAGTGCAGCATTCTTTCACCTTATGTTAAGATGTGTACCATTGGCCTGTGGTGGCTTTTCCCATGCAACACCGAAAAAGATCTGACACATTTCCAAACATCCAATGTTCAGGGACCCTGGGACTGTGTGCAAGTTATGTGCCACCCAAGGGGAGGTGAAATGAGGATACATAATAACATATCCAATTACAATGTGTCCAGCATTCCGAAAGACACTTAGAAAGAGGAAATAGCATTGATTGTTTGCGTTTAGTTCATAAATGTGTCCCTTAAAACAGTATGTTATTTGAGGATATTAAACTGACACTCATTCACCATGGTGCAAGGGAGTATGTTGCCACTAGTCACTACCATGTGATGGTGCGTATGCAGACAAACCATTGATGTGCTGTATGCTAGGAATATATTGAACAGCAAGGGGTTGGCCTATACCTACGTCCAAACTAGACCACAGTGATAATAGGAACAAGAAAAGTGGTTGGACGTGTAATACATTCTTAAATAACCACCTTGGAATCTAAAGTAGTTATGTTGTTTTCATTACACCTTTTCTTTGTTTATTTATTTTTAGAACAAACACGATAGACATTTAATTCATGTCTTAAAGAAGAACAATACGTGCTGCAATCTATCCCAGACCTTTGAAACTGAAAAATATAGTTGTATGTTAACCTTGCAAGATCATATCACCGTGCTAAATTATATACACACATCACATCCTATGAGCACATGGTTTTGTAGTGCACAAGCAACTCAAGCACAAACTACATCTCCCATGACAGGAAACAACACAGCCATCTTGGGAATAATGTTCCCGTCTGGGAGCAATTCTGCACATTTTCTGCAAGTGCAGGCACCAAACCCTGGACACAGAATCATGCGGAAAATATGTCTTACACTGTTAGAGCAGTGTAGCACTGTAGTGTGGTTAGTCCACCAGTTGCACTGTACAGCACAAGATTCACACACATCTCAAACCCCTTGCGTGATGTCAGCATTTATTTATTTATTTATGTATAAGGTTTTATGTAGAGCAAAAGTGACCCACGAGGGTATCAGAGAGCTTTACAGGATACAGTTATTAAACAAAAGAGATGAGGTAGTATGCAAGCATACAATAGTCATCATTTCATACAAAAGAGGTATAAAGTGTATAGATAACATATGTGACCAGTAGTCAAAACATAAAACATTGTTATTAAACATTAGGTAGGCAGTGAAATACAGATCATGTAGGAGACACATGGTCAACCTAGAATTCAGTCTTAGGGCGTGAATTTGTTCATTATGAGTATTTTTACTTCTTTTTTGAAGGCAGTAAACGAGGAGATTCCACGTATCCCAGGAGGCAAGGAGTTTCAGATCTTTTGGAGCAATCACTGAGAAAGCTCTGCAACCAGTTCTCTTTTTATGGAAGGATTGTGGTTTCAGACGTAAAGAACTCACACTACATAGTTGCCTGCATTGTGGACACTGTGGTTTCCATGCCGTTAGGAGGCAGGTAGGTCGCACAGCAGTGTCCTGAGCACCTCACAAGTATCGCACAGTCTGTCTGGGACCCTCCAACTTACCTAATGAGCATTACGTTGCTCACCTTGGGGTAGAGTTGTTGTTCTGAAACCATTAAGGTGCAGTACCCTGATCGAGCGATAAGTCGCTATATTTCTGGTCCTGATGAAGTGCCGCCTGACTCTTGGGCTCTCCAGACACAAAACATGTTGACCTCACTTTGTAAATAGCTATCTTGATATATTGAGACCACACACTAGCACCATTGTTTTTACTTATTCCTGGTACCCTTTCCTTATAAAAAATTGTTATTATTATACCAGAGCCTATTTTAGACACCCGTCAAGTTTCCACTTGTTACACTCTTGTAAATCCCTCTTACATACATTCACCTAAATGGTGTCTTTGGATCAAACAATCTCCAACAAAGATATCCCAGGCCCATCAGGCATTGTAGCACCGGCCAGACGAGGGGCACCCAATGATGAAACATGACACCCTGACAGGCGTGTGAGGGCATAAAGATCTGACCTTCAGATCTCCCCACTACAGCAGCAACAGCCACGTGGTTTCACCCTTTGTGACCACCTGGCCAATGAGGATCTACCCAACCTAGATCATTATTGAGTTTATCTTTGGGAGGAGCATCGGTGTAAGACCTCTGTAAAACATTGAGCTCTTCCTTCCCTTCTTTGATTTATAGGACACTGTGCACTGCCAAGTGTACACTATAATGTCCCACATTGACATCCACACACTATCCTTCCCCTGGCAGTACACATTGAATAATATTGTCTCCAACTCTTACTATCAAATATGAACAACTGAAGTATGCCACATCACCCGCTCCAGCTACAGGTTGTAAGTTCAGACATGTATCATTTCAGGAATGCAATAGTAGTCAATAACAGACACAATAGATGATTGCAAGAAATGTTTCCACTCAATGGCTAATTGGCTCTCCTTACTGGTGACAAATCATCACCGGCATTGCCTTGGCACTTACAAGTATGGCAAATAGTAAGTGAATCACAGAGGACAACACACCTGTTTGTGTACAGTGTAGTTATTTCTAATTCCTACTTGTGCGTATGCAACACAATGTCATAGCTCATATCTTTCAGTAGTCAAGGTTATGAGTCATTCAGGACACATAACTGAATGTACATGAATGTGGGGCCATCTCCTGTCATGACTTATAACTAATGTACCCCTCCTGCCTTTGCAGCTGACCAAGGATATGCTGTGCAGCCATGGTTAATGACTCCTCTAAAAAAAAGAAAAATACCCAGAGAGATCGCCAGTGGAGGTACACTCATGCCCTAAGCAGGACTCGGTAGGTAATCGAGCGGACATTTGGTGTACTAAATTCCCGCCTCATGAGCCTGGATATCTGTGCGGGAAGATTGCTGTACTCACCACCAGTGGTGTGCAAACTTATTCTTGTTTGATGCATATTGCAAAGTATTTGTGTAAGAAAAATTGAACGGTGAAGATGATGAGGAAGATGAGGAGCAACATAGAACAGTTCCATCAGTAGCTGCAATACATCGGAGGGACCATATTATTAACAATTTCTTCATTGATCTATAAGTGCTTACATGATGTCACAAAATGATGACGACACATGTTACTGTGTACAGATATATGTACATAAATGTATGAGCATTACCAGTGTGCATGCATTTTCATTCCATAGTCACAGTAAACATCCAAACATTCACATCACACCTGCTACTAATTGCCACACAGAAAATGTATGTGGTTATGTGTAGTAAACAGCATTGAACAACTTCTAGTACAAACATAATAGTGTGCATGCCAACTACCTGACCAACTACTAGGACTCTATTGCCAGCCACAATTACCATGTTGGCATAATGTAGATAGTGTGCTATGAATGTGTGTGTGTCTCTCCTACAGCTATCTATTTGTACTGCCTCATACATGTATACGATAGTAGAGTCCATGATGACAGTGAAGTGATTCACTTAGTATGTGTATGGGACCGCAGTTCCAAACCTAGTGTACAAATGCCACATCAATAACTGTATCCACATATAAAAATCCTTGGGAAATATGATATTGCACATACAAATGCTGAATACTATACTTTGCCAGTGCAGCAGTGTCTACCCAGTGAGAATGTACACTTACCTGCACCACTAGGATAAGATGCCAATGGGACAAGCATTGATGTAGTCTACCATGTTGGTGTAGTGTACTCTAATACAAACAATGGCTAAACTACTCTCAGTAGAGTCTTAGTGAAAATGTGAAGACACAACACCCAGATGCAGAATATGTAACAAATGAGCACCAGAACTCACATAAAGCAAAGTCATTACATCCAAATTGCCTTGCACCAATGCACCCAAGCTATGGTGTTCGAATGAAAATCACAGTGGAACCTCATGTCTGAATGCATAGCCATCAACAAACCTCTAGTTGCCACACAACCTAGAAGCATATTGTGATGCATCCCATTGGCAAACATATATATGATGGCACTACACCTGACTAGTTGTGGCTGGACAAGCTGCCCTTTCGATCCACAAGTCATAGGCAACTTGTAGCGGTAAATAGTATGTGAACTTATAGTATGCATGGCCCACACATATCCTTCTAGACACCAGACCATACAACTGATGTATGTGAACCAAAACATGATATGGTGGCTTCTCTCAACACTTCCCTGTACCCTATACATAAACCTTTCATGAAATTGTTCTATATGGCCAATGTAAGCAAGAGCATGCAGGACCCATGGAAATATAAGCACCAAGGTAACATCAATTAATACACCAGTGTTTTACCTCTACTGGGAATGTTTGTCAAGTTTGGACTGTGCCTGCTCCATGTGAGTCTCATCACATGTCTCAGTGTCAAACTAAATGAGTGTTGCATGTGAAAACTCACTCATATGCACAAGCAGCACTACCTTGATGCAGTGCATAGATATGCATGATTTATGCATCCTTACTTACTCCGTGGCCATCCAGGCGCTGGCCCTTCCCGCAGGCTATACGTTGTGCTTTCAGAACAGAGCAGTGAGGGGGGCTTGGCAATTATTTTTGAATATGTTTACTCATGCAGCCTCACCCCACAGAATATCCCCAACTGCGAAGTGCTTTTATTTAAATTGCACTGACTCCCAATTTCGCACTATCCGAGCTACTTATTTATCACCCTACAGGCCCATCTAAAGCCTTCCAGGAAGCCCTAGCAAACACTGTCTCCACTCTATTCCTAGACACAGCCAACGTTAGCATTATAGGGAACCTTAATCTACATCTGGAGCTCCAAGAGTCTTAGAAGAATACAAGTTTCCTGGGCGACATTGCAGCATGCCAACTAAGGCAGCTGGTCATGGGACTGACACATGTAGCAGGTCGTCTTCTCAACCCTGTTTTTCCAATCTCCAGATTTTGGAGGCCACCCTCCCCCTTCCTATGCTTTGGATGGACCATTTCCTTATCAACTTACGTCTTCGCTGGGAAAGCCCTCCATGGCAATCTTCTCGCCCGCCGTCAATAAAACGCCCATGGCACAAACTAGACTTGGCCATCTTCACTGCCGCTCTAAACTTTCATCGCCCAGACGCTGAAGCTGCTTTCCGGGGGTTGGTCAATATAGTATTAGACAGTTGCATTCCGGCAAAAGTGACCCACTCCAAGCGCATGCAATCAAATGCATGGTACGATGAGTCTTTGAGTGTGGAAACGAAAAAATGTAAAATCTTAGAACTGGCCTGGAGAAGTTCCTATCATCCTAGAGCAAAGTTGATCTACAGGAATGCTCTTAGAGCATACCATAATTTGGTCCGGAAGACCAAAGCAAGATTCTATGCCAACTTGATGACAACAAGCAGCAATCCAACCAAAACTACCTTTGCACTTACAAAAGTATTACAAAAACCACTGTCCGCTGGCAATAGCATAATTTCTTCAAACTCACAATGTGAGACATTGGTTAAATTCTTTATCAGTAAGGTGGAACACATTTATAGTACATTCTGCATGGGGAATGCTCCCCCCAGTTCTCAGGAGAATCCACCAGGGGACACTGCATCTCACTCCCTCCAGGTTTTCCTGCCCATGTCTCTTAAAGACATGGAGTTCCTGTCGGCCAAGGTAAAATCAGGCTCTCCTGGCGACCCCTTGAAACCAGACCTCTTTAGAAAATTCATAACTACCTCCTTTCGGAGGACCGGGAGCTAATAAATAGGTCCCTGGAAGTGGCAGCGATTCTTAAGTCCTGGAAACATGCCAAAGTTATCCCCCTACAAAAAAACTGAAACTAGATGCTTCTCAGCCAGGTAACTTTCACCCTATATCGCTGCTCCCATATCTTGCTAAAATCATGGAGTCCTACATTAACACCATCCTGACCCAGTATCTGGAAGCAAATTCAATTCTAGATATGTCACAAAGTGGGCCACAGACATATTACTGAATCTTCATTGCTTACAATCATGGAGCAGCTACGATCCGCCCTAGATGAAGGCAGAACCTCGGCTTTGATCCTGTTGGACCTGTGCGCGGCCTTGGACACAGTCTCCCATAAGATTCTGCTCCACTGGCTTGAGGAGATCGGGGTCGGTCGCAAAGCCCTTTCTTGGTTCACATCCTTCTTGACTGATCAGTTTTTGAGGTCTCGGTCCCTACTTTCTCCTCCTGTGTCCACCCTCTAAGCTGTGGTGTTCCCCAGGGATCTGCCCTGAGCCCCATTTACATTCGCACACTGGTCATCTTGGCCAAAGCTCGGAACATCGCCCTGGTATCATAGGCAGATGACACCCAACTGGTGCTCACCTTTTCAAGTAATTCTAACTAGGATAAGGTAAAATTCCAAGATGACCTCATGACCATCACTGAATGGATGGTGGATAATTGCCTTAAACTAAATTCATCCAAGTCAGAGGTGCTCCTGGTGGGCCGAGATACGTATCTATGGGGCATAATAGTGACGAGGTTAAAGAACTGGTTCAGCAAATTGGCCAACAGGTGCATGCTTTGGCTCATCATATTTATGTACACTTCAGCCTGTCTTAGCAATGTGTATCATCCAGGCAAGTCGACTGTATCATTTGATTACTTAAGACCTGAAGGGTTACATAGCAATTAGCTATGCATATGTACTGTGCTTCTGTTGCATATAATATATGTGTCCTAAGTTAACTGATGAGTTTCACATGTTCTATCTTATAGGTGGACCACTAGCATATACAGTTGGTGAGGTGGATGGTTTTAAGGACCCCAACTTCACCAGTGAGTGCCTTCATCAATGCTAATTGTGTTGAGCAAGGATTGAGTGTGATATCAGATTCTTTATGAATTTCCAGATTCAAAGTACATCCCTATCACAAATAAACTTTTGTATAACCATTAATATTTAGGAAAAAGTGAGGTTAATTGTTGCATGAGTATCAGTCTCTGACTGATGTCAAAGAAAATACATAGCCAATCTGGGATGGACCGAAGGAAAGAGGCTTGACAGGGGACACATAATCAAACTGGCAGACTATGTGAAAATATATGGTAGTGTATATACATCTGAACATGGCCGTGGATGTGAACAATTGGGAATGCATATCAGTTGCACTTGCTCAGTTATTGGGAGTATGTAATGAGCGGTGGCATGGTCCACCATGGACTTACAACAGTTCAGATAGGAGAGCTTTCATATGCATCTGTGTGATGTGAGGTACTTATCCAGTGTCCAGTGTTACATTTCATACCTGCCAAGTGTTCAATATAGTTAGTAATTTGTCATGATAAGGGTCCTTGCCATATCAGTTACACTACATTGTGAGACAATACATGTACTTTACAGACATTTCACATCTTACTGTGCCGAAAGCATATGGCAGAAAGACCGTTGCAGGATACAGAAGGCACACTAATGTTCAGTGAAGATGACGTGTACCATACCATGGATACAAAACAACATACTATCTACTGACATGGTCATACTTAGATGTGCCAAAGTGTTGCAATTGCATTGTGATAGATAATAGGCATGTGTATGCTCACACTAGGCTGTAGAACTGCTACCTTTGATGTTGTGAAAATAATATTGTTTCATGATGTTTGTACCTGATCCTAGTCACCCTTTGACTGCGTAATCTTAATCCCTAAGTATTTCATCTCTCTCTTAACATTTTTATTTCCCTTTTCCGTGTTCCAGGTCAATATCTCTGTCTTTTCTATGTTAATCTCATATTCCGAGACCTTACCAAAATCTGTTGTCAATACCAAAACTTGACTCATGGTCTTCTGCAAATGGGTCGCATAAATCAAAAGGTCACCAGCGTATAAGGCTAATTTCTTCCCCAGCCATTAAATCTGAATGGAGGAATACCCGGGTCATTTCTGATTTTCCTCGCCAGAGATTCAATGTATAGGTCAAATAATAGGGGCGACAGATTACAACCTTGTCTCGTTCCTCTGGTTATTTTGAGCGGGTCCTTTAGAGAGCCATTTACAAAAACTCTTGCGTATTGAGAGATATATTTTCCAGCTAGTGTCATTTAAAACTTAATTCCCAGATTGATAGATTTCCAATTTCCATGGTTAAACGCTTTTGTAGAGTCTAACGCAATTACTGTGTGCCTAGGTAATGCTATGTACATACTATGTACATGTACATGTATTTATCTTTGCTAGCAGTGTTTGGCAACATGTATGAGTAGGTGTTTTACCTATGGACAGGGATCTGTCAGGTTAGCCATGGCTTTACATTATCTATCTACAGACATTGTTTAGCAGCGCATGTGGCAATCATGATGGAAATGGCTCACAGTACAAAATATGTTTTCACATACAATTTCTCTGTGTTGGTATGTCATGCAATATGCTTTGCAGAGATGTTGTAGTCAAAACATTTGCCCAAATTTTGGGTTTTTGGATTGACACACTGACGCAAGTCCCATACACAATCACACTTCTACCATTTACTTGTCAGCCCAATGTTGGTTGCTTGCTAGTTTCCATGGGTAGACCCAGCACTTGTGGTGTGACTTCATTCACCAATAATATTGACCTGCACATTATGCTTTCAATCCTTAGTAACCACTTGCTAGTCAGTGCACACATAGGGCTCACCATGTATATTACACTCTCACTGCCTAGCATTGTCCCTGACTCCAAACAACACATGTCCCTTTGGCAAGTAGTTGGTGTCTTTCCCTCACAGAATGGCCAATGGTCAACTTGGTCCACACATTTCAACAGAAAGACAACACACAGGCAGCACTAAGTGCATTTATTCACATGTGCAAATGATGATGCTGCTCACAAGTTCAGTTCAGAGGATAGCAACCTGAAAAGATGCTTAGAGCCAGTGGATGTCCAGACAGAGTCCTTGGGTTTACCATGTCATGGGACATGTGGAGGAGATGAGTGCTTCAGTGAGGAGGATGACCACAATGTCATTAGGGAGGATAAGTTACATTGACAGTCCACAAATGGTCATGGTGAACATGGCAAAGTCTATGGGGCACATGCATCTAGCTTTTTACCGGTAGCAAATGCGCCGATTCACAGAATCTTTCCATTTGTGACTGGTACAAAGCCATTTCCCATGCATCAACCCATAAAGCATTCACAAAATATTTGCAATTACCTATTTTGTCAATGCATTTAGGGAATCACAATTTGCTATTCCCTAAATGCAATGCAAGAAGCATTTTCAAAATGTGACTTTGCATTAGGGTATCGCAAATTCACATCAACTTCAAGTTGATGTTAATTTGCAAATCCTTAGAAAAATGCACAAAATTGCATTTCTCTATGTGCCATGTGGCACATACGCACCCCCTTAGGGCATGTGTGTGCACCACGTCTGCACACTTACCTTTTTTTGGGGTGTATCAGGGGGGCCTTAGGCCAACTAGCACCCTTGCAAATGCATTCACAATTTGCAATTACCTATTTGGTAATCGCAAATGCGAATGCTCTCCCATTAATTCCTATTGGTCTATAGGCCCATAGGAATGAATGAGAAAGCATTCCCTAATAGCGAATCACAATTTGTGATTCACTATTAGCGAATGTGTAGGAATCACTAGTACTTTTGCGAAACCTACATGCATAAGGAATTGCGACTTCCAAATAGTGATTCCTTAAAAATCACTATTAAGGAATCGTAATTCCTGATCTTGATGCATGTGCCCCAAAATGAGGACAGTGACAGCAGATGATCGCTTCCATGTTCATAAGCACAGGGCAAACGAGAAACTGTGTATGTGGCACTGATGAATGCTACCAGACAGTTTCTCTTGGCAAAGGGGTACAGTCCACATCATCCTCCTCTGATGAGTGCAGTGTCTCCCGTGAAGGAGTGTTATAGGTGTGGCAGCTGGGAGAAGGACACACACATCATGGGTGGAAGATGAGGATCCCATTCCTGCAGCAGCATTCATCTGTGCCAACACATGAGACAGCACAGCAGCAAGGAGGATCTGTTTTTTTTATTTAACACAGCAGAAACATCACAGTGATAGGCAGCCATGGCAGCAAAGTGAGAGTTCTGCTACTGCTCCATGGACTCCAAGATCGGTCTCATTCCCCCAGTTGTTTGATGACCTCACTGGTGCCACTCGAGCAGAGCATGTTCATGCCTCTGCCTCATGACACCAGCGATGTCAGACAGGGAGTGCTTGAGGCCACGGAGTAGAGAGTAGGTGACTCTGATGGTGGCAGTGTTCTCCCTAATTGAACTGAAGCACCAACAGACTCCCACTAGGTTGGCCACCATGGTTTCCATCCTTGCCCCCACCCGCTCTACCTATTCCTGCTGGACTCCTGCTGCATTACATTGGAAAGTAATCTGTGAGTCCTCAGAGTCCAGACTCATGGGTGAGATGGCAGGTGGTGCCTGTTGGATGGTAGGCGAGGAATGTGAAGAGCCCACAATACTGTTGACCCTCCCTGTGTCAGGAGAGGGTGTCCGGATGGAGTCCAAGAGTTTTTGGAGGGTGTCCTGGTCGATTGTTTGCAGGTTGTCATCCCCATCATCGCTGAAGTCCAGGACAGCGTGCTTGACAGGAGGTGAGGGTTCATCCTCTGCAATTCGAGGAATAGTCGACAACCTTCCCACTGCCTCTACTCCTTCTTTAACGGTACTCACCCACCTGTTAGCGGATCTCTCCCTCAAACACCAACATTTTTTGGTGCTAGGTGATTTCAACCTCCACGTGGACAACTCTCTCTGCTCAAAAGCTAACAACCTGCTAGAAACTTTGCAGAGCCTGAACTTGCGCCAGTTGGTTAAGGGCCCTACACACACTGCTGGGCATACCCTGGATCTCATCTTCGCTAATTTCTCTAACATCACAGTCTTCCCTTCCCTCCCGCTCACCTGGTCTGATCATCATCTTGTCCCTTTCAACCTAGAGCTGAGTTTTAGACCCGCCCCCACCACTCTCAGGAAAGAGCTAGGCAGAAAATGGCACAAAATCACCTGTGCTACCCTAGACCCCTTATTTAACTATCAACTAAACCCTTTATCCAATGACATTGATGGGAATGTCTCTAGACTCAACTCTGCTTTGCTCCTTGCCATCGACTCCATTGCCCCCCTCAAACTCATTTCCTCAGCTAGGACCCGCCCCTCTGCCCCTTGGTTCTCTACAACCCTCCGGGAGGAAAAAAGCCGATACAAACTACTTGAACGCAAGTGGCGGCAGAACTACGACCCTGAATCCAAAGCTACTTACAAATCCGCTCTGAAAAAGTTTCTTAAACTAAAAAAAACCACCATGAGAGACTATTTTTCATCACAAATCTCCAACGCAAAAAACTCCCCTAAAACCCTTCTTAACATTGTCAAAGAATTTGTAAACCCCCCCGCCAGAGCCTCGCATAACCCCTCCAGCCAGGCACTCTGCGATGGACTATCGGACTTCTTCCTCGAAAAAATTGAAAATATCTGTACCTCATTCCCTGAGGTGCCCCCCCCCCCCCGGCTCCCTCATGTGACCGCCCCGGAATCCGCCTCCTTGCAGTCTTTTAACCAATTGTCTCTTGAGTCCGCACTCAGGCTATTCACCCAATGCAGATCTGGTTCCCCTTCCGACCCAATTCCTGCCAAGACCATGGGTGACCTAGCCCCCTCTCTGGCCAGCTCCTTTCTTTCCATCTGGAATGCTTCCCTCCATCATGGCATCTTCCCAACTACGTGGAAGGAAGCTCTGCTAGTCCCCATCCTGAAAAAACCGGACGCCGATCCGACAAAATTTTCCAACTATCGTCCAATCTCCCTCCTTCCCAAACCTGCAAAAATTTTGGAAAAGGCCGTGCAGCTACAACTAACAGAGTATCTGGAAGATAACTCCCTGCTGCACGACTCCCAATCCGGATTAAGAGCAGGTTTCAGTACTGAGACTGCTCTTCTGGAAGTGGCTGAGACTATCTGTGAGTGTGTGGATAGGGGCGAGGAGGCCATGCTGGTCCTCCTCGACCTATCCGCCGCTTTTGATACGGTCTCTCACAAAATCCTACTAAACCGTCTAAAGCAGGTCGGAATCGGTGGTTCCGCACTCGCCTGGATCGAATCTTTCCTCTCTGGTAGAACTCAGAAGGTGATGCTTAGGCCTTTCACTTCGGAGGGTAAACCCCTGCTGTGTGGTGTTCCGCAGGGCTCTGCCCTGAGCCCTCTGTTTTTTAACGTTTATCTCGCTCCTCTGGCATCAGTGGTAGAGTCCTGTGGAGTCAGGGTGGTCTCTTACGCTGATGATACACAGCTGATATTTTCCTTTAGAGACCACTCAGACTCCACCTTTACCAACTTCCGCCAATGTCTGAACAACATCTGTGACTGGATGACCAACAATCACCTTAGACTGAATGCTGACAAGACAGAGGTCCTGTTCTTTAACCAAAAAACACCCATCTCCCCCAGCCTGTGGTGGCCCACAGCACTCGACCCTGCGCCCACCCCTGTTCTATCAGCACGTAACTTGGGCTTTCAGTTCGACAACTCACTCTCTTGCAAAGTACAAGTCAACAAGGTCACCTCTGCCTGCTTCGCGAAGCTGCGCATGATTAAGAAGATCCTTCCTTATCTTCCCTTGGATGCCCGCCGAACAATCACTCAGGCCCTCATCACCTCTCACCTAGATTACGCCAACAGCTTATACGCCGGTTCTCCTCAATATTTGATCGATCGGCTTCAGATCGTTCAGAATGCGGCAGCCAGATTGATAGGAAATATCCCCTACCGTCAATCGGTTGCCGCCTACCGCAAAGAGCTCCACTGGCTTCCTATTGCAAGCCGCATTCAATTTAAGATCTTAACCCTCGCCTACAGAGCCATCAACGGCCTCAGAACTGGCTACCTGAAAAAGCGAGTGATAATTTCTCAATCTATCAGATCACTTAGATCCAACAACCTTCACCTCTTGATCACACCTCGCTTTCGCCGCTCCAGAATGGGCGGTAGAGGGTTCAGCATTATCAGTGCCAAACTATGGAACTGCCTCCCTATCGACCTCAGGTTCAGCCCGTCTGAATCCATCTTCCGTGCCAAATTAAAAACCTGGCTATTCTCCAGACTCTGATTGTCTGTATAAAGCTGGTTCCACCCCTCTCTCCCCTGAGATCCTGTTTCTAGCGCCGGGACACCCCTCCGGGGGTAGCTGTGTGCTGTATAAGCTACTTAAATAAATAAATAAATAAATAAATGCCATTGCCGGGCTCTTAGAAATTGACATGAGTATTCCAGTTGACAATCAAGGGGCAATATATTTCACTTTCAGTTCCTTATTGATGCATACAACCCCTGTTACTCAATGGGTTGCAAATTGCACTGTATTTGCCTGTCAGTTGACTTGATATCAGCATTGTTCTCACTACCACTGTGTGCTTACTCTTAGTGGATGGGCCCTGTCATACTAGTCAGATTATGATCACTGAGGTTCAAACTATTTACAAATGTAACTGTCCCCTTGGGCACTGGTGTTTGGCTGACCAAGAAATTTAGCCCTTTCATAAATTATATAATTTCATTCCGTTGATTCTTAACATTCAATTTTATTTCATTGAATTTATAAGTCTTTACTTGTTCATATCAATATTATTCAAATTTCATCCAAGGGAAATAATATATATCCAATGCATTTTGGTGGGGAACCACCTACATCAGGGATCCATCTACAAATAACAAACATTACATTCTGAGCATACATTTATCAATGCATAATTATCAGTCTTATTTAAACGTTTTCAACACTTCATACTGTAACCCGGCTATGTTCTCAATCAACTCACTATGTCCCATGTTAAGTGGTCAAAACATGACAATGCTAACACATTTCGTTATTGAAAACTATGTTTTCCACGATGAACTGGTCATTACAAAACACGCTTATGTTTTTATACACTATGCTGTAAAAATACCATTATAAAAATGTGCTTCTTACAACTTATGAGCCCCTTACGATCAAGTTATACGTGCCTGACAGGTGTGCAATGTTGTTAACCAAGACCCCCTTTATATTAACCATTCTTGCTTCTGTACAACCCTTAGCGGGTTTTCGTTCTTAAATATCCATACGTTCCTACGGTAGCTCTCTGTTATTTACCTGCATTGGCCTCGCTCGCGTTTCTTAGAAGCTGCTGCGGGTTCGCGCTGCTGGCATTTCCGGGATGTTTTGTAAATAGAGAGAGGAACCCCTTGAAGTGTACAAGGGAATTGGGGTGTTAGGCCTAAAACAAACAAAATGATTCCCTTGGGTCGTGTACAGGAGAAGCTTAGATTTAGCTGTAACCACAATCAAAAATACATATAAGTACACTAACTAAAAACATTAATCAAAAAGTTGAATTACATACCAATTTATTGAAACAATAAAAAGACAATTTAAAATTACACTGGAGAAAAAATGCTAAAAAACAGTTAAAATTCAAACAATACTGTATAATTTTGTGACCAGCACAAAATGGAGGACAGACAAAACTCAATTGTAAAACATAAAGATTAGAATTTACAAAGCGTACATTCACAATTGAAATTTCAATATCCCCTGGTATTATAACCTTACAATCTTATATACACCAAGGGAGAACAGGAGGGTGAATTGTACTAGGACTTGCGTCAACGCGTTTCGGTGGTTTGAGTATTATTGTGTGCCACCTTTATCAAGACAATTATTTTGTTGTCTGTCGTATTGCTGGATCCTTATGGGTGTCCTGTTTTATCAGGTGGGATTCCTTGTTGTTTAGAAAAGATAAAATTCTTACAGGATGCAAGGAGATATTCTTATTAGTGGTAACTGTCTTTAAAATACTAATTATTCTCCTATCCGAAAAGGGTTATATAACTTGGTCAATCTTCAGACACTTCTATCCTACTGTTCATCCGGTTATTCTTGGTTTGTTGCTGGGATGAAGATCAATGGCGGTTAGCTTTGGAATTCCATTTTGAAACGAAGACCCGACACGAACAGACGCTATCGCTAGAGCAGGGGATTTATTCAAACCATTTTAAAGATATTACCCCAGCGCTCTACAAAGTACAGGCAGCTCACCGCGCCTCATTGTTATATCCCACAGCGAGATCATCCTTCACCAATATAGAGAGATCCGCTCTGGTGTCTAAAGCTAACCGCCATTGATCTTCATCCCAGCAACAAACCAAGAATAACCGGATGAACAGTAGGATAGAAGTGTCTGAAGATTGACCAAGTTATATAACCCTTTTCGGATAGGAGAATAATTAGTATTTTAAAGACAGTTACCACTAATAAGAATATCTCCTTGCATCCTGTAAGAATTTTATCTTTTCTAAACAACAAGGAATCCCACCTGATAAAACAGGACACCCATAAGGATCCAGCAATACGACAGACAACAAAATAATTGTCTTGATAAAGGTGGCACACAATAATACTCAAACCACCGAAACGCGTCGACGCAAGTCCTAGTACAATTCACCTTCCTGTTCTCCCTTGGTGTATATAAGATTGTAAGGTTATAATACCAGGGGATATTGAAATTTCAATTGTGAATGTACGCTTTGTAAATTCTAATCTTTATGTTTTACAATTGAGTTTTGTCTGTCCTCCATTTTGTGCTGGTCACAAAATTATACAGTATTGTTTGAATTTTAACTGTTTTTTAGCATTTTTTCTCCAGTGTAATTTTAAATTGTCTTTTTATTGTTTCAATAAATTGGTATGTAATTCAACTTTTTGATTAATGTTTTTAGTTAGTGTACTTATATGTATTTTTGATTGTGGTTACAGCTAAATCTAAGCTTCTCCTGTACACGACCCAAGGGAATCATTTTGTTTATTTCCGGGATGTTAACAGTGAAGGAATTTCATGCGCATGCGTGTGTTTGCGTGTGACGTATGAAAGTTACGCACTGATCATTTTTTTAAGGCTAGACTGGCTGTTAACTTTATAAACTAGCGTGTTGGTAGACAAGGGAATTCAATGCTTTAGTCTTTCGGGTATAGCCTTATCTGAATCTTCACGCTTAAAGAAGTGTATGTAACCACCTGCCGCTACACGGACAAACCATGGATCTATACGCCGGAGAGGCTGTTGTGACTATAGTGTTGTGACTTAAAGCATATATGTATAAAATAAATACTCAATGCTGTTCTGTTACATTTGTCTGATTACAAGTAACACAAAAATTCAGTCCTTTCATTTAGCCCATTAGGTCTCAAACTGTTCAAATAAAAAATCCAATGGTTTTCCCTCGTGAGGAAATTGTTCTTGTTGGTCGGACCTTCTTTCCTGTCGACCTGTTCCAAAATACAGGCCCTCAAATGGCTGATATGGTGCTTTTCTTCCAAAAAATGCATTGCCACTGTGCATTTTTGTGAACCTGTCCGTATATTACTCTTGTGCTCGTTCAACCTTATTTTAAATTTCCTTTCTGTGTGGCCCACATATATCCGCCCGCATGGGCACTTCAGCATGAATATTATGTTGGCTGAATCACATGTTCCGTTGACTTTAAGGTAGATGTTATTTCCTTTCATTGGGTGGGTAATGACAATACCCTTCACCACGTTATTACAATTGTTACAGTTTAAACACAGGACAGTTCCTCTGTAGTTTGTGGCTTCACAGGGTTCAGTTGTTGTTTTCAAAAAGTCTGACACGTTTTTTGCTCTGGTGTATGCGAACATGGGTTCATTGGAAAATATTCCTTTGAAATCCGGCTCAATCATCATCATTGGCCAATGTCTTTTAATGATGGCTTTATATTGTTGGCTTACATTAGAATATTTACTCACACATGTTAGCCGTGGCTGTTCAATTCGTGTGTTGCTTGACAGGAGTTCCTCTCAGGTTATAAAGTTAACAGCCAGTCTCGCCTTAAAAAAATGATCAGTGCGTAACTTTCATACGTCACACGCAAACACACGCATGCGCATGAAATTCCTTCACTATTAACATCCCGGAAATGCCAGCAGCGCGAACCCGCGGCAGCTTCTAAGAAACGCGAGCGAGGCCAATGCAGGTAAAAAACAGAGAGCTACCGTAGGAACGTATGGATATTTAAGAACGAAAACCCGCTAAGGGTTGTACAGAAGCAAGAACGGTTAATATAAAGGGAGTCTTGGTTAACAACATTGCACAACTGTCAGGCGCGTATAACTTGATCGTAAGGGGCTCATAAGTTGTAAGAAGCACATTTTTTATAATGGTATTTTTACAGCATAGTGTATAAAAACATAAGCGTGTTTTGTAATGACCAGTTCATCGTGGTAAACATAGTTTTCAATAACGAAATGTGTTAGCATTGTCATGTTTTGACCACTTAACATGGGACATAGTGAGTTGATTGAGAACATAGCCGGGATACAGTATGAAGTGTTGAAAACTTTTAAATAAGACTGATAATTATTCATTGATAAATGTATGCTCAGAATGTAATGTTTGTTATTTGTAGATGGATCCCTGATGAAGGTGGTTCCCCACCGAAATGCATTGGATATATATTATTTCCCTTGGATGAAATTTGAATAATATTGATATGAACAAGTAAAGATTTATAAATTCAATGAAATAAAATTGAATGTTAACAATCAACGGAATGAAATTATATAATTTATGAAAGGGCTGAATTTCTTGGTCAGCCAAACACCAGTGCCCAAGGGGACAGTTACACTTGTGTGTGTAACTGCTACTCAGCAATCATTGACTACGCTCCAGGCGGGAAGCGATACCTTGGAGCACGGTAAAGACTCAATATTTGGATAAGTTTAAGAGGCAGTGCACAACCATAAACTTTAGTTCAAACTATTTAATCATAACTAGAGTTGGTTATCTGCAGGGTGTCACACTGCGTTTTGATCAGAGCCATACAGTTGCATATGTACATGCCTCCTCTGTCTGGACCCAATTTGGTCCTGACAGCCAACTTGCTGCCACACAGTGATGGGACCATGATCATACATTAAATCTTATGTGCCTACGACACTTGCATTTTTCGTGACTATATCCAATGGACTGACATGGGAGGCTGCTATAGACTGATATGAGCCAGGCAGCACCCCACATGGTAGTAGTGCTGGGAATGGTGATAGGTAGCTACTGATGGGGGTATTCACATAGAAATGGCACAGCACGGAGCTGCAACCAATTTAGCAGCACTGCGTCATTTAAAAAATGCAGGAATGCGCCTTATTCACAAGAATACTGTGTACCCCTGTGTTTTCCTTTGCACTGGCTCTAAAAAAAGCTGCCTTGCTCCAACACAGACATCGCCGGCATCACTGTATCTCAGGCACCCTTGCACCATTTTATTTATTTATTTATTATTACATTTATTAAGCGCACAGCTACCCGGAGGTTTCCCGGCGCTAAAGGATGTTTGTGTTGGTGCCAGGCAGCTTTTTATAGCACCAGCACAAGGAAAAAAAGGGGTGCACTTTATATTTGTAACTACAGTGAATCCCTGCTTTTTTTAAATGATGCAGCGTTGCACCCCAAAATTGCCTGCAGTGCTGCACCATTTCTTTGTAAATATACCCCAATGGATGTTGAGGTGGTTTGCCCACAACAACATTCATTGCACCTCCTTTTCACACAGATACCTGCGTGAAAGGATACAATATTTACAAAGTGGTGTTAAGCCACGCTGAGTGGCTTAATGCAGCTTTGTAAATATGGAGCAGAGCATTGCACCATCGGAGCATCCTAAAGAGTGCCACTCGCGTGCCGCAATACTCTTGTAAATATGCTTTATACGGCAAAGGGGCATGCAATGTGTGTTGCTGCAGGCTTTCACATGCAACACCCATTGCTGTGTGGCACTGCTCCAGATTTACACGCAATTGTAAATCTGAGGCAGCGCCAAATACTAACGACTTTCAAAAGGAGGCGTTGGAGTGTGCCAATGAGGATAAAAACAGTTTTCTTCTCATTCTTTGCTCTTTCTATGTGGGATGCATTCAGCAGCACACATAGAAGGAGCAAAACATCATTATTGATTGTTTATGTGCGAGAGGGGATGAGCCGTATTTACAGGAATATGTGCCACCCCTGAGTTTATCCCTGCACTGGTGCAAAATGAACAGCCTAGCAAGAACACATGCACCCTTGCAACACAGTGCAAGGGTGCCTACGTTGGCACATGGTTGTTCTTTTTGTAACAGCGCAGGAGTGGACACAGGGGTGGCACGTATTCTTGTGAATACGGCCCATCCCTGCATTTTTGACATGACACAGCTCGGTGTAGCAGAATTTGCATTACTGCTGTGTGCCATTTCACTGTAATTATGCCACATAGTCCTCTGGGGTGCATCACTTGCATTCACCCCCACACCCAGTCATATTTCATAGATGAGAGGAGTTCAGGAAGTCCCTACCATGGCAGCTGAAACCTGTGTGCTATGAACCTGCATGCCAGGACAGCTGCGTGCAATGTAGTTTAATGTAGGCTATTATGCACAGGGCTCTTGAAATGCCCCTATATGTAGATATTTCGCAAGGCCCACATAAACCCCACCCCCCAGCTGTGTTGTTTCTCCTCTGACACACACATTCCATGCTTTGGGTTTGCAGGCTAAGTTAATGTGCATGGGCCCAGGTGAGACAGAGAGGCATATTTCATAAACATATGGTGCATTGCAGCACCAAGCTGAGTCATTAGGAAGGTTCAGGGAAACACATTGGTTACAACAATACAATGGATCCCTGTGCTTTCCTCTGTGCTGGAGAGCAATCGACTGGCGAGCGCCAACACATGTATCATTGAACCATTGTTCAAGGGTGTCTGCTTTGGCAAACGTCGAATGCAGTGTGCTGGCAGAAAGGAAAGGAATGTGCTGTCTCTTATAGATAAGGTGTATTGTTGCACTTTTGTTTTGATGTAGGACAGCACAGCTAGAAGGTTTGAAGCACTGCCCTATGCCAAAATATTGTCAAAATGGCCATGAGCTTCCCTTTGATGTCATACTTAACCATAGATGAGCCAGCATACTACAGTTTGGCCTGCAGACTGCCAAAGAGAGCTGGGACATAGCTGCCTGCACTGCACAACATGACCTAGTTAGCAACATTGCCCCTTGTTGCAACTTAACCTGTTGCTGTTGTAGTTCATCATATCCAGCACTGTCCTGTCCCACAACTCCTACCACCCAACTCATCGAAGATTACAGCAGACACCTACTCCTCCCAGGGAACCAGCTCCTCCTGGTTGCATTGTATCCCACCCTCGTCGCCAGCGTTAAAAAGAAGAAAATACTTCAGGCATGTAAGTAAGAACGTCTTTATTCTGTCATCCACTCTCCGTAACTGTCATGCTCCCCTACATTCTAAAGTGAACTCTCAAGGAACATTCCAAGGGGAAAGGAGGGAGGAGGAGGGAGAAGGATTGTACCAAGAGAAGGAGAAAAGGAGATTACAACACATCTCCCTTCGAGGGGAAGGATACAATGGAACCAGGCAGATGCTAAAAAGGGGTGAACACGTTTCGGCGAAGGAGGATATATTACTATAGGTCACATAAGATTACAACACTAGTGCACTGGACTACCACCTCTGGTCTGCAATGCTGCCTTGAGATTGGCAGCCAGTTTCTCCTTTGTCCAGGGCTTGCAATCATGCCAGCACTTTTTACAGTCACTCACTGTCCTCTTGACTTCCACAGCACTGTTCACATTGTCCGCTATGGTCTGCCATTTGGCCTTTTTCTTCCCCAGTGACATTTTGGAGCTGACGAAGAGCTGGTGTTGGTTTTCTGTCACCACCGTGAGCAGGATCTCATTCTCCTCCTCACTGAAGTTGCACTTCCTCTTCCCCTGGGACTCTGGCTGGCCATTCTGGCTGGTACTTGGGTTGCTGGGGTTGTTGTCCTAGGCTGTGTTCACTCCTGACTGCTCCATTGCTGCTATCAGATACTTTTCTTTTTTTTCACATAGTGGCATTTTTGTAAAATTTTTATTCCCAGTAGGCACCCACAAGTGAGGCTAGGATGGCTAGCATCTGTTTTCTAGACACTAATTGGCTTAGCATCACTTTTGCAGCATTAGCGTAAAATTTCCTAAAGATATGGCTCACACAATAGTGTCAGTTTTTTTGAAGCCGTCTTCTTCCTAAACCCACGGAGTATCACATTGTAAACACAATGCTAACATGGCTTTAGAATCTGTCGTACTCGGGCGGTAGTTTTTTGGGCGCACCGCTGCGGCAAAACAGCAGTGTGCCACTTCTTGTAAATATACCCCTGAATGTTTTCTCCATTGAACCGGCACATCGGGTGCCAACACGCCCACATCCTTCAGATTTGCCACAGAGACCAGTGGTGTTGCATCTATTCATACCAAAAACATCATTCTCCAGCTCGGTAGGCATAAAGGGCCAAGCCAAATTGATGATACTATGATCACAATTCTTTCAGATACACAAACGAGGTCCAATGCCTATGAAGTTCATGTGTGGGAGTTAAAAACAACTGCAACAAATGGGTCTCTGTTATAACGTCTTGTACCCTGCAGAGCTCAGGGCTGTAGTTCACAATGAAACTGTACTCTCCCTGAACTTATAAGATGCCTGGCAATGGCTTCAAGTGAAAGGAGTGGAGATCCTGCAAGAAGAAAAAGAAGCAAAACCATGTTAGTTCACACAACACCTCAGGGATGCAGGAAAAGGAGACCAAGAGGCAAACTCAAGAGAGAACAGACAGCCAAAGAATGAGACCTAGTCATCACATAGGTAAAGACCCAGACTTAATCAATGCCGGACACTGGTACTTCAGATCAGGGATTGGCATCAGGGGATGGGGAATCCGCAGAGTCTTTTACTAGCACTGAGATCTGCAGATGTAATAATATGAAGACTAAGACTTGGAAAAAGGACATAGTGTTCACATCTAAGACATTGAGATGCAAATAACAGATGGCGAGGCATAACCTGCTTGTTCAGTGGAAGGTGAACTGTTATTTGCAAAGAGGAACACTACAAAGAACACAGATTAGCCTTGATAAGAAGGCAGTGGGTATGTTAATTTTTGTTTGTCTGATGCTGATAGTCTTCTCACACATATCTCAGACAATACTCAAGGAAATGGCCGGGTAAATGCTCCTCTTTGGCCTCTGGTCCAATGTGTATCTTCCAATTGAGAAAGGATTATGGGTAGTAGACAAAGAAGCTCATTACCATCTTACCATTTACTGATAAAGACTGTAAGGGGTAATGGTTAAGCCTACTAAGAGACAAAAAATCCATACCCACCTAAAGCATAGGCAGATAAACAGCATGTATATCTAGGGAACACACATGAATGCTGTAGAGCTGCAGTAGTTAACAAGAAATTGATTGGTCAATTAATAGGTACAACATAGTTGGCATACGCTAGAGGGGCGTTGGTATGGATAGCAACAGACACTCCATTTGTGATACATACCAGGTGGGTGAATACTGAGGCCAGATATGTAGTGGTAGAGGTACTGTTAGACGTGCGCCCTTAATCCTGCTGGTGCTATATGACCTGAATAGTAGCAACTCTGCACTCTTGGATTGTCCTAACCCTTCTCTAATTAACAATTTACATGCCCCATGTAGTTGGGTAGGGGACTTGACATTGCGGTAGATAGGCCCACCATACCTCTTCTTGGTACTCAGAGTTTCCATGTTACTCACCACTTGCAGAAATGGGGGTGGGATGTCAGTGATGCTGGAGGATATGTATTTACTACAGAGATAATATACTTACTACTTGGCATTCCAAAGCTTACACACCAGGCTAGATGTTCTTTTAATGTAACCATCAGATAAAGCATAGGGTACTAAATGGAGTGCTTGGGTCGCACACTATTTGATCACAACCTCCTCAAGATGGTAATAGGCCAGGGCAGAGCTTGGGCCCTGATTCCAACCTGTAGATTGAATGTCAGCACACTACTCGGTGCCAATTTTGAGAGATATTGCACAAGGCTATAATAGACAACTTTACAGAACACAAGGGGGTAGCTAGAAATGGGACAATAGAGTGATATGCCTTTAAGGTGGTGATGAGGGGGATTCACATAAAGACTACGGGGCTTATTAACAAACCCCTTGTGCCACTAGTACATCACCTTTTCCCATATTAAAAGTGAAAACCTGCTGCACAAGGTACTCGTAAATATGCCCCTAGATATGATGTTCAGAAGGGCCTGCGTGTGGATATTATGGCCACACAAGGGGTAATTCAAAATGAGGAAGTCTGGCTAACCCAAGGCCTTTGTGACACCCAAAGTATTCAGTATTTGGTAAATAAACACAGATATATAAGAAATAAGTTCACATGAGCACCTGGCCTTATTAATCTCAGACTACATGATTTTAGGGAAAACACTTGAAAATAGGGTACTGGCAATGGTAATCTCTGTAGTGCAACCAAACCACAATTGTTGTTTTTTTCCTATGAGGAACACATTCTTAAATCAATGCTGCCTCTTCAGCCAAATTGATAGTGCGTAGATGGAAGGCTCTCAGCATATGGCAATGTCTCTCGACACTGAGAAGGCCTTCGAAAACCCTTGGGGGGGCACACTTTATTCAAGTCCTAGAGGAATAGAGGATAGGTCCAAACATCTGAAGATGGATTCAACTACCGTCCACACAGCCTGCGGCACATGTACATTCTGATTCTGATTAAATTAAATCAGAGCAGTTGACAACAAGTAAAGGCACCAGGCTGTCACTACTTGTTTTTGTTATTGGCATGGAGCTCCTGCCTTGACTCCTGCAGAGTGGGGGAGCAAACTGGGGTATCAGATAGATGGTAGATTGTTTTGTTTTGCCCTCAATTACCCGAGAAGCAGAACTGAGGTACTGCTAGAGGTAATAGGTATTCATGATGGTTTTTGACTACGGTTTGAAAATAACTGTTCTGCCCGTTCCCATTCCATTAATGGTCAGAAGAAGAAAGGTGGAACTCCTCTAATGAGATTAGACTCAAACTTTGACACCTTTAGGTATTTGAGCATGAGTGTGTACCACAATGGTGAGGACCTAACCGAGGGCAGTTTGGGTAGAGAGGTGGTGGCGGCATGACCATCTGTTAAGTTCTGGATCTAGCTCACATTATCCCCAAAGGGTAGCATAGTGATAGCTAAAATGCTTATTTTTCCCAGGATGTGACACATTTTCTCAGTGCTGCCAGTGAGAATGCCCAAGCAGCTTTTCAAGGAGCTGAATGTGATCTTGTTGGACATGGCTTTGGGTTTGAGTAGGAAATGGGTAGCACTGTACAAGCTACAGAATCCAATAGGAGCAGGCCCATTTCTATGCATCACCCATGTATTTTGACACAAACCCAGATTTACAAGCCTTGTAAACCTGGGTTTGCACCGAAATGGTGCACCTAACCAAAAGAGGTGTAATGAGGAGAAATATCTTTATTTCTACCCATTACTTCCTCTTTCCATGAGTGCTGCATTCAGCAGCATGCTTAGAAAGAGGTACATACAGCTAACGATTATTTTCATACAAGAAAGTATCCCACCCTGCACAAAAACAATTCTGCCCATAACGCAGGCACCCTTGCACCATAGTGCAAAGAAGCCTGGATTGGTGCTAGCAGCATACAGTGTGCCACCACTGGAAAAGAGTAGAAGTGCACCATATTTTAGAAGATCTAGAGCATTTCTGCTCTCTCCCTTTCACGCAATGCAGCAACTTGCCTTCTTAATAAATCTACCCCACAGTATCTAGCGTATTCGCAAGTGTGACTTAAGCCACACTTTCTGGTGATTGAAGAAGCTCACAGATATACTGTAGCTAACAATGTCTGGCAGCTCTGTACTTTAAACTGAGTCATATAAAAACACATTGTAAGGTAAGAGCAGTTCAGAGGCTCATTACTATTTTGATTAGAGATTAACCAGGGTTTGTACAATTAATTTTTTCATCCCTATTATGCTTATGTAGTATTGGTTACTAATAACCCAATACAGACAAAATGAAAGATAAAAGTAGGCCTTTGCTGGTGTTTCAGAGACTCATTACCATTCAATTATTGGCATAGATAAACCCAGTGCGTAGAATTAATTTTCTAGGATGTAATTGCATATTAGACACCAGACACAAACGGGCCCTGGTTGGCAGTTTGGATATCTAGGAGGCATGTTGTGATAATTATCTTTACAGTACATAACCATGCAAGATTTAATACATTTGGTTACACTTCCCTCATCATTTCAGGTGCATCAGTTTACTAAGATGAAATATACACATGAAAGGTTCTACATAATTTACTATTTTGTCCCCAGAATAGATTTACACAAATTGGAATGAGCAGTGACTGGGAACAGGGGATATAAACTCATGGTTGAGAGTGATCAGTGACCTGGTGCTACTAGTTTCGATAGTTTGCCATACTTCAGAAGCAAGTGAGAGGGTTTTTACACAGTGATAGGTGGAGAAAGAGAAGTCCATTATGCCTACTTAAACTGAGCATATATATCTTGCACCCTTAGAACCACAGGAGTATGCATTGAGATGGAAGAGGACAGTTCCCCGTTCAATGGTCCATTGATAACGCTCTTTATGAAAGAATGTTATGGCACATACCCGCGTTACTTCATGTACTGAGATACCTGTACAGATTAGACTATGGGTCCTCTTCTTTTGAATTGTAGGCTATTAGAGAGATGGCTTTGTTTTGATGAAACCCACAGATACAGTCCAAAGGGTAAGAAAATTGGCACGATCATAAGGTTGTTATTGACAAATATTTGGAACAAAGATGCACAATTTGAATTGAATTTTGTTGATTGAGAATTGATTAGAGATACCTGTTACCTTTTGTGTATATATGTATATATTTTGTGCACTGCACCGTCTAATATCTATGGTATAATGATGATATAATAATACACCATCACATTATTCTATGAAGAGTGGCCCACATGCGCATTTAGTGATTATTAAGGGATTTGGTAAATGTACACAGACAGGTTGCTCCTACTGTGCAGTCATCATCGACAGCAACCTCAGAATGGTAGAGGGTCAGAGGTATGCATTCGCCCTAAACAGCACAAGCCTTATCTCCTCCTCATACGTCACCAGTGGAAGTCTCACAAAGAAAACAGTCACAACCACCAACAGCAAGGCTATGTTCACCAAGGAGTTGCTGTACTAATGGACCCCTGAGAATGTCAGTTTATACAATGGAGAACTGGCAAACATGTAAGCACTTGATCATCTCCCGTTTTTTTTTCATGGAAGTAGAAGGGCTTTTAGGATTTGTGGAGATGTTGTGTCCAAAAAGTAATGTTCCTAATCAAATATATTTTTCCACTGTTGCTATGCCAGTTTTGCACCATCAAGTGCTGCAATTGGTTGGCAAAGCAATGGAGAGCTTTGTTCATTCCATCCATCTCATGACAGACGTGTTGACCATTTGACAAGCAAAAGGTTACATGTGCATCACTGCACACTGGATATTCTTCAAGGGAATAAATGCAAGGCTAGCCCCTCTGTTGATGGTGCTGTTTGAGGCATTTAGTGGCATGTAACAGTGGTGATGATCAGCTTGGAGAATTCATATACAGCAGCCAACCTCTTGAAAGAATTTAAAACCAAAGTCTAAGAGTGTGGTAGATCTAGAGGACACATCATTGGCTTCATTGACACTGTCAATCACAGTATATTGCAAACACAAGGAGATGATGGACGGAGCCCGGAAACAGTCCATCCTGAACTGCCAATCCATGCCTTCCTTTGACCGGAAACAAGCATCCTGGGACCGGTTTCGAGCTAACAGCCCTCATCAGCCAGGCTAACTTGAATCCAGTGTTACATATATAGGGGTCCCAGTTGGAACAAATTCTAATACACAGGGAAAACATTTTTGTAAAAAAATCACAGTTTTCAGCACTGTATTTGCAGAGAGATGTTTTTAATTCACATCCTCTAGTGTAGCTTGGTTACATACACATTTCTCAAAGCAGTAAAATTGTACTTGTTGCCCATAGGAGAAGGGGCAGGGGAAAGAAGTACAGGGGGGGGAAGGTAGTGAGGGTAGTGTGGGTATAGGCAAGTTGCAAAAGAAATCATAAGTGGTCATTCATACCTTTTGAAAATGATACCACAAAGGCATATTCGCATTGCCAAACAAGTAATTACTCTAAACATTCATGTTCCTATACCAACATATTGAACACAACCAAAAAATGAGCTGTTGTTAGTGGCTAGGTAACAGTAGTGGTATGTCGACGTTTCGACCCCAATGTTGTAGGCTGATTCTTGCCCTACTGCGGGGTCTTCATCAGGACCAGTGAGGACCGGGTGGTGGGGGATGTGGGCGAGCACCTGTGATTAAAAACGTGATATTTTAGACAGGGGAAGACATTGTGGCTGTTAAAATGTGCTACTCTAGTCACCAAAATAATTACCTAAAGGCCACCTGGACAAGCGTGACCCCGTCTTAGAACATGTGGAGGGCCCGAAGGCTCCAGGAGACAAGGAGAGCATCAACCTACAAAAGTTAGGCTAGTGTCAATTACTTTGGATAAGATTCTAGTCAAGTCGCACACAAATGTGAAGTACATTTCATTATGTGCCAACGTTTGAGAAAGCATCCAAACATTACCCAGCCGGGTTAAAACTAACCAAAATTTGTCACATAACGGAGGGTGTCTCAACCAAGACACACGAAAGAATGTGACCCACAAATTCAAGCCAAAGTGGCTCGGTGGCCATGTCCTACATCCATAAATTAACATGTCATATCAGATCTAAGATCCAGGTATTGTCGAACAAAACGTTCAATCTTTAATACGTATCCCAATCTAATTCTCATCACCAAAATACATACAACGAAATTACCCGAGGGGACGACCCTAGATGGCATCCTTCTTCTCGTTGGTATATTCAACAGTTGTATTGACAGTCTCGCGGCTGTTTTTGACTATTGCCAGTATCCGAGCACAAATCTGTAATAAGTGGAGGACCGGGCATTAAAAGTAAATAATTGGAGGGAAACCTTACATCTATTCAAGAGATGTGGCGAGAGACTTACCACGGATTACTGGGCAGTATTATTCAATGCGCACCTCGTGTGGAAAGGTCTGAACGAAAGACCTCGCGGTTACTTATAGGGACGAAACAGGCGCGTGTCCCTGAATCCAGTGGCAAAGTAAGCAAGGGACCCACGTCTGGGCATACCCTGCCAACTTAGGGCAAATAAAGCAAAAACAAGGAGAAGATGGACGGAGCACTGAAACTTTCAGAGACTCACCCCCAGTCACAGATCTATGTTGAATCCATTATCGTTCTTTAGTTCACTTCACCACCCTAGTTCAGGTACAGCTATATTCAAATCAGTCTTGACCTTGTGCCTCATGGGAACAGTCCAGTCTGAACTTCCAATCCATGTCTTCCCTGGACCGGAAATGAGCATTGTGGGACCAGTTTCGGGCTAACAGCCCTCACCAGCCAGGCTAACTTGAATCCAGTGGCAAAGTGAGCAAGGGACCCACGTCTGGGCATACCCTGCCAACTTAGGGCGAACAAAGCAAAAACAAGGTGATGATGGACGGAGAGCTGGAACTTTTCAGACACTCACCCCAGTCACAGATCTGGGTTGAATCCATCATAGTTCTTTAGCTCACTTCACCACCCCAGTTTAGACGCAGCTATATGCAAATCAGTCTTGACCCTGTGCCTCATGGGAACAGTCCAGCCCGAACTGCCAAGCCATGTCTTCCCTGGACCAGGAACAAGCACAGAATATTATCAAAGCCATGGATGACGGAGGATACTTCAGAGTCCTTTGTTTAGAACATTTCATCAAAGTAATTGTGCCAGACATTCTCAAAAAATAAGTATTAGTCACAAGCATATGCATCTTCTGTCACAGAATTTGCACTATTTTCAGTCATTTGTTCACAGAATTTGCACCTATTTCAGTTATTCATTGAAAGCCAAGAAGAAGTTGAGGATCATTTAGTGTACTAACAGAGACAGTATAAAATCCTTCATACAGGAGGTGCCAACATTCACCAGCTATACATAACCGGCATACGTTTAACTTGCACTGCTTATGACTGCACATATCACATCACTGATGACGTCTGGAATCTATGCAGATATATTCATATCAGTTGCCTATGAGTGGTGAATTTCTGTGTTCTTGATTTTATTTTAAAATGGTTGTTTTATTATTATTAGAACACCTACATATTGTTTCTTTTTCTGAATTGCTATGGATTTCTTAAGGTAAGTTAAAATATTCCTACTTTACTTACATATAAGTCCCCTTTAACCTTTGTTAATTTTCTGTGAATTTCTATGCTTTTTAACATAAAGTAATACCCCCGAGCACAGCCTATACGACAATGCAGTGGACGCACTGTAGTGTAAATATACTTAAATGTCCTGGTGTGCATGGCACCAGTAGTCAATCAAGGATCATGCAACCAAGTGTTTGGGCCTATGCTGAAGCACTGCGCATAGATGACAAAGACTAATTAACCTTCAGTTCAACCATATAATTGTAATGTGCAATGGTATTCAAATCTGCAATGAAAGTTTTTATTTCATAAAAATAGCAAGATGCCTACCATCCCTATCTATGATTTTTATGCTGGGCTGTTAGTAAAGATTCATGGGATTGCACTGCTTATATGCATTGTATATCACTTCCATGGGAAAGCGAGTCACCTAGGTAAAAGAACAACACGCTTGGAGCACTAAACTTGCACCACTAAATGAAAAAATATTATGATTAATGTCATGTGATGGCTGGGAGGTTCTTACAGATAAACTTATTGTGATATTTAATTTTTGGGTCATCATTCTAGATCAATGCTTGGATGTGTTACTGGGATTGTTACTTTGTTTGATAGCCTTTTTGTTAACTTAAGTATATCATCTCTAGGTTCTTCTGAGACCACTCAGTTTACCTAGATTCGAATACAACTTAATTTTTGTTCATTTTCTTGGTCAAAAAGATGATCCATTTTTGGACAAAATAAAATCCGTCAGGACTATTGAGGACATTCAGAAGAATTAAAAATGACTACCTACTACTCTGGAAAACAAGAGTCCTCAAAGAGGCCCGCCAATGTGAACTGGAAAGAGATGTGTTGAATAAGATAATGCAGACAAGTCACTCAAGTGGCAAACTCTAATTATGTGTTACACGATGGACACAGCTACATATTTTGATTGGTAGGTGATCAGCAGGCAACATGTAGCTAGTTGTATGGTTGTCTTGTCTATGGATTATTTGTATGACATTGGCTTTAAGTTAATGGGATGCCACTAAGCAAGCCTATGTTAAACTCTCTGACTATTCTTGCACATTCCTATCTTGACTCACCAATATTGTAATTTTCTTTTTGTATTTGACAGGCCTTCACTTCTGTATAGAACTTTCATGGCTCTCCTGATCAACTTATCAGGCCTGCATCCAGGAATACCGATGCACCATCCATTTAAATACACCATCTTTTTTGTTTATAATGAATATGTATTCTAATGTGTGGGTCTTCTCTATTTTTGGTTTTCCCAGCCCTGGTAACAACTATGTAACTTTGGTGTCTGTGGGCTGATAAAGAAAAAGATTGTTGAATGTTGTAAACTTAACTAGTATTTTCCTTCCACATCACTCTCTCATCAGGTTTTTGTGCTCAGAATCCCTCACAAAATTCTAACTAAAATATAACAAATTGTCCTACATTTCTGTGATGGGAAGTTCTACAATATGTGGGGAGATGCAACCTTCCTTCCACCAAGCTTTCCCCCAAGTATCCTGATAAAACTGGTACTTCAGTTGTGTGGCCCATGTTTAGAAAGAACACCCAAAGGAATCAAATGTCCTTTTGCTTGCCATTGGGATTGTATTTCTTAGTCCGCAGGGGAGCAGAGAGACTGAGGGGCTTATTTATGAGAGCTCCGCGGTCACAGGAACAGTCGGAGATTTGGTCCCTTGCTACAAAGATAGAGCGTTTGAATTAGATTACGCTGTAGCTGTCCTCTTTGAAATGGGGGCAGTGACCCCTTAGAAGCGGGAGGTGGATACTTGGTAGGCCGATGTATATTTTCCCCACATTCGCTTTGAGAGCTATCCAAAGACCACAATGGTTGGATTGTTTTACGAGATATGTTGACCTAAGCATTAATTGGTTGAATTGCCCTAAAGTCCTGAAGAGGCCTGAATTAGGAAAAAGGCTGAAACGCTTCGACTGCACATAATAAGGCATCAACATACGAAAATTTTGATACTACATATGTCATAATATGAATAAGGAGCTTGATATTTTAGAGGGAAAAAGGAATTGACCCTTTGAAGCTCTTATATGCTTTTTGTTGATGACCGAATACAGGGAATGTTGTGACATAATTATAAGTCAACGTCCTTCTATTTGAATAATTGCGGGCTGTTTAGACCAGCAAGTTAGTTACTTTTGAAATGTTGTTTGTTCGTATTGTTTTATTTGTGTATAATTGTGTCTATATATATGTTTTGGTATAAATATGTGTTACTAAAAAAAGAAAAAAATAAGCCTAAAGAAATAATAAACAGCTTTAATATTTCTTCCATGACTGATTATTGTAGTTTTAGCGTATATAGGAAAACAAGTGCCTTTTGATTCAATTGAGATCTATTTCTTTATGACCATGATGCTAGGTTAGGAAAGGACAATTAATGGTGTCTTTTCTATAATTAAGTTATATTTTTCAAAAAATACTTACCATAGGCATCGCCTTTGTTTATGTTGCTTTACTCCCAGATGCCTTTGGGTTATTCGGGTCCCTCTGTCTATAAATAGAGTTTCGTCCAGCAGCAGGAGGTCAGACTTGTGTCTGTGGCTGCAGCATCCGTTTTATGATGCTGGGGCTCTTTTAAACTTTTACCAGTTAGGTAAGTGTGCACATGTCTTCTCCCTCTAGAAGGGTGGAATTCTACCCATGCCACCAGGGCTGGAGGGGGTTAGGATTCCAAAGTGTTTGACACCAAACACAACTTGTTTCCATGCAGCCATTTCAAAGTTAGCATTTACCGCAAGGTTATAATGCACTTAAAAGTTTATGGTCTGGCTGCATCACAGAAAAAGCAACACTCTGCCTTTAAGGATTGATAAGGCCTGCCATAGGAGTGACTTATAGGTTTATATGTGTCAGTGATTAAAGGTAGATATAGGTAGCCTATATCTTAGAAAGGGGCGCATGCACCACCTTACCCAGGCTGCAGTAGCAGACCTATGGTGCCATTTTGGAAAGCTTCCCAGGGTTGTCATAATACATGCTTCAGCCCCTTTTAGGCCTCTGGGATACCAATGCCCTTAGTACCTATGGTACCATATACTGGGGACTCACAAGGGTAACCCAGTAACTAATCTGGAGTGTACCTAATGTACATGCAATTAATTTAAAGAGGAAGCACCTAGGCTGGGGTCCTGGTTAGCAGGGCCCCAGCCAGACTAAAGTCGAGAAACAGTGGAACATCAGCAAAAAGTGGGGGTGACCATAGTAAAGCAGATCCTACTTTCCTACAACATAGACAAGGAAAATGCCTCTTATGATTGAATTTGTGCAGGAAGGTGCCCCTTCCTCCACAAAAAAAATCCTGCGTGCAGCAGAGGCACCCTTGCACCATGGCTCAAAATTGCCTACATTGACGCTAGGCTGAAGAATGACACCAGCTTAAGGAGAAAGGACAGGAATGCACCTTACTGATTAAATACAGTGAATTCCTGCCCTTTCACTGTGGCATATGACAGAGCAGTAAGGTGCAGGTGCCTTGCTACACTGCCATGTGCCAAATTCCCATAAATAAGCCCCTGACAGTTTAGAGGTGAGGGTCGGGTGGATGATAGGATGGGCCACACCCACCACATTACTTAATTAAAACATAAATCTTCCTGCCATGCAGATGGATTTCCGGCCCCCAGGGGTGAATTGGGGCAAATCTCCAGTCTGCCTTGGGGAGGGGGGCAAAAAGACTGGTTTGCCCCTTTTGGGGTGGGGTCAGGTGCACTTTCTACCCAGTGGGGTGCAAAATTGGGACAAGCCACCTATCTGCCCCATAGGACAGAAAGACACTATTGCCCCTTCTGGGACGGGGAGTGGCTCTATGCCAAGGTAGGCTGCACTTTTTTTGTTTTGGCACCATTTCGAATTTTCAGGTGTAGTGGGCTTTCCATCCTTCCAGGAAAGAGGGGCAGATTGGGGATGAATACCCCTATCAATAGGGGTGGTGAACCGTAGCCTTAAGGCTCAGCAGTGCAGGGTACGCCTGAAATCCCCAGAATTCACCTGCCTTGTCAAATACAGAGACACAGACTCTTCATCTGGCGTAGAAGATCGTATTTATTAGCTGCAGCTAGTACAGTGGTCTTAGAAGTCGTTGATATAACGAGGTTCAAAAGAGGCTGCCACTTAACTCTGTGGCGCACAGGCTTATATACGGTACAATACAATGCAAAATACAAACACACAAGAGTACGAGGCATAAGCAAATGTTACAGACAATAATTTAAGTGTAAAGTAACCCAAGTTCCCGTGATTATGTTTGCTACTCGACCCCTTAAGAAAATTGCAAATGAATCCACACAATTTGGTTACAAGTAGAGAAAACACAGTTGTATGCTCTAGAAGGACAGTCATAAAACAGGAGAATGCATGAGATGTGTAGCGAAGGACAGCAGATAAGATAACCTACAGGAAAAAATGGTGCGATCCAACAAACAGTCCGGACGGGGATTAATCAGCTCAGACAGGAATTAGTGTCCTTGGCCAGACCCTGACACTCATCAGTAAACAAGGGTGAAGAAACCACCTGACACGTAAATGCAGAAACTACACAAACATCGCGCTCGCCGTGCTGCCTGAGTGAGCGCAACACAAAATGGCTGCGGCTACAAAGTGGAGGCTGAGCGCGAACGAATTCGCAATTTACAGAACCTCAGACCCTCCTTTTGCCATTACTCAGGCAAAGACAAACCAACTCATGCTAATCTGAGTCGGAATCAACGCCAATGTTCATAAAATCCTCAAACTGTTGCTGCACCATCATCCTAATATTCTCTGTCTTTGGGGTTACGGACTGTGGAACACATAGAGGAGCCAGTAGGCCACAATCTGCAGGACCACATTGAATACACAAACAACAAAAGAATATGATGGCCAAAATTGCTCCAAAGAAAGTTAGGATCTTCCATCCCCAAGTTGACAATATTCCCCAAAACCGTCCTATAAAAGACCAATCTCCTTCGTCCTGATTAATCGACCCGGAGACGTTATGCAATCTGGAAATGGCCTGGTATATTGTCAGAGCATCATCTGGAATATAAATGCAGCAACTAGATCCGATCAATCTACAGACATCTCCTCGGTCTGCTAAGATCACATCTAGCGCAATCCGGTTCTGTAACATCATAAGACGATCAGCCTGAAGCTCTGCCGTAATATTACTTAGCGCACCCGCAGTAACATTAATGGTGGTCTCAACCACCCGAACCAATTGTCTGATGTGTCTGCTGTTGGCCATTGGACCCCAAAAGGGAAGGAATCCTTTAAGAATGTCTCCTCCCTCTTGTTCTGCTGTGTCTTTGGCATCAAATATAGCTCGGCTATATCTAATTCTGTGATGGTCTGACCGAGCCGTATATGTAGGTGGAAGGAGAAAAGCTATATAACAAGTTCCAGAAAAGTTAGAAGAGAGCCACGTATAAGCTCTGTCATTACAGATTAAATATGTTCCTTGAGACGGAACCAACGGAAGGAAGTCAGGAGATGAGAAAATGTAAGTGTACAGACAACTCTGTTTGCTGTCAGTCTTTTTGTCATTAACTTGGAGACAAAAATTACCTTGATGGGGTACGGTCCATACTGGAGAAGACCCACCCTTTCTAGTTTTGTCACCAAGTCTTTAAACATAATGGGTAACATTCCATCCCTCATAAGCTCTCTTCTCGTCTAATGGAATCTTTTTCTTCTATACGATCTTAGCCATCACCACTATACCCTTAATCAAAGAGCTGTGGCTAAAATCCAATCCATTCCCAAACGTTCTAACGGAACTTCTAAGTCTGTTGTGGTATGCGGCCGAAAACATAGCCAGGTAGGCCCAAGCTGAACCCTCATATGAAAAAGGAAGAACCAGATATGGCATTCCCTTATATGTATTGTGTGGCATAAGTCCGCACACCCAACAATCAGTCATATTAATAGCCAACTGATGCAGCTAGACAAACGTATTGTTCATATATTCAGCTCTCCTTATCTGCTCATGCGGAGGTAGAGAATGCATTTTATGTGAAAGAACAGAAAGATGAGTGGGCAAAGAAGTCGTAGAATTAACAACATTTTTCTGCTGCAGAACATGTACGATCCAACCTGTGCAAGCTAATAAAATACGCAAAAGCATAAAAACACACAAAGTTACGCCAAAACGACTGCGTAATACCTACAATTATTGTACCATCCATCTTTATCTAAAAAAAATGTCGCTCACGGCAATCTTCTTCAATCACTCAGCTACTCACTTCTGTATATCCTGAGGCACTAGCCACTTACTAAAAAAACAAAAACCAGGTTACAGTCTGAGTCTCCTACCGTGACCCTGCGATGGAGATGGATGGCACATCTAATACTAAATATCACATAAGAAACAAGGGGGCAAAAAGATCAAAAAGAAATATCTTTGGGTAAAAGGAAAAAGAAAATGTCAAAGTGTTAAATTCTTCTGGCCAACCTTCGACCTCAGATTGTAGCGTGTTTTGCTCGGCAGTCTGGTCTTTAAATAAAGTTTCTGCATTGGTAGTGTCTATTCGAAGATGCGCAGGCACAGCGGCTTGAAGAATGTCGTCATCAACTTTCTCAGACTGGGTTCCATAAATTTGAGCGTCACTGAAAGGCACTAAACAAGGAATCGCTGCAGATTCGGATTCTCTTATGCCACTGCGGATCCACTGATCAAAGGGTAATGGCAGAGGCACTTTCTTACAGTGCATGCCATGAACCCAATTTTTCTTGCCGACCACTTTCACAGCTGTGCGAGTGACAAGCAGAACTTGTCTAGGCGTTGACCAGCGGCGCTCCAACTTCTTAGTCCGTTGAAAATTCTTGACGCAGACCCAGTCGCCGGACAAGATGGTGTGACCTGGGGCTGTGGAAGCCTCTGGCAAAGCACTTTGTACTTGTTGGTGAATAACACTCAGTTTAGCAGTCAAGTCATGCAAGTAGTCAATTAACAAAGGATATGGTATGTCCGAATATTTCCTGGGACGAGGGACACCTCAAACATTAACTGGGCGTCCGAATACCACTTCATATGGGCTAAGTCCCATACAAGAGTGCACTGTAGTTCTGGTTGACAAAAGAGGTAGGGGCAAGGCATCAGGCCAGGCAAGACCTGTGCTAGCTTGAATCTTAGCTAGTTTAAGCTTGAGTGTACCATTGTAGCACTCAACCAAACCCGCTGACTGTGGATGGTTTGCCGCATGGAACTACTGTCTGATACCAAGACCAGAACACACTTTTTGCATAATTTGACCCACAAATTCACTTCCATTGTCACTCCAGACAATTCGCGGCAAACCAAATCTGGGGAAGAACTCTTTAAGTAGAACCTTAGCAGTGGACAAAGCAGTGTTATCTTTCAAGGGGTAGGCCTCTATCCAACGGGAAAAGGCACATACCACCACCAAAACATACCTGAGGTTTTTGCATCGATCCATGTGAATGTAATCGATCTGCAACACCTCGAAAGGATATGACGGGGGAGCAAAATGACCTGCCTGAGTTGGGGTACCCTTTCCTGGGTTATGCATTAAACAAACAATGCAATGCTTAACCACATTCTCGGCACATTTTGGAATTCCTTCATTCTGCCACACAGGAGCCAAAAGCTTGCATATGCCTTTCGCACTAATGTGAGCTGGACCATGGGCCATAGTCACAACCGGCAACACGTAAGCGTCCGGTAATAACCATCGCTGATGTTCCGACAACTCCGTCCAACAACCCATCGAATCTAACATTCCCGTACTTTCTTTCCACGTACTCAATTCCTTCTCAGTAGCCTCTCCCTGAATCGTCTTCACACTCTCAATCGTGTCTTCACACATTCCAATTTCCCTAACCCAATTCGCAGGACCTGTCACATACATGGCTAGTAGTGTCTCTAGCTGTAGTTTTTGCTTTATGATCGCTATCTGTGTAGGTAAAGTAAGTGACTCAAGAAGATCAGTCACCAATTGACCTTGCTGAATATTTGTCCCGTGAGAGGTAAAGAATCCTCTCTCCCTCCATAATCGCACCGAAACTATGTGCAACGCCAAAAGCATATTGACTATCAGTGTACACATTCACTCTCTTTCCCTTCGACAATACACACGCTCTAGTCAAGGTTATTAATTCAGCTGCTTGGGCTGAATTATGTCCGACACGTGCCGTTTCAACAATTGTGCATAATGTGGTGACAGCATAGGCAGAAGTAGTTTCCTCATTTGGAAGCTTGAAACAAGAACCGTCCACCCATAGGATTCCATCCGGGTCCTTGAGCGGAGTGTCCTTTAAATCAATCCTACCCTTCGTTTCTTCTTCCGTACGAAGAAAACAATCATGTTTTCCTGAACGTCTTTCTCATCTGGGAGTGCCAACAGTGTAGCTGGATTTAATGTATTACATCTTTTGATATGCACATGACTCGCTAAGAGTGTCAGCTCGTATCCAGATAAACGAGCACTCGTGAGATGCTGTGTTCTAGTTCTATTCAACAGGGTATCCACTGCATGTGGAACCATAACAATGAGTGTGTTATCTAACACTAATCCAGAAGACTGTCTAATAGAAATCACAGCAGCTTCTATAGCTCTGAGACAACTGGGCAAAGCTTTAGCTACTGGATCTAATGTAGCGGAGAAAAAGGCGCATGGCCTCTACTTATCTCCAAATTGCTGTGTCAAGACTGACAATGCGCAACCCTCTCTCTCGTGAACGTACAGTGTAATCTGGGGTACCCAACACCGGAGCAGAACACAGAGCAGTACGTAGGTAAACAAAACTTTTCTGACATTCATCCGTCTAAGGGAGCGGATGGGGCGTATCTTTCAACGTAAGTGACAACAATGGTTTTGCCAAAAGTGAAAAATTAGGAATCTATTGTCTACAGTAGGAAGTGATACTCAAAAAGGCACGCATTTCTCTCTGCGTAGTAAGTACAGACATCTGAGAAATAGGCTGAATACGTTCTGGGGTCAATCGCTGTCCCTCCTTCGACAAGAGATGACCTAAATAGGTAACCTCTTGGCGGGCATATTGCAACTTAAAGGGCGACACCTTATTATTTAGAGCAGACAAATGATGTAACAACGCAACAGTCACACTCTTACACACGTCTTCCGTATCAGCAGCCACCAACAAATCATCCACATACTGAATGAGCGAAGCACCTGGAGGCAAGGAAAAAGCATCACGTTGTGACTTAAGAGCCTTACTATAGATGGAGGGACTTTCACAATAACCTTGAGGTGCTCTTTTGAATCGGAAACTTCAGCCACCTAGTGAGAAACCAAAAATATCCCTGCTTTCTTCAGCAATAGGAACACTAAAGAAAGCATTCTTGAGGTCTATCACTGAAAACCAAGCTGCCGAAGCAGGAATCATCGTCAATAAGGCTGTAATGTCTGGAACAACAGGAAACTGTGGAACAACAATTTTATTGACTTCCCTAAGGTAAATAACAAATCGATAAACAGGGGGCTGTGAAGGATCAGTTCTCTTAAGAATTGGGAGAACAGGACTATTACAAACATTGCCTCTAGTTTCTTTGACCACGCCCTTCTGAATAAAGTCATCAACAATAGCCAAAAGCGCTTTCTCACCATCGCTAGAAATACGGTACTGGGGAATGCGTGGCATTCTAAAGTTTTCTTTAACTGTGACAACATACGGTGGGATCGCAAGACGACCCACATCATTCAGACCCGTAGCCCAAAGACTTTCAGGAAGAGAGAGCAACTCAAGTGGAAACTGATCTTGGGATAAACACATAGAAGATGTCAATTTCTTCCCTAACGTAAGATGCACACCAAAAGGGGAACAATACAATGTTGCATGTAGCCTTTTCAACAGATCCAGACCCAAAAAATTCTCACCACAACCAGTTGTCAGAATAAGTGAAGCATCCAATTCATAGGGACTAATCGAAACAGGCAAGGGACAAGAAACTGGATTACGAACTGGGGCGCCAGAAAATCCTACAGAAGTATTTATTAAGCCAGATAAAGGTGCCCCAGGGAGTTGAGAATGAATAATAGAACTTCTCATCACACCAGTATCCAAAAGAAACGGCTCTGAAACACCCATAGCATTGACAGTAACATACGGTCCTCTTTGATCTACTGGAATCGATACAACTCCCTTGCTTCGTCCCTGGCTGTCTTATTCAGTATGGAAATCTTCAATCCCATCTTCAACACAATAATCATCATTATAATACTGAGCAGACTGAACTCTCTGCTGATCAAAGAAATTCGTAGCAGGTGGAGGGAAAGAACGCTGCTCCTGAGGGGACACACCTCGTCCTCTACTTCTAGATCCTGACTGAAAATTACCACGACCTCGTGGAGCAGATGTCCCATTATTACGCTGCAATAAAACCGGACAACTATTCTTAAAATGTCCTTTTTCCTTACAGTACACACATTGATTAGGACCTACCAAAGATCGCAGTACAAAAGACTCAGGCTTCTGGAACACCTTCTGAAACTGGATGTTGAGAAAACTGAGATTGTGCAGGACGTGGAAGATAAGCCTGCTGCAAAAGAACTTTCGTTTTCAGATCTTTATTTTTCTTCTCTTGTTTCTCTTTCTCCTACTTATCTCTATTCTCATAATACTGTGCAGTAGCCAATATTTTAGCAGGGGAAGAAACAACCCATGCACTTTCAGAACTCTTTAATTTATTCGATAATTCGGGAAGCAAATTATATACAAACTTATCCACAAACAATCGCTGACCACCCTCCACACTCAGATCTTGACCACTATGGTCAATAAACGTCTCTTCAAAACGAGTGATGAAATCCGAGACGCTTTTGTCTTTCTTCTGCTTGCATGCGGCCAGCTTATCCCAATTTACTCGCACCGCAGGCATCAGTGTCTTCATCAATTCAATTATCTGCCAGGTAAGGCAGTAATCAGATCATCGGGCTTCGCACCACCCACTTGACCTGCATCGGTGGCTCTAAGAGCAGCCCAATCACCACCTAATTCAGCAACATGATTTTCTCTACGAATTTGTGCCCATAATGCTTGCGGGACAACATTTCCAAATAGCATATCAATATCGGCCAAATTCATAATACAAGCCTCAACTGTTTGAGACAATTCTTTATAATACCCAGCAGGATTTTTACGGGGGTCCAGAACAGTCTGTTTAAGCGCCAATACTTCAGACCTTTTCCAGGGTTCGTGAATCCATATACGCTGGAAATGGGCAGGTATCTGTGGTGGACCAACTGCCTCTTCTCTCCATACGGGAGGAACTTCACGCATCGGATAATTCTTAATACCCTTTTTATGAACAGAATCAGTCTCGGAAAGAGTCAGGGACCGAAACATGGCCCGAAACGCAACAAGTTTATCACCGCGTCTGCAACTTGTGGTCCTACAATAAAACCTTTATCAAAATCAGCTTGTAACTTCAACAGCTCCAAAGGAACTGAATCTAGCTCCATATCTTCCCATCCTTTAATAAGAGTTTGACACATAACATTAAAAACATATCTCTGTGTGGGCTCTACCAACTGATGAAAAGAACTCATAATGTCCTCTGTACTATATTCAAGTCCTTTCTCAATCCATTTCCGAGCAAGAGATCCCAAAACTACTTTCTCGTCCGTAAGAGGAAGTTGACAGCGAGATTGTCGTCTAGAAAAAGCTGGAGACATATTCAAGGACCCAAGAAAAGGGGAGAAGAAGTTCGAGACAGCATCTGCTATTCTCCTCTGTGAGGTAGGAGAATCCCTCAAGAGAACAGGAGACATGACAGATGTAGAAGGCAACGGAGACTGAGACGTAATCGATCGAGGAACAGGAGCAGGGGATTGTAGACAAGGTGGGGGCTGAATTACAGAATGTGAAGGCGGAGCAGAGGGAGGCAAAGGAGCATTAGTAGGTTGAGCCAGTTGCTGAACAACCGGAAATGGAGCAACCACTTGTTGAGCAACAGGAGGGGGTAATGGAGTTACGTTAAGAGTTTGGGTCTAGGGCGGAGGTGAATTCAATAAGCAAGACATTAGGGAATCTTCTTCCAATTCCTTACTTTTATCTGAAGGAGAAGTAGGCAACATCGGATAGCATCTATCTATCGCCATGCAATGTTGTCTTTCCATTATCTCATTTGCACCATCTACTTCATTAATTTTAAACTCCTGCGCAGCCTGTATAATTGACATGTCTGGTGCTTTCTTATCTTTTTTTGCTTGCTTAATTTCTTTCTGTTTGGCTTCCTTACGCCAAAGGCGAAAAGAGTCAAACATTGCCGGCCGGGCTTTCCTTCTAAACAGAATCGCTTTCAAATTATCTAATATGGCGGGGTCAGAGCTACCATTTTGGGGGCATCTTAGAACTCCAATATTTCTCGTGTATCGGACCCATGTCTCATTAAAGGTAATGGGACCAATACCATGTTTCGAATAAACCTCATAAGTGGGAGTTCCAAATGGAGGAATAGGACATGAATCCTCCAACTGGGAATCCCTAGTACAACCTAAACAACAAATTCTTTTAAACTTACTCAGTCCAGGCATCGTTACTTCTCTAGACTGCTCACAAACAACAAGGGGTAATGGGTATAAATTAATAAAACAAGCCAAACGTACTCACCCCTTGGCTTCAGGTATTGCAACAACTGAATAAAAACCAAAAACAAAACAAAACAAAGTTTGTGGGAGCGACCCACCAAATACTTAACTAAGAATCGTCCTACACCAGTGAAGGTCCGTCTATCATCTCGCTTTACCAAACGTCATCAACAGGGTCCAAGGCAGGCGACAGTCAGGGCAGCAGTCGTCAGCAGCCGTCAGAAAGGAGTAGCCACACTGTAAAAGACCTTTGGTCCACTTTCGACATACAGGGGTCGATCACGTGGTGCGCTTCCTCCGGAATTTTCTTTTGGGCTTCTCACGACCCTCAGGCTCAACTGCTACCGCTGATGTCGCCCCAAGATCGTATTTATTAGCTGCAGCTAGTACAGTGGTCTTAGAAGTCGTCGAAATAACGAGGTTCAAAAGAGACTGCCACTTAACTCCGTGGCACCCAGGCTTATATACGGTACAATACAATGCAAAATACAAACACACAAGAGCACGAGGCATAAGCAAATGTTACAGACAATACTTTAAGTCTAAAGTAACCCAAGTTCCCGTGATTATGTTTGCTACTCGACCCCTTAAGTAAAAACAAATGAATCCACACAATTCGGTTTACAAGTAGAGAAAACACAGTTGTATGCTCTAGAAGGACAGTCATGAAATAGGAGAATGCATGAGACGTGTCGCGAAGGACAGCAGATAAGATAACCTACAGGAAAGAATGGTGCAAACCAACAAATAGTCCGGACGGGGATTAATCCGCTCAGACAGGAATTAGTGTACTCGCCAGACCCTGACACTCGTCAGTAAACAAGGGCGAAGAAACCACCTGACACGTAAATGCAGAAACGACACAAACATTGCGCTCGCCGTGCTGCCTGAGTGAGGCCAACACAAAATGGCGGCGGCTACAAAATGGAGGCTGAGTACGAACGAATTCGTAATTTACAGAACCTCAGGGGGTCCAAAAGTCTTTGGGGATGTGGGGTGGAGGAAAGAATAGACCCATGCCTGGGTGGTCACCCCCCAAAAAAGGCTACATAAATGCAGTCACTGTTGTCTAGTGCACTTTCTGCCATGTGGGGGTCAACTGGGGTAATTGCCCAAATCATCTACCAAGGACTGAAAAACAAGTGCGTCCTTTTGTGGTGGGACATAGCCATGCCCATGGTGGCCAGTCCCCACCCCATGTTATGGTTTCTCTGGTGTCTATTGGGCTATCCAAATCCCACAAGGGGCAGGTTGAGGTAATCCCCCCTTTAGCCTCCAGGGGGTAGAAAGACTGTCACCACATTTTTTGGGGGTGGAGACATAGACATGCCCATGATGGGCAGCTCACACCCCTATGTTTATTTTTGTAAGACGCCCTGGTGTCTAGTGGGCTTTTTGCCCCCCCCCCCCTCGGGTGCAGATTGGGGGTAATCACACCCAACCAACCCTAGAGGGGGCAAAAAGACTAAGTAATTTCGGGGAAGGGGTATTCCTATGCTCATGGTGGACAACCATTGTCCCTTATTTGTTGTTTTTTGTACATAGCTGCTCCCTGGTCTAGCGGACTTTCTGCTACCCTGGGGATGGAGGGGGCAGATCAGGAGTTATCACCTCAACCATCCCCCACCCCAGGGGAACAGAAAGACTGCTGAGGTATGTTTGAGGGCAGGAACATGGCCAGGCCAGATTATTTATTTATTGGCATATTTATTAATTGCATTTACACTGGTTTTTAGTTGAATTCCCCCAATTACAATGATACCAAATCCAAGACTATCAGTGCTCAGTGGACTGGCTATGATATGCCATCCAAGCACTAATGTGGTGAAAGTGAAATGAGCACTTCGGCTCATTTTACTTTCACTTTTGACTGTCATTAAAACAAACAAAAAAGTTCAGGCTGCTTGGGAAGTCTTTCCCGAGCAGCCTGAGAATACATCGAAAAAAGAAATCCTCTTGTGCAAAGCACCAGACAGTCATTCATAGCCCTCCCCAGTGTCAGCCAATGGCTGACAGACGAACTGGAGAGGGAGTGCGGCGGTAGGCCACAGGCTGATGGACCCACCAAAGGAGGGAAGAGAGGAAGAGACAGAAACATAGGAAGGTGAATAATTTATAAAGGATTGGTATCCAAAATTCGAAGCAGTGAAGGGATACCGTAACAAATGCAGCACTTGTTATTGAGACAGTAAAGTGACCCACCAGTCTTCCAAGCTGTTGCTTTTTGATAATAGAAGAAAATGGCTAGGAAAGGATCAGAAAAACAGTGATTAAAGGTGGGGGAAGGGAATGGAAATGAGATATGCGAAAGATATGTGAGGGAAAGGTTTATTCTACAGTAACAGAAAAAGGAGGAAGAAAGATACTGACAGGAGGAAGTCAGCTGCCGAAACATTGGGAATATAAAAGAAAACAAAAGGATACATGTGGGGTTTATTGACATTAAAGTAGATAAAGGTAAGTTGGGATAAATGAAAAAACAGACGGTCGTAATGCATAGTAGGTGAAAATTGATACAAGTGAGAAACAGTAAAATTACTTACCACCATCATCAGGAATGGCTAGTGTGGAGGCTTTTTAGATCTGGATGTAATTTAAATAATGATGGTATAATTTGACAATTTCAGGACATTTCTGTTACGCCTGCTGTACAAAATATCTCAAATTATGCTATTATACCACTTCCCATTATTATGCACCATTTATGGTAAACCTTTACTACAAAATGCGTTATTTACAGTAAATATTACAGCAAATGCATGTGAACAACAAAATGCAATAGGCTGTTGTCACAGTGTGTAGTTTAAATGCATCCTCATGCCAAGTACGTGCGATGCATTTCGGACTCAAATAATGAACAAAATGGAGGATTTGCATTATGCGTAATTTCATATAATTTTGCATAATTACGTGAAAGCAAATTGCGCAAATTTGGCACCGCCAAAGGGTCTCTCACAGCACTCTCATTGGCCTGTCCTTCTTGGGATGTGGAGGTCCTTTACTACCATGGTAATCTTTTGATGTCCCAAAAGAACGAGAGATAAAGGAGGTCATGATTAGTAGTACTCTCTGGAAAGGCATTTTACAGACAAACAAATCTACTGCCTGGCTAACCAATCCTATTCCACCCTTCAAACTCCATTCTAAACTTAATTCCCTGGCCGACAAGTTGATCTTGCAAATGATATTGCTCCTCCCCTTACTTCATACATTTGTTTGTTTTTTTGGCACTCAGACAGCTTTAGCCAAAGTCGTTTAATACACCTCACTGAAATTGAGACTGTGCTAATGAAAGAAGAGTCACAGAGGAATGCCAACACCCTTGACATTACTCTAAACATATCTGACTCACATTGGAAGGGAATCTGGACAGTATGGGTCACTTGATGTTCACCGCTGAGTAGTTATAGTTAGGTCAGAGTTTTCCAAAAAGTTTTCACTTTGCTAATAACTTTATCGCCATTTGATCAATCTTCAGGTAACTTTTTGAAAAAGTTAATTTACTTCAGCTCCGCCCTGAAAGATTCTGGAGTGATCTGTCAAGCGGAGGCTAAGAAAAAGAACGGGGGTTCTAAAACAGCATTCAATACCAATAGTTAGTTTTGGGAAGCAATACAGAAAGAAATTGCTGAAAAGAATGACACCAAATAGGGCAGAAAGTTAAAACCCTACTTGCAATCAGGTTAAATTAAAGTGACATTATCACAGTTGGTCCACAAGAATCCCACTGCACCATAATTTTGAAAAATAGAGTGATCTGATTGGCCAAGAGGGTTTTCTTCCCTGTCAGACCCTTTTGTCCCACGGAACAGGTACCGTGGGAACAAGTGAGCTGATTGCCTGATTTTAACATGAAGAAAAAGTTTTCGGCTGCATTACTGGAGTCAAGACTTTATTTACTTTTTCTCCACCAAAATGTTTAGAAAACACATAAGGGGGCATGGTAGTAACCAGTGGCACTTCTGAGAGGTCCTAGGGGGCTGGAATAATTTGTTTGGTTCTGTGGGTCCTGTGGGGCTGGCGCAGGACTTAATGTGGCCATCTTGCTGGAAATGCAGCACCATGAGACCAAATAAGCTTTAACAAGTCAAGCTTGCATGGTCTTGTGGTAATTTAGGTGGCACTTCAACTGTGGTACCTTGGAAATACTGCGGTACAGTGGAAAAAATAAAGACAAAAAACAAGGAGATTGTGTGGTTGCCATCCAGTGGGGGATTAGGAAAAGGGCCTGAGGCAGGCCAGGCCTGCAGCTAACCTCATCCAGTGCACTGTTAAAGGTTGACCGCCTGTGAGTGTTGGTGCAGGCCCTGCATCCAACCCCACACTGTGGATGGTAAAAAACAATTTTCAGTAGGGGATTTGAGTGAACATGATGAAAAATCCCAGAAATTTGCTGATAAAAATATAAGATTAAAATTATGTTAAAGTTAGGTATGATTATACGAGCTTAATTTACAATAAAAGAAACTCATAAATTCACTGAAAAAGCAAAGGTTAAAGTGACATTAAAGTTAGGTAAGGTGCTAAAAGTTTGGATTTTGTTAAAAATAACTATATATTTAAGGAAAAAAAACAAAGGTTAAAGTGACACTACAGATAGGTGTTGTAATATAAAAACATGACATAAAAAAACACTGAAGTTCACCAGCTATGGTTTATTGAGCTAACTATAACTTGCATCCTCACCATGCATTGCTTATAACGTCTCATATTACTTCACTCAACATGCTAAAAGACATCATTAATGACACAAGGTTTACTGTTTTTTAAGTGTTTAAACTTTAGTTACTGTTTTTTTTTCAGTGAATTTGTGAGAGTTTTTTTAACTCTCCTTTGCAAGAAAACCACAAAGACAGTGGACACCGGCACTCTGATATAAAAAAAGACATTTATTTATGTAAATGGCATCAAAGTGTTTCAGCTCTAAAATGATCTCATGGTGAACTTGTTGCCTTCCATAAATAAATATACTTTTTGCAAGAGAGGGCTAATGTGATCCACCATCTTTGTTGCAAAGCAGCCTGCAAATAAGTGAATAAATATATAAATAATTAAATAATCAAATGAATAAATAATTATAGCAAGAGTTACAGATGGAGATATATATTGAGCCAGTAGGAAGTGTGTTTCTCATGTCAATTTTGCTGTATGGTGTCATTACCTCGAAAATGACCAATGCACAGTAGTAAAAAATATTCAAGCAGGGTCAAAATGTTGTGTTTTTTTCTATTTTAGCTCTGTTGGTAAATTTTGCTTGCACTTACAGGAACAAAAAACAGTGAACGGATTTGGGCCACTCCTTCAAATCGTGGAACTTTACTCCAAAAGCATGCTTGCCTTGGTTTGGAGTAAATACTTTCAATAGTTTTGGAGGCATAAGCATTTGAAAAAAACCTGTAAAGTGGGCTTGAAAGGCAAAATATTGTAGTATATCTCTACCATTTTAAAATAGCGACACAGAAAATGGCAAATCCTGTCAGTGACATTATAATATTTTATATCAGATACGATTTATCAAATCTGATTTCCCTGATAAAGGGGATTTAATTTTTGTCAGTCGTCTTGAAATTTGACTTTTTTCTAAACAAATCACAAGTTTTGCAATGTGGAAGGGAATTCCCATCGCAATGGGGCTACACCATGAGTGGTGGACAAATCCACTGCACTTCTGGTGGGGGCACACAAAGACATACAATTTGTCCTAAAAAAGCAAAACAACCAGGTACCAGTTTTTGTGATTTTGCGTTTTATATAGAGCAAACTTGGCCCAGTAGACTTTTTCCAGCATCTGAAAATAGGTCACTTTAGCCAGTGGAGAAAAGGTTTTTTTTTTAAGGTTTGGGAACCAATTCTCGTGGATGAGATAATGGCCCACATGCATCATTGTGTCATTTTGCATTTCTTAATTTGCGAAAAATAAGGAATCGCAAATTAAGAAGTGCAAAATGCTATGCATCATTTTTTTCGGTATTTCTTTGTGATTCGGTAAAAATCGCAATTTTTACCGAATCCCAAAGAAATACCGAATTCTTAAGTTAGTTTTCGCAATTCCCATTGATTCCTATGGGCCAAAAGGCCCATAGGAGTCAATGCAAATTGCGAGTGGCACTTAGAAAATTTCATGGGTGCAGGGGGGGGGTCCAAAGGACCCCCCCATGCATCCCTGAAATGTATTTTTCGCATCATGTTGCACACACACATGTCCTAAGGACATGTGTGTCCGTAACATGAATGTTGAAAAAAAAGCATTTTCAACATTTTAAACACTTTTTCCAAATTTACCGAGTGGTTCAACCACTCGGTAAATTTGGCACCCTATTTGCGAATTTTCACTTTTTAAAATAATGATGCATTGCTTTTAAGAAATCGCACATCTGCGACTTCTTAAAAGCACCCGCTATTTTAGAATTCGCAAACATATTACGAATTCTAAAATTGCTTCATGCATCCCAAAAAGCACTTTTGCATTCGCAAACGGCCGATTTTAAGGAATCGCACCGTTTGCGAATGAAAAAGTGCTTGATGCATGTGGGCCAATGTTCTTTGAGAAAATAAAGAGAACAACCAGCAACCCTGAAACAGAATTATACCACTATTATTATTTGACGCACTGGGGGACCAAGGTGACAGTGTGGATTGGGCGTTTTAGAGAAGTATGTTTCAAGCATCCACTCTTTCCTAAATGCCCCCCAGTTGGCCCTAAATTACCAGACCAGAAACAATGGGAAACTGATATGTGATTTTTATTGGATCAGAAACAGTGGAATGGGATTCATAAAAGGTAAACAAGTATTCTGAACATGCCCAAGACAGAAAAGTACTATATAAACTGCTCTACCGATGGCATTATCCTTTACACTCAGTTATGGTGAAACCTATAACTCATTATTTGCTAGAAAATAAACAGGGAATTGTTACACTTTGGCGGTGCGGGAGCGGACTGCCCGCCGGCTGGCCGCTCAGCCAAACTTGTGTGTGCACTGCACACCACAGTATGAGTTTCTTCACATCTGGCGGGTTTTTTTGGGTGCTCCCATGGTGGTGCCACTGAAAATGGGCACCACAATGGGAACACCAAAAACATTTCCTTCATGGCATGGACTGTAAAGTCTATGCCGTGCAGGAACTGGGATGCAGGCACACAGAGGGCACATGCTGTGCCCCCCCCTGCAAGCATCCCCATGCACATGGGCAAGAGGAGTCCCTGTAGGGCTCCCTTTGTTTTAGGACGGCCAGCATTTCATGGAGTAAAGACTTCTATGACTTCAATGGTGGTACTGAAACTCGTAATATGCATGGTGGTGCCGCAGTGGCACCACCAGCATATTGCTAAGCTCCTGACCGCCATGACAACACCGGGGAATGGCGGTTCCACTGCAGTAGCGGTGGTGCAATGGTGGTTCGGTCACCAACGTTGTAATTGGATGGTTGGACCGCCGGTGTGGTGGTGGCTGGCTTTCCAAAGCTCTGCCCCCACGAGTCTGGCGGTCCTCGGACCACCAGGGTCGTAATTAGGCCCAAAGTATAAATTCACAGAAAAAAACACATATAATAACAGAGTTATGATTCTGGTTCAAATGTGCAAAAAACACTGAGATTTGCCAGTTTAATTAGCAATGGACAAATCCCACTCCATAACTCACACTGTTTTTCATGCCGAATAAACCAATTTTCCAACAGCACAGGAACAAAAGAAAGACAACCTAGAGAGAAACATTGCAGGTAGATCTAGCATTTTGAACATGGCTAACCATTCAGAAAAAGCCCCAAGATGTCGGAATCTTGAGGGAAAACAAACAAACAATGCTGAAGGGGAAAAAGTTGTACAAGGTTCAGGTAAATATAAGTGTAATTGTTCCATTACAGCTCAGAAAACAATACAATTATGTGGGAAATCATTATATTGCATTTAGAAATAATGACCAGCAACGAAGTCCATTTCAAAATATCGACTGCACCTATATTATCAAGGCAAACCTGCAGAGTTAGGAACAGTAAGTATATACTTCCCTAGATATACATACCTTGAAAATGTTGTGCTTAACAATATTTAAGATACAATTTTTTGGTAGTTAAATATTTTGAAAGCAATTTTGGGGCTTTCATCCATTGAGTTACTGTTGAATTAAGGCAAATGGTGAGGAATAGGCATTAAATAGGCTAAAATGCGAATTAGAAATAATGTAGAAATAATGTTAAGGGTATAGAATAAGTAAAACGAAAGTTTTGAGATAGAATTAGGGTGGGAGAAAGGAATAGCATAAAGTGTTAGGGTAACAAGGTAAGAGCCTCAAATGGGATAGGAGACTTCTCCTCCTGTAAAGAATGCCATGCAGAGGTAAAAACTGTGTATAACCTTGGATTTCTCAGAAAAAAAGCTTCTGCATTTAAGTTGTGCTTTAAATACTGTACCAAGGCGGGAACCAGCAAGATGACGGTGTGTCGTATGGAAAATCTGGAGCTGGTTCAGAAATGTGTATTTTACATAAGAGACATTTAATTAATGTCAGATGATTTAAATACTTTATTTTGGTTGGAAGACATAAAAGCAACACAAGATAGAAAACATATTGTGATATTAATCAAATAAATATTATTTCCAGGTAAGACAACCACAATTTAAAAATATGCAATTAAATCAAATCTGTGTGCAAAGTCGATTTTGGGAATAAAACACAATTTTAAAAGCAGAACAACGTAAACATATTATTTTGTTGTAAAGTTCAACATTTCTTTATAGATTGTATTTACTCGTCAGCTGGGGAAAAATATACATTAACAACTGTAATGGCTGTGGTTAATTCCTATATTTAATTTTTAGCATCTGACACTTGCGTGAGTAACCTGGCAGAGTAGGCCAGATTGCTTCAAGGAATTTGGCTACAGAAAGGACAACACGAGACCCAGTGTCTGACCTATAGATAAGCAAGGCATGTTTATAAAAGCGAATTCCAAGGTGTCTACATATGGGTACAATTCAGACGCTCCATGGTCAAATGAATACTGGGCAGAAAAAGAGCAGTTGGGCATCTGTCTCCAGGTCTGCTCCACAGGCCGCACAAGCTGCACTACTCTCAGGGGGAAACCTCCATTTACTGGTAAAAGATGCGAGTGGCAGAGTACCCAGCCTGAATTGTATTTACAAGGATCTGGTAAATGGTGGGTTGATCTCATCCAGATAGGTTTCAAACCTTGACTCACATTTATGGAACAACAAGAACTCGGATAAACTACCACTACCAGTGGATGTCGATCCACTCATACACCCAAAAGCATCCTTGACTTTCTTGTACAGTAGAAGCAGAGATGCACTCTGGGCAGTGCCAAAGATCAGAAACCCCGACAAAAAAAGGGATTGCTTAACATAGCTTAGCCACTGCAACGTATTAACACACCTAGAGGGGAGATGAATATCCTTTAACCCATTCCTAAAACATTCCAGGACTGAGACCAGCCATAATCTCAGCCAGTATAACATTGATTTTAATCTAACTATAGCACTGATTGGGCTGGCGCCTGTCCTCTGGTGCGCTTAATGTGCCGCTGTTAGATAACTCTCAGTGGGCATCACTCCCACAGCCATAACCCCACTTTTAAATCTGTTCTGTCCACGGCATATTCAATACTGAACTGTGCCTCCCACAGCCATCCATTTGATTTTATAGCCCCCACTCAGCCCCCCTGTGAAAGGATCTTTGACTTTCTTGTACAGTAGAAGCAGAGATGCACTCTGGGCAGTGCCAAAGATCAGAAACCCCAACATAAAAAAGGGATTGCTTAACAGAGCTTATCCACTGCAAAGTATTAACACACCTAGGGAAGAGAAGAGTATCCTTTAACCCATTCCTAAAACATTCCAGCACTGAGGATAGCCATAATTGCAGCCAGTATAAAATTGATTTTAATCTAACTATAGCACTGATTGGGGGAACATTTAAGTCCACTCTAAAAAATGAGTGCTTACCTTGGGGGAGTCTAAGCACTGTCCTCAGTAAACCTATTTTCAGCTACTTCCAATGATTTGACATTGCTGTAGCCCCATAGTTCAGAGCCAAAGGTAGTTGCAGCCACGGCATGGGCTCTCCAGATTTCCAGTTATGGAGACATAGAATGGAAAGATGTATTTTTAGCTAAATTCAATGTGGCAGCAGCCTTATGATTATGAAGTAGCCCTCTCTTGACTACCTGACTTTTCCATGAACTGGTACTTGATAGACATATACCCAGGTAGTAGAAGGCTGAGACTCTCTCCAAATTAGCTACCCCTTTTGTAACTATTCCTCAGAATTGTTTGTGGGGATGGATAGCCATACATTTTGTTTGGTCAGCAATCATGGCTAGCCCATTGGTAGCTTTCTAATAATATTTCCAGGCCTTTGAGGGTTTTTTGATACCAAAAGCGTGCCATCTGCAAATAACAGTGCCAGGGTTTTGAAGACACCTGGGACCAGCGAGTCATATACACATCCCATTAGAAACTCGAAACACACCTGTTAATAAAAAAGTAGAGAAAGTATTGGGGTAAGAACACATCCTTCCCTACATCCTTATCTACTGGAATACTGTTTGTTAATTTGACTTTAGGGCCCCATCTTACTGGGGCATGGTTTCCGGCGTGGAGTTGGACAATTGGTGGTAAGATTGGCGGTACGCCTGCTGCATTACGAATATGGCAGTGGGACCACCACAGGACTGCTGCAACCACCGGGGATCATGGATCCCGCTGTGGTGGCACGACAGTCAGAGACCCTAATATGCTGGTGGTGCTGCTGCAGCACCGCCGTGGATATTAGGAGTATCCTCACCACCACAGTTTTCATGGCAGTGAGGCTGCAATGAAAACTGAGACCGTGAGGAAACACAGGGGGCCCTACATGGCCCCCTGTCACCTCAGGGCCAAGGGGTGTCTGCAGGGGGGCAAATGTTGTGCCCCCCTTGTATGCAGTCATCCCCTTTTCAGCATGGCATGGACTTTGCAGTCCATGCCTGACAGGAATGGGCTTTGGCATTCCCATTATTGTGCCTTTTTAATAGGCACCGCTGTGGGAACGCGAAAGGACTGCAAGATTATTCATAATCACCCGGTGTTAGAGTTTGGAGGTCCTGGAATAGGGCATTGGTGTTGGCGTGGCTGCCTGCTCCAGGACTGTCAAACTCGTAATCACGCCCTTAGTGGTCTAAAATATAGAAGAAAAACAAGTCTGAAAGTTAACCTGTCTTTATCTGATCTATTTTGCAACAGATTATTGTGATGGACCCATGACTTTCTCTCCACAGCATTGCTGTCCATGTACCATCCAACATCCCCCTGACTCCCAATAGTGGTCCACTTTGGCCAGTTGTTCATAACCGAACTGCTCTCGTTGTCTGGCATATTCCCCCTGCAATAGATGTTCATGTGTGCCAATGATAGGCTATTAACATATCAAAGTGACAAATAAGTCTATAAATGGGTTTTCGATGGGAAAACATATCTTTGTTGCAACATGCCCGCACTCAGATAATATATTACATATCATATACTCAAATGAGTATGCAGTTTATGTTCTGATTATAAGTTTTGACACACTTCTCATAGGATATTACCACATGGAATCCCGAAAACACTAGATGCTATAAATTTAGAGTGCATCATTTTAGGTGCAGCACAGTGAAAGAAAGAAAAAGTAAAGGCTTCCTCAGAACTTCATAAAAAGCATTATTTATTGCACCTGACAAATAAAGTACCCCTGGGTATTATTATCAATTTCTGCATAATTTCTATGTTATTCCCCAGACAAAGTCGTGTTTCTCTATGTGCCTAGGGAAAAAAAGTAGAATGTAAAGATAGATGAGTAAAATAATGCATACATGAGTGAAAGGGAGGGTGGAGAACTGGAAGAAAGGATGGATGAGTGAAAGGTTGAATGGGTGGACGGATGAGTGGCGGTGGAAGAGGGAGTAAGTTAAAGGATAGCTAGATGGGTGAAAGGGTAAATGGTTGGATGAATGAGTGAATAGATGGATGGGTGGAAGAGTGGATGGATGAGTGAGTGACAGGGAGGACAAATGGACAAAAGGATGGATAGGTGAGTGAAAGGGTGGAATGAAATGATGGATGGACAGATAGATGATGGATAGGTTTGCAAATGGTTGAAAAGGTTTGGATATGGATGGGCACGCAGATGGAAGGACAGAATGAATGGTGAAATACTGAATGATGGATGAAAGAATTAATAGATGAAAGAATGTAAATTTCAAATGATGGATATCAGTTGTTTGAGGGAAAGATAAATGGCTAGATTCTTGGACAAGAGAGCTGTTCTTCGGAGGGTTGTGATGACCTACTTTGTTTTCTTGGTGCCATAACAGCTTTAGTTCAAAGTGGGAGGTATTTACATTTTCTGGCTACTCCCTTGCCTATGTGTTACTATTCTGTATTTGCTGTGTGCTTTAGTGTGGGATCAATACATCATGCATATGACATTTTGAGTGCCACCCAACTGCTACTTGAATGTTACTCTAGTAATTGCAAATGTTTGCATGTTTTGTTTTAGGTGTAAGGTTTTAGGGAGAGCCTCATAGTGCTATGAGCTGTGCTTGAGATGTATAATATTGTGTTTGTAGCAATAGACAATAAGTCAAAAAAGAAACTATGTAATAGTGTATCAACAGTGCCTTCTTTAAGAAAGCTGCAGGGAAAAGCACCTTTGTGACTTCCGTAAGCTAGTGCGACTCTCTGCGAAGCTCCTATCAGCACAGTCAGATTCCATATTTTAAGTTCCACTTGCTGAAACACCCTTAATGCGATTGGGTGGGTTCATTACAGAAATCCTCCCTTTAGTTAACCTATACATGCAGCTTTACATCTTACAATGGCACTCAGACATGAGAGGCTAGTAACAAAGTCTATCCAAGCAGCTCTTCCTTACTTCTCTCACCAAACATCCCTGCACAGTTGCTCAAAGTTGCGCGCATACCGAAAAGCTGTGAAGTGCGCGATTGTTTCAACCTAATTAAACTTATTTTGACTTGTACTTAAGTGGTTGTCTATTTACTTACTTTTACAGTATCGCACAACTTACTCTGATGTGTCTGTAAAACTTACGGTTTGTCCTCAAGTTTTGCCCTACATTTTGACCTTTCTGTCCTGAATTTTTACACTTACCTTCCTGAATTTGCACCCATGCCAGTCGGCCACCCTACATGCTTGCCATTTTGACATGGTGTAAGTTGTATACATTGTAGCTTTAGGTTGCATACAAGGCTTCATTATGCCATTTCTCGTAATCAGAAGTGTAGGTATTGGTGGCAGAGTAAACGATTCCGAATGTGTTTTTATTCCAGATACCAGGCTTCTTGAAGTTTCAGCCCTGGATTGGGAATGTGCCGGACTTTCTGTGACCAAAACCGCACTCGGTTTTAGATTTATATTCCGCTTTGGGGCACATTCAATTTTACAGGTTTATTTTCACACACAGCAAATCTTGTAAACAAGTGTCGCAGGATCTATTAGGGGATATTACTTCACCCAACACATAGTGCAAGCCGTGCACTGAAAAAAATACAAACTTAAAACAACACCCAAACGCTCAAAATATCTACTATGAATAAATATCGCCCTATAAGTAGTTCGACGTGCACCGTAACTCGTTAATACATGCATGTATTCACATATGCCAGTCGTTGCACAGGTTAATTAATTAACCTGTGCGACTATAGGCAGGAATTTAATTTGAATGGATGTAGGAATGTAAATTAGATCTAAATAGCGTTCAGGAAATATTAATGCACGGTCGGCAGTAAAAAAAAATTTGTTAGTTCTTTTCAGGTTATGTTTTCCCACGGAACTGAACACGTATTGTCTGGCTCCAACAAGCGATATATGCTTGTCTCCTGCGTTCCTATTGTTAACGGACCGGCCCAGTACTGCACTGGTACTCCCCAGAGCTTCCCTCGAGTGCTACATTCATTTTCAATTAGGTTTCTTCCTCAAGAGACACATTAAAGAAACCCCCAGTGAGACATTAAGCGCAAAACAGACCTAGATTTAAGGCAAAGGAAAAGCGCGAGGCTACTGCGTACATTATCTTGTCAATTACCCGTCTGGTAAAACATTCCAGAAATACACATCGTATATTGAGTTTTATTTTTTGCGCCAAGACAATTAAAGCAAGAAACGATTTATATTTTTAACAATGTACAAATCCTAATCATAAATGATAGAAAAAATATTTTTAAAAATTAAACATTTCAAAAAGTGTTGTTCGTTGAGTAATAAAATTAGGCCTGGGTGAAATTACAGTTACATCGGAGTAATCTTGTGTAAATTCGGGAGTTTTGCGTTATGCTTATAACATGAACGTCCCGAATTGATGCTATTAAGCACATTTCCGCATCTCGTAATTACGTTTGCTGCAAAAAATTCATGTGAGCCCATGTAACAACGTGATTGACCAGGAAGGAGCTCAGTTTCAACCTGCATACAGATGGGGAAGGGAAGAGTAAGGGAAGAGTGATTGGCATATGTGCTTCTCTATTTGTGATCAGTATAAGGAAGCACATTGTGCTCTGCAGTAGAACAGTTCAATGTCTTAATGTGCAGAAACCTATGGAGCAGAATACAAATCCATACACATCCATGGGTTGATGAAAAGGAAAACTAAAAGGAAGCTACCTTCTGAGGAAACCCTTGTTATGGGAGAGTACAAGATGTCAGGTTGGCTGTCGTGTGGTCATGGAACTAATAGATGATATCATGCTCCTCTCAGCTCGAAAAGTTTCTAACAGAGCATTAATAGCTCGTATCTCAGACACTGTCAAAGAGTAAGGGGCTTATGTATGAGAAGCTTGTGCCACCAGAACGTCACTTTTTTTGATGCTCTGGCAGTGCAACCCTCTGAATCAGGTAGCTGCATTGCCTTACGCTATGTCAAGTAGAAGTTCCATGGGCGTTGCGGTGGGTTTTCCCATGCAACACCCATGGATTTTGATGCTGGATTTAGTTAATCACGTAAACTAGGGCAGCACCAAAATCTTACACCTCCACCCACCAAGCAAGTAGAAATATTTTTTATTCCTCCTTGTATTTTCCTCTTTTCAGCACACATAGAAAGACGAGAACACCCTTTGGGACTCAATCTTGTCTGCAACAGAGCCATCCTTGCATCATGGTGGCATGGTACCTACGTTGAGGCTAGGCAGCAAATTGTGCACCTGCACAGGGAGAAGGACAAGTATGCACTGTATTTCAAAAATACAGTGCATTCCTGCTCTTTCACATTGGTGTAGGGCAGTGCAGCAAGAAGACTGTCCCCATAAATGAGACTCTGAGTGTATTATTGAGAGCTAGATTATTATGAAGCCCTGATAAAGTGATATATTGTAAAACTTACAATCGAAAGATACATTTTGGCCAAATTAAGTTTTAGATAAACTTTAAATCCAGTGGACAACATTATTATTTATTATTTATTATTATTTATATTATGACCATTTGACCTTAAGAATCAGTCCTCAAGAATCTAAATTACAAACTGTCAGAGGTGAGATACTACTAGTTTCGAGTTTTTAGGTTTCATACCATGACTATTCCCCTCACATAGATGGCATACAAAGTGCATTCCCCCCTCCACACTGCATACATTACAAGGCCCCAATTCAATTCAACATCAAACTCGGGAGTCATGGTTGATTTTCTGCAGTGTGCTTGTTTATTAAAATTAAGTTCACAGGTCAATTACTTCATTGACCCACCCATTTCTTTATTTATTAGTAAAATATTCCATCACAGTATTTTAGAATAAATCTTGCACTTATATACAATATACCTAATTTACCGCCCATTCTCCAATGGGACTTCGATTTGACTTCAGGGCTGCGCCAGCAGGCCGCAACCCAGATCACCTGCTCTCTTTACGTTAACCCCCTTCCGGTCAACAGAGCCGCAGGTGAGGAATGTGCCCCCACTTGGGCAACCAGCGGCCTCCGGGGTAGGGCTGAAGAGCCAAGGCCACCAGCAGGTCAGCCCCAACTCTCCCGCCAGCCCAGAGTCCAGAATGATATAGCAAACCTGTTCAGAGGTAAAAGTGTCACTAGACAAGAAGTTCCCGTGGTATTCTTGTCCGGAACCCCGCCACTGCCCTAACTGAAAAACCTTATTATAGGGATGGGTGGGTGGGTGTCTTCTCTAGGCGACGTCCGACTCCTGGGCGGTTAGCGGACAAAGAGGGGGCCTTCAAGATGGTCGCGGGCTTTTATACCTCGCGCCATACGACTACTTCCGGGGCGCTCCGCCGTCCACAGTTCCTATTGGTCCTTGCGCCATAACCACTTCCGGGTCGGCCGACTCGGAAGTGAACCTACTCTGGGTCGGCCCTTTGGCTGCCACTAAAGACGCCATTCCCCGAGGGGGGATGGCGCCTTGCATAGATGGCATACAAAGTGCATTCCCCCCTCCACACTGCATACATTACAAGGCCCCAATTCAATTCAACATCAAACTCGGGAGTCATGGTTGATTTTCTGCAGTGTGCTTGTTTATTAAAATTAAGTTCACAGGTCAATTACTTCATTGACCCACCCATTTCTTTATTTATTAGTAAAATATTCCATCACAGTATTTTAGAATAAATCTTGCACTTATATACAATATACCTCATTTACCGCCCATTCTCCAATGGGACTTCGATTTGACTTCAGGGCTGCGCCAGCAGGCCGCAACCCAGATCACCTGCTCTCTTTACGTTAACCCCCTTCCGGTCAACAGAGCCGCAGGTGAGGAATGTGCCCCCACTTGGGCAACCAGCGGCCTCCGGGGTAGGGCTGAAGAGCCAAGGCCACCAGCAGGTCAGCCCCAACTCTCCCGCCAGCCCAGAGTCCAGAATGATATAGCAAACCTGTTCAGAGATAAAAGTGTCACTAGACAAGAAGTTCCCGTGGTATTCTTGTCCGGAACCCCGCCACAGGGCGAGGCGCTTACTGGCGGACTCGACCTCCCCCCCCACGCTCAAGAGCTTCGGAGATGGCCCCTAGGACTGTTTCTATAAATATCTCAGTGCCCGCCTCTGAAAGGTGCACACCATCCTCCGCGTATAACTCTGGTCTGGTCGTTTGTATCAACTTGTGACGAATAGTTCTAATACTAGATTTTTAGAGAATTTCCGCCACCGACTGGTTCAACCTTTTAATAGATTTGTTCACCGCTTTCATAGGAGCGCCCCGTGCCCAAACGAGCCTCGGGATGACTTCTAACCACAGTACTATGGCTTCCGAAAAAATGCTTTTGATTGCTGCTAAAGTAGAGAACAGGGACTCCTTCACTCCTCTCCTACCGCCCGGAATCATATTGTTGCCTCCGCAGTGTAACACGAATACATCCGGATAAGGCATGCCTCTGGCCAAAGCCGCCTTAACATCTCTCGGGACATCCGCTAGGCGCTGCCTGCCTATGCCTACCCAATGATGATCGCAACCTTGCATCATGGTCACCCTGTCTTTGAGCGTCTTTTCGAAGTGCGCCCCCGCCCTGCGAATGAAGGAGTGGCCACACCAGCAAATTTGGATTCTCTTAGGGGGTGTACCTATAGTAAACATTAAGAGATACGGTGAGCATGAAGCCAAGCAGAAAGGTACGTAAATTTTGTGAAAAGCTTTTGCTAGATTAATTGCGGGCGGACATAACGTTCATAACATGCTGATTTCCAGCGACCTAATCTCTTGATTACTTGTTCGGGCAGGCCTAAGCCAGCAGCTGTTGTCGCTGCTCCTATTCTGAAAGAATGGGATGTAAAGTCGGAAGGATCAACTCCGATCCTTGCCAGGGTCATTTTTACTACTCGTGTAAACTGAAACCTGGTAAGAGGAAGACCACTCTCATGAATTAACAGTCTATCTTCCGGTACCTGGGGCCTGACCTGGATGAATCCCCTCAGTAGGTTAACTGGACAGAAGGACTCCCCCTCTACCCTACCCAATTGTAACCACGTCCCTTTGCTCAAAGGATCTGTCTTCGATCTACGCACTCTAAGTCTCAGTACCCCTTCGGACTCGATTATGTCCGAGCACCTTAGGCCCCCCTTCTTATCTGTCTTGGACGCTGGGAGCAATTCAGAGATCCGCAATGCTCCGCAAAAGGCTAAAGCATAGGCTACCTTGAATAACTGCTTCTCATAGGGGGAATAACAAACGAAAGGCAGTGCCTCCAAGATCTTTACCAACTTCCCTACGTCTATGGGTCTCCTGGTATCTTTTTCCCCTGGCGTCAAGCGTTCCCAACCTCTCATTGCTCTTCTTACCCTCTGATCCTTTGTCGGGTCCAAAACTCCCTGTAGCCCTGCATAGAATGCCAATGCCGACAACTGTCTTTTCATGAATGCCACTGATTTTCCCTCCTCTTTTTGGTGCACTATGAAACCTAACACGTTCTGAGGCACAAAGGCGTCCCTTAGGCCCGCTCCCCTCAGGTAAGCCGCATAACCCTCCCAGGACTTTTGATACATACTCTTAGTCTTGGGGGCCAAGGATGCAGATATCAACTCGGAAGCTGTAGGGCACCAAACTTCCATAGCTCCGCTGGAAAGGCCGTCATTGTCGTCTCCGCTTGTGGCCAATGTTTCCGGAATTCTGTTAACTTAAAACGAGACAATGCATCAGCTGCTTTGTTCTCCACACCTGGAACATGTCTAGCAGTAAATTGGACATTGTGGCTCAGGCACTGCAGTACTAACTCTTTCAATAGCCTGAGCACCCAAGGGCATGTTGCTCTCTGATTATTAATCACCATGACAACAGACATGCTGTCCGACCAGAATACAATGCGCCTGTTTGCGAGCACATCTCTCCACAAGTGTAAGGCTACCACTATGGGAAACAACTCTAGGAAGGAAATGTTATGGGTCAGACCTTGCTCTATCCATTCGTCTGGCCAATGTTGCATGCACCATTTTGTGCCCAAGATCGCTCCGAAGCCAATGCTCCCTGCGGCATCAGTGAATAGCTCAAGGTCCGCATTTGAGGTGCTGGCTGCCCGCCACAACACAGTGCCATTGAAATCCTGCAAAAAACATTTCCAAAGCATAAGATCCTCTCTCACCTCGGCTGATAGCCTCACTCTGTGGTGTTTTGCCCGCAGCCCGGACATTGCCCTCGCTATACTCCTGGAAAACGCCCTGCCCATTGGTATGACCCGCAGGGCAAAGTTCAGTTGGCCCAAAAGAACTTGCAACTGGTGTAAGGTTACCTTCCTTGTTCCCAGGCAGTTATCGATTGCGGCCTTGAAGGCATCTACCTTAGCCTTTGGCAACCTGCACACACCTGATGTAGTATCTATCTCAATGCCCAAAAAGGTCAAACATGTGGTCGGGCCTTTGGTTTTTTCCTCCGCCAATGGCACCCCCAGCGCCCCAGCCAAATGCTGGAAGCCCAGGAGGGCCTTCCTGCAAGACTGGGAACCCTCGGGACCCATGAATAGAAAATCATCCAAGTAGTGGACTACTGCATGCGATTTGTCTGAGGTCAGGAACTGCTCCACTGCTCCACTGCCCATTCCAAGAACCTCGCAAAAGTTTCGAACACTGCACAGGCAATAGAACACCCCATAGGCATGCATAAGTCTACAAAGTAGTCACCATCAAAAGTGAAACCCAAGAACCTGGTATCTTCTGGGTGAACAGGCAGCAACCTAAAGGCCGACTCAATATCAGTTTTAGCCATTAAGGCTCCTTCCCCCAGTGCCTGCAATTTTTCAATGGCCGTGTCAAACGTGGTATACCGTACCGTGCACAGGTCCGGGTCTAGCTTATCATTGACCGATAACCCTGGGGGGCTTGATAGATTATGAATAAGACGGAATTTACCTTCCTCTTTTTTCGGAACCAATCCTAAAGGCGAGCAGATCAGATTATGGGTAGGTGGATCTTTGACAGGGCCCCCAACCCGACCTAGGGATACTTCCTTCATGATTTTGTCTCGTGCTGCCTCCATGTTTCGCAACACTGAGTTTTGATTGCGGGGAGGGACATTAGAAGGAGGGGCTGAAGACAGGATACGAAAGCCAGACGTAAAGCCATGAAGCAGGAATTGAGCCTCCTCGAGGTTGTCGTACTTACTGAGGAGATGTGTCAGGACATGTCGTTTAATGGGAGTTGGTAGCTTTGTCGGAAGTTTTAGGTGGCTTTCCCTTTGGGGTGACATGGCCGGATTGTTCCTTGGGACTTCCCGTTTTCTTAAAGCATCTGATTTCGAGATGGGAGGTCCCACCGCAATACGAACAGCAGTGCTTGAACCTGCATAGGACCCCCCTAGTACACTCGTTTCTGTTAAACTGCCAGCAGGCCTGTTTTTTTCTCTCCGACGCCTTTGTCACTCCGAAAGGACTGATTCTGAGCAGGGGGAGCGGTGTTAGACGCTGAAGGGGAGGAATAGAACACTGTGTGCCATATATTGATCTCCCGCTGGTCCCATGATATACCTGGGTGGACCGCTTTCATCTGTCTAAACATCTTATCATACTTTAACCACCCCTGACCTGGAAACTCAGCTGCCGCACCATGGATCAAGGATATGTAGCTCATCATTTGAGGGCCCAAAACAGGATATTTCTCCAATATAACTGCGGCATAAATAGCAAATCCCGTGATCCAATTTTTCATGGACCACTCCACCTAGGACTTCTTTTGATTGTAATCACCCTCCTTCCCACTTTTGGGTTTTCCCGCCGCTACGCCTGCATTAAGGAGGTCGAACACCTCCACATATTCACCCCTGAGTATCTTTTCCTTCATGTCTGCAGGCACACGCCATGTGATCCCTGTGGATGGCGATAGGGTCATTGAGGATGATCCAAACATTAACGGGCTGAATGCTAACAGAGGGTGACCTGTTGGTTGTCCCCCGACCACCCCTTGTATCTGGCTATTAGGAGACCCGGCCCCGTCAACCACGGTGCTAGCCATCGGGCCCTGTGTTGGACACCCTAAATTAGAGTAAGCATTCATCATTATGGGGGCCCCATTTGTCGGGTAGGACATGGTAGGAAGAATCGAGCTCATGAGGCCGTTACCTAACGCTTGCCCATGTGATCCATACAATTGCATTCCTGGTAGCTGCGCGACCCCCCCGGGTTGCACCCACACTTGAGATACTCCGCTACCCGGTTGAGCCACAACTGGCGGTAACATACCCTGCGGACCGGACCCCCCCACAGGAGTGACGGGGAGCCCCCCTATTTGTATGGGCCTAGTCACCACGTGCTGCCCTTCGGTATCCTCATTGTCTTTATCTGCACCTGAATTCGAGTCCAATGTCTCTAGAACCTCCTCCTCACCTGGTGATGCTGGTTGTGCGTCTGCCGGCCTAGACCGTTTGCCTTTTGTAGCACCTTTAAGCTTTTCTGGGGTTTGTTTCGCTCTCCTGCCTCTCCCCCTTTCTTCCTGAGAATTCGCATCTGCTCTAGCTCCATCTCTCATGTTCTTTAGTACCCAATCCACGCCTTTTTCTCTTGTGAACTCCAGCAGCTCCGTAAAGGCGAGGTATTCATCATTTTTGTCTGCGGGTTCTTTGCCTTTCGGTGCCTTCTTCGGCGGCATCCTGCACTTAAAGAGAACAAACGTTAAAAAAACCCTTAACTGATAGTGCATGCATAAAGGCAAGCCGTGCGCGGCTTGATCTCGTTCCCGGGGAATCAGGTTGTGCTAATTGCGCCAATGCTCACCACCCTGGATATGAAGACCTCAAAACACTTAAATTTACAGCTGGAACCCGATCCTCCCTCCGCAAAAGGTATGAACAAAGAGCTATGCTCGCATCGCGCTCCTCAATTTAAAAATTCAAACATACAACACACTGCACGGCCCGCTAACCTAGATCACGAGTCGGATTGACCCTCGCTGTTTACTCCAGCACGAAGGTCCCACGATGTCTTCTCTAAGCGACGTCCGACTCCTGGGCGGTTAGCGGACAAAGAGGGGGCCTCTAAGATGGTCGCGGGCTTTTATACCTCGCGCCATACGACTACTTCCGGGGCGCTCCGCCGTCCACAGTTCCTATTGGTCCTTGCGCCATAACCACTTCCGGGTCGGCCGACTCGGAAGTGAACCTACTCTGGGTCGGCCCTTTGGCTGCCACTAAAGACGCCATTCCCCGAGGGGGGATGGCGCCTTGCATTTTGTCAAAATTGCCAGGTAATAAAGAATCAATTCCCACACTGAAATCACTGATATCATAACCATCAGTAATTCTAGAGTGGAAGAATGACTCTTGTTGACGAGATAATGGGGGATTAACTTGATTAAAGAGTTATTTGCACAGCATTTCATAGGTTTTTGTCATTTATATTTTTCTCACTGCTTTAAGCAGGGTTAGTGTCCAGTTGAAAAATATCCAATCATGGTGTTCTCATGAATCGTACAATCCTGACGGGGCCAGTAACCTATTTTACTGGTCCCATCGAGATTATATCTAGATTACAGATGCAAGCTAAATGAAATGTGGCCCTCTTTTCTTTGCAGCAGAGCTTGTCACAAGTTTGAATCTGGGCAAGTTTGACTCTTTTATCAGAAGACAAAAAATGTTTTTTTTGCTAATTTCAGAACAATTTGGTTGCCCTTTGCCCTTAGGTAATGGAAGATTCCTGAAACCTCTGTGTTCTTCCTTTTGTTTCCTTTTCTGCATGAAATAAAGGTTTCTATGACATAATATCAATATAAACAATATTTCATTATGAAAGTTTGTCAGCTAAAATACTGAGGTCATAAAAAACGAGTTTACATACTTTCATTACAAAATAAAAACAATATTCTAATTTTCTCTACAAAATATTGTGGTCCTAAATATCAAGATTACATAGGTAGGAATGTATAAATAAAAATATTATTTGAAAAAAAATAAACAAACATACATGCACGCACACACACACATGCATACATTTATATGTAAATACATATTGCTCAAACAATTTCCAAAATAAAATGCAAATATAAACTTTTAATAAAATAGATTGTAAAATAAAATCACAAAAATGTGTAAAAACACAAAAATGATGAAACAGTAACAATTAAAATTAAAATATATCCTACATTAAAACGTATTAATATAAAAATAAATATTCACCATGAAGCAAAACATATTTCAAATATATATCCTAAGTAAAATTCATAAACAATGTGAATTAAATATCAAACAATTACAATCCATTAAAATAAACATTAAACTAAGAATATAAATAAAACAAAATTAAATATCCAAAAGGTGTAAAAAAATATTACCATTTGGAGGAATACAATTTAATACTCCCACATCAACCTACACTTTGAAATGCTTTACTCCTCACCAAACTAAACATGGCAGGGAAAGCTTAGGATCTTTCAGGAGTACAATTTACTATTCCCATTTCAAACTGGTCAACAGAAATGAAAGTGTCAGATTTTAAGATAGATAGATAGAGAGATAGATATATAGATAGATGGATAGATAGATAGATAGATAGATAGATAGATAGATAGATAGATAGATAGATAGATAGATAGATAGATAGATAGATAGATAGATAGATGGATAGAGAGATAGAGAGATAGATTTACTCCTTTCACTCCAATCAAAGAACTGGTATTGGACTTTGAAGGGAAGTGGGTTATATTTTCTATTCCCACTCCAACATAAACACTGTTACGGAAAATGCTGGACTTTGTAGGGCCAAATTTACTTTTCCCATGCCAACCTAAGCTACATTTGCAAGTTTCCATGTGTTTATGTTATTACATCAGCCATTTTGTAAAAAAAGGTAATTAAACTCTGCTCTGTAAATGTGCCTCCTTCCTGCTCCTCTTCTACTCATACGATAATTTGAAGCCTATGAAGCAGACATTATAGTCCCATGTAATACTTTAATCTCTACATAGATATAGTTAAAGGACAACTAGAAAACAGCAAGACAACCAAAAAGAACATTACATTCAATTTCAATTCAGTTTCTCTGCCACCATCAACAGAGTCATTTGCAGCCTGTTAAAGGTCAAGATGTTAAATGTTTGCAAGTATTGACGGAAATTGCGCTATTCACATTTCCAGTATTACATCTTAACATATGCCTATGACTTGTGTACCAGGACTGGTTTATTGACTAGTGAAGCTCATTAGCAGGGGACGAAGCCACACCATGTAACATGTTCTTAGTAAGATAATGTGCACTAGCAACATTGAGCACTGAAACCAGTGTACAATATAATGCAACCTTTAGGATTGCATTTAACTTCATCACAGAGGAGAGTCGGAGGGGCCGGAGATGTTAATTGGACCATTCCTCCCAATTAAGTGGGCACATTACCCCCATGTTTGTAACGCCTCCCCATTCAAACAAGAGATGCAGTTGGCATTGTTAGTACAGGGCAGAAGTAGTATGTACATTTGTATGCAGGTTTGCAGAGACATGTTGTTGTTTGAGGCGACCTCCATGTGATGCTACATACACATTCTGTGCCTCTGAATGCCCTTCACACCACAGGCAAAATTGGCTTTAGCATAACATTGTTTTTGTGCCTGGTGCACAAAAATCTTTGTGCGTGTGTTCCATGGTAGATGGCCAAAATGTATACATTGCCAGCTCCTTTAAATCCTATAATTATTACATTTGTTTTGAGGGCATGATCTGTAAACCCCTTTCCAACTGTAGTCAAACCAATGCACAGTGTATTGGCACAAGCTAATGAAACTCTGAACTGCTGTTTTTATTGGTCCTGTCTTGAAATGTAATTACATTTATTTGAAGCATGGGGCTTGAAACCTGCATAACCAAATAACGTTCTTTTATCCAACTAGGTGTGCACCGCCCACTTGACTAAAAGGGCTTCAAACACCCACTTCATTGGGGAATAGATACATGTGCATTTATAGTGCTATGAGGTCCAGTCTTTAACTGAAAGTATTTTGACTATGTAAGAAATAATTATAAAATAGCATTATACACACTATATGAAAGACTGTTCTAAAATGTACAAAGAGAAGTCAGGTGGACCAGAATTTTGTCATCGAATTGTGCTCCACCTGAGTTGTGAGTTTTGGCTTGTTGAGCCATGGTGTTGTTGTAGACATTCCACAATGATATTTGGAAGTTGAGTTTGTGTCTGTATCCAGAGCAATGAGGTTTGCCGACCCAAGTGTCTTCGAAGCAGTCCATCATTCCTTTGGTAAAGATAGGATTCCATTAGAATGTTGTAGTGTTTCACTACGTTGGTTACAGGTCCACTCCCAGAAGTATCAACTTTTCAATTTTAAAGGAAAACTGGCTCTTTGTGCATTTTCTACACTTAGTGCATATTTTTGTAGGCTTATACTTTGGATGAAGTTGTTATAGTAGCCTTGCATGTCTCTAGGTGAGTATATAATTATTGTTTGTATCATTGTCTGTTCGTAGTCTATTATAATTTTGTGTGGTGATCAGTTGTTATTTTTTATGAGGGATGGGTGTTACTTGCCTAATTTTGCATAGCGTCATCAGGCAGAATTATGTAAAAAGTCAGCGAGATTACACTTCAATTATGCAAGAAGAGTAATTCTGCAGGTAAAATTCATCCAAGTGTCCAAACTGGATGTGAGGATGTGAACATATCCACTTATGTCCTGCTGCATTTGGAAACATTGCTAAATGCAGTAGGACATGGATAGCAAGCATGAGCTCACACTCACCAAAAATGCTTTTGCAGTAGGATTTTCACCCAAATTACTCTCTATTGCACCAGCAGGATTAATCACGTATTTATAAGTAATTTTGGGTCAACCTGGATCACGGAATTACCAAGTTTACTTTGATTAGTCCAGCACAAACAAAAATCGTCCTGAGCCTAGTTTTTAGCTTGATGTAGTTTAAAAGTTCATAGTAACTTGCACTTTGTTTGTTAGGCAGCTGTGCACAAGGGAGGAGTATATTCGGTTTATGATATTCATCATTTCTGTTTGAATGGTGAAGGACACAATATAAAAGTATCATTCATCATCCACGTTTCACATTCGCTTAGTATTAGGAGGTTATTAACAGTTGCAAATAATATTAGTATTCTCTCACTATTGTGGTTGTCGTATAGGAGGAAAGGTTCTTCAATATGTGTAGTAATTAGAATACACCAAGACATACAGATTACACACTACCTAAGGGCTGCAGGTGTTTGATTTATGACTTTTTTAGTGCATGATATTAGTTGTTTAAAGGTAGGAATTGCAGGTAGCTGACCTGTAGTGTGGTTTGGTTCTTTGTGAAGAATCCCTTCTAAATGTTTAGTATTTGGAGCTGGGGACCTAGTACTTGCCCCTCTTAAATCTTAAAGGGGGTGACTTACTTATTTCTCTGCTATATTTAGTGGGTGGAACACGAATTACAGTATTAATTTTCTTTCTATGGCTCCCATAGTAAGCATTTGCTTAATATCAAGAACATTGCCAATTTCTGTTATTCGTGATTCTTGGTGCTTGTGCTTTCCTGGCTGTATGTGTACGCCATGTGAAAAAGCAACTGTTAGCCTTTCTGGGAAGTGATATATGTGGCTCTTTCTGCCAATTTGTCTGAAAGTAGTATGCTTTTAAAATCAATTATTGTGCTAAACGTGTTTATTTTGTTTGGTAGTAAAATCTAAACATTCTTTAGAAAGGTTTACATTTTATACTTACCTATGTTTTGTTGCTTTTAGTTGCATTTAATCTTCTTACATTTCTTTTTGAATTTGCCAAAATTTGAGTCAGGTGTGCTTTTCTATTTGGCAGGTTTGAAAATGCTAGTTTTAGTGATCTATTAAAAACAGATGTTTGGTTCATTTTGTAGCATTGAGTTTAGTTTAGTTTTAAGATCAACTATAGGAGTTGTATTAGATTTATAACTGTCTTTATTGTGCTTACTTTGAAAGTGCCTTTGCCTTGGTTTACAAGTGAGGAGTTGGATTTTACGGTGTGAAGTGGTCCATATTTGCCCAAGTGCTTCTTTAATATCCTAGGATTTACACATAATAAAGGAGAACATATAGTAATTTAAGTATAGATTTGCATTTTAAAATTATGTCAGATTGCACTGTAGTTCATTTAATTTTTGAACTTACTTGTTAAGGTGCCATGTTATTTTCTTGAAGGCTTCCATCTGGATTTTGTTTGTGTGGTACACTAAAGCGTCATTATATTACAGTTTTTCAGTTTTTCCTCTTTAATACTCTTTTTTTTTTAATTTTTTTTTTAAAATTTTTGAAAACCTTTATTGTGCACATGAAGGATACAAATACGGGCCTACAACCATCCGGCCGGCCACATGACATTGAGCACCAGTGCTAGCAATACGGTCCCCTAGCGGCATCAGGTGGCATAGCATCACATATCAACGGTTACACTGGTAAAGGCATGCCGTCTAGGAGAAGGAGCGCTGAAGGTTAAATTTTAAAGTTTTTTCCGATCCAAAAAATCAATGAAGAATAGATGCAAGGAGAGCTGGATCCGTACAATAATTCCCCAACATGAGTAGGCAGCAGAAATAATAGCAACATTTGGGTTGAACTTCTCGTCAGAGTGACAATACAATAGAAAAACAAACCGAACAGCTGAAATCATGCCTGCGCCACCCCCCGCGCCACCCACTCCCTACTAGCCCCTATCGCAGACCCAGAACAGAAAATAGGAAAAGAAAGCGCAGAAAGTTGAAAAAAAAGGCCCATAGAACTAAAAGGAAAAATAAAATCTACCCCCCCACCCTGCACCAACGCGGAGGCTACGGCCTACCCCCCCCGACAATGTGCCTGTCGCCCAGTAACGAACCCGAAATGCAGTCCAAGATAAGAAAGAGAAGAAAATAAAATAGAAGAAAAAGAAGAAAAACTGACTCTTATATATAGAGAGTGAGAAAAGGCCACCCTAGTCTACAACTCTCACAAAATACAAATAAAGCGGGAGGAGGAGCACTTCCGAACATTCCCAGCCCCCAACCAAAGGCGCCATCCCCACACAATATAATACAACTCTGAGAGAGACAATAATACGAAAGCAGTGGGGAAAAGGCATCACAACATGTATGACTGAACAATATTACAGGTCCGAATCCCACCCAATTACCATATTACATACACAGCAATAAATGCGAAAAAACATAGACTCAGGTGGGAATCGGAAGAATGTACCCCCGGACCCTCCATACCGCACGGAACCGCTCTCCCAACCACAAAAGAGCAACAGCCTGACCCCGTACTTTTTATCCATAAAGGGGAGAAAACAGCACACACATCGCAATCAACATTTACAGGATGTAGGCAAGCCTGGGTCCCCCCTTGTCGATTGGAGGGCACGAGACGCCACTACCACAAACTATCGAGAACCCCGGTCGCGAAGGCATCCACTATCCCAACCATCAACAACAGAATAGGACCAGCATGTTAAAACGGCAGTGCTAAGTGTGTGCAAAGAGCAAACCGGTAGAGACAATTCCAAACTAGTTCCCGCCCGCCGGCAAACCCTCACAAAAGTGGAAACCGCCTAGCCCTGGCCCGAACGTGGACGAGCTCCCCTCCCCCCCTCACACGGAAAGTCCAACCCATCGGGGACAAAGAGACAAGATGGCCGAAGTGGGGGAGGGGAAGGGACACAGTCACAAAATGAACGTCGTCGGTCTCCAGGAAAGTCACCGAAGCACGTTGAGAGTCTCATCAACCCAGCCAAATAATAAAAGTTCCACCACCGGGAGATGGGAGGCCCCGGGGATAAGGCACGTAGGGAAGGTTCAGGCCGAGCAGTTGCTGAGTCCGACAGCGGTAATGCTGAACGAGGCAGGAAGGCAGGTTCAATGTCGGAGGGAAACAAAGTATCACTAACCCATCTCTCAACTGGTATCGAAGAACAACAGGTAGCGGTGGATACAGTGGCAATATTGTCAGGGATCCCCGGATAGCTTGTATCCCAATCAGCCAGCTGCGGGTGCGATTTCAGGCTCCGCGATGAAAGGACTCTCTGCTCCCACTCCCGGTCAGCCATGAGGGCATCAAGCTTCTCGCCCAGCTCACAATAGCCACGTCTCCGCGCCGCTTTTAACTCACCCAGTGCCGCCAAAACATCCCCGTTTGACCACACCGGCTGTGGGTCTTGCAGTTTCAGGGCAGGGAAGGGCGAGCGGGGGCTGGTTTCCTGCCGGGACGTGGAATCGTAGTTCCAATGCGGGGGCAAGCCGTTGTCCTCACGGAGCAGGCAGAGAGGCGTCGCCATCTTGTAGGCAAAAGAACAACGGAGCCAGGAGTGGGGGTCCACGAAGTTGCACCGATCGACAATTTAAGCCCCCATCAACTCCGGGGACACTTCTCGGCTCACTGTTCCACGCGGAGCCAGAGCGACCTCTGTGTATAGTCCGGCTGACAGGAGAGGAGGGATCGCCAACCCTAAAACAGGAGCGACAATGGAGTCGAGGCAGCACGGAACCAACATCCAGTAAGGAGGTCCGCCTCGCCCCCAACCTAGCCACGCACTCGGGCTGTGGAGCGAATGCAATGTGAAATTCCGCCGGGCCGCCGGCCCGCAAATGGGATCTTCAACTGCAGACGACGGTGGCGCTGTCCCCACTGCAGTGGCGTACAAGCAGCCCGGCCGTCACGGTGCTCAGGGGCCGGCGGGACACGAAGGTACAAGCCGGGGTCCAGGTCAGCAAAGTCGATTCCGGGATTACTGCGGTTGCCGGGCAGTCAGAGGCTCCGGAGTAACGCTGGCGAAGTCAGCATACCATAACGCACATCCCGCTGACGAAATGGCCAAGGATAGCAAGCAGGATGAAGGTGCGGGAGACCAGAGCTGGCGGAGCCGAGAGCCTACACGTCCGCTCCGGTCGCCATCTTGGCTCCTCCTCTAATACTCTTTTTTATAGTGTTCACTTAATCATGTTTATATTTTTTAGGGATAGTTTGGTTGATGGTAAATTTTATTTGGTAGTGTGCAATTGGAATTGTTTTTAAGTTATTAAATTTTTCGATTGACAAAAATTAGTGATTCTGTTATACTTTTAAATATGTACATTATTATCATTATTATTCTATTATTTTGTTTTCTGATATTTATTTTCCGGTAATATAGATATTTCTGCATAATTTATGTGTCACTCTATGCCTGAAAGGATATATGTTTTACTTACACTGAGTGCTCCCTTGTGTCTGGACAAAGCTACACCTATCTGAAGAGCCTAATTAGAGTGAACCACTGTGTCAGAGGTTGCTTTTACTCATTTCAGGTCGGCTTGGTTGGTATTTTACGAATTTGAAGCTGTACTACTGTACCTAGAATGGTAAATGGCTTTTGTCATTTTACAGCTCGGAAGGGACAGCACTGTACTAGTCCAATGCTTACAGATTTTGCTGTAGAAATGGCAAAAGACTTTGGGGCATATTATCAAGTCGAAACACGCCGAACTCAGCGCTCTACTCAAGAAACCAACAGCGGACCCCACCGACCTCAAGAACTACCGCCCCATCTCGCTCCTCCCGTTTCCAGCCAAAGTCATCGAGAAGACCGTCAACAAGCAGATGGCCGCCTTCCTCGAGACGAACGGATCCCTCGACCCCTCACAGTCCGGCTTCCGTGCCAATCACAGCACAGAGACCGCCCTCATCGCCGCCACCGATGACATCCGAGCCCTGATGGACAAGGGAGAAACAGCGGCCCTCATCCTCCTAGACCTCTCCGCGGCATTCGACACGGTCTGCCACCGCACCCTAGTACGGCGCCTCAGCAACATCGGAATCCAGGACAAGGCACTGGAATGGATCATCTCCTTCCTCAACGGAAGAACACAGAGAGTCCGCCTACCACCGTTCAAGTCAGAGGCCTCCGAAGTCATCTGCGGCGTCCCTCAAGGATCATCTCTGAGCCCCACCCTCTTCAACGTCTACATGAGCCCCCTCGCGGCCATCGTACGCAAACACAACCTCAGCATAATCTCCTACGCCGACGACACCCAGCTGATCCTCTCCCTGACCAACGACCCCACCGCCGCCAGAGCCAACCTGCACGAAGGGATGAAAGAGGTAGCCGAGTGGATGACGACCAGCCGCCTGAAACTGAACTCGGACAAGACGGAGGTCCTCATCCTGGGCCCCTCACCCTCCACCTGGGACGACTCCTGGTGGCCTCCCGCCCTGGGCACCGCACCCAAACCGACAGACCATGCACGCAACCTGGGCTTCATCCTGGACTCCTCCCTCTCCATGACCAGGCAAGTCAACAACGTCTCCTCGGCGTGCTTCAACATCCTACGCATGCTACGGAAGATCTTCTGGTGGATCCCCACCGAGACCAGGAAGACCGTCACCCAGGCCCTCGTCACCAGCCGACTGGACTACGGCAACGCCCTCTACGCCGGTACCACCGCCAAGCTCCAGAAGAGACTCCAGCGGATCCAGAACGCCTCAGCCAGACTCATCCTCGACATCCCACGAACCAGCCACATCTCCGGACATCTGAGAGACCTTCACTGGCTCCCCGTCAACAAAAGAATCACCTTCCGCCTCCTCACCCACGCACACAAAGCCCTACACGACCAAGGCCCGAGCTACCTCAACAGCCGGATCAACTTCTACGCTCCCAAACGCCACCTCCGATCAGCCAACCACGCCCTCGCCACCGTCCCCCGCATCCGAAGAGCGACTACAGGAGGAAGGTCCTTCTCCTACCTGGCCGCCAAGACCTGGAACTCCCTCCCGACCGACCTGCGCCTGACCCAAGACCACCTCTCCTTCAGGAAGAAGCTGAAGACCTGGCTGTTCGAGCAGTAGCGGCACCTCCCCCCCCCCCCCCCCCAGCGCCTTGAGACCCTACGGGTATGTAGCGCGCTTTATAAGTGTCACTGATTGATTGATTGGTTTATCTCCCCTTTTTTGGCTTTAAAAGCCAAGAAAGCGGAGATAAAATTATCTCCCTATTACCTAGCTGTCGCTAACACCGGTTAGTGACAGCTAGTAGGAGATAGCGACCATCTTGGGACCCACTTTGCATGTCAGTGATATTTATCACTAATGACATACAAAGTGGGCGTGCCAAGATGTTAGCGACTGAAAACAGTCGCTAACATCGCTATCTCCTATTACCAACTTTTGGAGATATTCGCGCTAAGGGCGAATATCTCCAAAAGCTAACACCTGCCCTGAGCAGTTTTTAGCCATGTTATCCAATGGGAGGTGGATAACATGGCTAAGAGCATTAGTTCGGTAATGCATGAATATCACTGACTTTTCAGCGATATTCATGCATTGCTGCGATTTTTATCGCATTTGCGATAAACCTTGGTAATACCAAGGTTTATTTGCGGTAAAAATCGCCGCAGCTCAGCGGTAAATTTTTGTCTCTAACCAAGCAATAGCAATAATTATCGCTATTGCTTGGCAATATGCCCCTTTGTCCCTTTCTATCTCAATATTGAACACACAACTATTGTAAGGAAATTTCTCTTTTTGTATGATCACCCCCAGGTTTTCACCTGATGTTGCTGGTTTTTCTACTCCGTGAGAGCACTGAGGCCTGCTAACCAGATCTCAATGCCCTGACCATAAAGCGTATGTCAAATTAGCTGTACCCAATTTGAAATGGCCAATTTACATGAAAATCCCTAGTATATGGTACTGGTACCCAAGGCATATAAGTTAGAGGGGTACACTAGGGCTTGCAGCACTGGTTGTGTCACCCTAATGGTCCTCCACATAAAACGAGTCCCCCAGTCTGCCACAGCAGACTGTTAGAGCAGTTGTGCATGGCTTGCCCGACTTTGCCATTGGAGCAATGGCAAAGCCATTACTTCCCCTGTAAGTAATAATAACCCACATTTGTAAAGCGCAAACAATCTCCCGAAAGGGTCTCTAGGTGCCATCGGGAAGATTAAGAAAGCTATTGCCCAGAGTCACATGGTGCTGGGCTAGCCTGCCGCCAGAGCTGGGGATCGAACCGTGCCAGATTCCAGCGTTAGTCGCCCTCGCAGCGGCGCCACACCTCTATTGCAATGTGCAGCTTTGCAAAGCTGTCACTTCGTTGCCTTTAAAAAAATAATTTTTTATTGAGAGTTCAATACATAATTCAACATACATACACAGAATAAAGTGCTTACAGTGCTTAATTAGAAAAAAAAATTGGGTGACATATTCCCTCAAGCAAAATCCATTCTTAGATCACATCAATATCAAAATATCAGAATTCATAAACAAAATACATAAAACCAGAAATAGCCAAATAGAACCAAGCTTTGCGCAATTTCCCTTTAACATTTCATTTTAAATAAATCACAGATTGATTTCCTATGAAATTCCAGCGTTTCTCAAATTTTCTCAGAGACCCTAATCTTAAAGCATAGCATCTCTCCAGCTCTCTGACTTTATGAAGTTTAGTTTAGCCCTCTAGGCTTGGAATGTGGGTACGATATTACTTCGCCAATTTTGTAGAGTTAAAGATCTTGACACCAGGGCTGGTATAAATAACCACTCCTCTTGCATTTTCTCCATTGTTATGCTAGGAGAGCATCCCAAAGCTGCAATATATTTGTCAATAGTTAATGCTTGACCTGTAGTTGTTCTGAGATATTTCTCAATTTCTTCCAATAGTTGCTTTATTTTTGGGCAATCCCAAACAATATGAGACCAAGTACCTCCTCCCTCGTCAGAGCAGCAAAAACACCTATCCTAAATCTGAGGGTATATATTACGGAGAAACAATGGGGTCCTATATATTAACCATTTTGTGTAAAATTGCATTCTTCTAAAATTGGTGCCTCTTATTGTTGTTACATTAATTTTATTCATTCTCTTCCAGAGCGCTCTAGGGATCTGGAAACCTTCCTTCTTCTGCCATTTATCGCAGGCTTTTTTGTTAACGGCGGAAGATTTATTTTCATTAGAAGTTTTTCACCCAACTGCTTACTGACCACTTACCTGGTTTTTCTTGCATTGCTTCACTTAGTTTTGATCTTACTCTCAGCGTTCTATGGGTCAATATTTTCTAAAAAGTTCTTGATTTGAATAAATGACCCCTTAAGTATATCCCTTGAATGAAGCAGCCCAATCTCTATCTCTGGCCGTATGTTCAAGGCGTCTGAGATAAGAAAATCTCTCACTTGCCTGTACCAATTCTCCTCCCATTTCTTTAATACACCTGCAACAACCTGACATCCCCAGTGTATATGTCAGCCAGTTTTGGAGAGCCATTTATCCGTGGGATACCATAAAACTTCAACGGATGGTTTTTTGGTTTTAAAAGCCACTGGAGAACCTTATATCACACTTTCTTTGAGTACTTTGCTATCCTCATCGGATCTGTGATTTTATATTCATCTAATATTTTTTCCTTAAAAAAGTTATTGATATCTGTAGTTAAGCTGGGTATAACATCTGTGGTTATTGTGTGCAACATTTGCTTAATAATACTCACTTAGGTTTGGGGAGGGATAACCATCCCTCCTCAATCGGGTAGTTTAAAGTGGCTAGTGTTAGTCTTGGTACCTTGTTGGCCCACAGGAAGGATGTGAATAGGCTATCTAATTCTCTAAAAAAGAATGTTTGTAGTGCACATGGGACTTTTGCAAATAAAAAATTAAATAGTGGTCGGATTGTCATTCGCAAAAGTGCCACCCTACCTAATATAGATATTGGGAGTTGATTCCATTTTACTAGTAAAGATTCTACTTTTTATACCAAGGTAACACAGTTTAATATGTATAACTCCTCTACTTTTTCAGAAACCTGTATCCACAGATATCTCTTGGGTCAAGGGTTATGTATTAGCCCAAAACTTGATACTAGTTTCTCAACTGAACAGTTACATAGCAAAACTTCTGTCTTGTCCCTATTTATTTTAAATCAACCTATTGCCTGAAATTCTGAAAAATCCCTAGTATTTCCTTCTGAATGCTCTCCCCGGGTTTTAAAAATAAAACAATGTCATCAGCATATAGTTTTCAATTGGTCATGCCCTGTAGGGGCACCGATTGTAATGCTTTTTACCTGAAGGCTATTGGCAGGGGTTGGGGTTCTATAAATAAGGCAAATAGAATTCAAGAGAGGGGACACCCTTGCCTTGTACCCCTACTTATTCTGAAGGTGCCCACATTTCTAGAATAATGATTATTTATGCTTGCGAGCCCTTATATAAACGTCTTACTATTTTTATAAAACCTTCTGGAAAACCAAATCTAGCAAGAATTAAAAAAAGACACTCCCAGGACACCAGTACGAAAACCTCTAAGCATCTAAAAACCACACCTGTGCCTCTATATTATTCTTATTAAAATAGTCCAAAGCTTCTATTAAGAATGTTGTGTTTGTTGAGAGTTGTCTACCAGCAACAAAGCCACATTGGTCCATGTGGATCAATAATCCCACAATTGTACTGAGCCTGTTGGTGAGAAGCTTTGTGAAAATGTTGTAATCTGCATTGAGAAGGCTTATTGGCTTATAGGAGTTGGTGTTTTCCCTGTTCTTATCTTTCTTCAGAATGCTAACTGCCACCGCTGTGTGGAAGGAGGTCGGAGGTAAACCCCCCTTTAGTATGCATTTAGCTAGCTTAATAAGTTGTGCACTCAATATCGAGGCAAAACTTTAATATAGTTCTATTGGCAGTCCATCCTCCCCAGTCGCTTTACAATTAGCCATAGAGCTAATTGCTATTTCTATTTCTTCAATAGTGAATTCTGCCGTTATTATTTCTCTATGTCCTCTGCTCAGGAATGGAATTGATAGTTTATCTAGAAAGGCCTTTAAAACTCTTGTTCATTTCCAGGCACACATTGTGTCTGTTCCATGAGACAACTCTCTGCCCTCCTAGAGAGACCTGCCAATGACTCTCAGGAAGGAGAACTATGAGGAATTGCAGGCCAAGGAAGTATTGCCTCCCTCCTGCAGGAATCCACTTGGGTGTTAACCCCAAAAGGCAGGCTTCAAAGGAGAAGCCACCTTTCAAGGGTGGATGTGTAACACTAGGTAGTGGGAAGGACCAATTGTTTAGGCAGACTGGCTGGCACAGGGAGCAGAGAAGTGACACCAGATGCCATAGTTCAAGAGCTGATAACACTCCATGGTTTGGGAAGGGATATGAGGCACTATTATGGAATAGTTTTAATTAGCAACCTGAATGATTTTCTGCAAACTTACATTCGCCACAAGTTGCTTGTTTTTAGCCGCTTATTAAAAAATCACCAAACACATCCTACCCTGAGGGCATATTGAGAGCATAAAGAGGACACCCCTGACACCCAGCCCTCATGGTCGCTACTGACTGGAAGGCGGATAGAAGGAAGACTGCCCTGCTGCAGCAAGGGACCAGTAAGGAGAGGCTTCACCAACATGCACTGCACCTTCTGAAGGAAGGGACTGTGCCAAGTTGTCTCCAGAGCCCAGCAAAAGCCGAGAGACTGCAAGGGGCATCTGATTTGACTCCTGTTCACATCACAGGATCATAACATCTGAAGAAGCATGCTGGAGCAAATTGGTAGCCCAATGTATTCTAGTGGCTACCACCGTTACCAACAGCACAAGGGACCAAGACTCAATGCACCCAAGTTTGCTAAGTCCAGGAGTGCTGTCAGAGGGTTGCTGGGGCCCTCAGATGGCAAATTATTGACCCAAGAATGATTGGCCTATGACTTCAACACAGGGTGACTTAGTCTAGTGGGGACTGGACTTTGGTCATACTGGAGAGGACTTGGTGGGACATCAACCCTGCAGCCTGGACCCCCCCCCAGCCTATCTTCGTGGACTGAGGAATCCCTGTAGGAAGACCACCTTTAACCCCTGTTGCATCCACAGCATCCTTGTAGCATCTTAAGCATCCTTCATCTCTTGCTGCAGGACCACTTCCTTTGGAAAAACCTGGTTCGGATAGAATTGCATGGAGTTGACTGAGGATTGCTTCACCTGTTGATGTATATGTTCCTGAGAACCTGGTTGGTCCCATTGACTGGCTCCCAACTGGAGTTAGTGCCTAAAGTAACTCCAAGTAACCACATTACACATAACCCAACTTTTTGCTGAAAAAGTTTCTACGACTCAAATTCATGAATTTGCCTGTGCTTTTTTGTGGTTAACTGAATTGTCTTGATGTATTCATTCTTATAACATCTTTATCTTTGGAACTCCCAGTGGATCTTTTTTGTTTTAGTGTCTAAATGTATATAAAAATACAGTCTATTTTTAGTAATTAGTGCTAGATTTTTTGTGTTCTGTTGATTTCTTTTACAATTGTTTTGGTGCTGTCTAAATGCTTCACCCTTATTCATTGGTGCTCAGTGCCATAGCTACCCAGGGTTGACCTGAGGATTTGACAGACAAAACCTACTGGACCTAAAGGCAATTAGTAAGTGTATTACATGGTGAGGTCACACAAACACACCTGATTTCATCACATATATTGCTAAATGTACCTGCTTTTGAGGACGATCATTTTCTCGTACATATTTGTGTTATATTTGGCTAAGTTTAGGATGACCATAGTTTTGTATTCAATATTATTTGATGATATTTTGATGAGCTGATACATTGTACTACCATATTCTATCATGCAACTGCTCATGGTTATATTGAGTGATGTCAGGCAAGATTACAATTATTGCATTGCCACCTACCTCTTCCTTCTATTGCAGCTGTATCGTCCTTATGACTATCAATAAGGCTATTTAATACAAACCTTCTTTCTATTCTGTGCCACTTCAAAACTTTTGTTGCCAATGCGACCATCATTTCGTGATTACACTTATGTCTAGGCTTGCTACATGGGCCTTCCAAAGTTAGCTATTTACAAGCTTTAAGAAGTTCACAATATTGCATTGTGAATTGTCATGAAATTCAGGACATTTTATAGATTTTCTGCAAACTGCACTGTTGGCCTGTTTATAGAAGGATCCATTACCCGGTGCTCTACTTTGTCCACCAAGACTGTTAAGAAAGAGACCAAATGCTGCTTATGTGAATGCTTCCAAGACTCTTCTCTTGTGCTGACAGTCCCCCGATTTAGAAGGGCTTTTAAGAGGAGACGTTTTTGGGGAGCAGGTAGAGTCTCCCTTCTCTTTTGTTGCCTTCTTCGATTTGGAAGGCTTTTGATCTTGGCCTTCCCAGAATACAGAACCATTCGATGTTTATGTCTTTAAATGCATATATGTTGTTCATTATTTCATTCTATTCTGATGTTGTTAGTCAGTTTAGCACTAAGATGCCTTAGGGCATTCCTTACACTTTATAAGAAATAACTCAATTCAACTCATATCTTGCATATATATAGTTTTTTTAATATGTGTGGTGGGTGCCTTCAGACACTAAATGCACGGAAAGTGGCAATTTTAGAAGAAATCGAGCAGAAAGGATGGAATATGGCTCTTGTCCTTTGGTGAAAGAGCATTGCCGTTTAAGAGATACCTCAGGTGTCTGGCACCTGACATAGCTATGTGACGCCTGAAAATATTACTTAAGCCTAACTTGAGTCATACTCCCTCCACCTAAAGCAAAACACTCTATAATCGGGTTATCAGAGCATATTGTAAGATAGATCTAGAGTTTACTTTCACATATTCCTGTTTTTTCTCTGAGGTGGTGTCTGTGAACAGTCAGTACACAAGCACTGCTCTGTCTTGTGTAGGCATTGTATTTCTAGCGTAGTTTGCCAGCGAAATGTTTGTGAGATCTTATTTCTCTGTCAAACAATGCCTAGGTCTGTCAAAAGCAGCATGACTCGGATATTGTATATAATAAGCCAGCAATGTAAAAACAATTCACGATAAAAAGACTACTTTGTGCAGTACTTGTTACATTGTTACAATGACGAACTGTAACTATGTTAGTTGCTTGGCGTCTCTTTTGTACTCCATTAAATGTTGTCTCTTTCTCTTCCCAGACCAGGCTAATTGCTGTAATTACCATAAACGTTTATGAACAGCTATTATACAGAATATGATCATTTTTCTCAAATGAATTTTGTAGAAATTAATAACAAATGTTGCACTTTATAATTGCATTGCTCCCTTACAAATGTAAAAACAAAATTAATATTTTAGTGGATATGTTACTTTATGTTCCTGGGGAACTTCAGAGCAGAACTGAAAGCATGTTTTTTTTACTATAACATATGTCCTTTGCGGACAGGTCGGCAAACACCTTCAAGAGTTTCATGGGCTGCCTGTGTGATGTCTCTAGGCGGATGAATAACAACAAACTAAAATTGAACACAGAGAAAACCGAGGTGCTGTTCTTTGGTAAGAATGCTCCCCCGATATCAGGTTTGTGGTGGCCAGAGGAAATTGGCTCGCCACCCTGTCCTACGGTGAAAAACCTGGGTGTAAATTGGGACGCAGAGATGACATTTGCTTCTCAAATACGTTCCATTTCATCCACTTGTTTTGGAATTCTGAAGGGATTGAGGAAATTTCTCTTTGTTCTGCCGTAGAGTTGTCGAAAACTAGTCGTTCATGCTATGGTGACTTCAAAGCTTGACTATGCCAACAGTCTGTTCCTTGGGCTTCCGGCATATTTGATAAAAAGTCTGCAGATGGTGCAAAACACAGCAGTGAGACTGATTAGAAGGGTGCTATTCAGACAACACATTTCTCCACATTTAACACAGCTCCATTGGTTGCCAGTTGCACAGCGTATAGAATTCAAGGCCTTGACAATTGCTTTTCAAGGCCCAAAATGGGAGCGTTCCCAATTACATAAAAGAAATGTATCCGCCCTTATCCGCAAAGGCGGCTGTTGCATTCTAATTCACCAAATTTGCTGTGTGTTCCCCAATTTGAAAAGGCTCGCATTGGAGGATGGACTTTCCCAGTTAGAGCTACCAGACTGAGGAACTCACTTCCGGTAAAACCGGCGTATAACAGATGAAGGAGAGTGCAGGAAAGCCCTAAAAACACGTCTCTTTAGCCAGGACTAGTGAACTCTTTTAGTTTTGGAAACCCAATACCTTTGTTGCAGGATCACGCTAGCGACGGGACACCTCTATTTGAGGTAGCTGTTGCGCTTTACAAATGCTGTTGTATTGTAGTGCATTGTATTAAGAAACAATTTGCTTATGTTATAGTGACCTCTTTGCCAATGAGCTGCATGTTCTGTGTGTTTGGAAGTTTGAATGATACATGTATTCTTAACATGTTAGAATTTTGAACTTGTACAAATACTCTGCATAGGGAGATAGCATATATATTTGATTGTTGCAGACAATGTTTGTGGTAATATCAGGGAAATCAACAGACCACTATGAGGTCCCCTCAAAGACACAACAACAGCCCATGCACTGGTGTAAGAAACGAGCCATTCAGGTAATGCAGACTGTCCTACAGGCCAGCCCAACCCTACCTGATGTTTGGATGGTTCAGAAACCTCATGAGTAAGATATTTAAATGAAATGCAGCAGGGAGTGCATTAATGCATGTGGTCCAGCTTAATTGAGCTTGCACATTTTTAAGTCTTTAAGATAAGTCATTCCAAGAAAGCGTTTTGCTATTGTTGTTGTTGGGCATAGCACAGTAGCTAGCTGTTCATCTTCAGCTGACTCTCACACAAATGCCAAGGGTCAGATTTAAAAACATTTAAACAGCCAAATCCAAAGGTGATGAGTGGAACTATTGCCACTGGCAGTGTCTCTGGTCCACCAGCCAGTCCATTAGTTTTTTCCCACAATGTCACACCAGACAAGGACCAGTTGTAAGCAAGCCAGTCTTCTATAGGAACAGTTCATCCTAAACCACCAGATTATGTCCCCTTTGGAGTGGAACTCAAGCAACCCAATGCCAGTTTCGATCTTCTTGGTCTTCGAAAGTGAGGTTCAGCTTGAGCTCTGTGACTCAGTGTGAAAGAGGCCCATGCCGTGACGTACATTGCATGTAGACCATGTCACAGAAGCAGAGAGGCGAGGGATGGAATGCTTGTAAAAGACTCAGTAAACCTCAGCAAGTTTTGAAAATCTGTACATGATCTGCAAGGGTTTCTTTCCAGTGTCAACATCTCTAGTTTCATGTTTTTTCGGTGTTCAAAGACTCAATGAGGGTTCATTTCAATTTTCAGCATGCCAAATAATAGGCACTGACGTTTCCAGATCTCCATTAATTATACTGCAAGTTCCCCTTGGCCAGTTATCAGGGATGGCTGGTTTCACGTGCTCTATAGTTGATAGTAAGAGGCTGCAAGTTCAGTTGGTTTCAATGTACAGCAACAGATATTGTCAAACTTCACAAGTTCAGTAATGTGTATTGGTTATTAAACAAGAAAACCCCTCTTGTCTGCGCAGAAAGAGGCGGCAGGAATATTGCACCTACCTAGTTGCGCAGAGGGGCGAACAATTGGATTTCTTTTGCCTCCATCATTAATGTTTACCGACAGGTCTGTTGTTCGGACCACCACAAGGACCTCCAGACCCATATTCGATCAGTGATTGCACATTCCCAGCAAAAAAAAAAACTGCACACCATGGAAAGTGCCTGGCCCGTCTGGTTAAGACCCTGACGTGTGTGCTGATGACAAGTCCACATTGGAAGATTGCACATCCACTGTTCATGCTTGAAGGTATTAGTAGACTAGTGATTAGGTGAGATTACTGCTCCACCTTTAGGCAGACACATACAATAAGTTTGGATTTGTTTACTCTTATATGGGCTCCAACCAGCAACGTCTTAAGATCACCCACCCAAACATACAGTATTGGTATCACTGGACAACCTTGATTCCACGAGTCCATGGAAAACACCCAGACCACCTCAACGACATGGAAAGAGCTCGGACGAAGAGTGGAACCCCATCGATGGTGAAGGGGAGGCTCCTGGGTTTCCATAGCAACGTACTGTATTCTATATTAATAAGTCATTCAATAGATTTTCACACACAGCTATAGAAGTACTTTTGTTAGTAAATATCCACCTAGCAAAAACATACTCGTATCCAATCTGAACAGACACATATTTGACCAACAAGGAAACTACTTTTCATTATACCTACAAAAACAGACCTATTGGCTTGAATAAAGCTGTTTAAATGTAACACTTGAAAATGGTTTATATAATAGCAATCTTCCAAGCTTTAAATGTGTCTGCCTTGGGAGGAACAATATTATATAGTATAATTTATACGTGCGCATTACCCATGTTTTCACATTAAATCATGTTTATTTTGGATTTATTGTAGTTTATGAGGGTGTTTCTGCCACTAGAGAGATGGGCTATTTGACTCTGTTGACTCTGTCTAATTTGTGTGTATGACAGGGCGTTCTGGAATTTATATGACTTTGTCCTTTTTTAATGTTTCTGTGTTTGCACCCGGTAGGGCCTGGCTACTCTTCAAGGAGTGCGTTTCTAGACAGAAGAAACCTCTCTGGTTAAATCGATGGCAGGGTGAGCAGAGAGGGAGCTGGGACAACGCTTCCTTTGCATTTATGTATGAGAAACCTACTTGGAAATCAAGGCACAGAATCCGCATTAATACTAATATTATTAGCATAACCTCTCTGATACAAATGGATGAAATGACCTAGTTTATTCCTCTAACGATGGTAAGTGATAGAAAGTTATGAATATTCTGCTCGCTGCTCGAATATTTGAAACTTCCGATCCTCTGAATGCAGATGTGGCATTTTGCTTCAAAAATCCCTATTATATGCACATTTTTATTCACAGGCTTGTCCTCGGGTGCTGTCTGATTCTTTTCCCCTTCTTTTTTTACCTGGACAGGAAGATTATCATTATTTTTTTACAAAAACCATATCCCTCATCACATGCCAGTAATCCTCAATGATCCATTACTTGTGTATCTGATGGGCACCGGTGCTCCACCTTTGTGACAGTTAGCCAAATAATCATGATCTTTAACCGTTATTTTATACTATTTAAAAAAAAAACAGATAATGATCATTTGAGGCATACAAATAAAAGCTACTAATACTGGCATTGATTAGTGGTTCAACTTCAGAAGGGCCTCCTCTTCGAGGCGACCATAGATGACCAATGTGTTTGCCGACCCCTCCCCTTGCCCAGGTTTAAACTTCATTGGGGGCAGATTTATGTTAACTGGCGCATCCCGAGGGATGCGCCAGTTAACGTGCGCCACAGTGCGCCAAAGCTCCGCCACCCATGGTGCGCCGCATTTATAATGCGGCGCACCATGGTGCAAAAACGGCACAGATGCGTGACACATCTGTGCCGGAAATGTGGCGCATTGCTGGAGTTGCGTCGCAAGCGTGACGCAGCTCCAGCAAGGCTCGGGGGTGCCCCATTCTACTAATGCTGCATCAAGACCTACGCCTGCTTCAAGCAGGCGCAGGGTTTTGACGCAGCATTGCCCTGAAAGTGACTGAGTGAAATCTCATAGATTTCACTCAGCCACTTTCAGGAGGCGTTCCTGCGCAGGAACGCCACCCCCTGCGCAGGAACGCCTCCTTATGGTGCAGTGCTTTACAACATGACGCATGTCCTAGATGCGTCACGTTGCAAATAGGGCGCATTGTTTGCGCCGCAGTTGCGTCAAATTAAGTGACGCAATTGCGGCGCAAAGAGGCACAACGGCCTCATAAATCTGCCCCATGGTTTCTTTTATTGGTTGACATGCATAAAGTTTGTTTATCGAGCCTAGACTCCTAATTCTGAAGCATTCCTTTTAGACATAGAGACTGTGATGTATGCACTTGAATATGTGAATATTAATGCAGATAAATAGAGCAACAGATGTATAACAGGCCCAGATGAGATTTGAATTGGCATTAAAGCACTTTCTTATGTCAGATGATGGGAAAGCAGTTCGTTTTGCCTTTACTACAAGTGACCTTATGCAGTGCTGTGGAGGTTTCAGGCATCCGCTGCACACAACCTCATACCACTCTCCCCAAACACAACTGAGGGATTAACAAATGCTCCCCTAAGCTCTCTCCTCGTCTTCAGTAGACGTCCCTCCTTGCGCCCTGGATCTGTCGCAAATGGTAGTAGATTTGGGCCCATTGTATCTCACAGAATGGGGAAGCCTTGCAGAATTGCTGGGTTAGCATGTTATTCTGGTAATCATTTGTGTCTATTTTGCATCTGTTACCATAAAGAATCGCTTCTCCCTTTGGAGATAGTCATGCCGCCTCTGAAATTTCTTCCAGGTAATGTTAGAAAAAGAAGTGTATCCTTGTATTGGTGACACCTGGGCATTCCAGGCAATAGCAGCTAAAATCTTTCAGATTTGTTTATGGTAATAATCCTTATCTACCCAGTATGTGCTTCTAGTAAAGGAGTACCAATACCTAATAATCTCTCCCTTGTGTACCACACCTAATTTATATTTACATTTCACACCAAAATGTCCTTAGGTGCTCTTGAGGCATGGATACTGATGCAGAAGGCTCCGACTTTAGAGTCTTGGCCCACCACTCCCTCTTGCCAGCCTAACTCACACCTTTGAAAAATTGAACCCTCATCCTGACCACCTCCCTACCCCACACATTCACCACGCCCTCCCTGCATTATTAACTATCAAATTAGCAAACAAACATCAATAATACCATTACCTTCAATTACATCCTCACAAAAGCACAATTTTCTCAAGTACCAAATCTCAACTAAAATGCATGTTTTACAACATAGGACTGGAGTCAAGTGGAGACAAAACCCTAATACTCAAGGAAACATTGAACTGAAAATGTGTAACCATCCGTAACCTCATTGCATCTGAGTGCAGTGAAATTTCAAATCACACACAATACAATATACTTGCAACACATCTACCACCCATGTCAAACAAAAATGTCATAGTCTGAGGTTTTAATCTCAATTGAGGAAATGACAAGTGCAAATTTAACATCATTCTAGAATCCTTCATCCGTCTACACAACCGCCTTCAACTCTAAGCCAATTCTACACACAACACAGGCAGAATTATTGACCTTGACGATACTGCCACTAATAATGATGTCCTTCCTATTGAAATTGACTATTTAACAATGTTTCCATTCCATTTGACATCATTTTTCCCACATCACCAAAGCTCAACAAGCTGTCTACCAAAATAAAAATTGATACAGAAGCAGACAAAAACAGGCACATTCCATTCTACAAGACTTTCCAAATCTTAATTGGGGTAATTTCTCAGTTAACATAAATACTAGTCTCAAGTTACAGTAATATCCAAATGACCATTGACAGATGTGCCTCTCTCAACTTAAAAATAAACCACAAAGTAGCTGAAGTCGGCCATGTTTAATTATTACCTTTGCAACCAAAGAAGTGTGATAACAAACCTTAAATACAAATGGCGTTAAACCATTCCTCTCATACTGATCAACAAACTGAAAATCTCAAAAAATGTACAAATTATCCATCTGCTCAAATAGAGCAGAACGTATCCAAAGAACACATTTTAACCTTCCCCATCACAACCTGATCACTCACATTTGCAAATTTTCTCTACCACAATGCACTTAAGGAAAGCAGTCTTTCTCCAATAGTTTAACCATGCATGAATTACTTTAAGGATGCATCACTTGCATTTCTGTCATGATGAAGCCAATCAGGACAATATAAGGTCCAACACTTCTGTGAGTGTCCCTTTGTGCAGCCAAAATATCCATATCAAGGGAACTCATTCTCTGCCAAGAGTGCAAATAATCTCTCATATCATTGTATAACTGAATCTGATGTGTCAATTTCTTTCCCAGGCTCACAACAGACTTTCTCTCTCTTTATGTTCTTGAAATGGCCATTTTTTTTATCCTCAGAGGTCTCAACTCTTTCAACAAAAGCCACTTAGCTTATTGATTCCATGAAAGCACTTGGGAGGCAGATTTACTAAGATTTTGAGTTGGGGTCGCGTCACTCTTATAGCGCAGCCCCAATGCACAGCAATTTTTGGTATTTACTAAGCCATACAGAGCCACTTTGCATGGCTTTGCGTGGTTTAGGAAATACAAAGTAAACCAAGGCAGTACGTAGTGCTGCCTTGTGTTACCTTGTGTTGGGAAGGGAAACAACCTTTACAATGCAACTTTTACAACGCACTACCATTACAACGAAACTTTTACAACGCAACATCCATTACATCTCATGCCATTACAACGCAACCATTACAACGCATGACACTACATCGCATACCACTACAACGCATGTCATTACAACGCAGTAATTACAACGCATACCATTACAACGCATACCATCACAACGCAAAGTACCCTTACACTAAACAACACTTACCCTACTGTTGCACCCCCTGGAGCTAAAATAGTAATTTTTGCCCCTACATTATCCAACACTTACCCTGCTGTTGCACCCCCTGGAGTTAGTATAGTAATTTTTACCCCTACACTATCCAACACTTACCCTACTGTTGCACCCCCCTGGAGTTAGAATAGTAATTTTTACCCCTACACTATCCAATACTTATCATACATGCAATGTAATGGTATGCGTTGTAAAGGTAGTATGCGTTGTAATGGAATGCGTTGTAAAGGTAGTTTAAAAAAATTAGTTGCAATGGCATGTGTTGTAATGGAATGCGTTGTAATGGATGTTGCGTTGTAAAAAATTTAAAGGTATGCGTTGGGAATGCATTCCATGGGTAGAGCATGGATGTCCCCATGCATACACCCATTCATTTCGGCACATTCCCATATTTACGAAGTCTTTTAAACCTGTGAATGCATCAAATGTTACGCCTTCCCGAATGAGGTGTAACAAGGGGAAATGTCTTTATTTCTCCTTGTTATTTCTACACATAGAAAGAGGAAAATGCACCTAAGATTGTTTCGTGCAGCCCCTTCCTGCATAAAAACAATTCTGCCTGTAAGGCAGACACCTTTGCATTACAATAGCTGCCTTGGGCTTAGGCAGCACACAGTGTGCCAGCGCAAGGAGAGAGCAGAAATGCTCCATATCTATGTAAATATGAAGCAATTCTGCCCTCCCGGTTTCACTCAACACAAGGAAGCGAGTTGTCTTGTTGTGTTGTATTGCATGAAAAATAGTCATCCAATCAGTCAAACATACTTTATTTGGCATTATTTCAGTGCTTAAAAAGTACAGACATGAAATAAGTTAAAAAGCCATTACTTCAATGAAATCTATATAAAACTTACACCATATAAAATAAGTCCATAAATTCATAACTTCATGAGTGTAAGATAATGTAAGCCATTAAAAATGCAATTATAAAGTTAAACGTATTCTGCAAGCCACTGCCCACAAATGCGAAGCAAGAGAGTAAATACATAGGGATCTGGGAACTGTTGTATAAAGTGCAGTGCAGGCTTACATTGAGTGACATTATATTTCCGTAACATGGGGACGAACAGAGCTTTCCTATCAAGAGACCATAGAGTGTGCAAAAAAAGAGAATATGTAGCATTGTTTGAGGTACTCTGCCATTACCCCCAGGTCCCTCCTGACCCCGTCCCATTCCTTAAAATAGGGAGATAACCATCTCCACGACAGAAAAAAGAAAAGGAGCATGCTGGGATACCCTACCTGCTCCCTCCCACTGGGAGTACATAAGCAGTACCAACCCAGCGTGCAGCCTGTTCTTTTTTCTGTCTCCGACAGAATGGATTGTTCGTGTGTGCTGTGATTTCCTTACCTGGATTCTTCTTCCGGACGGCGCCCGCTCCTGCTGGGCTGGGGTGGCGTGCTGGTCCTTCTCTACTCCCCCTGCCCGGCTGCCTGGCTTCGCGGGCAGGGGTGCTGTTCCTGGTGGTCTGCATCCCGGTCTGCCTGGCTTGCTGGGTTGCGGGGCTTCTTCCTGGCTGCTGTTCCGGCTTACCGGCCCTTTGCGGCTGGTGCGCCGTCTCCCGATGGAGCTTCCGGGTCGCCTGTGCACGTCTCCCCGAGCTTGGCCGGGTGGGAGACGCGCTGCTCCTGCTGTTGGTGCCGCGGCGCTGGATTTGTTTTGTGGATTCTGGTGCCTGCTGGGTGTGTGGGGGCCTGGTTCGTGGTGCTGCGGCCCCCACTCCGGGTGAGTCCCGCTTTGCGGTGTTGGCTTTCTCTGTGCCCTGCGGGCGTCTTTAAATGAAAGTGTGTGCTGTGCTGTCCAGGGAGCTTTGGCTCGATGGTGTGTCTTGTGCCTTTGGTGTGGCCAGCCCTCACGGACCAGGGTTCGTATCCTGCCGATGCTGTTGGAATTTCCGAAGGTGGGAAATTTTCAGTCAGTGATTTTCTCGATGCCGGCCACTTTCACGGGCGCCTAGGCTTCTTTCCTGGTTCAGCCTGGGCTTTCCGGCTCTGTCAGCCACCGTGCCCCTGCTTCCGATGGGTGTGTTTGCCTGGCTGCTGCTGGGTCTGATGGCTCCGCGGACTGATGCACCTGCTGCGGTGGACTGTGTTCGTCCTCATGGTCACAGGTTCGTGTCCCGGCGGGTCCACTCGGCCTTTCTTCCGTCTGAGGTCGATGATGTTTTTCAGTGCCAAGTCTCCCATGGGTCTGACAGTGCGCTTTACGACTGCACATGTTGTGTTGGCGCATTTCGACTGCACATGTTGTGTTGGTTTCCACCTTTCTTCCCCAGGTGTTTTCCGCTGGTGTCGCGGTGGTGTCGTCTGCTCTGCCTGGCGCTGTTGTCCTGGAGGGCGCCTGGGCAGTTTCTTGGGGGGCGATGAGCTGTTGGGGCGCTCCTCCTGCCCTCCTGGTGAGTACCGCATAGCGGTCCCTCTTTGTGGGTTTTTTGTTGCCCGCATTTTCCCGCTGTCTTTCTTTTGCAGGTTTCCTCCTGGCCTGGTCCTTGGCTCCCTGCCTGTGGCCACTGTGGATCTTGCTGTGGCCTCGGCAGGACGGACTTCTCTGCCCAGTGCTGGGTTCTGGTGGGCGCCTGGACAGTCTGTTGGGGCTATAGGGGGGGGGGGGGTGCTGTTGTGGCCCTCTTCCTGTCCTCCTGGTGAGTGCCGCGTAGCGGTTCCTGTTTCCTGCCTTTTTTCCTGTGTCCTGTGTTTCCTGCTGTCTTTCCTTTGCAGGTTCCTCCTGGGCCTGGCCTGGGCTCCCTCCCTGCGGCCGGTGTGGTTCTTGCTGTGGCCTCTTCAGGGGGGGGGGGGACTTCTCTGCCCTGCGCTGTGTTCTGGTGGGCGCTAGGGCTCCCTGTTGGGGGAAGGGGGGGTGTTTTGGGGCCCTCTTCCTGCCTTCCTGGTGAGTTCCGTGTGTGGTACGCCCCTGTTTCCTTCCTGTTCCCTGACCTTCTTTGCGGTGTAGCGGTTGGGCTGGGTATGGGCGGGTTGGCCTTGATGGGCTTGGTTCCGTCTCTTGGCCTGTTGTCCATGGCTGTTGCTGGTGGGAGTCGTCCTTTGGGCGTCTCTCTGCCGGTCCTGTTGGGTGGATGCTGTTTTCCTCAGTTTCCGCCTTGGTTTGCCTTCCCCGTGCCTCCTCGGCTGGTTGGGTTCTGTTGGTCGAGGCTGTGGGCTGGGGGTGCGTTATCCTGCCTCCTTGCTCTCCTTTCTCCTCCTCTGGAGTTTCGGCTTTGGAGTGGCCCTGGGTTTGGGTGGGCCTCCTCCTTTTGGCTCTCTCGGGGGTTCTCCGGCCCTTCTTTCTTGCCGGGGGGGGGGGGGGGGCGTCCGCCTGTTGCTTGGCCTCCCCTGCTCTGCTGTTGTTCTGCCCCTGGTGTGGTGCGCTTGTGCCCTTGGTACTTGGGGGTTGGGAGGTTCTTCCTTCCTGCTTGCGCCCTGGCCCTCTGTCTTCCTGGGTTGCCTCTGTTTTTGCCTGTTTGCCGTTGGCGTGCCTCTTTGGTTGGCTTGCCCTTGCGGCGTGGCTTGTGTTTTTTTTCTTCCTGTTCCCCTGGCCTGCGTGCTGTTTTGGGGTTTCGGGATGGCCCTTGTCGGGCTCTTGTTTCTGGCCTTCTCCTGCTGCTGCGGTTCCCTCTGCTTTCTGGTTCCAGGGTTCTTGCTGCTTTGCTTTGCCGTTTCTGTCTGGCCTGCTGGGGCTTGTCCCTTGGTGTTGGTCATTTGCCGCTTGTCCTCTGCGGCTGTGTTGCCTTGTGGCTTTGACTTCTGGTCCTCCTGGCCGTCCCTGGTGGGGGTTCTTCCTGCGGGGCCGGGGCTTGCTTTCTGGGGCCTGCTGCCCTTTGGTTCCTGGCGTTCCTGTGGGTTCGGTCCTGGTGCGTGCCTGTCGGGTTCCTGCGGTTTTCCGCTGCGGGTTGCTTCTTGCTCCCTCTGGGTTCCCTTGCTTGGGCTCTGCTCCGGGCTTCTGGCTTTCGGCTGGTTCGTGTGCCCTCCCCTGGTTTCCTTGTCGGGGAGCTGTTGGGCCCTTCCTCTGTCCTGGGGGCGCCTTGTCCTTGTTCGGCTGTTGGCTCCGGTCCGGCCGGGTTGGGCTCTTGTTGGGTCCTGTTGTTGGGGGTTTTTCTTCTCCCCTTCTGCTTGATGGGGTTTGGTTTCCTGTTGTGGTTTCCTTCTCCCCTCTTGTCTCTCCGGCTGGTTTGTGCTTTGGGGCTTTGCTTGGCTGGCCGCTCTTGCCTCCGGTGGTGGCTGGGTCGTGGCTCTGCCTTGGGTGGACGCTTGTTCTTCGTCTGCCTGGCTCCTGTGCCCCGTTCTGTTTACCGGTTCTGCCTGGACTGTGCCCTTTCCCTGCTGGTGGGTTTTTGGGTGTTGGTCTCCCCGGGTGTGTGGCCTTTCTGCTGCCTTCTGGTGGTCCCTCCCCCCCCCCTCGGGTTTCGGGGGGGGGGTTTGTCGGGCCCTTCCTCGGTGCTGGTGGGCCTTGGCCTTTTTTGCTGGTCTTGGCTTTGCCTGCTCTGGTGGGGGCTGGGTTTTGTTGGTCGTCCTTGGCTTTTGCTTTGGGTGGCCTCTTGTTCTTGGGTTGTTCGGCTCTTGTGCCCTGGCTTTTGGCCGTGCCTTGTCCCTGCTGGTGGGGTTGGGTGTCTGCCTTTCCTGGTTTATGGGCCTTTGCTCTCTTGTCTGGTGCTGGGGTGTTCCTTCGCGCTCCCTTCTTGAGTGGTGCGCCTTGGTCCTCTCGGGGCTCCTCTCCTTTGCTTTCGGGTGCTGGGGTTTTTTCCCCGTGTGCTCTGGTGGCCGGGGCTCTGCCTCTGTGTTTTTGCCTCCCGGTCTCCGTTTTGCCTTCCCATCCGCTTTGCGGTCGGGTCGCTGGTGCTCTTCCTTGGGGGTGTTGAGCTTTGTGCTGGGTGGCCCTTCTTTGCTTGGGGTCCTTTTTTTATGGTCCCTGCTGGGGTTCTTTCCTGGCTGCTTCTTCTCTTGGGCTTTGTCGCGGTCCTGGGGTGTTCTTCGGTCCCTTCGGGGTCCGCTCCCTTCGGTTGGCTTTGGCTCTGGGTCCGTTTTGTGGGCTCTGGGTTCCCACCTTCGGATTCTGTTTTCTGGGACGGTCTGGCTCTGGTTGGCTGTTGTGCTTGCCTGGCCTCCTTCCTGGTGGTCGGTTCCTTTGTGGTTCTCCGTCTGGGTCCTGGTGGTCCGCTGTTGTGTGCCTCCTGGCTGGCTGGCCTGCCTCTTCTGCGGCTGGTTTCTTGGGGTTGGGCTGTGGGCCTTGTTGTTGGTCCTCGGCTTTTGGGGTTTCGCCTTCGGTGGTTCCATGGTGTCCCCCTTTTCCTCCTGGGGGTCGGTGCCTCCTTTTCCGGTTCTGGGGTTTTGGTTTCCCTGGTTCCGTGTGGTCCTTGGTTGTCTTCTGGGTTGTTCCCTGGGTTTTTCCGGGTCTGTTTTTGGTTGGGCTTTTTTGCGCTCCCTGCCCTCTGTTGTGGTGGTTGCTGGTTCTGCTGGGGTTGGCCTGTGGTCGGCCCTGCCCTGTGGCCTGGTTCCTTTGTGGTTCCTTGTTGCTGCCCTCTTTCGGTTCTGCTGGGGGCCTCCCCTGCTGTGTGGGGGTCGTCCTTCTGCTTTGTTCCTTCCTGGTCCTTCGGCTTCTCCGCCCTGTGTGGGCTGTTCTTTCTGCCTTTGTCCTTTGGGCTGGGTTGGCCTGTTGGTCTCTGGTTGTTTGGCGGCCTGGGGGGCCTGGTTCCGGGGGCAGCGCCCTTGGGGGTTTCTCGCGGGTTGGTTGCCTTTTTCTGGCTCCTTTCTCCGTTGGGTCGCGCGCTCTTCTCCTGGCCTTCCGTTGGTCGGGGGGGGGGGGTCCTTGGTTTTGGCCCCCTCTGCTTGCTCCCTTGGGGGCTTGGCTCTGCTTCTGTGCCTTCCTTCCGGCTTGCCGGTTTGGTGGTTTTTGTTTTCCTGGCAGTCCCTTTCTGACCTTTGGAGGTCTTGGTTCGGGTCTGTGGGGTTCTGTTTTTTGGTCTGGTGCCCTTGTTGTTGGTGGGGTTCCGGAAGGCCGGCTTCTCTGCTTTGGTATTCTCCCTATTTTAAGGAATGGGACGGGGTCAGGAGGGACCTGGGGGTAATGTCCTATTACTTACCGGTAATCTTCATTACTCCTGGTCCCGTTGACCCCGTCCCATTCCTTACTTCCCTCCCTCCCTCCCTTGCGGCCGGCCTTCCTTGGGTTGGCTTGGTGTTTTTCAGGCTGCATGCTGGGTTGGTACTGCTTATGTACTCCCAGTGGGAGGGAGCAGGTAGGGTATCCCAGCATGCTCCTTTTCTTTTTTCTGTCGTGGAGATGGTTATCTCCCTATTTTAAGGAATGGGACGGGGTCAACGGGACCAGGAGTAATGAAGATTACCGGTAAGTAATAGGACATTACACGGGCATGAAGGTAAATCATTCCCTGAATTAGTGTTAGCTGGGAAACTGAGCATTAATGGAATATAGTTCATCCTAAATCTGATCAAAATATATCTATGCTGTGTGTTCCGTACAAATGAGAGATATGTATTATAACTTTGGCTGTGGAAAGAAGACTATGAGCATTTATAGTTGATTTATGTTTGTTTCTTTCCCACCTATCATTTGCAGCTTTTTACAAGAAGATCTTTTTTAGTTTTGTCTTTGGAAATGAGGTGTATCGCTGTGGGAACTCATATAGACATTGGAGATCTAATTCAGACATAGTGTTCTTAACTTAGTTTAACCACGGGTGTAATCCAGTTTTAAACAACCCCTGAAGATAGCCTGGTTAAGTTGTAAGCATTGACTTGACCAAATAGAGAGCCATAGCCGGAGGGGGGCCGGTCAAATTACATCCTCGAGATATGGTTAAACCAGTTCCGCTTGCGATAAATAATTTGCACAAGTGCGGGGAAGTGAAAGCAATTTCTTACAAAATGCGTTCTCAACAAGTTGGGCTGGGTCCCGTACCCCAAATTGCTGCCCCAGAGGTAGCACTTGCCAGCATTTTTTGTGCATAAATGTGTGTTATTTCTGGCAGAGGCCAAAGCCCTAATCCCGTTTTCCAAAAGAGCCTTTCTACTTAGAAGCATCTTTTTCCAAGATAGCGTACTATCAATTGTTACTCTCAGATACACAAATGAATCAACCACCTCCAGCTTCTGGTACTTTATATGAAAATTAAAAGATTTTTTAGGAGGAGCTCTGGAAATTAAAACTAACGTTTTCAAAACATTTATTCTCAGGTCTAGGCTAGCCATATAACTCAGATAATCCTGTATGAGTTTCTGTAGCACCCTCGGGGTTATGGCCAGTAACACTGCGTCATCCGCATATAGAAGTATGGGAAAAGGGGATTATTCTACATAGGGAATATCCTTCATGGAGTGGCCTAGAATTGCCTCTAACCCATTAGTGTACAGAGAAAACCGGAGAGGGACCAGTACACAAACCTGTTTTACTCCCCTCCCGATGTTAAATGGCCTTGTTCGTTCTCCACTCATACAATACCCGACAGGTGCTGTCACTCCCATGTACAGCTGTCTCATAAGGCAATAATTGGGGGATCCACGCCCATTTATTCCATTATTACCCATAATTTACTATGAAATGCACAATCAAAGGTGGATGATAAATCCATAAAGGGGTTGTATGACGTTACAACGCATGCTTTTACCACACATGCTGTTACAACGCAGGTTTTACTACGCATACCATTACAAGGCATAGCGCTTTGGGGTGCCGGATAGTGAATAGTTTAATTTACTATTCCAACTCCAGTCCCCGTGGACACTAAGGAAGGTGTTGGATAGTAAATTAAATCTATTCCCTATCCTAGAACACCCCCAAGCGCAATGTGTTGAATTGGTTTTCATTGTAAAACCTGCGTTGTAATAGCACTGCGTGGTAAAAGTTGCATTGTAAAGGATGTTTCCCATCAATCATGCCCTATCCTATTCTAAAACCATACTGCTGATGCTAATATATTTTTCTCTTGAGCCCAGTCTTTTATCCTATTTAGAAGCACCATCCCCATTCATTTTGTGGTGCTATCAATTAAAGAGATAGGTTTATAATGTTTTGATTCTGCCCTGTCACCCTTCTTATAAACAGAGACAAAAACCGACTGCTTCCAAGAACTGGGGGAACCAATCTTAGATGCAACATTAAAAACACTGGTCAATAAAGGGGCCGAGACGGCTTTGGTTTCCAGAAAGATGTCAGCTGGGATGCCATTGGGACCAGGTGCCTTTAATAGGGTCGTCTGGGCCAAAGCTAAATCGATTTTTTTCTACTTAGAAAATTAGATCTGATGCTCGATGAGCCTCTGTAAAGTGGGGAAAAATAGATCAGATTTCCTATTTACAGCATGGCTTTTAAATATATTTTGGATGTGGGATACCAAGCCTTCTTCATCATATGTAAATCTAGGGTAGAAGCCCCCTTCTGCTTTAAATGGCGGGCCTTCAACACTCTGCAGAACTCATATGAGTCCTATCTGAGGTGGGCCAAATTTCAGATTTCCCCACACTTTGGCGTTTACTTCTCTTACTCTTCTCTGTATGATGCTCTTATAACTTGCTTGCAGGGAACGTACACAGCCCTCATCCTTTGGGGTTGCTCGTAAGGTATTATATAAACGGGAGGAAGCTATTGAGCAGTTGTGATCAAAGCACGAGATTTGGGTCCAAGCTTCCTTCTTAAGATAGCGTGTTAGGTTGCTATTAATCCCGCCTGAAGATTTTCTCGAAAGCTGTTAGGTCTGATCAGGTGGAGCTCCTACATTAAGGCCGGTCATACACTCAGAATATTTCTCAATGAATAGGGTATGGAGGAAATCGCATCCCACCACCTTATTCTTTTTTAAGATATATCCATTATTTCTTGCCAGAATAAGCTTTGGTACTAAATCTAACTCACTGCAGGGGTTAAAGTCCCACCGAATGTTACAGGCCAAATAGACATGGTCACTAAAAATATTGAACGCCACACTTTTGTTATTAAGCCTATTACTTAAGGATTCCAAAGCAATTATAAAATCAATAGTGGAGCCTAAGTAAGGGGATCTGAATGTCTTATCCAGGGGTGTACAAATGTAAAATTTGGTCACCACAACCCTCTGTAACCCCACAGGCTACACTATCCATTCGATGGCATGCCCTAATATTAAAATCAACCAACTGATAAATCCTTAGCGTTTTCAAGTGGACGGCATAAAGTTCCTCAATTACTTTCTCTAGCTCTTCCACAACAGTTTCCATAATCGATTCAAATTCGTTATTGTCGAAATGAATTATCAACAGATCCCATTCCTCTTGTCCTTCTATAATTAAATAATGAAACATGTAGACTCATGAAAAAACTTTAATATTCTTACACAAAGGGGATTCACCAAAGAATAACTAGCCACCCTCTCCTCTGCCTGCTTTACCTGTGACTGCAGAAGTCTGGAATGTTCTAAAGCCATCCATTGCTATAGCACTCGTTACCCAGGTTTCTTGCAAGCAGCCAATATCATATTTATTTATTTCATTTTGCCACTCTATATCATCCTGTTTCTTGCTAAAACCCGCAATATTCCAGGTTATCATTTTAATTTCCTTCGGACCTTCACTCTTACTCGCAAGGTCGAAGGCTTTAACCCTATTACCTCCCAGACCAGCCACCTTCTGAAGTCAATAACACTCTTCCAAACTTTTTAGAGGGGTAAATCTATTGCTAGGGCTTAATGCAATGGGGGCTCTTCAGGATACTGGGTCACGTTGGGCTGATATTAGTTCATCTTCTACTCGGTGCCTGTTCCCAACCCCACAGACCACATGAGGTTCGTAAAAGCAGCCCAATGGGATAGCAAATATCTGTGTACTTCTTGATGGTGCCTTTGGTAGATGTCCCAGTAAATCCCTCACCAGTTCCTTAGCATTAACATTTTGCACAATACAAAGCCCCATAATTGATTTGCTCGATGGACCCACCCACGAAACTCTCTGGCTATGATCTTGTGCCTGGCTATGAATGTACCCATTCTACCGAATTGTGTCAGCCAATGTAGTGCTTTCCCCATAGGCTGCTCTGTGGATTCTTACTGCATCTATTGAAGTTCCTGGTACATTTACCAGGTTGAGCACTAGTGGACTAGCTACCGGTGGGAGAGTGAGGGTTGTTGGCTTGCTCGATTCCCCCTCAGCTCTTTGCTTGGTATTCCCCCATCCTCCCTCCTCCGTGGACACCACTGATAGTCTACCCCTGTCTTAGGTTACACTATGAACCCTGTTTCTTGAAAAACCACAAGGGGCTTGTGCAAGCATGGGTATTATTTGATGACGGCCATCTCCTCTAATTTGCCTTTGGTCATTTGAGGCTGTGTGTATACCAAGAGGCAATTGCTGGATAGGAGCGTTTGTATGATGGGTCTCGGGGTTCAGACATACCCTGAATGTGATTTGAAACCCCTGCTACATCAATTTTCGGAGTGAAAGGCCCAGTGTTCCAAAATGCTCTGCCCTTCTCCATTAATGCAGCTAGGTGCTGTTCTATCCCTTCAAGGTACTATATCACAGGCAGCCTGTTCGATCCTTTTACATAAATCATCAGATATTCTGTTAGGGGTACTCAGATCATTGGCCAAATCAGCTGCATTATACACCGTTTTTTTAAGGCCTGGGTGGAATCTGCTGTCTCACTCCACCCCTCTTTCGTTTAACAGGAGGTTATTTTGGGGAGGTGATACTGGCGTTTGGGGTCCCCGAAGATTCTTGGAGAGATTGTGAAGGCCCAGGTGCTAAAGAGTCCGGAGTTGTATTGCTGGTAAGGAAAACCGTACTAGAAACACCCCCGATAGGCTCTCTAAGGGATAGTCTAGGTTAAGTAAGTTCGATTTCTTTGGTCAGTACATCTGCAGCCCCTGTCAAAAGGAGTCCAACTATGCGATAGTTTCTGATCATGGTTCTGGTTGCTTGGTCGTTTTTTTCCCCCATATCAATCCACCCATTAGGTCTTAATAGACAATGTTAGAGGGTGGCCCAGCCTCTTCCGGGCTCTAATAGGTGTAGACAGGCCCACCATGGGCCCGAGCTTCAGCCGCGCAGCATGACCATGCTGCCCTTCAAGTGTGAAGGGAGGTGGCCCAACTCTGGGGATGTGATGCGGTCTCCTTTCCGGGGGAAGAGAGTGTCCAAAACAAGGGTCCCTCTGCACCTCTCTCTGTTGTGTTTGATGAGGTCTCCTTAAAATGACAGCAGAAGCGATAGCAAGTGTCAAACCAGCAAGCGCTGCGGGTCTGCAGTGTGCCTGAAGTAGCGCCGGTGTAATCAGCATCAGGTGTTTTGGCAAGGGGGATTGTGGGACATGTAGTTCCCAGCAGCCGCGAGAGCACCCACTGCGGCTCTCCCCAGCGATGTCTGTGTCTTAGGGTGACCAGGCATCTCGGATTTGCCAAGAGGGTCCCCATTTTTCACCAGCTGTCCGGGCAGATCTCGAGAAATTCAGCTCATGTCCCGGTTTTTGGAGAGGGTCGACTAAAAACGGGAGGAGGTGTTTTTTATGTTTTACAAAGCGGGGATAGTTAGCAGTTTTTCCAAGATAGCAATTTAATTTAAGACAAGCTTCTGGGTTTAAAAATGTCATCTTATGTATGTTCTTACTGCCTGTTTTGTAATTGTCTGCTGAGGAGCGCTGTCATTCTATGCGCTCACTTGACCTAAAACTATAGTTCTTCTATTTTTTTGAAATGTCCTGGGTTTTTACTTAAAAAATGTGGTCACCCTACTGCAGAGGTCTTCAAACTTTTGGATGCCGAGACTCCCCTGTCAACATTTTGAGGCGTAAGGACCCCCTCCTGACAAAAACTTCTAAACCTGTAGACAGGGCTATTAGAATTATGAGGCAGGTGAGGACCAAATTACGCGACAGGCTTGACTAAATTGTGTGGGAAGAAAATGTAAGTAATGTTATGTGATGCCGCGTATTTTGGGATAGCATTGCTTCTTTATTTTGACATTTTTTACACACAGTAACACTGAGGAAAGATTTCACCCCATCAGTACACGTTTATAAGTAAAATACAGCAATTAACATCAGAAAGATTTCTAGTCAACCTTTGAGAAGGGCCTTCCACTCCGCAGGAATACGTGCTGCCACATTAGACGCTCACCTGGCCCTGGCCAGGAGAAGCAGGGGTCCCTTGAAAACCTGGTGGTTTTGTGCGGAGTTATGCAGTTTACCCATGCAGCTTTCCTCTCACCCCTCTCTTCCACCCCTCTCTCCTCTCCTAACCCCGGATCCCTCTCTCACTTTGCAGGCCATTTTCTTTCACCCCTTTTTACAACTTTTGAACTCTCCCCATTCAACCTCTCACTTCACCTTTAATCACCTCTTGCCATTCTCTATTTTCACTGCCCTCATCTCTAACAGTCCCTCGCATTTATCTCATGGCCTCTCTGGCCCCGTCACCACCTGTGCCCCTCAGCACTTCTCAGCCACTTCGTCTCTCCATTCAAATTTTTGTCTATTTGTATCTTACACCTCTCCAGTCCCCCTTTTCAACTTTCACATCTATCCTTTGTTCTAACAGAAGCCCTCCCCTTTGGCTCACACTCACTTCTTGCGTTTCCACACTTCTCTTAGGCAATTCACATTTCTCCTCATCCCTGACCTCTTCAATTGAATTCTCTCACTCCCTTTCTGTCCTCTCTCATCCTCATCTCTCCTCACCAAGCATATGGGCCGGACCCGTATGCTCCTCTCGGCCTGTGCCACTCTGCTTATTGTTCCCTATTTCAAGAAGGCATGAGTTGTCTGTCTCGCTGTTTTGCTGCAGGCTGCGCAGTTATGGAACTTACACCCTCCTTTGCTTTGCTCCACCAAGAATCTTTTATCCTTTAGGAAGATATAAAAAACTTTCTCTATGCTCTGTAGGTTAACCCATTTGACTGGTTCTCCCTCTCCTTCTGTGTTTCTCATTTGCCTACAGGCAGCAGATGGTTATTAGCCCCAGGACATCTTTTGGTAACAGTAGCGCACCACAAATGTAAATATTATTATTAGCCAGAGCAGGGGAGTCACTAGATCAGAAATTCGGAGGGGACTAACACTCCCAGCCAGGGCTGGTCTTAGCACTGGTCGCACACGGTGCAACAGTCTTTTTTGGTGCCCCACCCCCGTTTCCTCCTTCTCCATGAATTCCTTCACTGCCACTCACCAACAATGCACCTCATCTCTCTATAGCACCTTTCTGACAAACATTTCATTTTTTTATAGTGCTACTCACAGTTTACTCACACTAAGTTCTGTGATCTGCATGGTACACGTTCTTTGTAGCAGGCACATTAACCCTCTGCACACTGTGTGTGAGACAAGAGTGCCCATGTGAGTGCACGGTGAGCGATACAACAGTGCGAGATTAGGGTCAGAGGAGTGACTGCAGGGTGAGTGAGGTGGCGTATGAATTTATGAATTTAGGTGCGAATGCAAGTTCAGAATGGGACGAATGAATGTATGATTACTGATGGGCATGTTTGAGTGAGTTGCATATTGAGCAGTGAGGGGGACAGGTGAGTGAAGTGTCACAGGAGTGCAGGATGAGTAGTGTACTCATGTGACTGCAGGGTGAGGTATAGGGTGAACAGCGCAAGTGTATTGTAAGTGCAGAGTGATCACTGTTAGTGCAGGGTGAGTGGGTGAATGGTGTGAGTGCATGGTGATCAGTGTGAGTGCAGGGTGAGCAGTGTGAGTGCAGGGAGAGCGTGAAAGTGAAGGGCGAGAATGAGGAGCGAGTTGTTTAAATGCAGGGTGCATTCCCAGACACTTGAAGTAACTCATCATGTTATTGACGGCGGCGTAGGGTTTAAGATCTAAGTTAAACTATTGCGGCATTAATCAAGGGTGGAGGAATTAAATAATGTGCTGATCCTGCAACAAACGTACAGTCCTATGGTTAGGGTTGCCAGCAGATTATTTTGATGGTCCAGCCGGTACAAAATTAAGCAGTCAACTAAAGCTGTATTTTCAGCGCTTATCTGTGCATACTTTAAACAGCAAATATAAATAGAAAGCACTTTTAATTGTGTTCTAGGGCTGCCTCAATGATCCATGATTGACAAAGAGAAAAAAGACAGAAAAGTCACATAAGGAATGCATACATACTTTTGTATTTAAAAGTCTATTAAGTGTCAAGAGGAGGTCTTTCCAGGCTCTTTAAACAAAAAAGGCAGGCCTTTTTCTTTTGGCAACCCTACTTTATATTCCTTTTTATTTTTAATTTTTTATTTTTCAAAAACCTTTATTTATCTTCACAAACATAACACTGCTCTTCAGCCAACAACCCGGAGGCAGGCAGCTACTTGTTTTAAAAGTTACATTACGCCTTACGGCACATGTTGTTTTACAGTTCCTTCGACCATCAATATCCAGTTTTAACTGCGACAACAAAAAGAGCAGTAATATTCTTGATGCAAAGAAGTCCGAACAGATAGAAGATCACATAGAAATGTTCACAATAGCAACAATACCTTCAAATCCAGTCCCGCGATCCCGTCACCCCACCTCCCCACATCAGAACATCTTTTATAACCCACCCAATTCAGCCAATCCCACTTCATTCATTCCAACAGTCACTCAATCTGTCTCTCCCATGACATTCATAGCAACTGAGACACATCACCCAACCATCCGTTGGCATCCTATCACACTGCATTTGCATCCTAGTTCGTCCGCCACATTTGGGTTCAACCATAGTAGCCCAAACCCGCACCCCACAGCCAGTTCACCAATGGCTGCCATATGTCTGCAGGTCTGGAGCGCTGGGGCATAAGTTCCCAATATGTCGTCAGTTGATCTTTACAATATATAGCCGATTCTATCCAATCTGCCACCGTGGGTGGAGCCATTTGTTTCTAGTGTAGCGCGATTTGTCTTTTGGCCAATAAGAGCAAGAGAGCTACCGACTTCTGATAGTCGCACGGTACGTGCAGCACAAACCCCAAAAGTGCCATAAGAGGATCAGCCTGCAACTCCAGGTCTGCAATCCGTCCTAAACACTGCAGTACCCCCATCCAGTTTTTGCCCACTGGCGCACATTCCCATGTTAAATGGAAAAAAGTGGCCTTGTGCTCTCCACACCTCCAACATTTTGCGTCATTTTGAAGGCCCACCCGGACTAGCTGTTTCGGTGTGCGATATGTCCTATGTAAATAATTAAAATAGATGAGCCTTAATCTGTAGTTAGGTGATAGATTCTCAAGTTGTGAGCAACAAAAAAAAGCCATTGCTTCTCAGGGATACTTATATTTGCTTCTGCTTCCCAGTGCATTTTCGACTCATTTTGTATTATAGGTGCAGTTTCTTGAGTAATGCTATAAATACGTGTGATCAATTTGCGCAGGATACTCTGAATACCTAGACCTACATGCCGCCCTTAGTTGATAGTAAAGCAGCATATCGGAAGCGGTGGGAGCCTCTGGTTCGCACATCTTTTGCAGAGACATAATAGTGCCTTCCGGATATAAGTCTCCTGCTTTATCAAGGCCACATTTGTGAGCTCTTTTCGTCACTGCTCTATCTGTCAACGGTCCCAGCAACGGATTCCCTCCAATCGGCATGGATGGTGCATATAGCACTGCTAGTCCTGCACGTTTGGCTATGTTTAACCGGGCCCATCTCACCACTTCGACCGTGTTAAAATCTGTTGGGGATCTCATATATGGATGATATACGGGGTGGGTGCTGCCACGTCCCCTTCGATCGCCACATGTGGCTGATACGGGATAGGGTGGTGCCAATAATGCAGGTACTGTGCCTGCACACTGTATGCGTATAACTCAAAGTCCGGGGCTGCGAGTCCCCCTTGATTGAACGGAAGTGTGCGTAGTTTCCATGACACTCTAGGTTGTTTACCCGCCCAGACCAGGTCCCGAATGGCAGTCCTCAAATGTTTAAAGAAGGAGACAGTAAGTGGCAGAGGAATGTTAACAAACAGATACAAACATTTCGACAAGACCACCATCTTTGCTATCGCTATGCGCCCCGTCAGGGACAACGGTAGAGTTTTCCACCGTTTTACCTTTACTTCCAACCATTCCATTGCCACTCTGTAGTTGGACAGACATATTTCCTGTATTGAACGGCTAATTTTGAGGCCCAGGTATTTTACCTCTTCTGCTGCCCACTCTATCGGAAACTCAGACTGAAATTGTTTAGTGTCATCAGTTAGTGGTAGCATCACCGACTTAGAAAAGTTAATATGGATGCCAGTTAGCCCGCCGTACCGCACTCATTCTCTCATCAGTGGATCAAAGTTCTCAGCTGGATTCATCATATAAATGGTCATGTCATCAGCGTATAAGGAGATGAGCAACCCTCTTGAGGTGAAACTAATGCTATGGTGCGTGTGATGTTGTCTTAAGCGCGCCGCTAAGGGCTCCGTTGCAATGGCATTAAGTTTGGCTTGAAATTTAAACAGGTCTACGCGTTTCGAACTCTTGTAATTTGGGAGTTCTCATCAGGACCAATATCTGTAATGGAAGAACAGAGTTTGTTTTAGAATTCTAGGATTGCTACTACTGTGCTGCCTATCCCCTAAACTACAAATTTCCTCACCTACCTCGCACTCATCAGAGCCTGGTTGTGGTGTTCTTAAAACTCACATCTGCAAGAAATGCAGGAAACCAAAATCAGGAAAGGATTGTACTACTTAGGACTGATACATTGCCACATTTGTCAACATTCAGCTTCCATACCCACTTACTTGTGAATTTGTGAATTCCTCTGATTAGTTTATGCCCGCCTGGCTCGCCATTTCTATGAAGCAAGAGGGGGGCAATGGCGTGGAATTATTAACTTGTTGATACCCTCAAGTGCAACTATTTATTAATGCGCGTTTGAAAAGTAAGCTGGCGCTTACCTTAATGGGCGGGTCAGGCACGTTGTATCGCCTATTGTCAGTTTTCTTGGCTTTGATTCTGTGAACAAACGGGGGATTCTGGATTAGATCAGCGTCCGTTTAGAACATCATTCAAAGTGTGCGAGTTTAAAAGAAGCCGCGTGTGAGTTCGAGTGGCAGAATCTCCTTACCGTTTTAAAGCGGTGTCCTTGTCTGCCGGCGTACAAATGCTTGTTTGTTTTGCATTAACTTCCTGGGTCACATAGGATCATGGGAAGTGTAGTCCCGCCGATCTTTTAAGTCCACGAAACGCTTTTTTTTTTAAAGTAATGGGATTCTTGAAACTTTATTAATTAAGCCGCTACTGCAATGTATTCTTTGGACATGGTTTCTGCTCGTCGATGGCTGTGTACAACGTGTCCCATATTCCGAGTAGCTTGGAATTCTCAATAGTCATGGCACCTCGTCCCCATGCCGTTCCGTGTGCGCAAGCCTCATTTTACACCCAAAAGGGGGACAAGTTGTAATGATTGTGCGTTGCTCCTCAGCCTGCCACTGATGGATGTGACTCAAATTAAACTGATACTCCGAGGATTGACATGATTAATTGTTGCAGCCCCTGGCGCCGGCAGTTGGATGAAACTGTCATAGAGTAGAGTGGTTGTTTTTTTTTTGGAAGGTGTTGAGTTGGTTGGTAAATCTGAGTGGTCATATTGTTTAAAGTTTGAACATTTCTGACAGTTTGTTCAGTCCTGTGAATGCCGTGTTAAACTTTACTATAAGCATTGCTCCTCTTTTGGTTAATTTGGCATCTAGATCTCCACCTCTTGCATTATTATCAACCTTTGAGATAACTGTCCATGTCAAGTCCGTATCTTTATGATTCTTTTCTTTCCAGTGATTTACCAATGGTGCACTGATGACATTATTTTTTATTCTTGATCTGTGTTGTTGTATCCTCACACGAACTTCCTGATTAGTTTTACCAATATATAGTAAGTTACATGGACACAAGATTCCATACACGACATACCGAGTTTTACAGTTGGAAAAAGTTTCATGTTTCCAACTCATTTGGTTATGTGTGAAGACTTTCCCTTCTTGTGTAGAGTCACAACAAGAGCACGTGCCACATTTATGGTGACCTTGGACTGGAGGCAAACGTAACATGGTACGTAAATCTGGATTTTTTACTTCTGGTAAGGCTGCCCTCACCAGATAGTTTGAAATGCTGTGTTTTTTTTAAATGCAAACAGTGGTTCATGATTGAAAGATGAATCCAAATTCTTCAACAAATGCCAATTCTGTTTGACCACTTTTTTCAGGGCATTGGAATCAGGACAAAAGGTGGATACAAATACCATTCTTTCAGTTTCCTTTTTGGATCTTCTCTCCAGTAGACATTCTCTGGGCGTCCACCATGCTCTTTTCATTGATTTTTATGAGCAATTTCTTGGGATATCCACGTTGTTTTAGATTAATAGTAAGTTTTTCTGCATGTCGAAAATATTCTTCCTTCTCCGTACAATTACGCCGAATGCGGAGGTACTGCCCATAAGGCAGATTCTCCCTCAGACTGCGCGGGTGATTACTCCCAAAATGTAGTGCTTTATTTCGATCCGTGGGTTTCTTGTACAAAGTTGTCACTAAACCTCCACTGGAGGGGTATACCTCCACATCCAGAAATGGCATTTTGTGTCTTGAATGTATCAAACTGAATTTGATTGATGGCATTCTATTGTTTAGCCACATATAAACATTTTTTAGATCTTCTTCCGACCCTCTCCACACAAAGAAAATATGGTCGATGAAACAAAACCAGTGCGTTCTCCATTGTGAAAAGGGATTGTTGTGGTAAACAAATGTTTCTTCATATTTGGCCATAAATAGAATAGCCAATTCTGGGGCAAAAGGGCAACCCATGGCCACCCCTCCTACTTGAAAGAAAAATTCCCCATTGAAATTAAAATAATTTTTCTTGAGGGCAAATTCTGCTAATTTTTTGATGAATGCAGTTGGTACCCTGTGTGGTCTCTCACGCTCCTCCAGATAAAGTTCAAGGACATTAATGCCTTCATCTTGGGGTATTTGCGTGTACAAGGATGTAATGTCCATGGTAACCATTAGATACACATTTTTGTCAAAATCAATAGTTGAGAGTTTATTTATGAAATCAGTTTATCTTGTACATAAGATCTTACCTGATGGAGAAAAGGCTTAAGAAAAAAATCCACAAATTTTGAAATTGGTTCTAATAAAGAACCACAGCCCGAAACGATCGGACGGCCAGGGGGTGATGTTTCATTTTTATGTATTTTTGGTAATACATATAGTAAGGGTATTCTCGGGTACTTGGTTTTTAAAAATTCAAATTCCTTTTTCCCAAGAAATCCTTGTTCAAAGCCGATGTCGAGCATGGCAAATAGTTCATTTTTTAAGTCAGATGTTGGATCTTTTTTGATTCTACGATAGCATGTATCATCACTCAGTTGCCTCTGTACTTCTTGTATGTATAGTTCTTTGTCCCAAATAACTATTGACCCACCTTTATCCGCCTGCTTTATGATGACAGAAGTGTCTGCTTTTAATTTAGTCAAAGCTGTTGATTCCAATTTTGAAATGTTGTATTTAATCCATTTCTTTTTGTCTTCCATATTTGTCACAGCAGATAATATCGAGCGCTCAAAAGTAATTATTTCTTTAGGGACCTTATTGGTTGGAGGACAAAATGTTGATTTGTTACGTAAACCAGTTGACTCCAATGAGGGTTGATACGAGTTATCGGAAAAGAATGACTTCAACCTTATTTTCCGACAAAATTCAATTACCTCAGTTTTAAGTTTAACAAAATCTGTATGTTTAGATGGAACAAACGTGAGCCCTTTCCTTAGGATTGACTCTTCTTCTTTTGTTAATATCTTCTCTGATAGATTGAATATTGGTGATGGGGTTAGTTCTTGTAATTTTGCCGTCTCGTCGACATTTCCCATGGTTGCGGGGTGTTCCTTGTCTTTCCTCGTTGTTTTGTTTGACCTCTGGCTAAAAAAGGACCTTGATGTTGTTGCTGGAAATTTTGATATCGCTGTTGGTGGCCACCTCTTCTGTTAAAGTTGCTCTGGTGGATGAGATTGTCTCCTTCACTTGAACTTCCAGATGATGACGTATCTGAGAAGGTGATAAATTTATTATAGGATCTACCCTGGTTTTGTTGTAAATATTTTCTCGATTCCGGTTTGGTATAAAAATCAGCTTGGAGAAATGGATAGACTTTTTCTAGATTAAAGTTGGTTTTGTCTTTCTCGTATTGCGCGGTTTTTTGATTGACCGTGTAATCTTTAAATTCGCCAATGTCTTTTTGCACCTTTTCCAATAGTGTTTTGGAATCTGAGATTAATTGATTGGTCGAGATTGCACTTTCCAGGGCTTGTATTTCCTCTAACTGTGTTTTAGATAATCTCTGGGCCGTCTCAATCGTTAGTACCATGAGATCTCTGCTACATTTGGTTTCTATGTAGCTATAGCCTTTCTTGTATAAAGGATCTTCTGTGAAGATGGCCGGAATTTTTTGATCTGTAGTCCTCCTGGGATAGTTCCATCTCTTAGATGTTGTAAAAGAAAGTGGCCATGTAAGTCCGTCCGGATTTGTTTCTTTTTAAGCCTTGTAAGTTTGTCTATTTCGTTTTGATTTTGAGCTGATACACTCAGCGATGCGGAAACGAATAAAGGGGGGGCAGCCAGCAGACTTCTTATGTGTTCCTCACTGTACGCAAATGCTTCATTCTCAGACATACTCTACAAACCTTGCACTCACACTTTACTTCAGATTCCAATGCCACAAAAAATCCAACTCCAGTACAGCACCTGAATGTGTGCTGTCTGGTTCTCTACAACACAAAAGCACGACTTACGAAAAACCTACTAAAGATCAACCCGGATAAGACCGAGGTATTGGTAATTCCATCTACCACCTCACCGTGGAGTGATCTGTATTGGCCTGCTGAGCTTGGATCAGCCCCAAAGCCTAGTGCCAACGTAAAGAGTCTGGGGATTAAATTAGATTGTGACCTGTCAATGTGCAGTCAAGTTTCCGCTGTTGTTGGAACTTGCACGAACATCATCAGACAATTGAGAAAGATAGCTCCCTTCCTTTCTCATTCGATGATGCGTTCAATTGTAGCAGCAACTGTCATCTCTTCAGAGTGCCCAGACGAACAAAGGCACTCTGAAGATTAGCCGTGCGGCGTCGTTCATTACGACCTGGAGTCTGTTTGTCGACATTTTTGGGAGGCCAAGGTACAGGGCATTCCCATAATCGATCCGGGAGATGACAGTTGCTGCTACAATTGAACGCATCATCGAATGAGAAAGGAAGGGAGCTATCTTTCTCAATTGTCTGATGATGTTCGTGCAAGTTCCAACAACAGCGGAAACTTGACTGCACATTGACAGGTCACAATCTAATTTAATCCCCAGACTCTTTACGTTGGCACTAGGCTTTGGGGCTGATCCAAGCTCAGCAGGCCAATACAGATCACTCCACGGTGAGGTGGTAGATGGAATTACCAATACCTCGGTCTTATCCGGGTTGATCTTTAGTAGGTTTTTCGTAAGTCGTGCTTTTGTGTTGTAGAGAACCAGACAGCACACATTCAGGTGCTGTACTGGAGTTGGATTTTTTGTGGCATTGGAATCTGAAGTAAAGTGTGAGTGCAAGGTTTGTAGAGTATGTCTGAGAATGAAGCATTTGCGTACAGTGAGGAACACATAAGAAGTCTGCTGGCTGCCCCCCCTTTATTCGTTTCCGCATCGCTGAGTGTATCAGCTCAAAATCAAAACGAACAAAGGCTTAAAAAGAAACAAATCCGGACGGACTTACATGGCCACTTTCTTTTACAACATCTAAGAGATGGAACTATCCCAGGAGGACTACAGATCAAAAAATTCCGGCCATCTTCACAGAAGATCCTTTATACAAGAAAGGCTATAGCTACATAGAAACCAAATGTAGCAGAGATCTCATGGTACTAACGATTGAGACGGCCCAGAGATTATCTAAAACACAGTTAGAGGAAATACAAGCCCTGGAAAGTGCAATCTCGACCAATCAATTAATCTCAGATTCCAAAACACTATTGGAAAAGGTGCAAAAAGACATTGGCGAATTTAAAGATTACACAGTCAATCAAAAAACCGCGCAATACGAGAAAGACAAAACCAACTTTAATCTAGAAAAAGTCTATCCATTTCTCTAAGCTGATTTTTATACCAAACCGAAATCGAGAAAATATTTACAACAAAACCAGGGTAGATCCTATATTAAATTTATCACCTTCTCAGATACGTCATCATCTGGAAGTTCAAGTGAAGGAGACAATCTCATCCACCAGAGCAACTTTAACAGAAGAGGTGGCCACCAACAGCAATATCAAAATTTCCAGCAACAACATCAAGGTAACTTTTTTAGCCAGAGGTCAAACAAAACAACAAGGAAAGACAAGGAACACCCCGCAACCATGGGAAATGTCGACGAGACGGCAAAATTACAAGAACTAACCCCATCACCAATATTCAATCTATCAGAGAAGATATTAACAAAAGAAGAAGAGTCAATCCTAAGGAAAGGGCTCACGTTTGTTCCATCTAAACACACAGATTTTGTTAAACTTAAAACTGAGGTAATTGAATTTTGTCGGAAAATAAGGTTGAAGTCATTCTTTTCTGATAACTCGTATCAACCCTCATTGGAGTCAACTGGTTTACGTAACAAATCAACATTTTGTCCTCCAACCAATAAGGTCCCTAAAGAAATAATTACTTTTGAGCGCTCGATATTATCTGCTGTGACAAATATGGAAGACAAAAAGAAATGGATTAAATACAACATTTCAAAATTGGAATCAACAGCTTTGACTAAATTAAAAGCAGACACTTCTGTCATCATAAAGCAGGCGGATAAAGGTGGGTCAAAAGTTATTTGGGACAAAGAACTATACATACAAGAAGTACAGAGGCAACTGAGTGATGATACATGCTATCGTAGAATCAAAAAAGATCCAACATCTGACTTAAAAAATGAACTATTTGCCATGCTCGACATCGGCTTTGAACAAGGATTTCTTGGGAAAAAGGAATTTGAATTTTTAAAAACCAAGTACCCGCGAATACCCTTACTATATGTATTACCAAAAATACATAAAAATGAAACATCACCCCCTGGCCGTCCGATCGTTTCGGGCTGTGGTTCTTTATTAGAACCAATTTCAAAATTTGTGGATTTTTTTCTTAAGCCTTTTCTCCATCAGGTAAGATCTTATGTACAAGATACAACTGATTTCATAAATAAACTCTCAACTATTGATTTTGACAAAAATGTGGATCAAATGGTTACCATGGACATTACATCCTTGTACACGCAAATACCCCAAAATGAAGGCATTAATGTCCTTGAACTATATCTGGAGGAGCGTGAGAGACCACACAGGGTACCAACTGCATTCATCAAAAAAATTGGCAGAATTTGCCCTCAAGAAAAATTATTTTAATTTCAATGGGGATTTTTTCTTTCAAGTAGGAGGGGTGGCCATGGGTTGCCCTTTTGCCCCAGAATTGGCTATTCTATTTATGGCCAAATATGAAGAAACATTTGTTTACCACAACAATCCCTTTGCACAATGGATAACACACTGGTTTCGTTTCATCGACAATATTTTCTTTGTGTGGAGAGGGTCGGAAGAAGATCTAAAAAATTTTCATATGTGGCTAAACAATAGAATGCCATCAATCAAATTCAGTTTGGAACATTCAAGACACAAAATGCCATTTCTGGATGTGGAGGTATACCCCTCCAGTGGAGGTTTAGTGACAACTTTGTACAAGAAACCCACGGATCGAAATAAAGCACTACATTTTGGGAGTAATCACCCGTGCAGTCTGAGGGAGAATCTGCCTTATGGGCAGTACCTCCGCATTCGGCGTAATTGTACGGAGAAGGAAGAATATTTTCGACATGCAGAAAAACTTACTATTAATCTAAAACAATGTGGATATCCCACGAAATTGCTCAAAAAATCAATGAAAAGAGCATGGTGGACGCCCAGAGATTGTCTACTGGAGAGAAGATCCAAAAAGGAAACTGAAAGAATGGTATTTGTATCCACCTTTTGTCCTGATTCCAATGCCGTGAAAAAAGTGGTCAAACAGAATTGGCATTTGTTGAAGAATTTGGATTCATCTTTCAATTATGAACCACTGTTTGCATTAAAAAAAAACACACCATTACAAACTATCTGGTGAGGGCAGCCTTACCAGAAGTAAAAAATCCAGATTTACGTACCATGTTACGTTTGCCTTCAGTCCAAGGTCACCATAAATGTGGCACGTGCTCTTGTTGTGACTCTACACACGAAGGGAAAGTCTTCACACATAACCAAATGAGTTGGAAACATGAAACTTTTTCCAACGGTAAAACTCGGTATGTCGTGTATGGAATCTTGTGTCCATGTAACTTACTATATATTGGTAAAACCAATCAGGAAGTTCGTGTGAGGATACAACAACACAGATCAAGAATAAAAAATAATGTCATCAGTGCACCATTGGTAAATCACTGAAGAATCATAAAGATACGGACTTGACATGGACAGTTATCTCAAAGGTTGACAATGATGCAAGAGGTGGAGATCTAGATGCCAAATTAACCAAAAGAGAGGCAATGCTTACAGTAAAGTTTAACACGGCATTCACAGGACTGAACGAACTGTCAGAAATGTTCAAACTTTAAACAACATGACCACTCAGATTTACCAACCAACTCAACACCTTCCAAAAAAAACCCAACCACTGTACTCTATGACAGTTTCATCCAACTGCCGGCGCCAGGGGCTGCAACAATTAATCATGTCAATCCTCGGAGTATAAGTTTAATTTGAGTCACATCCATCAGTGGCAGGCTGAGGAGCAACGCACAATCAATACAACTTTTCCCCCTTTTGGGTGTAAAATGAGGCTTGCGCACACGGAACGGCATGGGGACGAGGTGCCATGACTATTGAGAATTCCAAGCTACTCGGAATATGGGACACGTTGTACACAGCCATCGACGAGCAGAAACCATGTCCAAAGAATACATTGCAGTAGCGGCTTAATTAATAAAGTTTCAAGAATCCCATTACTTTTCAAAAAAAGCATTTCGTGGACTTAAAAGATCGGCGGGACTACACTTCCCATGATCCTATGCGGACCAGGAAGTTAATGCAAAACAAACAAGCATTTGGACGCCGGCAGACGAGGACACCGCTTTAAAACGGTAAGGAGATTCTGCCGCTCGAACGCACACGCGGCTTCTTTTAAACTCGCACACTTTGAATGATGTTCTAAACGGACGCTGATCTAATCCAGAATCCCCCGTTTGTTCACAGAATCAAAGCCAAGAAAACTGACAATAGGCGATACAACGCGCCTGACCCGCCCATTAAGGTAAGCGCCAGCTTACTTTTCAAATGCGCATTAATAAATAGTTGCACTTGAGGGTATCAACAAGTTAATAATTCCACGCTATTGCCCCCCTCTTGCTTCATAGAAATGGCGAGCCAGGCGGGCGTAAACTAATCAGAGGAATTCACAAATTCACAAGTAAGTGGGTATGGAAGCTGAATGTTGACAAATGTGGCAATGTATCAGTCCTAAGTAGTATAATCCTTTCCTGATTTTGGTTTCCTGCATTTCTTGCAAATGTGAGTTTTAAGAACACCACAACCAGGCTCTGATGAGTGCGAGGTATGTGAGGAAATTTGTAGTTTAGGGTATAGGCAGCACAGTAGTAGCAATCCTAGAATTCTAAAACAAACTCTGTTCTTCCATTACAGATATTGGTCCTGATGAGAACTCCCAAATTACAAGAGTTCGAAACGCGTAGACCTGTTTAAATTTCAAGCCAAACTTAATGATTCAACAATTAAGAGAAACATAAACTGCATATATATATATATTTGTATTGAAAAATATTGGCTTGTTGTTGTGAATATTGCAATTCCAACCTTTTGTGAATTATATTTTTTGTGGTCGTTTGTATTGGTTCGAGTGATGAATGAATGTGGATTGAATGGTGAATCAAAATGTAATTTTTTGTTAATACAAGTTGTGAATTTTGATGAATAATCTACTTTTGTTGTGTACACCAGATTTTTAAAAATTTGTACAAATAATTGAAAAAGTAATCACTAAAATAGAAGTGATCAACTGAAACTTAAAAAGAACAAAAAAGAATAAAGAGTCAAATCAATAAACATACTGTCTTATCCGTATGTTTTGACCAAATAATTGTCTTATTTAGAAACAGCGACATTGGCATTTTTTCTGTTTATTATTCCCTTAGTGTCGGTGGCAAAATCCCAGTCTCAATTGCCTCCATGTATACCCCGTGCAGCCTGGGCTCCAGAATGTCTACATACTCTTTATAAAATTCCGCAGTCAGGCCATCTGGACCGGGGGCCTTGCCTGCGGGCATGCCTGCAATGACTTCCCATATATCATCGGATGTAATCGGGAGCTCAATATATTGCCTCGCCCCGTCATTAAACCATGCCAGAGCAATCGTGTCTAAGTAGTCCGTGATAACCGAGTCATCTGGAGTCATCTGGGAGGTATAGAGCGATTTATAATACTCAGTCATCGTGTGCAGTATTTCCGGCGGTGTCCTAACCAGTCTGTCATCCACATCTCGCAATTCCATAATGTATTCCACTCCCCTAGGTGCACGCAGCAGTGCTGCTAGGGTTTTACCTGCCCGGTCCCCCTCCCCATACCGTCTAGCCTGTGCATATTTATTGAGAAAGTTTGCCTCTCTCTCTGCCTCTTTCTGAAATTGTGTAAGCTTCACTCTGAGTTCCGCTCGTATGTCATCCGAAGGTGTCTCTACTAGAGCAGCTTCTAGATTGGCTAATTCCCATTCTAGTCTGTCCAGTGTGTCTGTAATGGATTGTAACACCCCTGTTTTGAGCGCCAGACAGTTCCCTCTCGTTAGCACCTTACAAGCTTCCCACAATGTACCCGGCGACTCCACTGAGCCTTCATTAAGCTCGAAGTATTCTAATAACTTGCCCTGCAGTTCCTCGCAAAATACTAGATCTAGCAGAGCCCTGGAGGGAAATCATCAGCTAAAGGGCTGCACATATTGCGATGGTGTAGCAATTTTGACTCCTACAGGAGCATGGTCAGATAGTGACCTCGGGAGGTGTATAGCTTCCAGCACACTTGCATGGAGATCTCTGGACAATAGCCAATAGTCCAGTTGCGACCATGCATTTCTGTGAGCAGTCATGCACGTGCCTGTTTGGACACCGGGATGCAGGGTCCTCCAGGAATCTACCAGCTCGGCATCCAACACGATTTCACTCAGTACCACCGCTGCCCGAGGGTGGTGTTCTCGAGTAATCCCTTGTCTGTCAATCGTAGCTGATAGCACCACATTGAAGTCCCCTCCCCAGAGAATCGCTGCTGAGCCACATGTCTGTATCTTGTGCCATGGATCCCGGAAAAACTCAGGGTAGTCTGTATTAGGACCATATAGATTTACAATCAATATCTGCATTCCGCACAGTGTTCCCAGGAGCAGTATGCACCTGCCTTCCAGATCTACAATTTTCCTATGGGTTTTCCACTGGAGTCCCCTACGGTTTAAGACCGCCACCCCTCTTGCATAACTTGAGTAAGGGGCTTCCGCTATTTCACCCCATCTATTGTGTCTGAACACTGGAGTTCCCACATTTGCCAAGTGTGTCTCTTGCAATAGGCAAATATCTACCTCTTTTCTCAATAAGTAGGAATGTACCAGCCTCGCCTTTCTGCAGTCATTCATACATCATATATTCCAAGATAGACATGTTATGGTCTTCACAGCAGCTCTAGTGCATGTGTGTAACCTCCCACACTCGATTCAAACATGGCAGGCAGATGGCAGATCACATCGCCACACAAAGTGCACCGCATACATGTCATACATTCGCTCATCGTGCAATATGCTCTAGGTGGTTTACTTGACAACCAGAATGCAGGTAGTAATAATTTTGATCGCGTATAGGACAGGTTCTGAACTTCTCGTATAAACTTAGGCTTTCCATCAATCTCCCAACTTAGCCTAGGTAAACATTCCCGTCTCAGTAATGTGCAACTGTAGAGCAACTTCTTCTGTTCATGAACCATTCCTGTACCTAGCTGTACCATGTAACATCCCAGTCTTCTCCTCCCTCCCCACCCCCCACACCAACCCCCAATCAGGTTGTGTAGTCACCCCCCCCACCACCCTCCTCCCCACTTCAACCAACATCATTAACAATTGAATCATCCAACTTGTGGTAATCATCCCATAGGGTACGCAGGATGGCCACCAACCTCCCCTGTGCTTGTGACAGGGTGACCGAGTGCCGACCTGACTACAGTGCCTCAGGACCTTTTCGGCCTGAACATCTATGGAGTTAATGTGTACACCCTCCCCGGCTACAAGAGGACATCCAACCCCGGCATGTCTTACAGCGCCCCAGCAACCACAGTATCCACCCACCATGTTCAGGCTGTACCATTTTACCACGATATACAGTTTATTCAATGTCACTTAGCCTGTCAGCCGATTCCCGCTCCTCCGAAGTCGCCTGTTGCTTCTGTTCTTTGGCCAGTTGTTTGGCGTATTGTAGCGCCGCCTTCGCGTCTACAAAAAAGGTGGGTCTGCCAGGCCCCTGCACTCTCAGCTTCGCTGGGTATATTAGTGCGTATTTCGTGCCTGTTTGTTGGAATATCTTCTTCGCTGGTATAAATTCTCTGTGAGTTGCTTGTACCTGTAGGGTGAAATCCGGGTACATAGCTATGTCATTTCCCTTATATTGTATTTTATCCATGTCTCTGGCCATGCGTAGTATTGTGTCCCGTTCTCTGTAATTCAGGATTCTGGCCAAATTGGCCTTGGCAAGGCTCCTGGCTTTGGTCTGGGCCCTAAAGTTTTGTGTGCCCTCTCAATTAAGAACATCAGGGATAGTCCTTCGCCAAACAGATCTCTAATCATTGTTTCTATAAAGCGCTCCATGTTTGATATGTCTGTAGATTCGGCCACTCCCGTAATGCGGACATTGTTCCTTCTCGATCTCGCTTCCAAATCCTCATTCTTTTGTTGGATTACAGCCAGTACCTTGTCCATACCTCTCACTTTCTTTTTGAGCTCTGTCTGGCTCTATTCCGTTTCGGTCACCCGCGTTTCCAACACTCCCACTCTGCCTTTTTGTTTATCCATCCGTTGCGTGATGCCGTCCATCCGGGCAGGTAGGGTGTCCATTTTGGCGTCTGTTCCCTGCAGATTCGTTTTCAAGTCTAGAAACATGGATGTAATGTCTTTGGTCGATATCTGTCTCCGTCCCTCGCCGTCCGTCTTCTGACCTGATTGCTCTGGGCCGGGCTGCTTTTGCTTAGTTTTGTCAAACATTATTTTGGGCTGGCGTGTGTCTGGTTTTCCCATGGTGGAACACGTCCACTCGCTCTTTCAGTGGCGTAAATCACAATATTCCACACTCTGCGGCTTCAGCCAAGCCTATCACACAGCGGGGCTGTCCAGCAGTGTCTCGCTCCGGGAGGGAACCGCGTCTGCAGATGACTAGTTTTTGCAATGGAAAGTCACCTCTTCGGTTACCTCCAGTCCATTCACGCCTACTCCGGCCTCCGCCGTCCGTATCGCCACACCAGTGTGCAGTTGGCGCCCTCCAAGATCCAGGTGTTCGTGTCTCACTGGAAGCCCCGCAGTCTCCTGATATGTACAATTATTGCCCACCTTCCATCAGAATGGTTTGCGGTCCGACTCCCTCTATTTCATCTACAATGCCAGATCTCCAGCAGTAGTTATGAGCTATCCATGATATATCCCCCGTCTCATCATTCACACATATGGGCACATATTTTTGCTAACTGTTTTCTCTGATCACCAACCGTCCACCTCAAAGGATCGGGGCATGTTTAGCTGCGGAGGCTTGCCGTTCACGATCCTGATAGCCCATCTCAAAATGGCGGCTCTCGCATTTATTTTCCGCTTCCCAAATGCTACCCGACGTGGAAGTGCGCCTGTAATCTCTATTTCTTTAATTACACTCCTGTAATAATCGCAGTTTTGCAGGATCTCAGCGAGGGACACACCGCCCATGGGGGCCACTTACTGTCCAACGCCAGTACGTGCCCGTATTTCGCAGTAACCTCAATGTCCCCGGTATATCCCTACGTGTGATCGTCGGTGGTCAAAGTTCCGACTTCTAGGTCCCCTCTACCATCTGAGCTTCATGGACTGTCCCTCCTCATGTACCCTGAGGTCGGTGTCGGGCCTCCTCTTCGCTGATCATAGTCAGAGCGGGCCAGCTACACGCCGCCACTGACCTTCCATGTACACCACCCGCAGGCGATCCGCTTCTTTAGTCCCCGGCTTCGTGAATGGCACCAGGCCGCGCCTCTGCATCAGACAATCCACGGTAACAGCTCACCCTTGGTCTCCGTACCTCCAAGCCAGCGGGAGTGCAGACCGGATGTGTTTTTCGATCTTTTGGCCCCGGCAGGTCCGAGTCATTTCATCAGAATGTCGGATAAATGTCGGATTTATTTCTCGGTCGGCGGAGCTGCGAAGTTAGGCAGCCATTCTGCTAGACGACCAAGCCACGCCCCTCTCATATTCCTTTTCATTAAATGCATTCCCACAGTACAACAGTAATTGTAAAATACAAATGTAAGGACAGGCAGAGTGGGTGCCCAGGGGGTACTGGAACCAGGCTAAAAAAACTAAGCCTCTGTAACGGCATGTAAATATGCAAATGGTCTTTAAAGACCTGTGAAAAACTCGGGTGGCTGGAGATGACTCCAGACACTGCTCAGCTGAGGCACCCAGCAGCTCGAGTTTCACTGAAGCAGCAGCCCGGCTGAGACACACGATGAGGGAGGAGGGGGGCTGAAGCCCTTGGGCCTGGGCAGAAGTGTAACTCTGAAGGCACGACCCCCTTTGCATCGCTCCACGGCCCCCCTGGGGGTCGCTCCCCACAGTTTGAAGACCCCTGCCCTACTGTGTCTTTGTTCACAGAAGAGCACTGCTGGTCTCCTCAAAATGACAGCAGAAGCAAGCAGGCAGTCTCGCCCCAAAAGCAGTACCAAACCAGCAAGTGCAATCCCCGATGTGTGGAAATTGTAGCCCACCTGAAGCAGCGTTGGTGAATTTAAGCTCAGATGTTTGGCAAGGGGGATTATGGGACATGCAGTCCCCAGTGGAAGTGGGAGCTTCAGGGTAGCTCTCCCCAGGTGGTGCTTGTGTCTTTGTTCCCAGCGGTGCAATGCTGTTCAATAATATTTCAGTCTGGTTGTTATCATATATGAATCCTAATCCAATTGAAAAAAATTGGCATCTTCCTGTATACAAAGTAACCCAGGGCAGTGAACTACGCTCCACTCGCAGTGTTTATGAATTAGCTGCAACTTCGCGCTGTGCAGTGAACGCGAAGTTGGCGAATACTTTGCAATCTACAGCGTAGCGTAGTTGTTTTCTTCCATGCGCGATCAATAGCGTTCTCGCGTGCGTGGTAAAAACTTACCGTGGTTCTCCGTTCGCCTTCTGGATTTTCTCTCCCGGTCGCGTGCTTCACGAGGTTTGGAATCCGGCCGCACAATCCAGCAAGACTGTGCGAACGCGATCACGTCATTTGGACGTGCAATCACGTCATTAGGACGCGCGATCTTCCTCGGGCGCAGTGTTGGTAAGATCGCGTTTCCGAAAACGCAGAAACTACAATCTGGCACAGAAAATATTTCGAGCATGATAACACCTTCTCAAAAATGATCATTTTGCTCAGAAAAACCCCTCAGATTGTGATTTGGCCGTAGTCTTTTGTGCAAGGAGTCCTCTTTTTTTCTATTCTTTTTTCAAGAGTAAGGAAGTTCCCCTGAGTCTCCAACTTCCTGTTCCTGTCCAGCAGGCTCCTCCCAGTGCTTTTTCCATGTGTTGTTCACTTTCATTTGGATTTTGGAGCTGGAAGGATCACTTTTTGTGTATGTCTGCTGCATCATATCATTTGATTGTATTTATTGAGGACTTTTGGATTTGAAATTTTCTTTTACAAGTAAGTTGGAGAATTGGTGTACATGTTTGTTTGATTTGGGCTTTTTTTTTACCTACAGTTTTCTGGGCTTATTAATCCTTGTTAAAATTATTGTTGAGGGAGGCCTGTACTTTCATGAGGGGCCAAGTTGTATTTTTTTTAAATTTCATCCAGTAGGCCTAGAGGTACCCATGGTCTAACCATGTTTCTGTGTTGTCTGTTGAATGTCAAGTTTTTAAACATCATGGATGACTTTGGATTCAATTGCAAACTGTGTTTTTTGGAGTTGAATTTCAGTTTTTGTGTGTGTGTTAATTAAATATTGGCTTTTCAGCCAATAGGTAACCCTAGGAGTTCATATAGTTAGTGTAGGCCTGCTTGAGTTCATTATATGTACTTTCTGTGGGTTGCCTGGCCATGTGAGGCGGCCATTTTGTGTGACCAGCCTCTGTGCTTTTGCCATAGGCCTCCAAGCTTGTGGCCTACTCTGCCAGTAGGCCCAGAGGTACTACTCGAGTCATCATGGGTGCAGGAAAGTTAATCAACTGTTTTTGTGGTGTTTGTTTCATTTCTAACATCATGGATGGCTTTGGATTGATTTGCAAAATGTGGTTTTTGGTGTGGAATTTCAGGTTTTGGGTGTGTATAAATAATATGACTTTTTCTGCCGGTAGGTAACCCTAGGAATTCAGCTTGCGTAGTTTTGGTAACTTTGCCCAGTGTGACAACGCGACCTTATAGTTTTTGTCTTCTTCTCGCGCTCAATCTGCATGCTCGGGCACGCGATAATGACTTTTTGTACAGTTCACACTGTGGAACACACCGAATTTGCAATCTCGCGAGCAATATGTCTCGAGTTGCATAAAACCTTGTCGAAAATGATGATTTTGTTCATTTTGCTAAAAGAACTCCTCAGGTTGTCATTTGGTTGCAGTTTGTGGAGCATGGAGTCATTTTTCTGTTCATTTTGATTTTAAAAAGAGGAAGGAAGTTCCCCAGAGACCTCAACTTCCTGTTCCTGTCCTTTGTATGTACTTTGTTGTTTGAGGGTGGGCTGACCATGTGGTGGCAGCAGTTTTGTGTGACCTTCCACTGTGCTTTTGCCATAGGCCTCCAAACTTGTGGCCTATTCTGCCAGTAGGCCTAGAGTGCCAGAGGTAGTCATCGGTGTGCTTGATGTAGCTGTTTCTATGTTGTCTGTTGAATTTAACATCATTTAGGGCATGGATGGCATTGGATTGAATTCCAAAATGTGGTGTTTGGGGTGTAGTTGACTTTTTGGATGTGTTTTGATAAATGCCTTTGTTGTATGTGTTGTTGTTGAGTAACTTTTCAACCTTTTTAGCCATGGGGATTTTCTTTTTTGCATTAAGCTGTGATGTATAACAGGCATCCTCCTTTGTCTGGCCATATAGGGATATAGGCCTTCTTGAGTTTATTGTTTTCTGGGCTTTACCCATGTGCCTGTCATGAGTGACCATGTGGCTGGGTGCCGTGGTGGTGGTAGTAGTAGTGTGCTGTTTTGTTTTTGCCACATAGGCCTGTCTGTCTTTCCATTGTTCCTGTTGGCTTACTGTTTCCATCCCCATTGCTGTCTGCTGCAGGTCACTGATGCTGCATCCATCCGACATGATGCACAAATTAAGGATAAACAAGTTCCACTTCCACTACATTTGTATTTTAGTTCTTTGCAATTCTTACTCTTACTGAGTGTACTAACACTACTAGTAATTAAAATTAAAGCTCAACAAATTCCACATTTGACCGATGCTCTTCTGCCTTCTTTGCTTGTAGGTGCCCAAAAGACTGAGGAGGAGGTGTCTGTCATCATTCATCCCCCATTGTACTGCCAGACGGACGTCCTTCTGTTGTACGTGATGTGCGGTGTGACCTGATGAGACATCTCAGCAACTTGTGCAACTGAGTGCTGCTGACATCTGAAGAAGATGGGCCCAAAGAAAGCAGGTACCAGGTCCTCCAAGACCAAGAAAGTTGCTGAGAAGAAGAAGGAAGAACAGAAGACGGAAGTGACACTTAAGTCTGGTGTTGACCCCAAAACCTTTTTTGGGAAACCAAAAAGTACGCCTGCAGCAGCGGTGTCCGGGGTGCAAGCTGGGGCCAGCACCTTCGCATCAGGGGGCCCAACCCAGGCCCAAGCAGATGAGTGTGGAAGAGGTAGCCAACCTAATGATGGAAAGCAGGGATGCTGAGCCTGACCTAAACTTATCGCTATCTCAAAGTAGTACATAATCAACGCATGAGGGAACACAGCAGATAAGTGATGAACAACAAAAACAACCACAACCACCGCCCGCAATAGTAGTTGTTTTTCCTCCCGAAGTAGGGGCAGTTCAGGAAATCGAGCTTCATGCAGAGCAAGAAGAAGAGTAAGCCACTCATGCAGGAGATCTATTGTCTTCCAAATCCCCACCAATGAAAAGGAGGGTTAGTCCATCGAGTTCTTCGCCAAGCATCCCTTCTGATGATCTAGCTCTCACTTGGGAGCCACAACAGCCTGAGCATGAGAGGGAGACACATTGCATGACCAGGCTAGGGAAAAGGAAGGTGCAGAAAGCCTTACACTTATGGAGTTCAATGTAGAACAGCAGGATAATGATGATGATGAGTCTTACCCAGTCATCACAAGCATTCATCCTAGCCCCGAGGACATGGAGACCAACATTTTTACCCTATCCAGAATGGATGCGACTAGTAGGGATGCAGCACGCATACCTCCAACACAGGCAACACCAACACGACCTCCAGATTCCATTTTTATATTAGCAAAGGGCCGGCAGCGTCCTACATCCAGCACAAGCACCACCTCAGCAGAAGTAGGTACCGGTACTACTGCGCAGCCACATAGTCAAATTCAACACACACCCTCCAGTTCATCCGGCACCTCTAGCAGGAGACAAAAGTTAAGCTCCGCAGTGTGGGACTTCTTCATGGTTAGCATAAAGGAGGAGAACATTTCTATAAGCTCCATTTGTCATTCCGCTGTTAGTCGTGGTAAGCTTGGTACAATCTATGGTACCGGAGGCCAAATTACCCATTTGAAAAAACACCACGCAATCAAGTATGAGGACCACCTTCGTAGCATAAAAACTGGAACCATTGATGTTGGTGGGGATAAACTAGTACAAGGTCCACTCATGGTCGAACAGGAAGAAGAAGAGGGAGACATTCTATCTGGTAGTGGTACACAAAGTAGCCCTGTCCCCAGCACTGTAGTGGTACAGCCCACATCCTCCGCATCAGCAACATCTCAGTGGCACAAGAGTAGGAGTCAGCCGGAGAGACCAAGGAGTAATGCTAAGTCTGCAATGCATAGTGCTGCGTCGAGTCGAACCGAAAGAAATATCACGCAGTGTACCATTCTTAGCATGTTTAGGCAGGAGGGAAATTACGAATGCAACCACCCAATAGCAGGTTTGTACAATGCTAAGCTTGCTAAAATGTTAGCACTGGACCTTCTCCCTTTTTCTTTTGTTGAAGGGGTGGGTTTTCTGGAATTTGTGTCAACCATCTGCCCAAAATGGAAGGTTCCCAGCCGCTACTATTTTGCCAGAGTTGCTGTTCCAGCACTACATAACGACGTGCTGGAATTGCTTGGAAAAGCCTTACATCAGAGTGCTGTTCATAGTAACCACCTGACAACAGACATGTGGACGAGTTGCCAATCCACTGATTACATGTGCATCACTGCACACTGGATCTCTTTTTCAGGTGTTAGAGACCAGCTATCTGCAGGCGTTGACACTGTTGATCTTTTTAATGAGACTCGCAGACATGCAACTGTAGCCATGTTTGCTATGGAGAAATCTCATACTGCTTCAAACATTTTGGTGACCAAGAGGGCTTAACATTGGTTTTGTTGCCACGGACAATGGCAGTAATGTAGTTAAGGCCATGAAAGATGGTGGCGATTTCAGGGTCCCGTGATTGGCACACTGCATTAACATTGTTGTTCAAGACTTTCTGAAAAATGAAAGCAAAGTCCGCAACTTACTGACCACCTGCAGAAGAATATGCACACATTTCAACCATTCTTTTAAAGCCCAGAAGCAGCTATGGGTCATTCAACGTGAGCATAAAATGCCAGTCAAAGCATTCATCCAGCAGGTGCCAACACGTTGGAACTCAACTTATTACATGCTTGATTGTCTGAGCAGTACATACCACTTAATGCTTATGTCATGACAAGAAGATTAGGGGATCCTACTGTGAAAGCCATGACCGTTGAGATGTGGCAATGGGACCTCATTAAATGCCTGACAGAGATGCTACTTCCTTTTGAGGTCTTCACACGTGCAGTCAGCAGGGAGGACTGTACTATGAGACAAGCTATCCCATTGTTGTACATGCTAGATCAAGAGCTGAAGGAGGTGTCTGAAACATACGAAGGTGTGGAAGACAAAGTAGACGCATGTTATTTGGCGAACGCCTTAGCCATCCGCTTATCTGACAATACAAGGATTCAAAATAAGATTGTTTCACATCGACATTACAATGCTGCCACAATTTTGGATCCATGGTACAAATTATTTCTGAACAGAAATGCAGTAATTCCTTTTTCCGAAGGGGATGTTGCCAAGTACAACACTTTAATAGCTGAGGAAGCCACTGATTTAGAAAACAAACGACTCTTAATTAGAGGCCTGCCAGTGCCAGTGCCAGCCCATGACAGTGCAAGTACTAAAGGGCAGATTCCAGAGTCAAGTTCTTCTTCAGAGCAAGAGAGCAGTGTGTTTGCTTCCCAGAGCAAAAAAAAAATAGCTGCTTGGTTTCTACATAAAGGGATTAGTAAATCCTTTACTGGTGCAAAGTCAAAAGAGGCCAAGCAAATCGGAGCACTACTGAACATTGAGCGGATGGTCTAGGCCTATCTGGATGACACAACAGAGGTGTTCATGAAGCAAATGGTGTATTGGTATGGGAAAAGAAGCTAATGGCCAGTGCTCAGCAGGCTGGCGATAAAGTATCTGGCTTGCCCAGTCGCAAGTGTCTCTTCTGAGCGTGTTTTCAGTACTGCTGGTGCCATTGCAACTGTGAAAAGAACCAGTCTCTCACCCAAAAGCGTGGAGAGGTTAACCATGATCAAAATGAATCAGCACTTCATAACACCGGACTACAAAATATCAGAAACACAGCAGGAAGAGGAGAGCGAGTCCGAAAACATAAGTAGTGGGTTACATGACCTACTTCTGTCTGAACCACCAGGGTTTGAGGACGAGCTCCTCTTCCCTGACAAATAGGCTTTCAAATTGTTACTTTATCCCTTCCTTTATTTGTGTGTATATCTGTCTTTCTGGTTCAAATCAAACCACAACAAATCCATCACCACCGTCACTTATTTTTATTTACCTATTGGAGTTGGACGTCTGTGCATTTAACTGTCCACTCCACTCATGAGAGTCCTGCTCCATCTTCCTGACTCGCCCTAAATACATTTCCATCTTGTCAGGCATTGGATGGAGATGGAGAATAGTACAATAATGTAGCCTCTAACAGTCCCTCTATAACAAGTGCAATGTAAATGACTAAAGCCATCTTCTGTTTTGTTTCCAATCCGAAACTCATCACTGTCTTAAAGCTACCACCTCAGTCTGCAGGCATACACAACTCTTCATTGTCAAAACTTGAGCAGGCATCCAAAACTAACGTAAACTCGTCATCACTTTCAGAAGGCTCTGCATCTCTGATCTGACAGCTAAAGAGAACAGCAAGACAGGTATATGATTAATGAATGATGCCATGCATTGCATTGGATGCTTGCTGACTCTGACCAAATGTGCATGAAGTAAAACTATACTAGGAGTTTAAATAATAACAAAGTAAAAGTGACTCAAGTGATAGTCAATGTTTCCATGTTGTTTAATAATAACCAATTGTACTCCTACGACTGCAGGTGCAGTTTGGACTTACTTAATCGGAGTCACTCACTACAGACTGAGTTGCTGTTGGTCTTTTGGACAACACGTACACGTACCACACCTAATGATGATGATGATGATTACCGTACTATCTTTGCACACAGTCAGTCAGTTGGATCTGAGATGATTAATGGAATACGTTTCAGGAAGTGGAATAAAAGGTAAACACAACCAATCAACAACACCCACAGCAGACCTAGGCTACATGTCTGTGCAGTGGTGAAGTCGAACAGTGGTATGATGATGACTGACAGTGGCGCATTGATTTAGTCACTTGATTTGGAAAATGCTAGGTTGCTGTATATGCCTTTTGTCTGGCTCTGTCAAAAATTAAGGTAAATGGAGTTTGGTTCAAGGCCCGGTGCCGTGGGCCTGTTCTGTGCTGGCTCCTATCTTGTTGTTCTTGTAGATTAATGCTGTGTAACTAGTAGAGTAGACACAATGTATCCAAGCCACCTCAGTCTGAAAGTCTTCTCGCTCATGAGTCTTGTCTTTTTGCACTACACCATAATTGAAGTTTTTTTTCCATTAATTTATTTTTCAATACCCCTTTTGTTTTTCCATCAACACTTACAGGCTGGCCTTTTACCCAGTGCTATTATACTTGGAGCAACAACTCACACTTACCTTACCAATCCTCATCAGCCAGCCAGTGGTACCCAAGAATGATGTTCAGAGTGTCCATGGAAGGAAGGACCAAGATGAATGACGAGATACAACTACACATTTGGAGCTGGATAATACAGTAACTTTAGTATCATTTTCAGATTTTTAATAATTTGATTCCTTTTGTCTCTTCATTCATTTTACGACTGTGTGACTTTGTTTGCTAGTTGTTCCCTACAACTAACAGGTAATTAGGGTTTCTCTGAGGGCATACAGCCAAGGCAAATTTCATATTATACTACTTCCTTGTACTGTCGAATTGTGTAGCAGTAGTTAAGTACTACTCATTAACCTTCAAGTTATCTTCATGCATTTCCTTTTTCTACCTTTAGTTTATAGATTTATTGGATAGTGGATCATCATTGTCTTCATTGTTTTGCTTTTGTTGTCTCCATGCGTACTGTTTTTCTTTGTCAAACCTTTCCCCAAACCCCCCTTCCCATCCATTCATCAAACCCTAACCCTCTTCCCCCGGGCTGTGTGATTTTATATTGAGGTGTGATGTGACTACATTAAATCTACACCAACAATTGATCACACGCTTACTGGGGCAGATGTGGTGAAAGCAACACTAATTAAATGTCTACGAGGCAGGGCGAGGATCTTCTTCTGCTTGACCACCCATGCTCAGTGTATGTAAAGCCAAATAATTTTCCAAAGGGACCCACCGAATACATCTTAATTAATTGCCGGCATTGATTGGATTTACAGCATTAAAGTTTGTGAATTAGGATTGTGTTTGAGTGACTCCTTCAACACAACTACAGTTTAACTTCTTAGCTTCTTGTACTAGTCAGCCCCCAACACATTTGTTTTCTTTTAGTTTAGCAGTTGCAATACTGTTTGTTTGACAGTCTTCTTATGTACTGTACTTTTCTACTACTCCCACAGTCTCTCTCAGGCAATTGACTGTTTCTTTTTTTTGTTTGCAAATGCTAGTGCCAGTGTCTACCACTACCACCACAACCTTCTCCATTCTCTTGGGAAAAAATGCAGCCATTGCTGTGCCGAACTTAATCCTCATCAATCACAGGTAAGATAAGTTTGCTCGGAGGTATAATGGAGTAGGAGAAATGACTGGTAGTACTGGTAGTACCAGTAGGACAAATATAACCCAGTGAGGGGTCCTGCATCTATCTGTTTGCATGTCACAAAATTGGCAGAATATTTAAATCAAACACTGGCTGCTGCCCTGCAACTGCAAGTAAACCTTGCGACGTACATTAATTCGTGAAACAGTAACCCCACCACAAAACATTAACATCGTATGTGTAAGTATAAATAAATAACATTTTATTTTCTTTACAAAAATAGCCTATCCCACACCTCACCCACCCCTCTCCCTAACCCCAACCAATGTCCAAGTCCAACGAATGTCCAAAAAAGAAGAGAAACCCCAACACCCAATTCCCACCCACCAACAAAAGTATTAAAAAAGTGGCAAATCAACAGGGTCCATCTATAATTGGCGGGCTTTAAGGTGTTTGTCCACCAGGATTTTGACGCGCTCCTCTAATTGGTCCTCCATCTGTGCCATCCGCAGGATATGTTGCTGGCAAAACGCACGGCACCTACATTTGCATCCATGTGGGGGATTGGCAGATGTTGACAAATGGCGGCGGTGGGCGGCTGCCTGACTGTGGTGCCGTACTCCTGCAGGCAGGGCCTGGCTGAGGCCTTGGGCACTGGAAGAGGCAGCAGCTGCTGCCGCCACCTCCTCCTCCTCCTTTTAGGCCTGAGCCACCAGCCGGCGGTATTCATCAACGATGGCCTGTAGTTTCCGTTGCCGGGCCCTGGCTGCCAACTCCTTCCTTGTTGGTTTTTGGGAAGGAGTATCTATAAAGAAAGAAACAGAATTGTAACCAAAACTCTTAGCAAAACAGTAACACAAAATGAATTCAACACATAGTAGAACAGTAGCACTAGCAAGCGCAGTACATAACATTTGTAGTTACTTTAATTATCTATCCTCCTGCTTCCCTGGCCTCTAACATTTTTTGGAGTTTTTTCCGGCATTATACTTGTCCTAGTACTATGGATGGACTCCAGTACACAGAAGAACACCAGTCTTTTTCTTTTCTCTAGTTTACATAAATTAGATAACCTTGTTGTAGACTGTAGCCGGCAAGCCAGCTTAGTCAGCTAAGCTTGTGTCCAACACCAACATACGAGTCAATATGCAGACGCCTGTCACTTTTATTAACTAAGTTGCAGGTGGGGAACCTCGTATATTTTTCGATTACGGGTGGCACTGGCCATACTCTCTCTGTTACATGAAGGACAATTGCAAAAAGGCAGATTAATAATAATATAATATACTTATGATCCAATGATCATTACTTATATGTAACGACATATCAGTCCAGTAGCGGTCAAAGGTGGGAGTGCTAACGGGCGTGACGTGGAGAGGGGCAGGGTGGGGGAAGCAAACTATGGATTGTGGACAATTACTGGTAAGTAAACATATAAATAAAAATCGGAAAATAATTAACATAGGTAGGAAGTGGTCCTTGAATTCAGAGGAAGGCACTTGATAATATATATGATGTGCTTGCAAACTACTGAGTCATCAACTGTATTCTGAAATGAAATCCTACTTTTATATAATATATGATGACCCTCTGCTTTGCTACTCTGGCGCACTTTCTTTTACATTATCTTCAAAGTAAGACTCGTCTGCATCCAGTGACAGTCTCCACCTATGATGAATACAATTCATCCAGGGGGCATCCATCCAATTTAAAGTAAATGTCTATCATTCTTTTGTTTAAAGGTATCGCTTAACAAACCTTAGCTGGTTTCACTTTCACCAACAACCACCCATACATCCACTCCTTCCTTCCTTGCCTTGGCTTTGGGTTTGACACAAACACCGCTGTCCACTATCCACCCATATTGTGTCGCCAACCCAGGCAGACATCTTCTTTCACCTTCCATCCATCCTTCAACAACCCATCCATCTGATTCCTATCAGCCACCTGCATGCTGCTTCCAAAGTATCCTTCTCTGTTTGTAGTATTACATCTCTTTCATCTTTCCTCCTTCCACCCTAGTTCTTTCCCTTTTTGTTCAACACATCCATCAAGGTCATCTGATCTGACTTTTAGTCTTCTCCATAACTTTCACAGCTGAGTTGGAGTCTGATAGAAGAAGCCTTTGTTTACTCAACTCACGCTGGTAATGCTATTGCTAATGCATTGGTAATGCTAAGTAAAGGGTGTCTTCTCTTCTTCAACCGTTGTATATTGTTCAGTACAACTTCAAGTTCATACACACTTAATAAGTCTCACAGTACAGTCAGTGAAGTGTTCCCCTTCCAGCTAGTAATGACAATAAGTAATGAATATAACTTACCACCGCCCACTGCTGCTGTTTCCTCCCCCACTGGTGTTCCTGCAGGTGCCGCATCTCCTGCCCCCTCCTGGATGGCAGCATTGGCATCGCCGCTGGCCCCTTCGGCACTGGTGGTTGGTACTGGTAGTGCACCTATAAAAACAAGTACACCTTTTTAGATGCCTGTACACCTCCCCTATTTTACTCATTTTCACCAGGAAGTAAGATTGAAAAAACAGTTAAAGTACAACATAAATCATCACTAGTCCAAATTGCGTACTACAGTAGAGTCAGTAGACAGACATTAGTAGTATTATATATGGTCCCTAGGGTCCTCTCGTCTCTATTCCTACTGTAGTCTTTGGAAAGTTAGCCTGAGCCCTATAACCATTTTAGATTCCTGTCTACTCTTTTGCGCATGGTATCTCGCAGCTTGTTGCACAGTAAGACGCCTTTGATGCCACATGAGTTTTGCATACAAGTGAAGAGGTTGAAAAACAAGCCACTTTTTTTTATGGAGTTCGGTTAGCCCCTATTGCTTAGCCATAATGTTACACTTTTTGGCATGACTGCAAAAAAGCTTGCATAATTGTATTATTTTATACTGTCTTATGTGCTCCATTTTTTTCATAATAGGCAGATGAGAAGATTGCCTTCTACGAACCAAAGATTTGCAGAGCTTACGAAAGATGCATGTAACCAGTACACGTTCAACGGTGAGGGATCTCCCACAATTCACACAGATGTCTATCATGCACTAGTTGTACAAATGTTTACTTTTAATCTTCTTTATTTTGCATGTTGGAGCTGGATGTAATTTCATGGAACAACTTACAAAGCTTGTAATTATTTGAAAAAAATAAAGCTTTTGAACTTGCACATAGACTCTGTGGTATATTTGGAGTGTCTGTGGTGTAGTGGACTTACAGTCGCAAAAGGGTGTTATGTTATGGGTTGTGTAATAAAATCATTGGGTATCTTCCTGTGGGGCGTCGGGACATAATAATGACTAATGACTGAGACACTATAGCTAGTCAGTCAGTGAATTGTGGATTCTGAGTTCTCTGACTGAGGTGTAAGTAAGGTTCAACCTCCCATCACAAACATCCTATTTTCTTGTGCATAGTTCTATATATGGTTGGAAGAATACCCACAACAGTAGTAGTAGTATGTACTACTACCCTAACAAAAAATACTAGACAAACATCTGGTTGCGCATTTTGTTGGTGGGAATTGTCAAAGCCTAGAAATTAAAGAGGACAACGCAAAGGACAGGAGTGGACCCAGTGGTTACAGCTATTGTTCTATCACAGCTTTATTCAAAAGAAAATCTTGACTAAAGAGTGCCCAACAGGGCAAGCTTAGCTACAGACAGTCTAATAGTAGTACAGAGAGTCATAGCAGAGGGAGTTTGAAGGAACTGAAAGGCAGGGATTCCTAAAATTTGGAAAACAGATAATGAAGATCAAAGAAGCTTTTGTTAAAAATTGAATTAGGAGGAAGTGTATTTAATAGTTTGGAAAAAATAAGGTGCGTTAAAAGTTAGGGAAATATAATTGTTAATAATATAAGCACTGTAGGACTTACTGGGGACAGCAGCAGGATCCTCTGTAGAGGAGCATTCCTCTGGTGGTTGTCCCGCCGACTCGGACACCGTCTTCTTGCCCCTGGGTGCTGATCATGTAAGAAATCATAAAGAAAGAGAGAAACATTGAGTGCTGTGAAACAAATCATTTAAAAAAACGCTCAAACATTTTAGGAAACAACAATTGCAATAAAATTAACCTATCTAAATGACTACTGGCTTGCAGGATTCACGGACCGTCTACTTATATGAACACTAATCAAATCTTCCATAATCATTCTGATTGCAGAATACTAACGAAGCCAGTACCACCTGACCTACACCACCTATTCCAGGTGGGCCAATTGTTCAGTAAGTCTGCATTTCCATTTTATTTTTGCAAGCAAAAATCCATAGATGAGATGGAGGACACATGCATACATTTGTACATACACCAAACTGTTGGTTGGTTGCGTCATATGTTGTTCTGCTACTGACTGACAATGCTATTGCTAAGCCTACCACTCACTAAAACTACAAAAAGGTTCTATGGAGGATTGGGGTAAAAAGCATTCAGTGACAGAGGAGGCATCACGCAGACCGTAAAAAAATATGAACTAATACTAAGTAAACCTATTATCCATCCACCACTATTTCACTGAAGGACAATTGAAGGACTAGACTCTATCTAGCAATAGCATTAACTAACTTCAGTTCTCTAAAGTAAACTCTAACATCAATAATCAGCCCAAGCTAGCGCAAAGTTACAAACAAGTAAGAGAAGCGCCGAGCAGCACCTGTGTCATAAAATCACAGAAGATTTTGAAACGAATTGATCTGCAATGTAACTAAGTGCACCAGTAATTGTGTTATTGATGCAAGAATTAAACACAATACTTATACTACTATATATTACTAGCTACCTACCAAGCCCCACGACCTCGACACCTAGCAGGTCCAACAGGTCCTGCTCCCAGTACAGGATGTCGGACCACCGGTGGGGCAGCTGCTGGTGACGCTCCTGGGTAAGGTAGCCGGAGCCTGGCCTGCCGGCTGCCTCCAAGGTCAAGGAGAGGTGGTGCTGGATGAAGAAAACCAGGGTGGCCACCTCCGCCTCTCCGAACAGTTGTCGGACCTGCACCCCTGCAGGGCGCATTCTGCTGCAAGGCAGCCGGCTCTTGGGTGCAGGCGCCTTGCCCTTGGAGCCGGGACTGCTGCCCTTGGCCATGGTTCTTGGGTGGAGGTAGAAAAGAAAAGAAGAAACAAATAAAGTTAGGGGAAACAAGTAGGAGTTTGAATAAAGAAGTAAAATAAAACAGTAGAAAAGTAACAAAAACACAGTGAAAGTAGAAATAAATCACGAAATATGAACTTAGGGACAGAGAAACAGAGATGATGATAAAAACAGTGAGAAAAACAGTGAAAATAAGTAAAGATTGCAAAGATTAAAGCTGGATAGAAAACTAGGCCCAGAACCATAGCATAGAGTGAAAACAAGATGGCCGTGCCCGTCGCGAACATGTGGGTAAGTTCGAACGATATTTCTCGCTAACACGCACTAGTCGTCGCAAACAACTAGATTGCGTTCCCGAACATGACTTGCACAACGCGAACACGTTATACGCTACCCGGAACAGGAAATAAGGCAACGCGAGCGGGCGGGACTATTGAAAAAACAAGAGGGCCGTGCCCATAGCCCATCGCATGGGTAAATTCGCAAGCTACGATCTCCCGAGCACGCAGACAGCGCCCCAAACACGCACATCGCGCTCCCGAGCAAGAAAAACGCCTCCCGAACTACTCCGACAAGCTATTATGCACGCTTGCGAAGCTACGCGAAGCTCACGTACTGCGGGAACGTCTTCGCGTAGTTTCGTGTAGCGCGACTACGCGTACTACGCCCACCCCTAATACAAAGGCCTGAGTCAGAGAAGGTTGTTACTGGGAGAACTAACTACCCCGCCTACTGCAGAATCAGAGGATCCGACCAGCTGAGCATCCGACCGACTGCTGGTCACACCGGAGACCCGACCAGGACAGCCTACAGACCTCACCCTGGCCAGCTGAGGCTGGAGATGGGCGCCCAGGGCAGACTGGGTAGACTGTACCCGGCAGCTTGGAGGCAGAAGGGCATCCAGACAGGCACTGCGGCCTAGTGGCAGCCTGTGATTAGTCCTAGCATCGCCGAATTGCTTTTATGAAAGAATAGTAAATCTGTCATTTAAAAAAAAAAATTATTACAAATAGTTACTTCTCCCACTCATATAGCCATCATTTACTGGATCCGTTTTTTTGCCATCTTGACTGCTTTTACATCACTTCCCCAAGCATGGTCTGATTATCATGGCGTACCTTGTTATGTGTTTTGAATCACTGACAGAGCTGCCATGACACCCTACATCATTGCAGCAATTCCAACACTGGTTGAAATTAAATAGCAACATCCTTTCAAATGTGCTTAATCCTCATCCTGTAATATCTATTGAGCTCTCGGACTCAAATAAAACTTTTAACACGTGGATTACAGAGACTCAGGATTACATTTTAGCCCTCAAGGACTTTACCTTCTATAGAAGTAAATTCACTGCTCCTTGGTACACTGAAGCCAAACGCTAATGCAAAATGTTTAAATGTCCATGTGTAAAGACATATGATTCAGAATCCAAAGAACAATACAGATGTGTTTTAAAAGGTTGTTGGTGGCAGGCCAAAAAAACCTGTAAAGGGTATTATACTACATCCATTGGAGCTAAGAACTCTAAAATCCTCTTTTGTATTACTGAAGGCTTAATGAATTCTGCCTAATGCCCTAGTTCCGAAAGGAGGAATTCCCCTTTTTGGCCTCCTGTAATACACTGCCAGACTTCACTAGCTATGGCCCTTTAATGGTGATTACCACATCATCTAGGAACTTCGTACTCTTTTCTTTGTTGAATGCATCTAGGGTTTGTACGTTGGACCTACTAAAGCCCACAAATTTGTCCCCCCTTTTTGTTAAAAAGTTCTCTACTGTGCCCAGCAGTACTATAGTATTCTGTGATTTTTAGACCCAAAATACCTTTTGCCTGTAGCTATTTTTTTTTTGATTGATGAGGGCCCAGCATATTTCCAAACATAATATTTTGCAAAGACCATGTCAAAACAACAACTGCCAGAAATCTGGTGGCCAACAACAGACACACTGGCTTTGCCAATGCTTGTTTTGTAAAAAAAATTGGCAACATTTAGGCTGGTTTTAGTGAATAGCCTTCTCCAAAGTGGATTCCCTGCTTGAATACAGATTCCTGCCATCAACCTAAATACTTTTCACCAATGTTGTGTAGCTGACAGAAGCTGTGATATCAGCATTGGCCTCCATTAAATCTGGCCCCCTTTGGACCCATGTCACCCTCACACCATTGCTTCTGTAGTGAACACAGTAGACACTATGCTAAACAAAATGTTCTTTCTTTCACCCACAACGGTGTTAGTACCAATGTTAGAAATGGGGTCTCTAGTTGGCAGTGCTTTGCACCTTGTCCAAGGTGGGGCCGGCACCCTAGTCAGGGTAAGTGTAGTACATACTAATTTTACCTGTGCTCACCCTTGGGTAGCTTGGCACAGAGCAGTCAGACTAAAGTAAAGAGGCAATGTGTAAAGTATTTGTGTACACACACACACACAGTAACATGGTGAAAACTCAACAAAAGTACTCCACATCGTTTATAAAAATAGCCAACATTTTTCTGAGTAAAACAAGACCAGAACAGCAAATATCCAACATGCACAAGTCAACATACAAATCTTTCAATATTAAGTGCCTAGAAAACAATATCTGCAACTGGGGCTATCTGGCCGCGCTTGACCGGGCCAAATCCACAAGTTCAGCCATACATTAATGGAGCATGAAACAGTTACAGGAGTCCTATGGACCCCAGTGCTGTAACTTGGATGTGTCACGAAGTCCAAGATGGTGTGATGCGCAGCAGAGGTGAGGCATCGTGAAGGCAGGTGATGCGTCGGTTCCTTACTGCTATTCAGGTCATTGGCACGTTGGTGCTCGGGGACGATGCGTTGCGCAAAGGAGGTGAGGGTCACTGTGGCAAAGTGATGCAGTGGTTGTGGGGTGCAGGGAAAATGATGCATCTGTTGCAGGTGCGAGGCCTCGGGTCCAGAAGGCAAACCGTGTCAATGATGCATCGAAGTCACAGCACGTGTGTCGATTCCACATCATCGATGTTGAATCACCTGACTGCAGGCACTGCATTGGAGTCAACGCAGTATGTCATGGGCTTCAGTGAAGCGGTGCTCAATACTCACACAGCAGCGGTACTTCGGAGGCACTAAAAGCACTGTCATGCTTGCGTTGTAAGTCATGGTCATTGTGGCATTCACTCAGCGAGTGGGGAGCACGGCTACTCTGCAGGTGGAGGAGAGGCAGGATTTCTCAGGGATGCGCCATTTCTGAATTGACGTTGGTGTAGATGCAGCGAATTCTTGGTTGTAGCCCTAGAATCTTCTCAAGGGTCCAGGGTTGAGTTTGGCACCAATTGGCAGGTCAGAACTCACGGCAGAGGAGCCGAGGTGTTGGCAACAAGATTCAGGTGAAGTCTTTGAAGGTCCGGGGCTTCCAACAGGAGGCTAGCTCAACTCAAGCCCTTGTAGAATCTTTAGAAAGCAGGAAGCAAAGAGCAAAGTCCAGTCCTCTTATTCCCAGGCAAGAGGCAGCAGACCACAGGGCAACACAGCAAAGCAAGCAGTAAAGTGGCAGTCCCTCTAGGTAGTCCAACAGCTCTTCTTTCTGACAGAATGTCCTCAGTCCAGAAGTATTGTTTCTGTTATGGCATCAGAGGTCCAGTTCTTATATCCATTTTAAGCTTTGAAGTAGGGAGACATCAAAGAAAGGTCTTTGTAGTGCACAATACCCTGCTCTTCCTGGCCCTGGCTCCAGACATACTACAGGGGAGTATGTTGTTCTTTGTGCAGGGACATACGCAGCCCTGCTCAGGTGTGTCAACTCCTCTCACTACTCTAGCCCAGGACGACCTATCAGCCTGGTGAGGGACCTTCAGGTTATGCAGGGCACACCTCAGTTCTCTTCGCGTGTGACTTTCTAGAGTGAATTCACAAAGCGCAACTATAATCCAACCCAGACGTGTATTCTAGGGACAGGTGGAGGCACCAAATGGTTAAAGTAAGAAAATACCAACTTTTCAAAAGTGACATTTTCAGACCTTCAATTTAAAAAACAACTTCGCTAAAATATGTGTTTTTAAATTGTGAGTCCAGAGACGCAAAACTCCAACTGTCTATCAGCTCCCAATTGCAATATACCCCTGTCAAATGCTCCAGGACAGCTTAATTTCGAACCTTTAGGAGCGATATGCCTTTATAGTGAAAAGTGAATCTAGTGGCTTTCAATACCAGGACTTGTAACACTTAAGAAGAACAAATGGCCCCCTTTTAAATACACAGCACCCGGCCTCTAGAGCTACCTAGGGCCTACCTTAGAGGTGCCTTACATGATGTAAAAGGGACGGTTTGGGCCTGGCAAGTAGATGTACTTGCTAGGTCACAAGGCAGTTAAAAACTGCACACAAAATCTCTACAGTGGCAGGCCTGATACATGTTTGGAGGGCTACTCATGTGGGTGGCAGAATCAGTGATGCAGGCCTGCTAGTAGCATTTGGTTTCCCAGACCCTGGGCAAATGTTGTGCATTGTACTAGGGACTAGTAAATCAAATATGCCATTTACGAAGAAACCAAATGCTGTCACATTTTAAATACAGAGCAGATGCACTTTAGCATTGGTCAGCAGTGGTAAAGTGCCCAGAGTCCAAACACCAGAACACAATCAAAAACAGGAAGCTAGAAGCAAAAAGATAGGAGAAACCACACCAAAAGATACCAGGTCTAACAGTACCTATTACCTGAAAATTTGCACAGGTCATTCTGCTGTTGAAAAACTTACTGCTGACCTTTACATCCTGAGCAACTATGTCCTATCTCTTTACTTCAATTTCTTACAAAAGTAAGCCTGGTTGGAATGTAAATTATACCAGAATAATATACGTAATTTTGGGAGTTTTGTCACCTTTGCTATGCAAAATTATCCACTATGCAACACCACATACATAAGGGCCATTCAGTAGATGTCCTCCTAGACCCATCTCCTGGCCGCTCCTGCTGTGGAGTCCTTAATCCTTTTATATCCTGTGCCCAGAATCAGCTAATGTGCCCTTATGGAGTAGTGGGTACACCTCTTGATGACTGCCAAACTGTGAGGGCCCAAATGAGCTCAATCCCTGCCACTGAGGTGGGCATGTCGGTGTGGCCCGGCGTGGCTGACAACAAAAGGGAAGCTGGACAGAGGCCTAACATGAGGCCAAACAGGCAGTAATAGGTGCCGGCGGCGGAGATGCTCCCGACCTGCTGAGGCCCGTGGCTGTGTGACTGGGTTGTTTCTCAGCTGGCAGAGTGGACAAGCTGGCGGGCCTGGAAGATCGAGGCCATGACTGGGGCCCACCTTGCTTTGGCAGCTCTGCGTCACAGCAGAAGGAAGTGCCATACAGTTGTGCAGCACTAGGGGCTGGTGTGGTGAGCGACACCCGGTTTTCCACGGAGTTGGGAAAAACTCTGCTCTGCTCCTCCCCTCCCTAATTTAAAAGCAATAAAAAAATCACTTACCTGCTGTGGCATCTCTGGGCTGCCCTCGTCCTCGCAAACCCCTACGTTTTACGTCTTGCAAGAACTGTGCATGTACGCATGGGCGCACATGCACCGTCCTCCAAAGAGTTACATCATAGGGGTTTGCTTGAACGAGGACCGCAGGGACAAGTAGGAGAGAGAGTCCACAGCAAGGAGGAGGGCAGCCCAGAGATGGCACAGCAGATAAGTGCTTTTTTTACTGCTTTGGGCGTGGGCAGGGGCAACTAACTTCGCTATGCTGCGGATTCAGAGTTTTGCCTGAACTCCGCATTTTCAATGAAGTGCAGAATTGGCAAAACTCTGCAAACTTCACTGGCGGAGCGGAGTTCTCTGCTGGGGGTTATGATATACCATTAGGGATGCAACAGCTCATTGGGAGGGCCCGAAACCTTCGTGTCCATGGTCATTTAGGGTTCAGGGAGCAACAGGAGGAAAGAGTGCCTGGGAACTGACCCACGCTCTACAAAGTTTGAACCTATCGCAACACTAAGCATGGGCGAATTTTGCGAATCTGGCGTTCGCAAATTTTGCGAATTTGCGAACTCGCAATCCGCAAAATCCGCGAATTCTCACGATTTTTTTTTTGTGTTCGCAAGGATTTCTGCCAGTTCGCAAGGATTTCTGACAGTTCGCGAGGGTTTTGTAACAGTTCGCAAGCGCGAACTTACATGTAGGCTCGCAACGGTCACGATTATGTTGTTTCTACGTCTGTTTCATCATCATAGGTACCCAGCACCCTCTGTTTCACCCCTGCCACCCTCTGTTTTACCCATGCCACCCTCTGGTACATCAATGCCTTATGCCACCCTCTGGTTCATCATCACTGTAGATTATGGGGGGAAAAAGCAAGCACACCTGCCTGCTTCAACTGACATGAATTAATTTGGGGTTGATTTATTAATGTGTCACTGTTTTAAAATTCCAGTCTGGCACCTGCATCCTTATCTGTAATTTGCTTTCTGTTGCAGTGCAATTTTTTTTCCAGGACTTTTGTGGCCTACTTGTAGCTATTCTATGAGCCTGCTGTGAGGGTCAGAGCAGGGTCATACAATTGTTGCAACTAGCAACTGAACTTTGGAGGGGCCCTTGTCAGGAAGCACTACAGGGAACGGTTACTAATGATGAGTTTGAACTTTTGAACCTGCTTTCACTTTTGCAAAACTCGTTTTTCTGCAGAGCAGCATTACAGCAACTTTAATGCCCCACCAAGCTTATATGAGAAAGTTGATTTCTAATCCAAAAGTTATCCAAAGAAAATCAAAAGGCCTCAAATCTAAAAAAGTGCAGGCAAATGTCAACCTGAGGAGTTATTCTGATAAAAATAATCATTTTCAGAAGGTCTATGCTGCTTGCTAGTAGATTTCTTGTGCGGAATTGCAATTTTTGTAATTTCGCGAGTGCGAGATTGTTGCTGCCCGCCGCACCTACATGTTCGCAATTGCGAACTTACACCGCAAAGAAAAAAAATCTGCTGCGTGCAAATTTGCGGATTTTGCGGGAAATTCGCGAATCTCGCGGATTGCGAATTTACCAAAAATCCGCAAAATCCACGAGCGTAACGGATTTTCCGCCCATACTTACGCAACACATTCAAGTACCCACACACAATAAAGGTCACACACTTGACCAAGCATGGTCTATCAATCTTACCCTTCAAAACCTTGAAATACAACCCTTTATATGTTCTGACCACCATATAATCCGGTTTACGATAAGCAACTATACCCAAAACAACACCCTGTCAAAAAGTCCTATGTAGAAACTGGGATCACATTAATCTGAATTCATTATGTGACACCTTAGAACATAATCCTGATAAAAGCAAGGATAATGTAGGAAACCTGGGGAGAGAAATTGCAGACTGGCAAAGGAAGACCATTGACTCTCGTGCCCCCCTAAAAACTCAAACTTCACGCATTAGGGGATATGAATCACCCAAATGGTTTACGGAAGACCTAAAATCAGCTTAGCTCAAAACACATCAGGCAGAACGGAAATGTTGTAATTCCTACTCACTTGAATCCAAAGCACACTATAAAATCAATCTCAGGAACTAAAAACATGTGATAATGGAAACAAAAACAGTATTTTTCTCCAACAAGGTGTTAAACTCAACTAACAAAACCAAAGATATTTTAACACAGTACGGTAACTATCAAATCCCGATCGTGTAACCCCACCTATCCCCGCCACACAGAAATGCTGCAACGACCTAAGAAATTTTTTCATAGAAAAAATTAAGAAAATATAGGAATCCATAGATACCAAACATAAGGAAGTGGTAAATTGGTCTGTAATTACCAACAATGACACCATGAACACTCTCCCATTAATAGGCCAAGATCAACTCCTGGAGTACCTAAACAAAATAAAATCAGGTCCCCCAAATGATGTATGTCCACCGGAAATACAAAAATCCATCTTTAAAGCATTTCCAGAGACCATTCTCTCTCTTCTGAATCTTTCCTTAACACAAGGGATAGTTCCACAAGCCTTTAAAGAAGCAGCAAATATTCCACCTCAGAAAAAACAAGGAGTCGACCCCCAGAGGCTGGACAACTATAGGCCAATATCCCTCCTCTCTTTCTCGGCCAAAGTATCGGAGACACATGTAGCAAAAACTCTCAGCATCTTTATTGAAAACACCAATTTCTTAGATTCACATCAAGCAGGTTTCCGTACAGCCCACTCCACTGAGTCCAATATTCTATCTGCTATTGATGACCTAAAGGGGAAGGCTGATGTAGACAGCACTCAAGCCTTGATTCTCCTCGACTTGTCGGCAGCTTTCAATAGGTGGACCGTATGTCTGCAGCAGGTCTCAGTGGCACTGTCCTGAATTGGTTGCAATAATTCTTGCGGATAGAAAACAATCAGTTTGGCTCTCTCCCTACAAATCTGGCATAGTAAACTTGGAATGTGGAGTACCACAGGGCTCTTCCTTATCCCCGCATTTCTTCAATATCGATTTCCGCTCTCACTTTGTCGTGCTTCGTCAGATGAGAGTTCAAATCTACAACTATGCTGACGATATGTAGCTGGTCTTCCCCATAAACAAATCTATAGATTCCAAGGAATTTCTCAAAAATACCATGATGTTCATCATGCACTGGATGAACAAAAAACAACTAAAACTTAACGTGGAAAAAATGGAAGTCATCATACCAAACAATAAATTTCAGCATTGGTCCCCCGCCCACGGGCCCAATGAGCTAGGCTTCCCCCCGCACAAAAAAACTCAATGAACAGCTTAGGCATACACTTAGAATCAGATCTTAACATGAACATGCAGATTGGAGAGGCCCCCTTCGCCTGCTTCTTTCAACTGCAGAAACTGAGGAAAATCAGAAGATTTTTCAGTAGAAAGGCATGTATTCAAATCATCATTTCCTTCATCCTATCAAGGATCGATTATGCCAACTCAATATACCTAGGCCGTCAGTGCAACCAGATACATCGTCTGCAGCTAATACAAAATCAAGCAACAAGAATTATATAACAACAAGGCAAACAATGTCACATTAAGCCACAGCTAAAAGAGCTGCACTGGCTCCCAGTGGAACAGCACTCCATGTTTAAAACCAGCTGTAACCTGTTTAATGCCTTAATCGGGACTGGTCCAGAGTACTGTTCCTCAAAAATTCATAAGTACACCCCCCACCGTACCTTAAGAACCATGCACATGAACTTATTAGAGGTACCAGATTTCAGATGCAAAAAAACAGGAGGGTCGCGCTTCTCAGTACTAGGACCTAAATTCTGGAATGCTCTGCCACCCCAATTGAGACTCGAGTCAGACCTCCTATGCTTTAGGAAGATGCTTAAGACCTGGCTCTTCACCCAAGCTTATACCTAGACCTGGACCTTTCTAACTAGTAACCCCTAATGAAAATAAAATTTCCAGCTCCAAGAATCCTATAGGTGAACGAGCGCTCTACAAGTTCTAGTTAACATAACTTATAAGTTCCTCACGTAGAACGCAGTCCGAGAAGCACCACAGAATGCACAATTACCTAAACACTATTGGATATTGTTATAAATGGGGGTCTCTAGTTGGCAGTGGTTTCCACCTTTGTCCAAATAGGGGCCCTTGCTTCGAGTCAGGGAAAGGGGATACACTCCTAAAATAACCCCTGCTCTCCCCCTTGGTAGCTTGGCATAAGCAGACAGGCTTATCTATTCCTTAGGGTTTCATTCATGACATTCAAATTCCCAACTATACGTCAATACTGGCATTCCTAAACACCTTCAAGGTATAAATATACCTTCACTTGCTATGGCAAAGCACTGTATGGTTCAGTGCAGTTAGACTACCTACTTGCATGATGGGAGCTCGCCACAGCAAGTCCCGAAGGAAGACAACTCTCCATCTGACGCACTGACTAGACACTGTCATCCTCCTGCCGAGAATCCAGCTCTAGTGTTTCTGACTCTCCTTGCGGGGTGTTCGGAAATCGAGTCCCGGGAAAGAGATACCAACCTCTCTCATTCTAAGGTATGGAGCTGATTGGAACCTAGAGAAACATTTGGCAGATTATTGGCAAAACAAAACTTAGCTAAAAGAGCACCTACTCCTTCCCTCGTTCTAGACCTAGGTTAGGTACACTGTGGTAGGCGTATTTTAGAAGCACCAGTTGAGTATTTTAGCCTGTGTTATTTATGCATGTATTTTCATGTATTTTTATATATGTCATAGCAACAGACAATGCTATTACAGGATTATATTTTATCACTGTTTGCGATGTACGCATTATACTTCGCATTCTGTCTAACGATTGTAGCAGTTCATATCTCTTGCATAAGAAATAAGACAGTTCAATAAACCCTTTTTATTGAAACGCCTGTCTCTCTATTTCTATGCATCTCTGTAGAACCGAAGCATGCACGATTGACTGAGTGAACTAGTTATCTATTGTTTCCACGACTCTGAAGATATTCTTTGTTTCTAGGGGAAACAAAGTTGTCATGTTTATGCGTTTGTCAGAGACTAATCCCTTCTCGTTTTTTCGAGAAAGTTTCTAGAGACCTCTGAGTTATCTGGCACACACAATTAAGTTTAATATACTCGATAGAGACATACTGACCTCAGTCCTATGTCAAATCTATTGTGTATGTTATTCAAATGCTCAGAGCCAATTAGGGATATAGGAACTACACTACATGGCACCCAACAGTTTGGTAAGGCACTAATTTAACGCTAGATACTGAAGTAACTCAGTTGTGCTTTTCTCAGAGACCCCTTTTCCCATAATACTCCAATAGACGTCTGGAGTGGGTAAAGGATAATATCCGCCATAGCTGAGTAGGACGAAAAATCCTATGTATTAACTTTTTGGTTTGTTCAACGTTGAAGGATATAGTGTTCCAAAATATTGTGCACCTTATCTTTGTTCCCTTGAAACTTGCTCTGCAAACTTTCAGTCAACAAAATGGCCGACGAAGATAATCCTGAGGCCAGTGAACTGCAGGCGACAACGCTGTACCAGTTTTTAACTTAACAGGTTTCCAAGAAACTGACGAGAATGCTGTATTGATTCCTCCAAATTTAAGGAAAGCCATCACTATAAAACTTATAAAACATGGCCTATCATCAAGAGATGGCAGGGCAGTTTTTGTGATAGAGGCACATGAATATCACCAGACAGAGGTATTCTGTTCATGGATAGTCTTCTCAGAAGCAAATCCAGTAACATGTATGTTTCACTTCTACAAAGAAGATAATCCACCAGAGGAATATATTCCTTTCGAGGATATTGAAATTTCACTCACATACCAGAAGCTTGAGCTCTGGTTTAACGGCACCCTAAAATATTTAAATCACATTACCAGGCTCGGTCCACTAGGTAGACCAGGAGCAAAATGGATAGCCTTAGCCGGCTACACACCTGACCCTGACATTGAATCAATGTCGGGCGAGGAATTACTTAGTAATATACAAAGATTAATCGAATTATACAGTGAAACCCCAACTGTCTGAAAGTCCTGAAAAGGTCTTTACTAAAAACACTCCTACTCCTTCTAAAAAGAAGTGGGAAAATAGCAAACAAACTTCTAAAGAGAAGCGTTCTTATTCCAGAGGTATGTTTCCTCAAAAGGAGCCCTCTAAAAGGAGGTACAGCCTCAGGAATAGGGATAATTTGAAAAAACCTGATAGATATCAAGACACTGATATGCGTCCTCTCGTACCTTTCAGACTTCATGACAGAAAACCGAAAGAAGAGGACGGTCAGAAAACAAGGAAGAATGTGTGAAGTCCAAAGAAGTTCAACATGTTCAGAAGGCTAAAAAACCTCAATTCACCAAAAATAAGGTAGCAGGTCTGAAAATCAGACATGCCGAGGATCTTGAGGACAACACTCAAGAACGGAGAATGGGTTCTGACAATGTAGGACAGTGCAGCAGATGTCACAATAGCTCGCCAGAACCTGAAGGGTCTTCTGCAGACAGTGGACTTGAATGAAGACATTGAAGTTGAATCTGCAGATACCAAAGCTTTACATCCTAGATGGATACATTGGGTTAATTCTCTTGCTGCAACTGATGTTGAATACGTTTTTGAACCATATTTGAAATCACAAGTATTCCTGCAATAAGAACAAGAATGTCCTCTGCCTACTGAAATTCTGCCTCTAGAACAGTATGAATGTATAATTTATACTGACGGATCAGCACAACCCGCTATGGCGGGTAAACAAGCTTGCAGTGCTGCATTCGCGATCGTTAAAGGTCGTATGCACAATGGCAAATTCGGACATATGGTGACAAAAACGCAATCTCTAGGAGATTGTACAGCTCAGTGAGCTGAACTACAAGCATTCAAAATGGCACTTGAAAATACGGATCGTGAATTTCTCACACTCATAGTGTGTGCTTCGTTCTACTGTGTCCAACCCTACAATGAATATTTACATAATTCACTTCAAAATGGTTTCAAAGATGCAAAAGGTGGCACAATCAAGCATTACACTCTTTGTGAACAAGTAGTTCAGATGCGAGAAGGACTACAAAACACTCACATGATACACAAGCTGAGTCATCAACGTGATGGCGTTCACGTTGAAGGGAATTCAGTGGCTGATGAAGCCGCGAAGGCAGCTGTGCAAACGGCTTCTCTAGCTGCAATCACTCGTTCAAAAACGAAAATAGACAGTGAAATAATGCTAGCTGTCAATGCTACAAGGAAAGGCAGCGGTGCAGCGTTACCTAAAAAGTTTCCAATCAAATTCTCATATATAATCGATGCGAATAGCGTTCCGTTTGCTCGAAACCCCGGAGTAGGGGATAGAGTCATTCCAAACTGGGAGCGTAGAGTAGCATTGATATACGAAGCACACTTGGGAGAGGGTCTGATACATCAAGGGATCTATAAAACAATATTAACTATAAAAGAGATGTACTAGTGGCCAGGAATGAATGCTCACATTCACATGTTTGTCATTGACTGCATAGACTGTAATAGAGATTGCAGCACAGAACGCTGCCAAATACCTGACTATAGCATAGCCAGCTCATTTTTAGACAGCATTAGATTTTCTATTTGCAGACGTCCCTGTGGACAAATGCAGTCCCACAAATATTAAGACAAGGTTCCTTTGGATGTGGCCTCAGCACTCGGCTGACGCTCGAACTGTTATAAAAGAGTTGCACATTTTTATCAGCACATACGCATTTGGCATGCTACATTTTGACCAGGGTCCTGCATTTAGCTCTCAAGCTTACAAAGAAGTCATGTCCAGTTTGGGCGTTGCATTGCAGTATTCTAGTCCATTCCATCCTGAGGGAAATTCAGTTGTGGAGAGATAAAAACAGGACATAAAGCAATCTATAACAGCTAGGGTATTGGGTTCGGGTGACGAGTGGGTCAAACATCTAATAAGTGTCCAACGTAGTCTTAACAACTTGCCAAGAAGTTCTCAAGGGGTTAACACTCCATATTAGGTCCTTTTTGGGACAAGAATGTTGGTTCCGGACCAGGATTGTCAGACATCAGTGGTGGAACACAGGACATTTAATATTAACCCCTTCACTGCAGCGGCTATTCCTCCGCAGTGCTAAGGGTGCGGGGGGCCGCACGGCGCGCCCATGCTGGTGACGGAACCGCTCCGTCACTAGCCACGGTTGCGCTGTGCTCATGACGGAGCGGTTCCGTCACGGCCCCACCCGCTCAATAGAACGCTCAGCGCAGGTGTGAAATCCGCGATGCGCAGGCGTACCGAGCGGGCCGTGATGGAACCGCTGCGTCATCAGCACAGCGCGACCGCGGCTGATGACGGAGTGGTTCCGTCACCAGCAGGGGAGGGGTTAAAGATCATTTGGCTGTTTTACAGGACTAAAACGAACTAAAAACGAAACAAAGCAATGTGTTCCTAAAGCCAACCACCACTGGGGAAAAAACATCCGTCCCATCAAGTCCTGTCTGGATCCCAAAGCTTGGTGATCTAGTCAGAGAAAAGATCGTGGACAAGAAGGAATTTGGGCCTTCTTACAGACAACCAGTACCTGTCATAGCAATCCACAGATCAAGAACAGTATTACTGCCGCCCCTTGCTGATAAAAAGGAGAACAGGTTCATGTCCATCGACCTAATAAAACCACACTACATGGCCAATACTAAGCAGTAGGCCAAGTGGACTCTGCCAATGTAGCAGATGTATTCCTCTAGCTACAATCGAAGAGGTTCAAACTGAGAGACTCATCACCATTGAAGAATCTGCAGTGAGAAAAGAAGGACTAAGCAACAAAGCTATGGAACTTGTACCTCTTAAGACCCAAATAACAGTTTGTCATGAAACACCTGTCTACAATGAAGTAACAAGTGATCAAGTGGTTCCAGCAATTTATACAAATCTAGATGCAACCCAACAATTGACAGAACTGCCTCTGGCTATTTCTATAACTTTGATACGTTTTCTGAGGATCCCAGCGAGCCTGAAACAACACCAGCAAAAAGAATTTTCATAGAACAAGCAACTGACTTTTTTCATCACCTGGAAAAGTCTTATCTGGTTTCACTATGATTGAGCTTTGGATTGTGTTGGGAATATTTTTTCTTCTACTTTGGTTAGCTCTGGTAATAACTCTGGGGTTGCTGATAAATGAAAGATATGTCAAAATAGACACAGCAAGTAAGAAAGTCAACTTATACCTAAAGCCACACAAATCATCCAATCGTGAACAAAGAGACTTGCCATCAGTGAACATCACAGCCGTTCCTATACCAGATGGTATAGCTTGTGACAAAACAGACTATGACATTTTTGGCCCGTCGGAGCTGTTGAAGAATTCACACTTATTCAAGAACCATTAAGTGACTTTGTTTCATCTAGTACCTTTTCTGATGATTGGGACTTCAAGACTGTTAACAATATTATGATGTCAGACCTAGAAATGTCTTCAGTATTTACAAATCATGAATATTTAGAGGGTTCATCAGACTATGAACAAGTATATTGTTATAACCATTTTGGTCATCATTTCTTGCAGAAATCTGCAAATCCTAGAAATATATTAATGTATAACCAATGGTAACATTGTCCTACGCCGCTAAAGGGTAGCTCAAAAACATTTGCTATGAAATTTCCGTACTTCTCAAGGTTCAATGTATCCAATGCTGAATCGTATTACTTTAAAAATGTAAACAAAACAGGAATGAAAAGTATGTTAAAAAATACCAAACAGATTTATTCTGCAGCCTTTTATGCCCAACTGTCTAAACTAGGTTTCGACTTTTGGAAAGACAACATTGAGACAAAAACTGTCTATGGGTACAAAAGATTGGCAGGTAAAGGGTGTAGAAGCTATGTTTAGAGCATGTATCATCCCTGAGAAAATTATGTTTTTGTAATGACACTGTCAAACAGACGTCTTGCCTTTGGGTTAGCCAAGATCAAAGACATGAACAATCCGTCTATACCTACACCTACACCTGAGACTGATGACACTTCCGCGGGGAAGGTCGACGTACATACTATTTTGCATCACAACAGAACAGATTGGAATAAATGGTTGATCTGGCCCACAGACACAACTACTGTCAAGATAGATTCCGGAACAAAACACAGGGTTTCACATTCAATAGGCCAGACCTAAGATATGCTCCTGGTATAGTAACAACATACAGTGTAGGGAAGCTCTGCCTTGCTTGGCTACAAAGATCTACACTTAAGGATGTAAAGCAACACTTATCTTTACTTAAAGATGGCGCTGATCTTAGGGAATTCTTGCTAAGACCAAGAAAACCGCGTCAAAAATGTTTTATATATGCGGTATATATGCTGCATATAACAAAATATGGAAGATTACGCAATCAGAGACTGCAGAACGAATACGAGAAATTGATCGTATTAATTTAGAGAAATCTCTCTCTGTGGTTGACAATGGGTTAACGACTCTGTCGCCCAGGATATATTCACTGGACAGCATAGCGTCTTCTGCCATAGACATCATGGAACAGGGCATGGTCATGTTGCAACATGGTCAGTCGCAATTACGTTCTATCATGCTATGAGGCTGGACGTTGCAAAACCTTCATTCAGGCTATGTGCCTTGCCGTTTAATCAATACTATGTCACTGTTTTCAGAATTCAATCTCACTGATAAACAGATCAAATTGGCAAAAAGGGGAGCAGACTATACGGTGCTAAGCATTGAAAAACTCGAAAGATTGCCATTTATGGTAGCAGAGACACCAGCTACTGAATGGATTATACATGGGCCCAATCACTCTGCCTATTACAATTTTTCATTTTCAGTATTGCCTAAAATACATACCAGCAGGCACATATGAATGGTTTGGTAAAGAATATATCAGAACATCCTGGGAATTACCATACACACACAGATGTTGGAGTGAGAGACATGAATTGTTTCTTAGCGGTTCAAACTGTGAAAACGCACTGGGTGGTTCTCTCCTTTGTCAGGGTATAAACTTTCACAGGGCCTGCGATGGTTCCGCTAACAATTTATCCTGCCACCTGCAAGGTTCACCAGCTGCGGTGATTGATCCAATTTTTGGATAACTTTCAAATGGAAGTTACCTCATGTTGAATGATCACAGCTGCTGTGGCATGTTGCCAGGTATACCATATCTAGTAACTGTGTCATCCAGGGTCACTTGCTGTATGCAAGTATTGTTTCTAAATACCAAGTTAGTCAGGGAGTCAACACTTTGGCCTTCACTGAACATCTCTTCTATACGAATTGATACTCTAAGCAGAATGAAAGACATTCTTTTGCAAAAAACTGGGCCACTGACCTCAGCAAAAGAGACCTATGATCTACAGGTTGCAAGGGCTTCTGCCGAGATACATGCCCTTTTGAATACAAACTGCCCTATACATTTCTCAGAAATGTTAAGTCGTATCTTAAATATGTCTGATTCGAGCGGTATTGTAAGTGTATTTTAGACGTATTTTCCGGACAGTTAGCACCTTTTCAAGCAGTCCTAGGAATCCTTCTAAACTTCGTGCACTCTGTGTTTGGCAGACTGCCCCTCCTTTTGGAACTCATTGCAGGGATACTATTTTTGCTCCTACTACTGCGACATGGCAAGCCAAATCACCAGCGACACCCAGTTCTTCATGGAGACAACTCTACTGGAGATGAAGTGTCATGACCGCATAGTCCAAATTTTGGGACTCTCTCGTCTACGAGAATTAAATACCACATGGTTTCTGTCATTCAGACCAATTTGGCAAGATTGCATCTTACCTGTGCTACACTGCCTGCTATGTGGAGAAGAATGCGTGCTAGACACCTGTCTGACACTCCCAATAGTCATGCCAATGGATGTTGATGCTTTGCTGGACCCGGTAACAGCCCATGCTCTGTGTTGTCTCCACCGGCTACCAATTCTGATGACTGCATTCATTGAGATCTCACTGATGCAAATTGCAATTGCTGAGGTACGAGAGGAATCAACAGGAACGCAGGTACCATCCAATACGAACATTGCTAATGCGACCAATGCTGACAGCGATGCTTCACATCTCTGTGCAGTTAATCTTCTAAACGAGGTAATCCAATTTTCACCTACAATGGTAGATAACTTTTTGTCAACAGACATAGAAGATTCATGTTTTCTTCAAGCCCTAACACTGACAATTGATTTTGACACACAGACTGAGAGACTTTGAATTTGACCTTCATTTTTCAAAACAAGGTACTAACTTTTGGAACTTTTTCCTATGATAATTTTTTTTCTCCAAATTTGCATTTTTCATTTTTTGGCACAAGTCATCTGCTTATAGTAGAAATATTCATAGGGAACAATAATTCTTTGAATACTTCCAGAGACAATATATGACCTTGTCCACAAACAGTTTCACGTAATCTGACATGAAATGGTTTCGGCACTTTCTCTTTGGCATTTAACGAACCATTTCATAAATGTATATTTTCGGGATTTATTCAGTGAGCATTTAAAAATGTCAACATGTGCTTAGTTTGAATATGTGCTTTAATGCGTACAGCACCAATGCTTTCGTTTGGATACATCATTTACAATGTATTTGAAAAATGCTTTTAGTGCTTCATATGATTTAGATATGTTTAACATATGTTTAACATGTTTAGAACTTAGTAATGTCACACATAAGAAAGTGGAGTGGATGTTGTGTATCAGTTTAGATTCCATATGCATTTCCCAATTCATGCCCTTATATAGGTACAATCCACATTGCCCTTAAATATGCAGAGAAATCCAGACCTTATTTAGGCAGAGCCCATGCTACCCAAATACAGGCATGGCCAGCTGCAGCCCGTGGAGGGAGTTCCGTGGGGCAGAGAGGCGGGGCAGGGTGGGGGTTGCTAAAAACCGGAATATGGGTAATTGGAGGTAAGTAAACTATTTAATAAATAAAACGAATTTCGTAGCGCGCCCTGCATTGCATTTTGCGATGCTGGGTGCATTACAAAATTTGTTTTATTTATTACATTGTTTACTTACCTCCAATTATTCATATTCTGCTTTTTAGCAACCCCCACCCTGCCCCTCCCCCGCCCCACCTCTCTGCCCCACGGAACTCCCTCCACGGGCCGCGGCTGGGCATGGCTACTGCCATCCGTCAGTCCTGTGCTCTCCATGCCACTGGAATCAAGCTATCCTGGCTGATGAGGGCTGAAAGCCTGAAACCGGTCCTAGGATGCTTGTTTCCAGTCCAGGGAGGACCTGGCTTGCAGTTCGGGCTGGACTGTTCACATGGGGCACAGGGGGAAGACTGATGTGCATATGGCTGGGTTAAAACTGGAATGGCATGGTGATTAAAACAACAATGGATTTAGGCCCAGATCTCTGTACTGGGTGAATGTATGACATTGTTCTACATTCTGTCCATCAACTTTTGTTTTTGCATTTGTCACCCCGAGAGGGACGGCTATGCTCAGACGTGAATCCCGTGCTCTCCATGCCACTGGAATCAAGCTGTCCTGGCTGATGAGGGCTGAAAGCCCGAAACCGGTCCTAGGATGCTTGTTTCCAGTCCAGGGAGGACCTGGCTTGCAGTTCCGGCTGGACTGTTCAATACTGATTTGCATATGGCTGGGTTCAAACTGCAATGGCATGGTGAGCAAAAAAACGATGGATTTAGGCCCAGATCTCTGTACTTGGGTGAATGTATGACATTGTTCTGCATTCTGTCCATCAACTGTTGTTTTTGTACTTCCATCCGTTCATCTACATCACAACAAGTTCTTGGAAAACCAGACTCTTAAGCCGCTAGGGACTTCCCCGTGCTTGGATATTGATTTCTCCAAGAACTCATTAATTAAGCATGAACATCTATTCCTTAGGGGTTCATTCATGACATTCATATGCCCGACTTTACGCGAATACTGGCATTTCTAAACACCTTCAAGGTATAAATATACCTTCCCTTGCTAAGGAAAATCACGGTGGGGATCGGTGCAGTTCGACTAGTACCTACTTGCATGACGCAGCTCGCCACGGCAAGTCCCGAAGGAAGCCAACCTTCCAGCTGATGCACTGACTAGACGCTGTCATCCTCCTGCCAAGAATCCAGCTCCAGTGTTTCTGACTCCCCTTGCCCGGTGTTGGGAAATCGAGTCCCGGGAAAGAGATACCAACCTCTCTCATTCTAAGGTATGGAGCTGATTGGAACCTAGAGAAACCTTTGGCAGATTTTGGCAAAATAAAACTTAGCTAAAATAGCACCTACTCCTTCCCTCGTACTTGACCTAGGTTAGGTACACTGGGGTAGGCATATTTTAGAAGCACCAGTTGAGTATATTAGCCTGTGTTATTATATATGTATTTTTATATATGTCATAACAACAGCCAATGCTATTACAGTATTATTTTATATTACTGTTTGCACTATACGCATTATACTTCGCATTCTGTCTAACGATTGTAGCAGTTCATATCTCTTGCATGAGAAATAAGACTGTTCAATAAACCCTTTTTATTGAAACGCCCGTCTCTCTATTTCTATGCAACTCTGTAGAAACGAAGCATGCACGATTGACTGAGTGAACTAGTTATCTATTGTTTCCACGACTCTGAAAATTTTGTTTCGATTCTAGAGGAAACAAAGTTGGACATGTTTATGCGGTTGTCAGAGACTAATCCCTTCTTGTTTATTCGAGAAAGTTTCTAGTGACCTCTGAGTTAGTTGGCACACACAATTAAGTTTAATATACTCGATAGAGACATACTGACCTCAATCCTATGTCAAATCTATAGTGTATGTTATTCCAATGTGCAGAGCCTGTTAGGGATATAGGAACTACACTTCAGTGTGGCACATTGTAGGTATCGACTCTCTCTTCTTCAAACTCAATATCCACAGATGCAATGGAACCTACTTTGCGCATGGTGAAAAAAATTGGCAGTTCTTCACAAAAATAGAATTTCCAAGGAAAAAAATCTACCAAAATGTATGTGGTTGGGTAATGGTCTGCACTCACTAGTAGTGTACACCAACTGTGTAAATCACAAATGCAAGTCCAGATCCTCACCGCTGACCACCAATGTTAGAAATTGGGGTCTCTAGTTGCCAATGGTTTGCACCTTTGTCCAAATAGGGGCCCTTGCTTCGAGTCAGGGAAAGGGGGTACACTCCTAAAATTCCCCTGCTCACCCCCTTGGAAGCGTGTAAGAATTTGTGAACACATACAGTGACACAGTGAATACACTACAAATGGACACCACACCAGTTTAGAAAAATAAGTATCTTCATCTAAACAAGACCAAATAGCAAAAATTCACAATACAGTATCACAAATAGGCTCTTCAATGGTAGATATAGTTCAGTTCAATGCCAATTGTAAATGCAACACTTTTCCAACAAAGTACCTTCAATGCGTCACACAAAACAAACAAAAGGGTCGCAGGGAAGGTGATGCATTAGGTCCTTTCTTCACGGGAGGCAGCGCGCCTGTTCCTTGCTGTAGCGCATGGGAGGTGATGCGTCTGTTCCTTACCGGAGAGGAGGGGATGCATCTGTTTCTTACTGCGTTCCGGTTACGATGCGACAAAATGTCGCCTCCTTGAGATTCTCCGGTTCTTCTCCTTGGCAAAGGTTCCTCTTGATTTCCCAGAAGTGATCTAAAGTTTTGGGGTCTGGATCCCCCTTTATATACACACACAAATCCTTTGTCTCTGAAGACAGAGATTGTCTCTACCCAGACAAAACTAGTTATGTCCTCATTGGTGCAGCTTCCTGACAGGAGGTGGAGACAGCATTGTTGAAAGCAGACCTGGCCTAGGCAGGTGAAAGGAAATCTCCTACCCCTACACTAAATCCAACCCAGGTCCCATTCAGCCCAGCCCTGACTAATCAGACTGCTGGAGCCGCAGTCCTCTCCCAGCTCCTGTCACTCACAAGCCAGACATGTAATACACAAACCTATCAGAGGCACACTGGATGGTTAGGTATGAAAATACCTACTTTCTAAAAGTGGTATTTTCAAACACAGAATGTTAAAATCCCCACACTAAAAGATGCACTTTAACATTCTGAGTTCACGCATTCTAAACTTTTTCCCATCTTGTTCCCTGGGTCAGTTATGTTTATAAGATGTTATAATCAAACTGCCCATTGTTCCCAATGGGAACAGGTAGCCTTACAATGGTGAAGAACGAAATTGGCAGTATTTCACTACCAAGACATGCCATACACATCAGGGCATGTCCTACCTTTCACATACAATGCACCCTGCCCACAGGGGTACCTTGGGCCTACCTTAGGGGTGAATAACATGAGGAAAAGGGAAGGTTTAGGGACTGGCAAGTGTGTGCACTTGTCAAGTCGACATGCCAGTCCCAGACTGCACACTGGCTCTGCAATGGCAGGCCTGAGCCACATTTTACAAGCTGCTTCTGTGGGTGGCACAATCAGTGCTGCAAGCCTACCAGCAGCATTTGATTTACAGGCCCTGGGCACACATGTTGCACTGTACTAGGGACTGACAAGTAAATCAAATAACCAATCATGGAATCACTAACCCATAACAACAATTTACAATAAGGAGCACTTGCACTTTGGCACTTAACAGCAGTGGCGGAGTGCCAAAAGCATCTAGACCCTGCAAAAACAGATGGGGCAATAACAAAAAGTGGAAGGGAGACTCACACCAATGGTGTCAAGTCAAACAGATATCAATTACATTCCTCTAGGAAATACATTTATGGGATGAATGTATAGCCACACTGCGACAGAAATGGAATGGGCATGTTTTTGCCATTTCTTATTCTGGTTTTGAATGAGAAACCCTTACAATGTTGCCCCCTGGTGTCCCTTTCCAAAAACTACACGTGCGTAGAGACCTGGAAGGGAGGTTGGTCATCCTGCATGGCACTCTAAATGCCTATTAACTTTGCCTGGTTAATGTTTACGTATCCAATATAGACAATTGGGCCTTTTTTGGAGAGGTACTGGTGGGGGCAGAAGGATTTCCGCCCACGGAGATGATTGTGGGTGGGGATGGCAACTGCATGCTAAATGGAGAAATGGACAGGGGCCCAGCTTCGGGGTACTAATCCCAATATGACCAATGCCCAAAAGCAAATGATAATGGGAGTGAGGCTGATAGACATTTGGAGAGCCAAGCATCCCCAGACACTTTACATACTCCTGTTACACACTGGTGGTGGACACACATAGTAGGCTGGATTACTTCCTTACATAAATAGATGTGACAACAAGGGTGACAGACATGACCTATTTTGTTAGGTACATCTCTGACCACTCGCCCCTGCATCTGACCTACTCTATGGCCAGACATGTACCCCATTTACCGTTGTGGCGAATGATGGTGGAGACCCTCACTGACTCGGTCTATAAGGGAATAATTGTGGACACCCTGACTGATTACTTCCCTCATAATTTGGAGAGTACCCAGCAGAGAGCAACAAAGTGGGAAGCAATGAAGGTGGTGCTCAGGGGAGTAGTTCTGGCACCTACCACAGGTATTCGCCAAATGCTGGAGAGAGACTTGACATCGCAGGAGGAAAAGCTAGCAAATCTGGAGGGAGCACTTCCTCAGGATCAGGCTGTCCGCTATGCTATGCTATGTGGATTTCTAAAGTGCATGGCTACCCGTGGGCTCCCAAGTACTGGCTAGTACATAGCATTTCTTTGGGATAAGTAGAGAAATACAGGGGGGCTATTAATTATGGCTATCACTATGCTTTTAGCCTTTTTCCTGAACTGTGATTAGTTGTTTAGGCATCTTAATTTTAAGGGGATTGAGTTCCAAAGTTTGAGGATGAGATATGAAAAGGGCCTACCACCCCACCTGGCCTTGTGAATTCTAGGTGCCTTCAAGAATTGACCCACAGAGGATCCAAAGTCCTACTGAGGAAGTAGGGAGTCATAGTGCCCATATCTTAGTGGGTCCTTTGGTGTTAAGCCCACTATGTGCCAGACAGAGTTTTTTACATTGTATCCTTGCCTCACTAGGGAGCCAGTGCAGAGAAGCAAGCGCACTGCTTGCTGAGGCAAATTTTGGGACCTTGTATAGGATCCTTGCTGCTGCATTTTGGAGAACCTGGAGCCTTTTGATGGCATATTTGGGGGAGTCTTTGAGCAGGGAGTTCCCGTAGTCCAAAGGGGAGAGAACAAGGGACTGGACCATGATTCTTCTGGACACACTCTGGTTAATGTCTAGGATTTTACGGAGTGTTCTGATGGTTTCAATACAAGTCGACGCACATTTTTTGGCTTGAGTACCCATGGCAAGGTACTTGTTCCGCCACTTCCCAAAGCTTTTGATAGGGAAGGAGGGGATGGGTGGATTGTCCAAATATACTAGCCAGCCTATAGGTGGTTGGGGTTCAGGCCTGTTCCCCAGTGTCATCAGCTCAGTTTTTTCCATGTTCAGTTTTGAGCAGCAGTTTGCCATCCACTTGGATACAATTATTTACCAATGGGTACATGTACAGGTTAAAAAGTGTGGGGCTGAGGGCTGAACCCTGCGGTACCACAGACTTCAATGGAAGGACGTCAGAGTAGCATGAATTATCACACATTTAGGGAGGTCTCTCCTTCAAAATGGAGGTGAGACAATTAAGAGAGGTGCTCTTTATTACGGCTTCACCCATTCTGTATGCAAGTGTCTCATGGTCAACCATGTCGAACGCTGCACTTAGGCCCAGGAGGATGATAGCAGCTTTCCTCCCTGGTCCAGCAGCATTTTTAATTCCTCTATTATTGTGAGGAGGGCAGTTTCCGTACTGTATTATGTATGGAACCGTATTTGGGAAGTGTGCAATGGATGACTTACTTTAAGGAACGTAGACAGTGTTTACTTCACATGTTTCCCTACCACCTTGGCTATGACTGGGAGCAGGCAGAGTGGCCTATAGTTCCTTGGACGTATTGGATCAATATTGTTTTTTTAGCAAGGGTATGATCACCACTTGTTACCACTTAGGTAGAACTATTCCAGTGGATAGGAACAAGTTAAGGAGTTCCAATATAATGGAGAAGGTGGCTGGAGCTCCTTGTGACAGTGTGTGTGGGGGTGCAGGGTCAAGCAGGGAACCTGATTTGACCTTGATGAGAAGAGCAGTAAGTTCTTACTCTGTGTTGGGGAAGAAAGGCAGGCCAGTATGGGATATGTTCGGTGCACACTTCTCTGATGTGAGGGCATTTAAAATTTTGTTCTTTTTTAGAGACAGATAGATATTGGCTATTTTGTTCTGAAAGAAAGCTGTCAATTCGTTGCAGCGCACTACTGAGGGGGCATAGAGAGTGTGTCCAGTTTTTGGAGTGGTCAGGGATTTCACAGTTTTGAAAAGTTGACTAGGGGTGTTTGATGCCTGGCTTATTTTGGTTTCATAGTAGGACACTTTAATTTCTATATAAAATTCATAATTGCAGTCCGATGGGTCATTTTAAGGTGATACTCATAGTTTTTTTCTCCAGTTCCTTTCAAGGTTTTTACATTCTTTTTTCAAGGAAACAAGATGGGAGGTAAACCTGGGGGCGTTTCTTTCTTTTTCACCTCTGTTGATCTTTTTTATTGGGATATTTTCATCCAGAGGCTGTATGATACATTCTTCAAATTTCGTGTTGGCAGAATCAGGGTTTTCTCCACATATAGGTTTGGTTGTGTCTAGGGATAAAGTCCTTTACACTGTATTCAGCTTAGACAATCTACAGTCAATTCTTAGAATGTATTTAATCCCTGTCGTGGGCGCAAATTTATTTAGCATGAAAGGGATTACAAAATTATCTGTCCAGAGCATAGGACGGGGGCTTTTACATTGATTTTGTTGTCATTGCTAAAAACCGGATCAAGGAGGTGCACTTTGATGTGTGCAGGGCCTCCAACTCTTTGCATGAGTTGAATAGTGTCCATGTCATGTATTATCCCTGCTTCAAGTGGGTTACTCATCTCATCAAAATGCATATTGAGGTCACTCAGAAGGGTAATATTTGCATTTTCGAATATCAGGCTCGCCAAAATGGGCTTGTAGTGGGGGGAAGCAAAAACATGTATTTACTTGTGTAGATACTGGCTGCACATAGGGGGGCAGGGTAGGCTGTTTAATGACTAGGATGATTAAACATGAGGAACACGCTGAACCCATACTGGCTATATGGGATCATATGGGAAGGGAGGTGCACGCACAACAGGCCATTAATGGAGGAGCAGCTCCAAAGGGTCTATACATTACCCTATGATGCTCCGGACCATTGGTGATGGCCTCCCTGGACTTGCTGCTGAGGACACAGTTAGAGGGAATTAACAGGTGCACCAAGACGACCCCTTAACCACACAAGAGGTATTACTGGCTATAGACTACCTCATGATGACTAAGGCCCCGGAAGGAGATGGTTTGTCCACCAAGCTCTACAGGCCACTCTCACAGACTATGGCCAATAAACTGTTACTAATGTATCAGGAAGCCCTGAGATGCGAGTACTTCCTGCATCCATGAGAGTGGCCCTGGTTGTGTTGAAACCCAAACCGGGGAAGGTCCTGCTAGACACAGCCTCTTACAGCCCCCTGTCTTTATTATATCAATTAGATCAAAAGATTCTCAGGCCAATCTTGGCAAAGCATTTGTACCTTTAACTCCTGAAACTGGTCCATCCAAACCAGTTGTGGTTTATTCCCTGCAGAAATACCCTTTGCAATTTGTAGCGGCAGTCACAAGTGCTTCATGCCCCCTTGCCTAGATTGGGAGCAGTATGACCGTGCCTTGCTAGACATAAAGTAGTTATTTTATTATGCCAGCTTGGAATATATATGTCATGTGTTGGACAGAGAAAGGATAGGTCCCAGATTCATCACCTGGATAAAGTTGCTGTACACAAGGTCATTAGAGTGGTTGTGACAAAGGCACCTCGTGTTGGACGCCTAGCAGCTAGAACGGGGTAGCTGACAGGGGTTTCCCAATCCCCTGTGCTGTTCACCCTGGCGATGGAGCCAGTGGCATGCAAGCTGTGTTAGGTGTTACATGGCTGGGAAGTGCAGGTAGAATTTTAGAAGAAGAATAATTTTATTGCTCAGTTAATTAAAACCATTGCAATCAGCATATTTACATGTGAATGAACTTAAAATAAAACTTTTGTCTAGTAAAATATGACTATCAAACATTTCAGTTAGATTAATTTTGAAAATGTTCTGAGAGCTTACTTGAGCAAAAAAAATATATGTTGGAAAACGATTAGGCTTTCGGTTATCTAAATACTAAGTCATTTTGTAAACTGGAAGAGAATAAAGAATAAAGAATAAAAGGCGAGCTCGCAGACTCCCTGCAGCCTTTACAGATTCTTTGGGGTTCGTAATCCATCCGTGGTAATTGTGGCTTGAGTTTGTGGTAGCGGCTTGATGGGACGGTAGTCGGAGTTAGATGTTGTGTGGATTAGTGTCTTCTGGGCTCTCCCTTCTGTCATTCTGCTTCTTACCAGCTTTTTCCAGGAATTTTACCAGATGACTTGCTAATTGGATGTTTTTTCCATCAAAGCATGCTTTGACTGCCTGCTGGCATGTCCTTATTCCCAGTTTCTTTAGGGTTGGCTTTAGATGTTGTCGGCGCTCTTTGTCCAGACCTTTACAGATGCATATTAAGTGAAGGATATCCTCTTTTGTGTCCCCACATAATCGGCAACTTGGTGGCCTTTGTGGCCGTTTCCACGGGGGAAGATGCATTTGAGATGGGAGGATGCCCAGCCTTAGTTGTATGAATTTCTCCTTTGTAGACCGTGTGAAACCGGCTCCTAAGTAGCTTTGGCATGAGCTGCTGGTGTAGTTTTGGATGACGATCCAGCAGTGTGCCCTTTTCGTTAGTGCAGCTTTGTCCTCTATTAGAGACTTGGTCCTTACAGATTTATTTGTTAGTTGTTTGAACAAATTATGAGAGATGTTGCTCTTCCAGGCTTCTTGTAGCTCCAAAGTTTCTATGGAGTGCTTTAGGTAATTTGCGGCAGCGCTCGTGTTTCTCCCTGATAGCTCGTTCCAGAGATGATAATCCATGGATGAGGCATCGGCTCCTCGTATTTTGTGCCAACTTTTGGCATAGACCCCCATTCTTTCTATTACTTGGTTTCTCAGGCCAAATTCGAGTCTTATCTGTGCTTGTGAAGTGTATTTGGGCAGATTGAATAACATTCGCATTGCCCTGGCTGTTGTTTTGTTCAGTATCTGTGCGTCCCTTCCTCGGAGACATTCACTTCCATAGGTAATAGCCGGTGTTAGTTTTGCTTGGATTATTTGTAGGAGTGGAGTGAAACTGCGGCCAGATACTTTCTTTTTAAGGTTTCTTAGTGCAGCTGATATTGTGGTACCTCTCCTTGATATTGCTTCCTTCTGAGGGAGGAATGTCCCTTTACTGTCAACAATTACACCCAGGTATTTGTACTCGTCCACGGTTTCCACTGTTAGGCCTCCCATTTGCCAAAGAAATTTAGATGTGGCCGGCTTCCCATTTACTCTCATGGCTTTTGTTTTGGAGAGGTTTATGCTGAGGCCGTTCGTGGCTGCGTGGGTGTATGTTGTGTTGATTAGGTGTTGTAGCCCTATCGGCGTCCGGCTAATGAGCACGATATCATCGGCGTACATCAAGTTTGAGACTGTAAGTCCTCCTAGTTTTGGGGCGTGAGGATTGCATTCGTCTAGCATTGGAGAAAGATCCGACATAAAAATATTGAAGAGGGTCGGGGCTAGAACGCACCCTTGTTTGAGGCCCTTGGTCGTCTGTACTTTTCTTGACAGGCAGTCTCCTGAGCCTAGCTTGATTTGTACCCATGTGTCCGTGTGTAATAGCACCAGTTGTGATAGTAAAGTTGTCGGCAATTTCCTGTTGGCAAGCTTCTCCCATAGTAAATTTCTGCTGATGTTATCGAAAGCGGAGGTGAAGTCGATGAAGCATATATAGAGGGGTGAAATGGCGAGTTTGGCGGATTCAATTAGCAGAGTTAGGGCCATAATGTTTGTCATTGTTCCTAGTTTTTTCCGAAAGCCTGTTTGGGTGATGGGGATTACTGCATTTTCATTTACCCATTCTGTGAGCTCCTCTAGTAATAGGCCAGCATAGTATTTGGCCTCATTGTCAATTAGAGCAAGTGCAGGTGGAACAGACAACCCACGTTGTGTCGTTATATGCGGATGATGCTATGGTTGACTAGCATCAGCTGGCCATTTCGGCTCTGATCCTCTTGAATGTGCTAATGGAATTTGGGGAGCTCTCAGGACTGTATGTGAATCAATCAAAGTCTTCACTATTACCTATGGGACAACTGAAAAGGACGGAGGTCGCTTGCCTCCCAGAGTTGGGTCTCCCCTGGAAAACGGACAGTGCCTGATATCTTGGCATTACATATCACAAACCAAGGATGAGTCATTGCAAATGTCTACCACTACTTAAAATTTTGGAATACTCTGAAGTTATCTCTGATGGGAAAGATGGCCCTAATTAAAATGGTAGCGCCGCCCCACTGTCTTTATATTTTGCAAGGCACTATGTATGGGATTCATTAGGGTATCTTTCAGTAGCTGGACCATCTCCTGGTGGAAGGATTGTGGGCGGATAAAAGGTGCAGGGTAGGCCTTGCCATGCTGAAGTTTTAATGCGATAAAGGAGGGATGGAGGTGCCGGATCTCAAGGGGTACTATCTTGCATCGCAAATACAGCAGGCTGTTCATTGGTTTGATGAAGAACTCCATTGGGCAAAGTCCATGCTGGCTGGCACATATGTGGGCACTGACTTGGGGGCCCTACTTTTGCATGACAGCATGACAACAGAACACCTGGGACACTGCCACGTGTAATCAGATTATTGTGGAAAGGCTCTGGGTATGAGCAGTGCCTCATAGAGCACCCTATGCACAAGACCTGGCGATATGGATGTTTTGACCTTTTGTACAAATAGCACAGAGCATTGCCAGTGACCACTGGTGTGAGGGGGGCTGCATCACCCTAGATTGTTTATACTGGGGAGGCCATTTTATTACCCTGCAGGCAGCAATGCAGTTGTTTGGCCTGAGCAGGGGGGCAATCCCTTCAACACACCAAAATAGCTACCACACGAGGAAAATATAGCCAGTGTTCCCTGATGCCCCAGCACCTACACAGATGTGACACTGCTGTAATTTCACTGCACCACTTCTAAAACCCTTTTTTGCACAGGAACAGCCACCCTGCATACATTACAGCTGACACAGGTATAATGTAGGTCAGGGGTTTACAAAGTGACGCATCTGCTTATATGCATCACTTTGTAAATATGTCGCAGTGTGGTGCATATTTTACACCGCCGGTGCATCACAAAAAGTGACGCACTTGCAGCACAATGGGCTCATAAATAAGCCCCTATGACTTTGAAACTGTGTCATATGCAGAGAACGCACAGATTATCATAACACTATTGAAAATCTGTATGCCATGTTTTCAATCTGCACGTCTGCAGTATCCAATTGGATGAGGGAGAATTGCTTAAAAGTCTGACCTTACTATAACTACACTGGTACAATGACGTCCTATTTAAGAGACGGACATCATTCAAGGTGAAATTCACAGCAAGGGTATTTTTAAAGCTACAAAAGTGGCTAAATGAATTCAGCCTAAGCTCTTTTAGTTTTATATTTCCATGCATTTATCTATTAGGTGTTATTTTTCATTCCAAGGAGAGAGAAGGAAAAAGGCACTGCTAGTCTTTCGTAGTTTTAATTTATATTACATTTCGTTATATGCACACGGCAGTTATTATTATAACAATTGACGAACGCACTCAGGCAAAACTATACTCCAGCCTAAACAACTGAACAAAAATAAAAATTATTAAGCAAAAGACAAGTTCAGCTAATGCTTCAGTCTGCAGAGAATAGTCAATTTTCCGCTCATTTTGCCCACAGGACCAAACCTGGAAATGTATAAGTATTAATCATAAGTCTGATAGAGGCCATTTCTCAGTGGAATGCTGCTGTGTCATGTCTTACACGCATGTGTGCATCCTGTTTGAGCCTGCAGAGACGTTTTTTCATCTGTGCATGTGCATGAAACAGCCCTCGCTGGATGCTCTTTGGAAAGGGACTCCGCTCAGGGTTAGATCAATGCCATGGCCAGAGGGGAGAGAGGAATTATAAATAATTGCATCCCAAGGCACATTCACCAAAGGAATATCATAGCCTGGCCTGCTTCCATCTGGGACAGCTCCCAGGGCAGGGAAACTAGAACAAGGATGTTTCATGAGGTTTCTGTTTTTGAGTTAGGAAGTCGTCTACATTACCACCGACATATCTCGTGCAGGATCGAAACTTGCCTATTTTACATAGCCACAACCTTTAGAGAATTGTGTGAGGTCGCCGTCTTTGAAGAATTGATAACACTCCATGGTTTGGAAAGGGGTATGAGGCGCTAAATAAGCGCTACACTGCCATACACTTTTAAGTAGCAGTCTGAATGATTTTCTGCAATCTTGCAATTGCCACAAGTCGCTTGTTTTTAGCCGCTTATTAAACAAATACACAGTATTTTAATATCTTAGCAACGAAAAAGGCTAAACGTGCCTTCTGTGATTTCACTTTTTATAAAGACTGCAAACACTTTACTGCTGTAACAATGCATCATTTCATTCATGAGGTACTGGACCTTAATTTCATCCAAGCTACAGCATGCCTCTTTGAATATGCGAATCATGCTTCCTTCGATGCTTGTTGCGAATTCACCTGCAGCCTGACTAACACAAACTTGTTAAACCAGTGACTCGTGGGGGTCGTGGTGTGGTTCGCAGCTTAGAAGACATAAGAGCATAATACAAGTCACCAAGATGTTTGCTGCCCAAGGTGAAGAATGAGACCATATAAAGGTCGTGGAAGTTCTTCCGGGTGATCAGATGTTGATAGTTTAAGGCTCGCATCGTCAGCATGAGGCAGAATTGCAGGAGAACCTTTAGAAACTTAAACAAAAGGATGCAGCGCAGGCCCTTAGTCCGAATAGACCTCTTGTTACAACAAATTGCAGACTTTATGAAGAGTATGCAAATTCAACTCGTGATACTGATAAATATACTCTAATTCCTATATAGAAAATTCTGAATTCTCCTTCCTAGGCCGATGGTACTGCGCAACCTAGACTCTTCTAGTAAAGTTTTTGTAGTCTAGATAGGGGTTCCAAAAAAAGAAATGAACAAACCTCGAAAAAATACAGAAGCAGGTGACTAGACTCTGCTTGAACCTGGGGAAGTCCGACCATATTACCTCAGCTCTGAAGGAGCTTCACTGGCTGTAGGTTCAGTGATGGCCTACCTTAAACCCCCACAGTAGATTTGCTGCCAATTCATAGTTAACAATAGATCATAGGGCATACCAGTATAAATCTGTCCGTGTTACCTCCCATAATGCGCTCCTTCTACTATCAGCAAACAGCTGTTAGTAAAATTGCGTGCTAAATCATCGCAATTGAGCACTGTGTTCAATTTACAACGCATTTAGTAATAATACAATGCTGAACACCTTTTTGCAGCATCTCAGCTGCATCCAACCCTAAAAGAACTTTCTCATGAATAGGGCCTAGATAAGTATTTCAAATGGCCATCTTTTGAAATCTTGGCTGGAAAATCCACTTCAGCTATGCCAGACAAACCAACCAATCGACTTCCAGTGCAAGAAATATGACAGAAAAAACGTAACTGAGAACCTTTCCACACAATCATTGAGAAACAGTACCCTTATTAGTACCACTCACGAAAGCCTCGCCATTTTCAATCTTCAACTGGTCAGGATACGTGATACAGTCCTGAGGTGGCTCTTCAGAGCTGGAGAGTTTGGGGGATGGTAGGTTGCCCTGTCCACATTGCTGCAGGTGCTGCTAATGACGTGTGCTCTATTGGACAGGCATTGGAGGGAAAACGCTTGCTCAGAGCTCCATTGGGAGTGATTCAACCGTGAGGGGCAGCAGCAGTGAGGACGTTGCCTGCTCAGTTCCAGTCGCGGCTGCCACACTAAAGAGGTGGTGGGACAGGTGGAGGCGGTACCGGGGAGTGCACGGGAGGTGGCGTTACAATAAAAAATACATTTTAAATTTTAACCTTACCTGGAGTTGCCTCAAGCATCCCACGTAGCACTCAGCATAGTCCTTCCTGGTCCCAGAAACCACTGGGGCAACGTCATGAACTCCCTGCAATCCCCCGCTGCTCTCACGTGATAGCAGCCTGGGGGTTGGTCTGAGCAGGCAGGAAAGGTGCCTTGCTCAGTCCCGGGAGTCTGTGTGATGTCACCAGCCTGGCTGCCCAATGCAGCCAGGCTAGGGAAACCTAAGGGTGCATGTGTGTTTTGGTCGGCCGGAGAAGGCCGGCCAAAACACATATGCGCATTTAAGGAGTGCACATAGCACTCTTCCTCCTAATGTGCTGCCCCTCCCTTCGCAACCTGGCTCAGAGCCGGAAAAGGGCAAATAAAACAATGACATTGTATTATTTTTCATTTACTGGCTCTGAGCCAGACAGTGGGGCGCTGCTCCTCCGCTATTGCGGAGAAGCTGCCACTGCTTAGTTTACTGCAGCTGGGGGGGAGGAGGGGGGTGCCATTCTATGCACAGCAGAAATACCATATTTATCTTCATTCAGCTGCTAGGGTGCATACAACTATACACCCGAGCACTCCATATCTACTATGCTCATGGCAAGGCAGCAAAAGTCTTCTTGGAGGCCCCTTTACCACATCTAGGACCTGATAATTTTTGGCATAAAATACCCCCTGCCATACATTATAACGCTATTGCAAGTCATATTGGAGTTCCATGACATTCTAGTGGACAAGTCTGAGTTCCTTTGTAAGGTCATGGGTCCAGGTAGACATGCAACATTCTTTTAACGTATGCCCAATAGTCACAACATTACCTTTACCATAAACCACTTACATTATTGGTGTCGATTTAATGTAAGTCAAAGTAAAAAATGCTACAGCTCAGAATGTGTAGAAACATGCTAGCGGATTCTATTCTCCCACAGATGTCAAATAGCATTCAATATCTCCTTATCTCTTTTCCACTGATCACTGTTTAATTTAGAAAAATAGATAGGAAGAGCAAAAAGCCAGCTTCTGTTATTGTTGTTTAACCAACAGCTGTAATTATGCTCTGTGACTTGTCTCCCACCTTGGCTACTGGCTCTGGCAGGAGGCATTATGAGGTCAGATTTCAGCTGTTAGAAATAGTTCAAATTTAGCAGGTAATTCATTTTGTTATAACAGGGGACTACATATATCGCAATGTGAATGTAATATATGAGATAAAGTATCCCGTGCCATACATTATAAGAATATTGCAAGTCACTGAGGAGTTCCACAAGGAAGGATATTGAAAACGGAGTTCCTTTATAAGGTTTTAGATTATTTTACACAATTCTCCCGATTGCAGTACAAGTGTTCTTCTCTACCTGGTATACAAAGCTCAATATGCCTTCTCAGAAGGCATTCTGAACATAAATCTCAATGTGATGACCCTGTATATCTCAGAACCTGGATATATTACATTACATAATCAGGTTGGTTCTGTTGGAGATGTTTTCGATCATTCTTATATAACAGGTAAGCGTTTTTTTAATCACAAAGCATAACTCAATCATGTAAATACAAAGCAATCCCAAAAACAAAAACAGAAGATTATCAATCATATACTGCCTACTGAGCACCAAACATATCCTATTCTTTGTATCTGCACAGGTTCGAAGAGCCTACTGAGGTTCCGTGACAATTATAAGTGGTGTTTTTGACTCGTTCGAATATGGACGAGTTTGGTATCTATGAACCGCAATTGACGAGTTTAGTGGGTGTACGCATTTTCGCTATGCTGACCTAAACCATTCGTCCGTTTCGTGGGTTTCTTCATCTGAACCCACGGGTTCCATTTTAGATGCAGCATCCATTTTGTCTCTTGCCCTCAAGTAGCCAGCGAACGGACACTGTCCGCTTCGTGACCCTGGGATTCCCAAACTCTTGCGGAAGACACGTGTTCCTTTGAGGGTGTCTTTATGACGAGGGGAATGATACTGCAAAGGCAGATGGCCCCGCTCGAGGTTCATCTTGCCGTGCCGGTCTATTGTTTCAGCCGTGCATTCATTAAGCATGTCTCCTTTGATCTTGCAATCGTGTTTCCGATATCGCCCCCCTACACTCTTTTCAATCTGTTGTCTATCTTTGTCTTCCCTTGCACCTGTTTCTGACTCTTCTTTAAACTCGTTTACAGCCGGAATGGAATGTACTTAATAGTGGGATGATGTACTTTTACAGTTGGGAACCGGCGATGCTACTGTAATTATGTTCCGGGATCCTGAATACATGAAAGCATCCCTTTTGAAGTTTACTGTGGGAACTGAGTTGTAACCTTTTGTCCACCATGTTGTGCTATGACAGAAATATGTATAAAAGGAGCGATCCACAGTTGCAATTTGAAGCAGTCTCCTAGAACCTACATACGTTGTACTTCTTGTGACTTCTGTGTTCCCTGCAGTAAATAAACCTCGATCTTTGACGCCGAAGGAAGTGTCCCGTGTCTCTGTCATTTGTACGCCGGAACAGGTAAGCCACGAAGGTTTCAGGTGCTGTCCCCTGGCACCGCTGGGCCTTAGAATAGCCCAGTCCTTCACTACTTTGTGTGTTTTTACCCATTTTCCTCACATAACATTTTTGTTATGAAAGGCTGCCTGTGGGGTTGCAATGGTGAGGTGTTGATAAAACCTGGTCCTGTCCTGATGGAGCACATGACTATGACCAAGTGAAGCCACAAGATCATAAAAAGAATCTCTCCAATTTCAGCTTTGACTCTCTTCTAGACCACTGCTTCAACAAAGGGAACAGGCGCTGCCAATTGCTGACGGTCCTCAAAATTCACTCTCAAGACTTAATCAGAAGCTGGACTTGATGAACGGGGTTACACATGTCAACCTTAGGGTGGTGTTCCCCTAAACAATTTGCCCTACTCCTCCATTTTTCCTGATCTCATATTTGTTGGCCTTTGGACTCTGTGCACTTTACCACTGCTAAAGTACGTTTGTTCACTCTATAAAACATAGTGACATTGACTTACACTTAATTGGCACATTTAATGGACTTATAAGTCCCTAGTAAAGTAGTACTACCTGTACCTAGGGCATGTTAAATACTACTAATGGGCTTGCAGTACTAATTGTACCACTTCCTTACGTAGACTGTCAAACATGTCTCAGATCTGCCATTGCAGCCTGTGGGTACAGTTTTATACTGCCATTTCGACCAGGTAAAAATAAACCATTTGCCAGGCCTAAACCTTCCTTTTTCTTATATTTATAAGTCACCCATATGATAGGCCTTAAATAGCCCATAGGCAGGGTGCAGTGTTTTTAAAAAGGTGGCCATGTACTTTTAACTTTTACATGTCCTGGTAGTGAAAATCTCTTACATTTATGTTTTAACTATTGCAAGGACTGCCTCTCCAATACAATAACATTAGATTACCTTATTACATTGAATATGTGATAACTTTCAATTCGGTTTCTGAAGAATTTTAATTTAAGTCCCTCTTTGATGGTAAATTCATATTTTAAGTGAAAATTTTGAAAAGGCAGCTTTTAAAAAGTTGTATAAACTTACAGGCCTTTGACTTATTTAAGGCTCAGCCCTATTTAAACAAAAACAAAAAATCACGAATGCCAATACTGATATCACTTCACAAATGTATTCAAATCCATGACCATATAACTCAGTTCTTATGATCACCATTTATTTACAAATTTATATCACACAACCTTTTTTGGTATGATATTCTGTAATTTAGAAAAACACAGGAAATTAAATATTGTTCATTACACAGAGCAAACTTAATCCATAAGCCTTACAAAATAATTTCCTAGGGGGGCGGGGGTGAATCAATATGACACCAATATGAAAATATGTACAAATAAAATGTTTACAAAATCATAATACTTGATGCAATCAGTTCTCAAGCCCAAGTTCTGATTTTTAAACTTGCCCCAGGAGCTTCCATTGTTCTCTAGTATTTTATGGCTCTTTATTATAAGGGTCAAAGCCAAACAATGTTCATACTGAGCTCAGAGAGAAAATCAAATACAATTGAAGATTATGTTCATTCCGAGCTCCAGCAATGCCTTTTTGGAAATGTACTTGTTTGTTAGATGAAAACAGTTGATGTGTTTCAAACCCTTATCTTTGCTGTGGACTTTTAAGCACTATCCTTACTTTTCTTTAAAGTTGCATATTTTCTGTTCTATTGATTGGATTTGTGTTGCTTTCGTGTACAAACTGTAGTACATTTTTCTCTATTTTAATTAATTTGTGTGGTAGTTTTCTTGTACTGTATTTTCACTTTATCATTGTTTGTGGTGCTGCACGAATACTTTACATGTTGCTTCTAAGTTAAGCCTGACTGCTTTGTGCCAAGCTCCCAGAGAGTTAAGCACAGGTTACTTTGGGGTTGCTTGTGACTTCACCCTGAAAGAAATTGACGTTGCTGCTTGAGAAGAGTTTCACCTCCTTCACCTCCTTCAGCCAGTAACCCAATTGCCAACAAGCAGCATTAACCCCTTCGCTGCTCATGACGAGCTCAGCTCGTCATAAGGCACAGTGGAGCTGTGCTTATGATGAGCTGAGCTCGTCATGAATAATGGGTTTCAGGGAGGATCAGCACAGGAGGGGAAAACCATTAGCAGCCAAGGTGTTAACATTATTGTGCTGTGAAGTGAAGGGATGTGATACATAACTGACAGCATACAAACGGACCAGAAGGCAAAATGTCAAACTGGCCAGAAGGCAATATGTCAACTCATAACAAAATATAAATGTTCCAATAGCAGGTTGAACAAATTAATAACATTACCAGCACTACTTAACTGGATATTTGTACAACCTTGAAAGATAGCTATGCAAGTTAAATGTTGACACCTTTAGTGGCCTACCCAATTGTGTTTAAATTCCACCATTTATACGTAATTAAAATCGAATTATTATGGCTGATCAGCAACGGGGCCAGCAGAGAGCAGTTAATCACTAGTCGGTTGATAATACACTACAGTAAGCACATTTTGCTTTTGTAACTGGTGATAATGGAGATTTGATATTTGTTTATGTGAACATCTTCCATTGAGCACACATGCTACAGGCTTTGGAGCTATGTATAATAGTTACCTATATGAGCACTCGTTCCATGATACTAATACATACAAAACAATGACATGCTTTTTGGCCATAAGTCTAGAATGATGGATTTGACTTTATTCCTGATTTCACTTTTAGAACTGTACGAGGATGCATCAAGGTTTTTGAGAGAAAGGGCTTGCTGTGAAACTATCTTTCTTTCAGCAGTGCCATAGTAGGAATTGCCCTGTTAATGTTACCCATATGGTGCCATTAGGCTTGGGCTACACCTTACTAATAAGGCCATGATTGCCTGATGGGAGTCTGGTGTTATTGGTATTCCAATCTGGGGGAGGCTGGTCCTATCAGTTTGGACTGGCCTTTCTCTAGTTTGTCAATAACAGTCTGATTTACATGTAGGTGTTCCCTGCCTAGAGTGGCAGAGTAGGCAGAAAAAGGCAATGGACTGGAATGCATCCAGATTATTTAACAGTGGCTGGCATAATTTTAATAACTCCACCTATCACTTTTTGTTTTTTCTAAGAGATATGCCTTATGTGCAACATGTATGTCCAGATGTGTGGAGGGCTGGCTTTAGCTCTGGTGAGGCCCTTGCAACAATCTTTGTTGCTTCCACCCAATGACCAGCTTCTTCATGGACTCCGTCACTTCCACCTTTCAAGTGTGCCTCTCATCTCTTCATAGCCTCACTATTACATTAATTTTATTTCTTATATATCGCTATTCATCCCAGTTTAGTGTCAGAGTTCTTTACTTCACACACGCATATTATATAAAAATATTGAATCAGGCAAATGTGCAAATCAATTTGAAGGAAATGTTATATGAGACAATGAGGGCTACAAAGTTTAGGAGTCACATATTATTCATGCTAGAAAACCATTGTATGTTGAGAGTACATGGGCTAGAGAAACACAAAGTTAGGATTTAAAATGTGTTGGGGGTACAATACAAATGTATTACCACCCAAAAGAACCCTTTTAGGAACCTTAGAAGAACGAAAGATTTGTGAAAAAACAACAGGGCTCCAAACCTACGCCTTGTAGTGTCCATGCGGATCTTTGATACCAATATATAGTTCACAGTGCTATATTAAAAGGATTGCAGCTTTGAACTGCAAGTAAGAAATGGATCTCTGTGACAAAACCAGTAACTCACTTTGCTAACTACATAAAATAGACATTTTTGATCTGCCTGTTACATACTGTGCTTTGCACTAGGCACATTAACTCTCTGTGCTCATGATAAGTCTGAACAGCAAACTCAGATCTCTCCAGCAAATGCTTTTATCACTAGAGTTATCTTGACAATTTTGTTATTGACTCTAAATTGCTGACTGCACAAGGAACTCTGTAATAGGTGTTTTTAAGCCTGTAAGATATTTTTAAAATGCTGCTCCCATAGAGCTTGTTGACTGATGCTTCCACATTGGTCAAAACAATATACAACTAGCACTGGATGTACTCACCATCCCGTTGGACTAAAGGTACACAAAAGTTATCATCCCAAATAGGCTGAAAGCGTCAGGTTGCTTGTGATCTCATCTGCTATTGCTTGACCTGCCAGCTCCCTCGCCACCTTCTTCCACCGCAAGATAGCAGACATCCACGACAGCTTCAACACCCAGACAGCCCCAACAGACAGCAACACAACAGACCCTCCGGACACCATCGACCACGACCCCCTGCTAGCCTGGGCCAGCATGAGCATCAATAACATCATCAAGACCATGTGCACAATCCACTCCGGCTCTCCGTCAGACCCATTCCCGCGCCACATCTTCAACAGAGCAAGCAGCTCCATCGCACCCCACCTGTGCAATGTCATCAATCTCTCCCTGACTGAGACCTTCCCAGAGATCTGGAAACACGCCGAGATCAATGCCCTACTCAAAAATCCTAACGCAGACCCAAGAGACATCAAGAACTTCCGGCCCATCTCTCTGCTCCCCTTCCCTGCCAAGGTCATCGAGAAAACCATGAACAGACAGCTAACCTGATACCTCGAAGAAAACAGAATTCTGGACCCTTCCCAGTCAGAATTCTGGAGCAACCACAGCACTCAGACTGCCCTCATTGCCGCCACCGACAACATCAGGACCTTGCTGGACAACGGCGAGACCGCAGCACTCATTCTCCTAGACCTCTCTGCCGCCTTTGACACCGTCTGCCACCACACACCACGCACACGCCTCCACGCCGCAGGGATCCGAGACAAGACTGTGGATTGGACCACCTCCTTCTCTCCTGCAGAACTCAGAGCCCCTGCCTTTACCCATTCCGTTCCAAAGCCTCCGAGATCATATGCGGCGTACCCCAGGTCTCCTCCCTCAGCCCGACGCTGTTTGACATTTACATGGCCCCGCTCACACACGTAGCCCGACAGCACGACCTCAACATAATCTCCTACGCCGACACTCAGCTGATCCTCTTCCTCTCCAAGGACCCCAACACTGCCAAAGCCAACCTCCACAAAGGAATGAAGGCCATCGCCGACTGGATGAAGTCCAGCCATCTGAAGCTGAACTCGGACAAGACGGAGGTCCTCATCCTCGGCTCCAACCCTTCAGCCTGGGATGACTCCTGGTGGCCGATGGTACTGGGGCAGCCCCGACACCCACCGACCACGCACGCAACCTGGGAATCATCCTCGACTCAAAGCTCTCCATGACCAAGCAAGTCAACGCCGTCTCCTCCTCCTGCTTCCACACCCTCTGCATGTTCCGCAAGATCTACAGATGTATCCCGACAGATACAAGAAAGACAGTCACCCAGGCGCTCGTCAGCAGCAGACTCGACTACGGAAACGCCCTCTATGTGGGAGCCCCGACCAAGTTATCAAACGACTACAACGCATCCAAAACACCTCAGCATGACTGATCCTCAACATACCACATCACAGCCACATCACCCCCCACCTGAGAAACCTGCACTGGCTCCTCGTCAACAAGAGGATATCCTTCAAGCTTCTCACCCACGAACACAAGGCACTCCACAAGACCGGCCCAGCCTACCTGAACAAATGGCTCTCCTTCTACATCCCCAACCGCCAGCTATGCTCCGCCGACCTCTCACTTGCCAACGTCCCACGCATCCGAAGAACAACCACTGGTGGGAGATCCTTCTCCCACCTCGCAGCCTAGATACTCAAGACCTGGCTGTTCGACCAGTAGCGCCCCAGCACCTTGAGACCCTCGCGGGTATGTAGTGCGCTCTACAAATGATTGATTGATTGATTAAGTTCTGGTTTTTATCTTACTGCAATAGAAAAGGACAGAAAATAGTTGATCTCTGTCTGGAGCAGCATTTTGTGTAAAGGTCATAGAATGGAATGTGACGCAACTCAATGAATTGACCAATTTTGGAGATTTATTCAAACATTTCACCTATTGCCTTTTTAGCTTTTTCAACATATCCAATAGACAACTACTAACTCCGTTAAATTCCTAACACCACAAAGAAACCTATTTTCCTTGGAATTACCCGTATGCATTTGTTGATACCTCTGTTACAAGCTTAAATTCTGAACTTGGCAAAATCCTCAAGTCTATCTGAAAAGCAGAATAGAATGTAAATCAGCATCTTAATCTCTCTTGTCTCAAAGATACATTTGGAAGTATCACTCTACTTTGTATGACTGTTAAAAAGGGGGTTTCTGGTTGGCTATGGTATGCACCTCAGCCAGGCAGAATACACCACTCTAGTCAGGGTAAGGGAGTTATACACCCAAGATAATCCATGTTCACCCCTTGATATCTTGACAAGAGCAGTCAGACTTATCACAGAGGCAATATGTGAAGCGTTTGTGCAAAATACAAATGCACACACCATTGACACAATAAATACACCACAAAAAAGACTCTGCACAGTAGTGTATAAAAAAACGGATCAGTATTGAATATTAATGTAGATCAAAATAACATAAACCAATTATCACTTTTACCACATAGGCAATTGTCATAATATCACAGTTAGTGCAATAAGATAAAGTCTTATAAGTTGCGCACATCATGAAACCTCATTACTGTGCACATAAATGCAAGCCTTAAATATTATTCCTTTTTTTGGACAGCGCAAGAATAAAAGAACATATATTGGTGCATTCAGGGGAGGTTTTGCAGCAGGTAATGACACAATAGCACATGAATTCCCTAACACATTACCAGTGACTACTTGGCAAGTTATGCAGAGAAATACCTAATTACAGCGCCCATTACATTACGCAATGCACATATGGGGGTGGCAGAAAAATATGTGCATCCCAACAGACAAGCCCAGATACAAGACTTTCTGTTCCTCTATTAGAGGAATATGGCCCCTGTTACCCCAGGGTGGGCCCCAGAGCACTGCGCTCCTATTCCAAGGGATACCGTAACTTCTTTGAGAAACCCCCACAGTGCCTTCCTGAATGCGAGAATGGATTCCTCTAGGGTCGGGACCTCCTTCGAGGTGCTTCAAGCAAATGCGTCCAAGGTATTACCGCACCAACAAAGGTGGAGAGGGGGCCTTCCTCTGACAACCACGTGCGAAGTAGTGACATGAGGTTGGCAGCGAGGGTGCAGACAGTTGCTGAATTTAGCCCCACAGTGCTGTTGCAAGAAGCGCGTGACTGCTTCTCTGGCACCAGAAGTTTCTCCGGCAGTTAGGAGTGTCTTGCGGCTTTCGGGTGCACCCTAGTGTGGCCCAAGTGATGTGCCAACAACAGAGCATGTGGGGAGGCAGTGGCATGGCACCTCAGTTTGTGGTCAGATGTGCAATTTTTCTTCCACACTGGTCAGAGCCTTCGGTGCTGCTCAAGAAAGCAGTGGTTCAGCAGCATTGCTGCTCCAGCACTGATTGACTGGCGGGCGCTTCCCTTTACTCAGCAGTGCTGATCTTCTGCAGGGTAAAAGTGAAGGATGGCAGGGGGTCTCCTCATCCTGAAGGATTATGGCCTCAAGGGCCACCACACCCAACATACACTGAGAACGACGAAACCCACCCATGTCTGGACCTGCGTTTACCGGGTGCAGGGAGACAACACAATGGAGCCTCCAACAGTGCTCACCACCTGCTGGCAATAGAAATAATGTGGCATTGTTGATAGCACTCCAGCCCGGTGCCTGCTGTAGTTTACACTGCTTCCAGATGAATGGATGACTTTACAACACATACCTTTACAACGCATACCTTTACAACGCATTTTTTACATGCAATATCCATTACAACGCTTCCATTACAACCCATGCCATTTCAACGAATTTTTAAAAACTACCTTAGAATGCATTACATTACAACGCATACTACCTTTACAATGCATACCATTACAATGCATATCATTACATTGCATGTATGGGAAGTATAGGATAGTGTAGGGGTAAAAATTACTATTCTAACTCCAGGGGGGTGCAACAGTAGGGTAAGTGTTGGATAGTGTAGGGGTAAAAATTACTATTCTAACTCCAGGGGGTGCAATAGTAGGGTAAGTGTTGAATAGTGTTGGGGTAAAAATGAGTATTCTAACTCCAGGGCGTGCAACAGTAGGGTAAGTGTTGGATAGTGTAAGGGCACTATGCGCTGTGATGGTATGCATTGTAATGGTATGCGTTGTAATGTCTGCATTGTAATGACATGTGTTGTAGTGGTATGCATTGTAGTGTCATGCGTTGTAATGTTTGCATTGTAATGGCATGCGATGTATTGGATGTTGTGTTGGAAAAATTTAGTTGTAATGGTAGTGCATTGTAAAAGTTGCCTTGTAAAGGTTTTTTCCCCTTCCAGACTCAAAGACCATGAGAGTCTCACGGCAGAGGTGAACTGATGCAATTCTTGATGACCCTGGAGTTGCAAACAAACAGGGGGCATACCAAGATGACCTGGGAGATTACTGGGGGCCCTCATGCAAGAAAGTAGACAGCAGGCAAGTGCACAGGGTTCTTTAGCAAAGATTGCAGTCCATCTGGTAGCTCAACAGGTCACAGCTTAGCACAGCAAGCAAATCAGTTCCTTTCTAGCAAGGTGCAGTTTTGTTGAGCCAGCAGCATCTAGTTACTAGTCCCACGTAGTGTCTCAAATTATGGTGTGAGAGCCCCTGCACGCATACTCAAACTGTTTTTGATGTGGAGGTAACTTTAAAAGAACGTTTAGAAGTGAACAACACCCTCACTCAATCCCAGATCTGGCTCCAGACATCAGTAGGGGATAAATAAGTCCTTTGTGTGAGGGCAGGACATAACCAATTGAAATGTTCAGTGTCAACATTCCTCTCTCTCCCTGCACAGGAAGACCATTCAGAATGCAGATGCAACCCTTTTACACCCAACCCTTCCTGTATGATGGCTATCTGGAAAGTATGCACAAAATCAGATGTCATTCTTCCCTAGACGTTGATTGGAGTCAGGCTGCATAGTGCAAAGAGTCATAAATAACCACATAGAAATACGCATTCTCCAAAAATAGCATTTCTATATTAGTAATGATAAATTCACCTTCACCAATAAGCAGGATTTATCACTACTATTCCAAACATACCAAACATGGCAATGCTACTCCTTTCAGATCAGAAATTAACACCGAAAAACATATCAGTGGAATTCCCATTGCAAACCTTTGAGTAGAGCAGGTCCACAGCAGTGAAAAAACGAATAGGCTGTTTCACACTACCGGAAAATGCCACAAAATGCAGGCACATGCACTACCTTTTACCTACACAGCACCCTGCCATAGGGCTTCCTGGGCCATTCTTTGGGGTGACCTAAATGTAGAAAAATGGGAGTTTCAGGCTTGGCAAGCAACTTTAAATGCCAAGTCAGGGTGGCAGTAAACTGTGCTCACAGACCCTGCAGTGGCAGAGTCCTGGGACCGGTTTGAAAGGCTACATTTGTGTGTGGTGCAAACAGTGCTGCAGGCCCACTAGTAACATTTAATTTACAGGCCTTAGGCATATGGAATACCACTGTACAAGGAACTTACATGTAAATTAATTATGCCAACCAGGTTTAAATCAATCACACCATGTTTAAAGGAGAGAGCACATGCACTTTCGCCCAGACCAGAAGTAGTAAAGGGCCCAGAGTCCTGAAGCCAGCTAAAACTGTGCCTGGTCCAGAAATGATGAATGGGCAATTCCAATTTCAACAAACAAGCATTTAGATCTGTGCAACAGGGATGGATAATCCAAAATGTGTCAAAGTTACATTGTGATTAAAACATGCTCAGTCTAGGCAATCTAGGCACTTCGCAGCATCTTTAGGAGCCCCTTGCACCATCAGAACATCACTTTTAACGATCCTCTAGTGGTGCAAACTGCACAGTCATATCTTTGAGGTCACGCAAAGCCACTTGCTTGGCTTCGAATGGCCTCATAGATATGGAGTAAGACAAGGCAGTGCAAAGCTCTTTGTTGCCTTACTCTGCGCTCGGGATGCATTCCATTGGCATTGCCGTGGTTGTTCCCATCCAACATTCATGGATTTTGACGCTACCCCAGATTTACAAGACCATGTAAACCTGGGGAAGCGCCAAAACCTTACGCCTCCGGAGGTGTGGAATAATGAGGAGAAATAACTTTATTTCTCCTTGTTTATTCCTCTTTCCATGTATGATGCATTCTGCAGCACACATATGGAAAGAGGGAAAAGCCTCTTAGGATTATTTTTTTTCAGGAATGTGCTCCTTCCTTCACAAAAACATTCCTGCCGAACAAGACCGGACTGGCTACCATTCGTTTTGGCGGGCTGCCAAGGTGGGGGCCGATTTCCCTGCCATGGGGACTGATTTTGTTGATGGGATACTGCATGTGCTTCTATATAAACAAAGCAAAACAAATGGTTTCAAAGCATACTTTAACGCCTTAACCGCAGCCGTTTTTCCGCTGCGGTACGGGCGTTCTAAAGAGTGGGCGGGGCTCCATCGGCCGTTGGCCGACGGCAGCACAAGGGATGTAGTGCTCCCATTGGCCAACGGCCGACGGGAGCACGCAAGGGGCTCAAACCATTTGGTTTTCCATTGTTTACTAAGAAAGGCGCGGTAGCCAGTCCGGCCTTGCTGCTGACAGCACAGGCACCCTTACACCATGATGCAAGGGTGCCTGCATTGGCACTAGGTTGCTGAAATGGCACCAGTGCTGAGGGAAAGGACAGGATTGTACTGTATTAGAGAAATATGGTGCATTCCTGTCCTTTCTCTTTGACATAGGACAGCGGAGCAAGGTAACTTGCTGCGCTGACCTAGGTCAAATACCCATAAATGAGGCCCCTATTGTGGCACAGTAATTTCACACTAGATGGCTAAACTTAAACTATACTATATCTCCTGATGAGGAAATGTTTACAGTTTTCTGTGAAGTATGCAAGGCCCACCTGTAATGAAACTGTTAATGTTAACACCAAGATGTCTTTGAAATATTTGTAAGCAAAGGCAATTGTCACATTCTGGCATATTTAAAAAGCTAACTACTAGTCAGCTGTGGACTAATGTGTCTGCCGCAGGGTCCAGTGTTTGACCACATGGTCACAGGTTCAAATCCTGGTGGGTCCACTCAGCCTTTCATCCATCTGTGGTGGATAAAATGAGTGCCACTGAGTTTGATAACAATAAACATCTGTTATTCAGCGCCTTGAGACCCTTCAGTGATAAGTGCGCTTTACAAATACAGGTGTTATGTTACTTGGCTCCCTGTTCAATTGAACCCCCATATACATTCGGCACTAACTGCTCCAAGTTTATTTAAAATCATTACAAACTATCCTTTGCTTACTGTGGATTTACATGATTAACTGATTGAAGCAAACTAAAGAAGTGCGGCCCCCTTACTGCTTTCACTAGTGTAAGTGCTGTACACATGGGGGGAAGGGTGGGGCTCAGGTGCAAAGCACTGCTGCTTTTGTTACAGGGGGCGATATTGCAACACCTCTGCAGAACCGGGGCCTAGTAACAAAACCAGCCGTCACCCTACCAGCTTCCGGGGAAACGTCCGATGCCCGGTACAAACAATCTGGCACTGGTTGTACAATATATAGGGCCTGGTTTACAAAGGTAAACTTACAATTATGATTGTATACTACCCACAAAGGAATTTATGAGTGGTAGGGTGCGCAGACTCCGCACTCCTGAAGATATTACTTAAAAATCCCTTTGCGAATACCAAACAATCGTGAATTTATACGAAATCCCTTTGCGAATACCAAACAATCGTGAATTTACACGAAAGCCCTTTGCGAATACCAAACAAACGTGAATTTACATGAAAGTGTAAATTTATCTTTTCGAATGAGGCCCCAAGCTTAGGAGCGAGCATGTCACTTGAGTGCCTTCAATCGAATATGATGTACTGCACAATGAACGTCTATGCGCTTTTGTCAAGCATATTGAAGCTTTTAATATTTGGAACACTAAAATGAAAACAATGCAATCGTAAGGAAATAAAAAAGATTTTCAAATTCTGCATTGTATTTAACTTGCAGATATACCTTACTTGGCTCTCCAATATCAGTAAAATGGTACTGTGTGTATCACTTATTTTGCTTCTAATTTCTCGATTTCCAGCAGGTTCCAGTGATCACGTTTTTGGAAATCGTTGTTACAATTTATTATTGTAGCCAGTTTTGGAGAAAAGGAGTATGATAAGGGCATTCACAACTATGACTCCCTTTCTCTGATACCTTCCACCAGAGGAAGAGGGACAGCTGTCTGCCTCCTCCGCCTCTCCAATCCACCTCCGGCCCCCTCTCTCCCGGCGATGTGATGTGATATGATTCATCTGAAGTGCTATCAATGAGTTCCCGGGATTGTCCACTGTGTGCCCGCCAAAAAATGCTGTAGATAATTTGCAACATTAGAGCTGCCACAAAATAGCACTTTATTTTGAATTGCTCAATATTTCCCTTTTAATTACACGCTGTATCCTATTATTAGCAGACCGAATTAAGCTTTTCGTTTTAGCGAAAATGATGAGAGGCCTCCAGTGGATCATTCAGCGTCCTGTATAAAGTAGTCTCGTTAACATCAGTTTGGGCATTATTTATTGCATTGGGGGTACCCCTCCGCCCCCCCCCCCCTCACCTCAATGTCCTAGTCTGGATAGAAGCCTTTGTGTAAATGTCGACACTGTAGAACAAAGTAGCGTGTTACTGAGCTTTGTAAACTCTAATCATGCAGTGTTAGTACAATACTCTATTCTAAGGGGAAGGTTTATGAACTTTTTAAACGGGTGCGAACTCACCAAAATTGATAACAAGCATTTGGAATGCAATGAGTCACATTTGCGAGAGTTAGATCTATTGGTGGTGTAAATGACAATGGGCCAGATGTACAACCCTTTTTTGTGGCCGCAAAAAAAGGTTCCAGGCATGTACAAATGCTATTCTGTGAGTCACTGACCGGCAAAATAGCATTTGCGACCGTGGCTATAAAGAAGTGGCGTCCCTTCCTAATAGCGAGTCACCATGCCATGTACTGTTGTTTTGCGACCTTATTTGCCGCCGCAAAACACTTGCAGTTTACCACCTACTTAAAGTAGGTGGTAAATCACTCACAAACGGGAAGGGATCCCAAAGAGACCCCTTCCCCTTGGTGAACGGGTGCGTAATTATTTTTTAAGAGCAGGCAGTGTTCTTATGTGCTAAAACGGAAGCGCCATAAAATGTAAGAAGTCACATACTGGAGAGTAAAGAGCAGCAGGCTGTTAAAGCGAAAGCGCTCTGAAAGTCTAAGAATTTAGATCTAGAAGAATAAAGTGCCTCTGGTTGGTAAAGTGAATGTGCATGGAGATCCAAAAAGTCACATACCAGACAGTGAACGCTAAAGCGACCAGGAACTAACGGGCAGAGGTAGCCTCTGGCTGTTTCCCCCTGGTTGGTATGGGGTGCATGCAGACATGTGTCCACGCGCACACAAGTACACCCCTGTGTACATTGCTGCCTGTAAAACATTGCAGAAGTGACTGGTAACGACTGGGTAGATGTCGCCCGGTGCACTCAAGGCAAAACATTTACTATAGATGACTGAAATTTACCATGTTTTCATGTTTGATAATGTTTATTTGGTGAAAAAAAAAAGTTGACCACTTTCGAGGTGCCATCTTTCATATTTGTATTCCATCTAGCTTCCTTAAGTACCCGAAAGGACATACGTGGCGCGTTATGGAAAAGCACCACAAAGTCATTTACAGCAGCCAACCTGTTGTCTTTTGTCTCGTGTTTTCAGCATACTTCTACAGTCTGTGCAAGCGTAGCTTGGAGAAGGTGCAATGTGCGTGCGACTGAGGGTGAAAGCCACTGATATTATTGCGGCGAGGGTGCCCCAAGTCCTTGTATGCCCGATCCGTGAATCTGTACAAGTGTTCGTGAGGGAGTTGGGCTTCGAAAGCAGGGCGTTATAAAATGCAGGCCTTTCCCCATTTTATTTTTCAGAGAAGGTGTTATTATTACTCATTCCAACAAGGCACGCATGCTCAGGAGAAAAGTACACGATATGGTGAAACATATTCCTACCAGAAAACTCCAGGTGTGACTGAGTCGAAAACAGACCAGTGCTTAATTTGTGGCAGTGGTAACAGGTGGTGGACACCGGTACCCATTTGTGGGGGACAAAAGCTCAATTCAAACATAGACCCTAGAACAAAAGAAAGCTGGAATTGTAGCTGAAGATAAATACTAGTAAACTGCGACTAAGAGAAAAGAACCAGCACAAGTGAGATAGGAAACGAAGGAGGTTAAAGAAAGATGTACACATTGGGATCAATAGCCAATGTGATATTAGGTAACCCTATGGGCGGGCTTCTACGAAACATCCTATTATGAATTTGTATTTTCATATAGTGCAAACCAGACCCTGAGAGTTAGAGCACTTTACAAAAGAACTAGATTATGTTACAGGTTGAAAGAGAACACAATTGTGCGTGATCTGCCCAGCATCGCAGGATGCTGAGCCAAAACTCACGCCTGTTCCAAAGTTGGCAGCACAAGACAGTGGAGTGCATCTTCTCTTTGTAGTTTATTTTTTAACCCATTCAGTATTGCCACCCTTACCTTAGCACACTTTGATGGTACTTCCACACGAGAAGTTGTGGTATTAAAAGCCTCCTCCTCAGCGGTGTGTATACTGCAAAAGTATATATATATATATATATATATTTTTTTTTAGTGGTTTGGATCTATAACGCCGGTTTGCTGATACCGGCTGAAAGGACACACCCTCTCGTTCAGGTGCTCCGCGTTTACTCATCAAATCCTGTGGTGTGAGTACAAGCAGTGTTAAAACGCGGCGCCCCCCCAAACAACAAGTCATTGCCATCTGGCAGTTGTTTTAGTGAGGGGAGAGAGTAGGCAGTATCTATGCTGCCTGATAAGGATACCAACAGAGGTAGAGTGGGACGATTCTATCAGGACATTGTTTGCGAAGTGCTGTGCCCAGCGCCATGAATTTTGGGGCATCACTTGTTGCTTCGGTTCTGCTATACTGCATGCTGAACTTAGTTGGACTACAGCACCCAGCATGCACTTTGCCCTGAGCCACAACCACACCGGCGCAAAGGAGGAGGAGCCGAGAGACTGCCTTAAGGGAGGGGTCTCTGAGCCCAAGGATTTTACCACCAGCCTGTGAGACCGGCACTGATGACGGCCGAATCCGGCTAGAAACGCGTCTGCCATAAAGCGTTTCACGGACTGCGAGGACTGGTTTGTGCTGTGCTCAATAAATCCCCTGTTGGCATCCGGAGCTGTGTCCTGCTTGTCTTTTAGTGGAGAGGAGCAGTGGTTTGGATCTATAACGCCGGTTTGCTGATACCGGCTGAAAGGACACACCCTCTCGTTCAGGGGCTCCGTGTTTACTCAGCAAATCCTGTGGTGTGAGTACAAGCAGTGCTAAAATGCGGGGCCCCCCCAAACAACAAGTCATTGCCATCTGGCGGTTATTTTAGTGAGGGGAGAGAGTAGGCAGTATCTATGCTGCCTGATAAGGATACCAACAGAGGTAGAGTGGGACGATTCTATCAGGACATTGTTTGCGAAGTGCTGTGCCCAGCACCATGAATTTTGGGGCATCACTTGTTGCTTTGGTTCTGCTATACTGCATGCTGAACTTAGTTGGACTACAGCACCCAGCATGCACTTTGCCCTGAGCCACAACCACACCGGCGCAAAGGAGGAGGAGCCGAGAGACTGCCTTAAGGGAGGGGTCTTTGAGCCCAAGGATGTTACCACCAGCATGTGAGACCGGCACTGATGACGGCCGAATCCGGCTAGAAATGCGTCTGCCATAAAGCGATTCACGGACTGCGAGGACTGGTTTGTGCTGTGCTCAATAAATCCCCTGTTGGTATCCAGAGCTGTGTCCTGCTTGTCTTTTAGTGGAGAGGAGCAGTGGTTTGGATCTATAACGCCGGTTTGCTGATACCGGCTGAAAGGACACACCCTCTCGTTCAGGTGCTCCGCGTTTACTCAGGAAATCCTGTGGTGTGAGTACAAGCAGTGCTAAAACGCGGCGCCCCCCAAAACAACAAGTCATTGCCATCTGGCGGTTATTTTAGTGAGGAGAGAGAGTAGGCAGTATCTATGCTGCCTGATAAGGATACCAACAGAGGTAGAGTGGGACGATTCTATCAGGACATTGTTTGCGAAGTGCTGTGCCCAGCGCCATGAATTTTGGGGCATCACTTGTTGCTTTGGTTCTGCTATACTGCATGCTGAACTTAGTTGGACTACAGCACCCAGCATGCACTTTGCCCTGAGCCACAACCACACCGGCGCAAAGGAGGAGGAGCCGAGAGACTGCCTTAAGGGAGGGGTCTCTGAGCCCAAGGATGTTACCACCAGCCTGTGAGACCGGCACTGATGACGGCCGAATCCAGCTAGAAACGCGTCTGCCATAAAGCGTTTCACGGACTGCGAGGACTGGTTTGTGCTGTGCTCAATAAATCCCCTGTTGGTATCCGGAGCTGTGTCCTGCTTGTCTTTTAGTGGAGAGGAGCAGTGGTTTGGATCTATAACGCCGGTTTGCTGATACCAGCTGAAAGGACACACCCTCTCGTTCAGGTGCTCCGCGTTTACTCAGCAAATCCTGTGATGTGAGTACAAGCAGTGCTAAAACGCGGCGCCCCCCAAACAACAAGTCATTGCCATCTGGCGGTTATTTTAGTGAGGGGAGAGAGTAGGCAGTATCTATGCTGCCCGATAAGGATACCAACAGAGGTAGAGTGGGAGGATTCTATCAGGACATTGTTTGCGAAGTGCTGTGCCCAGCGCCATGAATTTTGGGGCATCACTTGTTGCTTTGGTTCTGCTATACTGCATGCTGAACTTAGTTGGACTACAGCACCCAGCATGCACTTTGCCCTGAGCCACAACCACACCGGCGCAGAGGAGGAGGAGCCGAGAGACTGCCTTAAGGGAGGGGTCTCTGAGCCCAAGGATGTTACCACCAGCCTGTGAGACCGGCACTGATGACGGCCGAATCCGGCTAGAAACGCGTCTGCCATAAAGCGTTTCACGGACTGCGAGGACTGGTTTTTGCTGTGCTCAATAAATCCCCTGTTGGTATCCGGAGCTGTGTCCTGCTTGTCTTTTAGTGGAGAGGAGCAGTGGTTTGGATCTATAACGCCGGTTTGCTGATACCGGCTGAAAGGACACACCCTCTCGTTCAGGTGCTCCGCGTTTACTCATCAAATCCTGTGGTGTGAGTACAAGCAGTGTTAAAACGCGGCGCCCCCCCAAACAACAAGTCATTGCCATCTGGCGGTTATTTTAGTGAGGGGAGAGAGTAGGCAGTATCTATGCTGCCTGATAAGGATACCAACAGAGGTAGAGTGGGACGATTCTATCAGGACATTGTTTGCGAAGTGCTGTGCCCAGCGCCATGAATTTTGGGGCATCACTTGTTGCTTTGGTTCTGCTATACTGCATGCTGAACTTAGTTGGACTACAGCACCCAGCATGCACTTTGCCCTGAGCCACAACCACACCGGCGCAAAGGAGGAGGAGCCGAGAGACTGCCTTAAGGGAGGGGTCTCTGAGCCCAAAGATGTTACCACCAGCCTGTGAGACCGGCACTGATGACGGCCGAATCCGGCTAGAAACGCGTCTGCCATAAAGCGTTTCATGGACTGCGAGGACTGGTTTGTGCTGTGCTCAATAAATCCCCTGTTGGTATCCGGAGCTGTGTCCTGCTTGTCTTTTAGTGGAGAGGAGCAGTGGTTTGGATATATATATATATATATATATATATATATATATATATATATATATATATATATATATATATATATATATATATATATATATATATATATATATATGAACAGAACTCCTTCAGGCAAGTGAAGAATGGAGGCCACAACAGGGGAGAACAGTGGAGGCACCTTTATTCAGCAGCAATGCACCCCTTGCGAATGCATTTCGGCGTCTGTGTCGCCTTCTTCAGCGCCGGGGGTAAGTAACAAGATGTCCATCTGGGGATAAATGCCCTGCCCCATCCTGTTAAATAATGCACAGGTCCGCCCCCTCGATAGGTAGTCCAGGCATGCACTTCCTGTTGGTAACCTGTTGTCCGGTTACTACAAGTCCCAGAATGCTGTTGGAAGTGGGCCAGTGCTGCACGGGGTGGATGTTGTGCTTGATGGTATTAGCCCCCAAGTCGAGTGCAGTTGCCGAACATCACCGCCTCCTCAGCTCCCCTTCCGCAGCCACCCCCTCGCCACGGGTCAATTTTCGGCGGGGGCAGGGTCAGAAGTCCGACTAGCCCAGCGTGTCCTCAGTGAGAACAACAGCGCCTCTTCTTTTCCCAGGCACGGAGGCGGGCTTCAGTCATTCCGTTACCACGGATTACAACAAAGTTCCACCGGAGCAGAGACCAGTAGTTTGCTGAAGCCGACTTTGAGCTGCGGGGACCTCCAAAGCGCGACTCTGGAACTCGCGCTGGAAAATGAACAGAACTCCTTCAGGCAAGTGAAGAATGGAGGCCACAACAGGGGAGAACAGTGGAGGCACCTTTATTCAGCAGCAATGCACCCCTTGCGAATGCATTTCGGCGTCTGTGTCGCCTTCTTCAGCGCCGGGGGTAAGTAACAAGATGTCCATCTGGGGATAAATGCCCTGCCCCATCCTGTTAAATAATGCACAGGTCCGCCCCCTCGATAGGTAGTCCAGGCATGCACTTCCTGTTGGTAACCTGTTGTCCGGTTACTACAAGTCCCAGAATGCTGTTGGAAGTGGGCCAGTGCTGCACGGGGTGGATGTTGTGCTTGATGGTATTAGCCCCCAAGTCGAGTGCAGTTGCCGAACATCACCGCCTCCTCAGCTCCCCTTCCGCAGCCACCCCCTCGCCACGGGTCAATTTTCGGCGGGGGCAGGGTCAGAAGTCCGACTAGCCCAGCGTGTCCTCAGTGAGAACAACAGCGCCTCTTCTTTTCCCAGGCACGGAGGCGGGCTTCAGTCATTCCGTTACCACGGATTACAACAAAGTTCCACCGGAGCAGAGACCAGTAGTTTGCTGAAGCCGACTTTGAGCTGCGGGGACCTCCAAAGCGCGACTCTGGAACTCGCGCTGGAAAATGAACAGAACTCCTTCAGGCAAGTGAAGAATGGAGGCCACAACAGGGGAGAACAGTGGAGGCACCTTTATTCAGCAGCAATGCACCCCTTGCGAATGCATTTCGGCGTCTGTGTCGCCTTCTTCAGCGCCGGGGGTAAGTAACAAGATGTCCATCTGGGGATAAATGCCCTGCCCCATCCTGTTAAATAATGCACAGGTCCGCCCCCTCGATAGGTAGTCCAGGCATGCACTTCCTGTTGGTAACCTGTTGTCCGGTTACTACAAGTCCCAGAATGCTGTTGGAAGTGGGCCAGTGCTGCACGGGGTGGATGTTGTGCTTGATGGTATTAGCCCCCAAGTCGAGTGCAGTTGCCGAACATCACCGCCTCCTCAGCTCCCCTTCCGCAGCCACCCCCTCGCCACGGGTCAATTTTCGGCGGGGGCAGGGTCAGAAGTCCGACTAGCCCAGCGTGTCCTCAGTGAGAACAACAGCGCCTCTTCTTTTCCCAGGCACGGAGGCGGGCTTCAGTCATTCCGTTACCACGGATTACAACAAAGTTCCACCGGAGCAGAGACCAGTAGTTTGCTGAAGCCGACTTTGAGCTGCGGGGACCTCCAAAGCGCGACTCTGGAACTCGCGCTGGAAAATGAACAGAACTCCTTCAGGCAAGTGAAGAATGGAGGCCACAACAGGGGAGAACAGTGGAGGCACCTTTATTCAGCAGCAATGCACCCCTTGCGAATGCATTTCGGCGTCTGTGTCGCCTTCTTCAGCGCCGGGGGTAAGTAACAAGATGTCCATCTGGGGATAAATGCCCTGCCCCATCCTGTTAAATAATGCACAGGTCCGCCCCCTCGATAGGTAGTCCAGGCATGCACTTCCTGTTGGTAACCTGTTGTCCGGTTACTACAAGTCCCAGAATGCTGTTGGAAGTGGGCCAGTGCTGCACGGGGTGGATGTTGTGCTTGATGGTATTAGCCCCCAAGTCGAGTGCAGTTGCCGAACATCACCGCCTCCTCAGCTCCCCTTCCGCAGCCACCCCCTCGCCACGGGTCAATTTTCGGCGGGGGCAGGGTCAGAAGTCCGACTAGCCCAGCGTGTCCTCAGTGAGAACAACAGCGCCTCTTCTTTTCCCAGGCACGGAGGCGGGCTTCAGTCATTCCGTTACCACGGATTACAACAAAGTTCCACCGGAGCAGAGACCAGTAGTTTGCTGAAGCCGACTTTGAGCTGCGGGGACCTCCAAAGCGCGACTCTGGAACTCGCGCTGGAAAATGAACAGAACTCCTTCAGGCAAGTGAAGAATGGAGGCCACAACAGGGGAGAACAGTGGAGGCACCTTTATTCAGCAGCAATGCACCCCTTGCGAATGCATTTCGGCGTCTGTGTCGCCTTCTTCAGCGCCGGGGGTAAGTAACAAGATGTCCATCTGGGGATAAATGCCCTGCCCCATCCTGTTAAATAATGCACAGGTCCGCCCCCTCGATAGGTAGTCCAGGCATGCACTTCCTGTTGGTAACCTGTTGTCCGGTTACTACAAGTCCCAGAATGCTGTTGGAAGTGGGCCAGTGCTGCACGGGGTGGATGTTGTGCTTGATGGTATTAGCCCCCAAGTCGAGTGCAGTTGCCGAACATCACCGCCTCCTCAGCTCCCCTTCCGCAGCCACCCCCTCGCCACGGGTCAATTTTCGGCGGGGGCAGGGTCAGAAGTCCGACTAGCCCAGCGTGTCCTCAGTGAGAACAACAGCGCCTCTTCTTTTCCCAGGCACGGAGGCGGGCTTCAGTCATTCCGTTACCACGGATTACAACAAAGTTCCACCGGAGCAGAGACCAGTAGTTTGCTGAAGCCGACTTTGAGCTGCGGGGACCTCCAAAGCGCGACTCTGGAACTCGCGCTGGAAAATGAACAGAACTCCTTCAGGCAAGTGAAGAATGGAGGCCACAACAGGGGAGAACAGTGGAGGCACCTTTATTCAGCAGCAATGCACCCCTTGCGAATGCATTTCGGCGTCTGTGTCGCCTTCTTCAGCGCCGGGGGTAAGTAACAAGATGTCCATCTGGGGATAAATGCCCTGCCCCATCCTGTTAAATAATGCACAGGTCCGCCCCCTCGATAGGTAGTCCAGGCATGCACTTCCTGTTGGTAACCTGTTGTCCGGTTACTACAAGTCCCAGAATGCTGTTGGAAGTGGGCCAGTGCTGCACGGGGTGGATGTTGTGCTTGATGGTATTAGCCCCCAAGTCGAGTGCAGTTGCCGAACATCACCGCCTCCTCAGCTCCCCTTCCGCAGCCACCCCCTCGCCACGGGTCAATTTTCGGCGGGGGCAGGGTCAGAAGTCCGACTAGCCCAGCGTGTCCTCAGTGAGAACAACAGCGCCTCTTCTTTTCCCAGGCACGGAGGCGGGCTTCAGTCATTCCGTTACCACGGATTACAACAAAGTTCCACCGGAGCAGAGACCAGTAGTTTGCTGAAGCCGACTTTGAGCTGCGGGGACCTCCAAAGCGCGACTCTGGAACTCGCGCTGGAAAATGAACAGAACTCCTTCAGGCAAGTGAAGAATGGAGGCCACAACAGGGGAGAACAGTGGAGGCACCTTTATTCAGCAGCAATGCACCCCTTGCGAATGCATTTCGGCGTCTGTGTCGCCTTCTTCAGCGCCGGGGGTAAGTAACAAGATGTCCATCTGGGGATAAATGCCCTGCCCCATCCTGTTAAATAATGCACAGGTCCGCCCCCTCGATAGGTAGTCCAGGCATGCACTTCCTGTTGGTAACCTGTTGTCCGGTTACTACAAGTCCCAGAATGCTGTTGGAAGTGGGCCAGTGCTGCACGGGGTGGATGTTGTGCTTGATGGTATTAGCCCCCAAGTCGAGTGCAGTTGCCGAACATCACCGCCTCCTCAGCTCCCCTTCCGCAGCCACCCCCTCGCCACGGGTCAATTTTCGGCGGGGGCAGGGTCAGAAGTCCGACTAGCCCAGCGTGTCCTCAGTGAGAACAACAGCGCCTCTTCTTTTCCCAGGCACGGAGGCGGGCTTCAGTCATTCCGTTACCACGGATTACAACAAAGTTCCACCGGAGCAGAGACCAGTAGTTTGCTGAAGCCGACTTTGAGCTGCGGGGACCTCCAAAGCGCGACTCTGGAACTCGCGCTGGAAAATGAACAGAACTCCTTCAGGCAAGTGAAGAATGGAGGCCACAACAGGGGAGAACAGTGGAGGCACCTTTATTCAGCAGCAATGCACCCCTTGCGAATGCATTTCGGCGTCTGTGTCGCCTTCTTCAGCGCCGGGGGTAAGTAACAAGATGTCCATCTGGGGATAAATGCCCTGCCCCATCCTGTTAAATAATGCACAGGTCCGCCCCCTCGATAGGTAGTCCAGGCATGCACTTCCTGTTGGTAACCTGTTGTCCGGTTACTACAAGTCCCAGAATGCTGTTGGAAGTGGGCCAGTGCTGCACGGGGTGGATGTTGTGCTTGATGGTATTAGCCCCCAAGTCGAGTGCAGTTGCCGAACATCACCGCCTCCTCAGCTCCCCTTCCGCAGCCACCCCCTCGCCACGGGTCAATTTTCGGCGGGGGCAGGGTCAGAAGTCCGACTAGCCCAGCGTGTCCTCAGTGAGAACAGCAGCGCCTCTTCTTTTCCCAGGCACGGAGGCGGGCTTCAGTCATTCCGTTACCACGGATTACAACAAAGTTCCACCGGAGCAGAGACCAGTAGTTTGCTGAAGCCGACTTTGAGCTGCGGGGACCTCCAAAGCGCGACTCTGGAACTCGCGCTGGAAAATGAACAGAACTCCTTCAGGCAAGTGAAGAATGGAGGCCACAACAGGGGAGAACAGTGGAGGCACCTTTATTCAGCAGCAATGCACCCCTTGCGAATGCATTTCGGCGTCTGTGTCGCCTTCTTCAGCGCCGGGGGTAAGTAACAAGATGTCCATCTGGGGATAAATGCCCTGCCCCATCCTGTTAAATAATGCACAGGTCCGCCCCCTCGATAGGTAGTCCAGGCATGCACTTCCTGTTGGTAACCTGTTGTCCGGTTACTACAAGTCCCAGAATGCTGTTGGAAGTGGGCCAGTGCTGCACGGGGTGGATGTTGTGCTTGATGGTATTAGCCCCCAAGTCGAGTGCAGTTGCCGAACATCACCGCCTCCTCAGCTCCCCTTCCGCAGCCACCCCCTCGCCACGGGTCAATTTTCGGCGGGGGCAGGGTCAGAAGTCCGACTAGCCCAGCGTGTCCTCAGTGAGAACAACAGCGCCTCTTCTTTTCCCAGGCACGGAGGCGGGCTTCAGTCATTCCGTTACCACGGATTACAACAAAGTTCCACCGGAGCAGAGACCAGTAGTTTGCTGAAGCCGACTTTGAGCTGCGGGGACCTCCAAAGCGCGACTCTGGAACTCGCGCTGGAAAATGAACAGAACTCCTTCAGGCAAGTGAAGAATGGAGGCCACAACAGGGGAGAACAGTGGAGGCACCTTTATTCAGCAGCAATGCACCCCTTGCGAATGCATTTCGGCGTCTGTGTCGCCTTCTTCAGCGCCGGGGGTAAGTAACAAGATGTCCATCTGGGGATAAATGCCCTGCCCCATCCTGTTAAATAATGCACAGGTCCGCCCCCTCGATAGGTAGTCCAGGCATGCACTTCCTGTTGGTAACCTGTTGTCCGGTTACTACAAGTCCCAGAATGCTGTTGGAAGTGGGCCAGTGCTGCACGGGGTGGATGTTGTGCTTGATGGTATTAGCCCCCAAGTCGAGTGCAGTTGCCGAACATCACCGCCTCCTCAGCTCCCCTTCCGCAGCCACCCCCTCGCCACGGGTCAATTTTCGGCGGGGGCAGGGTCAGAAGTCCGACTAGCCCAGCGTGTCCTCAGTGAGAACAACAGCGCCTCTTCTTTTCCCAGGCACGGAGGCGGGCTTCAGTCATTCCGTTACCACGGATTACAACAAAGTTCCACCGGAGCAGAGACCAGTAGTTTGCTGAAGCCGACTTTGAGCTGCGGGGACCTCCAAAGCGCGACTCTGGAACTCGCGCTGGAAAATGAACAGAACTCCTTCAGGCAAGTGAAGAATGGAGGCCACAACAGGGGAGAACAGTGGAGGCACCTTTATTCAGCAGCAATGCACCCCTTGCGAATGCATTTCGGCGTCTGTGTCGCCTTCTTCAGCGCCGGGGGTAAGTAACAAGATGTCCATCTGGGGATAAATGCCCTGCCCCATCCTGTTAAATAATGCACAGGTCCGCCCCCTCGATAGGTAGTCCAGGCATGCACTTCCTGTTGGTAACCTGTTGTCCGGTTACTACAAGTCCCAGAATGCTGTTGGAAGTGGGCCAGTGCTGCACGGGGTGGATGTTGTGCTTGATGGTATTAGCCCCCAAGTCGAGTGCAGTTGCCGAACATCACCGCCTCCTCAGCTCCCCTTCCGCAGCCACCCCCTCGCCACGGGTCAATTTTCGGCGGGGGCAGGGTCAGAAGTCCGACTAGCCCAGCGTGTCCTCAGTGAGAACAACAGCGCCTCTTCTTTTCCCAGGCACGGAGGCGGGCTTCAGTCATTCCGTTACCACGGATTACAACAAAGTTCCACCGGAGCAGAGACCAGTAGTTTGCTGAAGCCGACTTTGAGCTGCGGGGACCTCCAAAGCGCGACTCTGGAACTCGCGCTGGAAAATGAACAGAACTCCTTCAGGCAAGTGAAGAATCATGGACTGCGAGGACTGGTTTGTGCTGTGCTCAATAAATCCCCTGTTGGTATCCGGAGCTGTGTCCTGCTTGTCTTTTAGTGGAGAGGAGCAGTGGTTTGGATATATATATATATATATATATATATATATATATATATATATATATATATATATATATATATATATATATATATATATATATATATATATATATACATATATGTAAAATCAGCTCCTCACAGCTTGGCACGACACAGCGCGGCGTGACACCAACAGGAAGGAGACGGACCAGCCAGGTACAGCAAAGATATAGATTTATTCACAAAATATATATATATATATATTTCAACAAAACAGCGTTCCTTCAAAAAAACGCAGCTCGGGCCACACCAACCATGCTTCAAAGAAGGTTTTTTATTTCCAGACTTGCATCACGCGTTTCGAGTCCTTCGACCCTTAGTCATATGCTCATTGCTAATCAGTCAGTAGGTTCGTTTGGTCTTAAGTAACGTGACTCATAAGACATCAAAGAAGGACACCGTCCATGCTCCCAGTTAAAGGTGCAGTTCGTAAAAGTTATTTTCAATGGTGCATCTAAGGTCAGTACACGTTTTTTCTTCTTCTTTAAGGTTTCCTGTAAACCCCCAAAGTGGCACATATCCATGTTTTTCTTTGTTGCAAATTATATTAATCCATTACAATTCATGTAGGGACTTCAATTCCCAAAATGCATCATACTTGCACCTTTAATATTTCATGCTGGTCCTCGATGTCGATTTTGGCAAAACCGCACTTATATGTTTGCAATTGAGTGCACACTTGCTTTAAAGGATAATACCATAACTCCGTTGCAAACTATTTAAGTATATATATATATATATATATATATATATATATATATATATATATATATATATATATATATATATATATATATATATATATATATATATATATATATATAGATACATATCTATACAGCTCCGCAGAGACATTGCGTAAACATGGCAGCATGACTCATCTTCCCTCTGAAGACTGGAAATGGTGTCTTAGCTGATGGTGGCAGTACCGGAGGCAGGTGGGTGCCTGTGTGCGGTCACTGCTGTCACAGAGAGGCACTGCCCTGTCCCGACGCTGGGCCTGCGGGCAGAGGGCCGGCTATGACGAGAGCGCGCTCGCCCAGCACTTTCCCTCTCCCACCACCACTTTGGGCTGCGCAGAATACAAACACCGACACAAAAGTTACAAAGCCTTAGCTGGCCCCCGTGAGAAGTGTCTAAATGTCTTAACATCAGCATCCTGTGTCTGACCCCTCACTTGCTGGCTGCTGCGCAGAAGTGAAAGCGGCAAGAAGATCTTAGAGGCTCCTACAAAAAAGCTAGAAGATAAAATGTCAGACACGTGTTTATATTTGCATCGCGCTTTCACTTTAAGTGAAAGGGCCATGCAAAAATAAATATGTGGTCGCCCTTGCCAAAGGCGAGGCGACTCAACGAATGAAAAAGCATAATACCTACCAATTAATAAAGGAGAACATGTAAAGCTGCATTTACACGATTGAGTCCAGATGGGCGGGGCCTAAAGGAGACAGGGCAGTCACCAAAAAGCCTCACTTTCAATCAGAGGCCAGCATTTACCATAAAGTATGACGCCAGCCAATAGAAAGGATGGGCGGAGCTTCCACTCCACTTCCGAGAACGCCGTGATAGCAATAGATCTCGCCGAGAGAGTTACGCATGCACTGCAACACTAGGCGAGACCTAAAAAGAAAATTGCTTCATGAAAAAAGCAGTCCCAGACTTTGTGATATACTGACCCCAGGAGGCCACCATCGCTGGGAGTACTACCCGTTCCCAATGAGCTCACAAATATGACAGCCTCATTAATATTCATGAGGCATGCCATTTGCAACCCCATTGGGAATTGCAAACAGTGTCTGAGACACTGTTGTACATTAAGTTTAGCGAGTCCCGAATCGCGAGTTGCAATTTTGCACAATTTGTGAGACGCTTAACTTAATGGTTGTATCCCTGGCCAAATGTCTTTTATCTATGAATTTTAGTTTGGAGTGGGGTGGATGTATCTGTGGTTTGGAGTGGAATTATGTGGGTTAAAGTGGAATTGTTAGTTGTGGAATAGTGGGGGTGGAATTATGTAGTATATTTGGGTAGTGGAGAGGGATAGGTAGTTTGTGCACAAGGTGGTGAATGACCTTTAGATAGAGGAGCAGAAAGTATGTGTGAGAAAGCGAGAAATAAGAGGAGAGCAGGCCACAGGCTCATGAACAGGGAGCACCTGTGTACACAGTAGAAACCTTAAGTAGAGGAGGAGAGCTTTGGTTTGAGGGACATATATAATGAAAATGCACGGTTAAGAAATTGTGCTTGAAGACCTAAAGTGATCTAATATGCGAGTGGTGGGAAGAGTAAGTGAAAGAGCAAGAGAGAGGTGTGAGAGAGAGTATGAGAGAGAGAAAGAGGGATGAGTAGGAGGGGTACCTATCGGTTGGGAGGGCCGAGACGTGAACTTTTGCATAGAGCAAGGTGGGGCAGGAAGGCAGCATGTGCGAGAAACCAGTATAGTGAGGAGACAGGGAGTTTGAGGTAGGCATGAAAGGGGATGATGGGATTGCCAGATGAGTGGGGGTAGTGGCAGTGTGAGGGAGAGATGAGAGGGCCAGTGGGTGTGTCGGGGAGAGCAGAGAGGGTTTGTGGAAAAAGAGTCTGCATTGGACATTCTTGCGCACGTCAGAGGTGGGCAGGAGCAGCAGCGCATGAGAGCAAGGCAAGTGCACCACAGCTGCAGTGGTGCAGCCTGTCACCTGCTGCTGTGGGCGCCACACAGAGACCAGTGGAACAAGAGGGCCAGACGGACCAGTCTGAGGGTGTGTAAAAAGGTAGAAGGGGATCGGTTTTGGAAACGCAAAGACTAGAGCGCTCGCTGAAGTCAGCCCTAGTGACGCACTTAGGAGACAACACTGAGTGCTTATTTGTGGGTGAGAGTGGGAGACAAAAAGGATGAAAAGAGTGAATGCGGTTTCGAGGAACCCATAATAGAGGCAATGCCAGTAATGTCATTGTGGGGTCCAGAGTTGTCGTCGGAGTGATTTTGTGTATGTAGTTCCCATGTAGCCACTCAAACAAGCTAAACGTATATGTATCACAGTAGAGTACTTGATCAGCATCTTGCGCCAATGTTCATAAACGCAATCAATTACTTTGTAAAGTTTAACCATGGTACCAGTTGTTGTGCTGAATGATGCGCTTTTTAAAATAGATTACATGAGGAAACTCCTGCCTCTATGAAATATTTAGCAGATTGTAATTTTTTGGCAAAAGTGAAATTGAAACGTGTCCTATAGAAGTAATCTATAATGCTAACACCTGTAAAGATGCTCCAACAGAGCAGACGACTCACAAGCAAAGATGCCAACAACCAATGAAAAAGCATCAGAGATAAACAGAGTAACTGCTTAACACACTGCTCACTTTTAGACCCATCAGGCAATGACATGGAGCTTCACTGATGAGAATAATTAGCAAATGCGAATTTTGATGCAGGCAGTTAAATGCAAAATTGCCAAGTTAAATTGTTTGCTTATGCTAGTTTTGGCATAGATAACATATGTTCTGCCTTCACCAACCAGACAAAAACGAGGCTGTGCTGCTGACTGGTGAGTTGGCTGACACGAAAAAGGTGCTACTCATTTCTGACATATACTGCTCCGTGAGACGTGGTGTGTCTGGGGTACTTGGTAACATTGGGAGGCAGTGCTGCTGTGAAAAGCAGTGATTATTTTCTTCCAAATGCAGAGTGTTTTCTCACAGAGCCAGAGATGATAAAGCTAGATCATTACCTTTTTTTTGAAAAAAATATATTTGTATTTTGTCAGGGCTCAAAACAAATGAAACGAGGAGCTTAAAAAAATCCCAAACCCCCCTAAAAACCTGCAATGGCAAATGTACACGCTAGCAGGATTTGTACCCATGTTCCTTGTACTGGATATGGCCATGATTACAAATGTAAGATAAGGTGGCATACAGCCAAAGTTCTACTAAAAAGTGAAATGCATACTCGTATCTCTGATACCTGTATAAACAAATATTTCAAGTCCTGCGAAGATGTGCCGAGTGCTTAAGAGTCAGAAATAATACAGTCATTCATTTTTCTTTACGTGTGTCACTATCCTTCGGAAAAAGTAAACAAACAGACATATCACGTTGATCAAAGTTTTGAAAATAAGCAAATATAAAAAGACATGTAACTTTTGTAAATAGATATTTTTCTCCAATCTCTTCTAATTTTTCATGTGTACTGTAATGTACCGTACACTAACAAGTGGAAAGAGTTTAAATTTAAGTTTAAGTTTAGTGGTTTGTTTGAAAAGGTACCCTTCCAGTCGAAAGCCTATACTTTGGGAAAGTGGAGAAGTGTGGCTCAAATGGTTAGAGCGGCAGACCCTGATGCAGAGGTGTGGTCCGGGACCAGGGTTCAACACCCTCGGCGGGTCTTGGGCTCAATTTCCTCGGACCTGATAATTCTCGCCTCGGTGCCTATTCTAATCATGGGTCCCACTCTGCAACTCTGGGATGTAGCTTGCTTAATCTCCACAATGGCCCCAACAGCGCTGGGATGCCTGGCTTCATCTTGGGGGTGCCCAGGAGTGGACATTCCACAGGGAAAAACCAGGAAGGGTTCCTAAGCGGTATACGGACAGTGCCGGGACACCTCCGTTGGAGGTAGCTGTGTGCTTTACAAATGGCATTTACATTACATTACATGCTAGATTCATGCAGATACCTTTGCGCTATGTAGTCAGAAAGCATACTAACAGTTGAGACCATAGTTGCAGCAATTGTCATGCTCTCTCTCTTTCTTATTATTATGTGTGGTATACACTTTGCCTGCAGTTTTGTTGCTATTCTTGCATTTTTTTTAAAGACCTTTATTGTACAACTCCGCAATGACACAGCATATAGCCTACAACCCCGTGGTCCGGCCGCGTTATACATAATACCTTTTCTAGCGTCATCTAGTTAACACAGCCATTCTACCGACAACCCTAGGGTCCGGCGGCGATAATTTAAAGTGTACATAGATTCAATCGATACGTGCATCGGATAAGACCTAGGTCTGAAGTGTTTTTTTTTCCTAACTCGTAACAAACATACACGTTGACACTCAATATGACTATAGTTCTACAAGGTTATGAATATACCATTTCCTGGGATCAGACTTCACAGACACCGCTTCCAGTGCTAATTCCCACTATGCATTGTAATTTGGACTACCAGTCAACCCCGTCAGTCCCACTCCCCGTCTGTATCCTCATCCGAGCTGGCATACTCGACTTCAGGCAACTGGTCACATATGTCTCCTCTATATGTATTCCACAAGGCCCAGACCTTATTCCATTTACGTGGGCATGCTCTATTAACATACACAGCCCTCTCTGTGAGCATTAGAATGTCCATGTTTCTGCACCATTGTGCTAACGTGGGCAAGTCTGGGGCACCCCATTTTTGCGCTATGTCCCGTTTTGCCACCATGATTGCCAATGTTCCCCATATCAGTCCGAATCTGGACAGATCATTTGGATCCCAAATGTTTAAGAGGCATTTAAGTGGTTCAGGAGTCAGTGATATTTGTAGTGTTTGTGACATTGTTCTCAACACCTGGCGCCAGTATACGGCTATTAGGGGGCAGTCCCAGAGGGTATGGAATAATGTTCCTTCCTCTCCGCAACCTCGAAGACAATAGGGATGTGGCGCTCTTTGCAGTTTATGTAGTGTGGTTCTCTTGTAATAAATGCGGTGCAGGAATTTCAATTGCACTAGCCGGAGCTTGGCCGAAATGCCCACGTCCCTCGGGGATGCCTGCGCCTCGTTCCACTCCGTCTCATCCATGTCTCCCAGTTCAGCCACCCGTTTGTCGCGCAGTTTCAGTGTAGGGTCCGATTGGTTGTTTAGTAGTTTTTTGTAGGTAAGGAATGTGGCACTGCGTTGCATACAGTCTGTGAGCAATCTGTCTTCCAGCGAGGACGACCCTGGGACTTCGGTGTCTGGTGGTATTGCCCGCAGTAATGCGTGTCTTATCTGTACATACCTATAGGTTTCGTTGGGACCTAAGTCATACTGTTGCCAAAGAAGGGAAAATGGGACTACTGTACCCTTGTCCTATAAGTCTCCCACCGTAGATATTCCTATGTTGTCCCATTGTGTAAACCCTTTACTTCGTCTCAGCTGTCCCAGTGCCTTAGTGTCTCAGAGCGGGGTGAGCTTAGTAATGACACCCCTCCATCCCAGCTTCGCCTGTGCCGCATGCCAGAGCATGGCTGTGTGTTTCGTGGGGCCTTTTAACTGTGCCGCCTGACCTCTGTTGTAGAGCACTGAAAGCATACTGTCTGTGCCTAGTTGAGTCCTATCCGCTCTGTATGCTGGGTCATCCCGTGGTGCATGTATCCATTGGTTGATGATTTTAAGTTGGGCGACCCAATAATATAATTGCAGAATTTGCAATCCTATCGCCCCCTCGTACCAACTCCTATTCAGCTTCAAATGTGCAATACGCGCAGGTTTATTACTCCATAGCAGGTTAGATAGAGTTTTCCAGAACGTAGAGGAACCTCGGGAGAGCCATCATTTAATAAAGCGCCGCCCTTCCGAGGAGCGTCAATGGTAATGAAGCCCAGTGTTTGACGTCCGTGCGGAGCCAAGTTATTGTCAAAGAATTCTGTTTGATTATTCGTTATGTGGATACCCAGGTACTTAAATGAGGGCGTGGCCTGCTGCATCGGGCAGTGTGTGCCGAGCTGGGGCGCAGGCCCCCTCAGGACGTAAAGGACAGATTTAGACTAATTGAGAGTATATCCCGATGACCGCCCGTAGTCGTCACACAGTGCCAGTAGGGCCGGTACACTTCTGTCCGGGTCCATCAAATACACCAGCATATTATCAGCATAGAGGGATACATGGTCCTCCCATACCTCTTTCCACCCAATACCCTTCAATAACGGTGTGTTTCTAATCAGTGTCGCCAGCGGTTCTAAGACCAGGGTGAACAATAAAGGGGAGAGTGGGTAGCCCTGTCGGGTCCCTCTCGCCAGCTGGATCGTACGCGAAATGTGGCCGTTAGCTGTAATGTGCGCTATTGGGTCAGTATACAGAAGCTGCACCCAAGCTATGAACTTGGGGCCAAACCCCATACTCGCCAGGACTGCAAAAAGGTGCCCCCATTCAACCATGTAGAATGCCATTCTTGCGTCCAACGAAAGGATAACTGCTGGTTCCACCAGAGATGGAGCTCGTGCTAAAACCCCATGCACTCGCCTGAGATTGAGAGCCATACATCTGTTCGGCATGAAGCCGGACTGATCGGGGTTTATCAATAGTGGGAGATGGGCCATCAATCTCGTAGACAATAGTTTTGCTAGGATTTTGGCTTCAGCGTTAAGGAGAGAGATTGGGCGGTATGATGTGCACTCCGTTGGTGGCTTGCCAGGTTTTGGAATTGCCACTATAGTGGCCTTTCATTGATTCAGTGGGAGTTCTTCCTTTTCATGACTATCCGTGTACATATCCAGCAAAGGCGAGCTGAGTGTTTCTGTCAAGAGTTCATACCATTCTATGGGGATTCCGTTCGGGCCCACTGCTTTCCCCGACTGTATCGCGTGGATTGCTAGTTGTATTTCCCCACTAGTGAGGTCAGCTTCAAATCCTGGACCGCTTCTTGTGTTAGCATTTAGATCGCTATGTGTTCTAGTGAGTCTAAGGCTGCGTTCTCAGTTATTTCTCGATCTGGGGTGTATACCCTCTCAAAATGGTCTTCTAGTGTGTCTACAATGTCCTCGGGGTGCGTCTGCATGTGGCCTGTATTAGTATCCAACTGCTGAATTCCTCTATTGCTCCCTCCCCTCTTGTCCAACCAGGCTAACATTTTCCCAGCTTTGTCCCCCTCCTCATATATTTTGTGGGCCGTAGCCGAGAGGCTATCAAGTACCTGCAATCTAAGATGTTCCCCATATCTCTGCTGACATAATTTTAAATTATGAGCTGTGTCCACCGTGGGATCTGCCTAATGGGATGCAATGGCTGTATGCATGGACCGCTCCAACTCCGCAAGTTCCCGTCTTTGTGCTTTTTTGTGCCTCGTAATGGAGGCCACCGCCTGTCCGCAAAGGACAGTCTTGTACGCTTCCCAGAGGGTTGAGGGGGAGACACCGAGTCTTTATTTTCGGCAAAGTATAACTTAGTCGCTTTCATCAAACCCTTCCTGATGGCCGGGACTTGCAAAAAGTTAGGATATATGGGGAATATCCTCATACGAGTCTTCTCTCTACTGAGTAGTGTCAACACTATCGGAGAATGGTCCGATATTCCCCAGGGCTGTATTTCGATGGTGTCCACGTTCTGTACCCCTTCTCCCAACCCCAAAAAATAGTCCATACGTGATAAGCTATTGTGTACAGCTGAGTGATAAGTGTATTGCCTCGCGTTCGGGTGTCTGTGACGCCAGATATCTATTAAGCCCATGGCCTCCAAGAAGCCGTGTAAGTTGGTGGGACCGGGCGTGTGTGTCTTGATTGGGAATTTGTCCAACAATGGATCAATCACTGCATTAAAATCGCCCCCAAGGAAAGTGTCCCCCGCAGGGAGGTTTAGTAGAAATTCTCCTAACGCCGGGAGGGCCACTCGTTGAAGTGCCGGCAGTACATACACTGATACTATGTTCAGAGGCCGACCCTCCCACTGTCCGTGTATCACAGCAAAGCGTCCCTGATCGTCCACTTTGTGGTTTATGAAAATGAAAGGGGAGGTTTTCTTCAATAGGATGCCCGTCCCCCTGGAGCCAGAGGTGAATTCTGAGTGTGCCATTATCTTGTAACCTCTGCGGTCTAGGGCTTGTCAAGCTCTACCCGTGAGGTGTGTCTCTTGCAACAGAACCAAATGCGGGCTCTGGCGCTTGATTGCTTGCATTACCAGTCCCCTCTTAATTTTGTCTCCTAGCCCTCTTACATTCCAGGTTAGGACCTTTAGGGGTGGGACTGCAGTGTATGACATTACCCCGCTACCCGCGGCATCTTGTGAGTGTCGTGACATAGTAAGGTGGTCAAGGTGGGGCCCCTCTGTGTCGCCCCCAACAGTGCAGTGAATCCAGTGCCCAAGTGTGTGGTGCATGTGTGTATTTCTTCGTATCGTGTCATTACGTGCAAAACTTGAACTAGAACAAAGAAAATCCCTCTCCCCACCCTCCTCCCTGCCTCCCTGCTATACGGACATTGAACCGCCTGCCTCCCCAACTTAGCAGAGTGCATGTCCCTGACCCAACCCACTGTACTTGCTTGCGGGGGTAATGGGCTCTGCAGTGACAGCGACCCCATCTGCCCTCATCTGCTTCTTCCTGATTGGAGCCCAAGGGCAGCACGTCTGACATATCAGACTATTGTAGCCAGAGCTCTGTCGTCCGGGTCCTCAGGATTCAGGCTGTGGTTCCTCATCGCCCAGTTCCGTCTCTGAACCATTGTCCAGACTGTGCCCGTGCAACGTCTGGTAGTTCGCTCGGTTCTCGGTTCATTGGTTTTGTTGACCTTTGCCCGTGCTTCACGGCGCTTCCACTTGCCTCCCGCCGTCCAGCCATTCTCGTGCCGCTTCCGGTGTGTCGAAGAACCACGTTTTGTGATTATCTACTACTCGCAGTTTCGCCGGGAACAGCATTGAATAGGGCAGGTCTTTCGCCCTCAGGGCCTTCTTTACGTCCATGAAAGTTTTCCGACGCCTGGCCACTTCGGCCGTGTAGTCTGGGAAGAAGGCAATCTGTGAGTTGAGTATTTTAATAGGCGGCGAAGTCCGTGCTGTCTGTAGTATGGCGTCCAGGTCACGGAAATTAAAAAGTCTAGCCAGCACTGGTCGCGGTGCTGTACCTGGTTTCGGTGCTCCTCCAGGGACCCTATGAGCTCTTTCTACGGAAAAAAAATATGAAAGTCCCTTCGGCTGCAGCTTGGTTTTGATTAGGTCTTCAACATAGAGATCCATTGCTCGCTTGGCTTCCGATTCTGGTATTCCCAGTATTCGTACGTTGTTTCGTCCCGAGCGTCCTTCCTGATTGTCCAGCTTTTCCTGGAGCTTCTTGGTGACAGCTTCCATGCGTTCCATTGCCAACTGCAGTTCTGAGGTATCCTCTACTAAGATTTTGTGACCACCTCTACTTGCGCCACCCTCTCCATCATCTTGTGCAGGTCCGCTCTTAGTAAGCCAACGTCCGTTGAGATGGAGCCCACCGTCGTCTGGACATTGGACAGTGTTTTCATGAGGTCTTCTAACATCACCCTCTTGGCGCCGTCTCCCTCCGGGCTCTTTCCTGTGGAGTTGCGCCCCTCTGATTGCTGCGTGGAGGCCTTATCATAGGCATATTTGTCTAACCTGGACTGCATCGTGTTGTTCCTTGTGCCCCTGCCCGCCATGGCGTCCACTTCCATCGTGTCGCTGGGTGTGGCCGGTCTTGTGTCGACACGCCGGTGTTTCCAGGTGTCCCGGAGCCAAAGGCACCACCGAAGGCGTTGTGACGCGCAGCGAGAGGCCCGTCCGGGCGCAAGATGCAAGATGTCGTTGTGTTTCAAGGCACCTGTCACGTGGTGGATTGGGCCCCTGCGGTGGCTTGTCACCTCAGGCACTTCTCATTCATGCGATACCGCAGCTCCACCCTGGTTCTGCTAGAAGTGGAATGCACTCCGTGACCCAAGCGCTCCGTATCCCTCAGGATGTAATGCTTCCCTTTTACTTCTGCGCATCAGGCCCAACCAGTGTCTTAGCGCTGCAGGAGCGCACGATCAGGTGCTCTGTATCCCTCAAGGTGTAATGTTTCTCTTGTCCTTCTGCGTTTAGGCCCAGTCAGTGTCCTAGCGCCACAGGAGCGCATGATCGCCCCCACTGGCTGCCTCTTGGCTCTTCACAAGCCGGTGTCTCATTCAGGCTTTATTTAGTGTTTTCGTTATGCCTGGCGGTCTGATGTGCCCGGTGCTGGCCGCCCAGTACCTGCTGTCCTTTCCCGTGCTCAGCTCCACCACGTGAGAAATGCACTTTGCGCTGTCTCGCTGCATGTGTGCGCTCCAGGGGGCTGGGGGGGCAGAGACGATCGTTGGCAGTAATATTCGTGCCCAATGCAGTTAGCCGCCGCCTCACCCCAAGCCCTGCAGATGCTTTACCAATTCGCCGATGTCAGTGCTCTTCTCAAGGCCCCGTCGGTGGAAACGACACCAGTGGGTGCAAGCGGTAGGTTCTCTGCCCAAGGGACGCTGGGGTTATTATTTCTCGCACTCCGCTCCACTGCCCTTTATGCGCGATCGTGGAGCGCCTGGCCCAGCAGCGACCTCCGGCTCGTCTCCCCGGCTTGCTGTTACTTCCGCCCGGATGATCTGAGACGCAAGCCCGGTGCGCCGATGTCAGTGCTCCTCTTCAGGCCACGTCGGTGGGAATGATGCCAGTGGTCATAAGCGGAAGGTTCTCTGCCCATGGGATGTTGGGTTTATTGTTGTTCGCACTCTGCTCCTCTTCCCTGCATGCGCGATCGTGGAGCGCTCGGCCCAGCAGCGACCTCCGGTGCGTGTCCCCAGCCTGCTGTTACTTCCGCCCGGACGATTTGAGACTCCAGTCCGGCGCAGCCAAGATGTAAGAGGGCCTGCACCGGTCACCGCGGTTCCTGCTTGGTTTCCTTCTTCGGATTTGCACCGGAGTTTCGTTGGACGGTGCCTCTTGGTCCCCTCCCCCGGAATCTGCCGTCCGAGGTATGGGTATATCGGATTGGTAGCCGAATTTAGGTGATGGAGCCGCTTAGGTCACAGAGCTCCTCTGCTACGCAGCCATCTCGGTCGGCTGCCTAGCCACGCCCCACTATTCTTGCATTTTGATAAATTTTTATTTTGTATTCAATTGCTTCATGAGTCTTCTTTCTTTGGCAAGCAAAAAGTAAACCACTAGGTGCTTTTCAATTGTATTGCTGATATACTGCGGTCCTCATTTATGGGAATTTGGTGTTGGGCAACCCAGCAAGTCAGCTTGGTGCACTACCCTGCACCAAAGTGAAAGGGCAGGAATGCACAGTATTAATGCAATACTGTTCATTCTTGTCCTTTCCCCCTGTGCTGGTGCCATTTCGGCAACCTAGTGCCTACACAAGCACCCTTGCACCTTAGTGCAAGGGTGCCTGTGTTGTAGGCAGGATTTTATTTGCGCATGAATGGGCACCTTAATGCAATGGAACAATCCTGAGAGGCGTTTTCCTCTTTCTTTGTGTGCAGCAGAATGCAGCACACATAGAAAGAGGAAAAACGAGGATAAATAAAGTTATTTCTCCATGTTACACCTCACTTCAGGAGGCATAAGGTTTTGGCACTTTCCCTTGTTTATATGCTCTCATAAATTTGGGGAAGTATCAAAATCCATGGTTGTGCTTGGGAAAACCCACTGCAACACCCATGTGACTTTCCCAAGCGCAGAGTAAGGCAAATCAGTGATTTGTCTTACTTCATATGTATAAGGCCATACCAAACCATGTATAGTGACTTTGTGTGGCCTCACAGATATGATTTGTGATTTGTGCCACTAGAGTTATAGGTTATAACTCCTGCACTACTACCTTCACAATTACCTCTGCAAACACCACTGGAGCTGACAGCGCAATGCCCATCACCAGCACCATAGCCTCTAAAACTAGCAACACCAAAACCACAACCACTAATACCACCTCTGCCACCATCACCACTTTCCCACTATTACCATCACCACCACAATGCCACAACCAGTACCTCTATTACTATGCAAAGTATCTCCACCATTGCAACTACTACAACCTCCAGCATCAGTCCACTACCAATACTACTATCAGCCCCTAACAAATATTCTGTTTTCTACTATAATAACATCTATATTCCAGATCTCCATCTAATTAAAACCTCAGGTCCTTCTCCACACACCTCCCTGCCACCACAGCTTTCACTTTAATGACAAAACTGTCCCCCATACCCCACCCCCCACGGTGCTTTATGCATACCCAGAAACTGCAGGGATTGCTGTTTAATTTGAATCGTTTGGAGGGTGAGTAGTTGAAAATAGCTTTTCTCCTTTCATCCTGTGAAGGATCCAGGCTCTTCCTGTAGAGTTGGTGCTATAATGCTTACATTGTATTGCTAAAGTTCATACCACAATGCTTTTGTTAATCTGTTGTGGAACGATAAATATACAAAATATGGACCTTATCCTGTTGAGTTGTGAAAGGGAAAGTGGAACTGGAATGGCCTATTTCATAGCTTGTATTGTGAGCTACTTCTGAAGTACAAATGGAAACTTCTGATTGTGAGATCAATGCTTAACGTTTCTATCAACATATGTACAAAAGTGCCAACTGCTAGCTGATTTGAATTATCCTCCAGGTTAAAAAAAATGATAACTTCAAGGTTGAAATATGGAGCTCATTATTATTAGTCAGTATTTAACATTAGTTTCTGATCTCTTGCTTAAGAATTTATAGCTTAAATTGTGATTAATACTTTCTGTTTTGCCCAATCAAGCAAAATGGGGCGACACGAATATACATTATTGTAGGTTTAATTCTGTTACAAAAAGTGCTATGCGACAGGGTTAAGACCTTCCTTACCCACAGGCAGGTTTCTGGTCTCCCTTAAACTGCTGTACTGGCAGCTCTTTTTATGCACATTTTTCACAATTCATTATTACAAACCGTAAATAATAATTGACTTGCAGGTTATAGATTGAAAACGGAAAAACATTCAGAGACTTGTGACCACATAACCCCAAACTCTAACCTAACACTCTACACATTCCTTACTGCACTCCCAGAAATGTCTCACAAACAAAGCATTTTTCTGCTTGTGAATGTGTATGCAATCACGGTAAATGTCATTTAACCCCTTAAGTGCTGATGACGAAACCGCTCCGTCATCAGCTGCGGTGGCGCTGTGCTGACGACGGAGCGGTTCCAAATTCCGAATTCCGCGCCTGCGCTGAGCGTTCTATTGAGCGGGCGGGCCATGACGGAACTGCTCCGCCATAAGCACAGCGCAACCAACGCTGGTGACGGAGCAGTTCCATCACCAGCATGCGCCCGCCAATCTTCCGCCCCGCCCCCTTAGCACTGCGGCGGAATAGCCGCCGCAGTGAAGGGGTTAAATGGAGTGTGTGTTTTCATAATTCTGTACCTACCACCTACGTGTGTTCTAAGCTAATTTAATTTTCCTGCACCCATTGTCTAATCAAGGTACAATCTGGAAGCACGGAATGGGTGCTGGTGATCATGTGTGCTAAACCCATAAATATCTTTATGCTTGCTAAACAGGAGTTGACTTTTAACTGAAACCACTTCAAGATACTTATCACATTGTGTCAAAAAGTGAACATTTCTCCTTACTCTTGTCAGTGCAAGAATTGGGCCTAAACTGGCTTTTAACCATGTACATCTGTGTTTTCTACTCATGTTTGTTGTTGCGATATATTCTTGTGTTTTATATTACCCACTGGCAGTTGCCAGTAGGTACTTATTGTTAGGACCATGTTTCCATTGGAAAAGCATTTTTTTCATGTGCTTATAACTTTGATGAATCTCTACAACATTCTCCAAACAGTTTCTCATATTTGACCAGCTGCTATCTTGAAAGTTTGGGGGGAATTGGTCAAGGAGGGGCTGAGAAAAAAGATGGGTCCCAAAACATGTTTTCTCAATGCAATTTCCATAGGAAACTTTAGACAAGGCTACAGGTGAACCTTGGCAATTTTGGAAGGGAGAACGGTCTTGGTTCAGAAAGCACCCTTTTTATTTAAATGGGGTAAATCGGTTCAGTAGTTATTGAGAAATATGACATTTTACAGATAGCGATATTTGAGAATTCTGACATCTGATTGGCTCAGGGTTTACAAGCACAAGTGTGTGGCTCATTGGCTGCAAACGGTTGAAACTAAGAAGTGTTGGCAGCCATTTTGTGACTCGGTTGAAAGGAGCAGGCTAAAAAAAAAAGAAAAATTGTATGAGAGGGTATGGTAGGAACACTGTGGAGTTACTTTAAGCAGTCTGTATGGTGCAGAGGCAGGGAGTTTGAATGTTGCGTTGGCCGTGGAAATCAAGTCCGCAGAAAAACGGTGCGTGATATTGCGGCAATGTTCAGTAGGCTGTGGAAATCATATTGGGAAAACAACAATACGTCGTATTGCGGCCTTCCTTTATATAATGTGGAGTAATATTTACTTATATTGTGGTGTTTACTTTTATCACGGATAGTGTCACTTTGTTAGAGGAAATGTAATATTACGTGGAAGGGCGTGTTCTCTCCGTGTGCGCGGAACAAAATTAACGTTTAATTGGCTGAGGTGTTCTCCAACAACGAGCCTAATGTTTATTGGTTGCAAACCATTGAAAGTAGAAGTGTTTCCAGCCATTCCCATCCCCTCCGCGGAGTAGCAAGGAGATCTGATTGGCTCACATGTTCCAAGGAGGACCTACCAGAGCTTAATGTTCATTGGCTGCAAACCATTGAAAGTAGAAGTATTGCCAGCCATTCCATTCCCCTCTGCTGAGTAGGAGTGACATCTGATTGGCTGACGTGTTCCAAGCAGGACCTTTCTAAGCTTAATGTTCATTGGCTATGAAGCATTAAAAGTAGAAGTGACGGCAGCCATTCACTCCCCTTCTGCAGAACACCATGGATGGTTTATTAACTAAGGTGTTCCGAGTAAAAGTTTGCTTCTTATGGGTGGGAACGGTTCACTGTTGTCAGCCATTTTGTGACACACTTCAAAGGAGTATGGGGAAATAAAGTACATTTCCATCTAACTATAACATCCCTGAAACCTATGGTTTTTTCAGTGAATTTCAAAGGTTTTTTAAATGCTAATTTCTAACTATAACGTACCTAAAACCTATTGTTTTTCAGTGAATTTTAATTGTTTTTTAAATGCTAATTTGTAACTATAACGTCTGTAAAACCTATGGTTGTTTCAGTGAAAAGAAAAAAACAAATATATATATATATATATATATATGTATATGAATCTTAAAATGGTTATTACTTGTGCTAAAATTATGGGATTGCTATACATTTTAATGTTAAAGAACCCTGTATATTTGTTAAACATAATTAGGACAATTAATTATTATTATTTTTATCCATTGTTTTTATCCATTTCTGTTTTTTTGCTCGCAGAGATAAAGAAGTGAGCATTAAAATATTGCGAATTTTGCAGATGTAAAGATGGCGCTGATGGAAAGTATTGAAATGTCTAAATGGCCCTTTTCACTGTTAGTAGACTTGTAGTCTGTAATCACTGTTATTAATACAAGAGAGCCCTTTAAAAGATGCATACAGGGGACATGCTTTCATAGTGAACAAGGGTGTTTGTGTCAGCCAAGCCACGTAGATGAAATGAAGTGAGAAACAATAAATTATATAATTTCAACGTTCCGTAGAGTGCCGCTTTAATGTCCTCACAAGGATTTTTCTTTTTTTGTTTAATATATATTTATCATGTGATCAAGGCTCGCGAGGGCCAAAACGCGTAATGGCTGTACACAAATAAATGGATTATCTGCACCAATTTTGTGGTCAATGCCCGTTTGTGTGTGGAAGGAGCAAAAGCAGCGGCATATTTGGCTATATATATATTTATATGTGTGTATGTATATATATATATATAATATATATATATATATATATATATATATATATATATATATATATATATATATATATATATATATATATACCTGCTTCCCATCCACCTTCGAAAGCTGGACACAGAAAACGGCACACCAGGAGAATCCAGCACAAATCCTTTTATTGTGCACTTATACTTGATAAAGGCAAACGCCGAAACGCGTCGTCCTTGTTCTATAAGTGCACAATAAAAGGATTTGTGCTGGATTCTCCTGGTGTGTCGTTTTCTGTGTCCAGCTATCGAAGGTGGATGGGAAGCAGGTCTAAAGATAGTGTGGCGGCTGCTGCCACCAACGGCACCAGCGTTGCAAGGTCGAGGATCGCTTTTGCAGCAATTTGGTGATATATATATATATATATATATATATATATATATATACATATATATATATATATATAAAAAATATATATTCAACAGGCAACTTCACCAAATCTCCGAAGTGTGAGCAACACCAATCCAGGTTACAGAAATATTATTTTATTTACGGGCCAAAAACAAAGACGTGTTTCGAGCGTGAGTCCTGTGCTCTCCATGCCACTGGAGTGAAGCTATCCTTGCTGATGACGGCTGATAGCCAGAAACCGGTCCTAGGATGCTTGATTCCGGTCCAGGAAAGACATGGCTTGGCAGTTCGGGCTGGACTGTTCCCATGAGGCACAGGGTCAAGACTGATTTGCACATCGACATGACTTAACTGGGGTGGCATGGTGAGCAAAATAAAGATGGATTAAACCCAGACCTGTGACTGGGGGTGAATGTTTTGCCAATGTGCAACATTCCGTCCATCATCTTGTGTGTTTTGCTGTTCGCCCTATGTGGGAAGGGTATGCCCAGACGTGGGTCCCGTGCTCACTACTCCACTGGAGTCAAGCTATCCTGGCTGATGATGGCTGTTAGCCAGAGACCGGTCCTAGAATGTTTGATTCTGGTCCACGGAAGACATGGCTTCGCAGTTCGAGCTGGACTGTTCCCATGAGGCACAGGGTAAAGACTGATTTGCATATGGCCATGTCTGAACTGGGGTGGCGTGGTGAGCAAAATAACGATGGATTAAACCCAGATTTGTGACTGGGGTGAATGTTTTGCCAATGTGCAACATTCTGTCCATCATCGTGTGTGTTCCGCTGTTTGCCCTATGTGGGAAGGATATGCCCAGCCGTGGGTCCCGTGCACACCACACCATTGAAGTCAAGCTATCCTGGCTGATGACGGCTGATAGCCAGAAACAGGTCCTAGGATGCTTGATTCCGGTCCAGGGAACACGTGGCTTGGCAGTTCGGGCTGGACTGTTCCCATGAGGCACAGGTTCAAGACTGATTTACATATGGCCATGTCTGAACTAGGGTTGCGTAGTGAGCAAAATAAAGATGGATTAAACCCAGATCTGTGACTTGTGGTGAATGTTTTGCCAATGTGCAACATTCCATCCATCATCTTGTGTGTTTTGCTGTTTGCCCTATGTGGGAAGGGTTTGCCCAGATGTGGGTATCGTGCTCAGTACACCACTGGAGTCAAGCTATACTGGCTTATGACGGCTGATAGCCATAAACCGGTCCTAGGATACTTGATTCCGGTCCAGGGAAGACATGGCTTGGCAGTTCAGGCTGGACTGTTCCTATGAGGCACAGGGTCAAGACTGATTTGCATTTGGCCGTGTCTGAACTGGGGTGGTGAGCAAAAAAATGATGCATTAAACCCAGATCTGTGACTGGTGGTGAATGTTTTGCCAATGTGCAACATTCCGTCCATCATCTTGTGTGTTTTGCTGTTTGCCCTATGTGGGAAGGGTTTGCCCAGATGTGGGTATCGTGCTCAGTACGCCACTGGAGTCAAGCTATCCTGGCTGATGACGGCTGATAGCCAGAAACAGGTCCTAGGATGCTTGATTCCGGTCCAGGGAACACGTGGCTTGGCAGTTCGGGCTGGACTGTTCCCATGAGGCACAGGTTCAAGACTGATTTACATATGGCCATGTCTGAACTAGGGTTGCGTAGTGAGCAAAATAAAGATGGATTAAACCCAGATCTGTGACTGGTGGTGAATGTTTTGCCAATGTGCAACATTCCGTCCATCATCTTGTGTGTTTTGCTGTTTGCGCCTATGTGGGAAGGGTTTGCCCAGATGTGGGTATCGTGCTCAGTACACCACTGGAGTCAAGCTATCCTGGCTTATGACGGCTGATAGCCAGAAACCGGTCCTAGGATGCTTGATTCCGGTCCAGGGAAGACATGGCTTGGCAGTTCAGGCTGGACTGTTCCTATGAGGCACAGGGTCAAGACTGATTTGCATTTGGCCGTGTCTGAACTGGGGTGTTGAGCAAAAAAATGATGGATTAAACCCAGATCTGTGACTGGGGGTGAATGTATTGCCAATGTGCAACATTCCGCCCATCATATTGTGTGTTTTGCAGTTTCTCTTGGCACAGAGAAATTCACTAAAACGAGTGCTCCATCTGAAGCTTGGTGGGTGGCAGCTAGCAGCATGTAACACTGAGTTGCCAGCAGTTTTCTTCCTAAACACTTCAGTTTCAAGTTTGTTATCTTTAGCTGTGACCTTGATATCAAGGAAGTCCACACTTTCCTGACTGTATTGCATGGAGAATTTGAGGTTAACTGAGTTGTGATTCAGTTCATTAACAAAGTTAAGTAGATCTTTCTCATTGCCCTCCCAGACAAAGAAGACATTGTCTATATACCTAAAATTAGGAATAAACGGTAAGGGTGAAAGGACAAGCACAGAAAATAAACCTTACATTTTTATCACTTATTCTGTAAATATTGTAGAGTCCGTACGCTCAAAACCTCAAAAGGATCTACCGTTAAGATCCCAATCACTCCAAAGAATCACTAAACAAATTGAGGGAGCGTCGTATTGTTCAAAGATATGTCACAGGTTCAACGATGTTGATACCAAAATATCTTTTTTATTGAAGTTCATGAAGAAATGGCAACGCCTTTTCACCAAATTAAGTTTTTCATACACAACATAAGTACATGCAACACAGCCAAAATGTTTCACCCTGGAATGGACATCATCAGGGCTGTCAAAACATTTTTTTTTTTTCAAAAACACATAATCAATATCATATTTGTAAATTATGTTCAATTGTACTAATCATAAACATTTCCTATAATTACAATATTCTCATTACCCTAAACACCTGCTTATTTAACACACTAATCACAATGATTGATTACATCTGTGGAATTTACATGAAACATCCACATATATCTTAATCCAAATTCGATGAAACCCAAGCTCACGTTTAGATTAAAATGACACAAAGATAAATAGCAGTGGCATACCTCAAAAATGTTTAGACTTTACAAATGCAGTTTTGTCCAATTCTGCTTCTCAACTTTATGATTCCCAGCCTCTGGTCTCTCAATTCTACAAGCAACCTATAAACAAAGTGCAATATTTAAATGAATGTATCGCTTCCGATCTGAGTCTTAATACAAGGGTTCATATTCCTATTCCTAAGCATAAAAAATATATACCATTATGCTCAATTGCCCCAAATATCACTCTTTTTACGTGTACTTCGCAAAATATGCCCCAGTTACCCCTAAACCCACTTATCGGCCTGAACAACCATTTTTATATTGTGTTCAGCCTACCTTAAAATGTGGGGAGAATAATCAATCTGTCGGGTGGAAGTCAATTCCGTATTCAGAGTCCTTCCACAATCTAAAAGTAAATCATCATATAGGCGAAACATCATACCTGGTGGATAATGAATTCCCGAATTATAAACAACCAAAAGACTAAGTCTACTGCACAAGCCTGACCAGTGATGCTCATTTAATCCATATCTTCTCACCTCTATTTATGCACTTGATAACTAGTTCAGGCCTGAACTTCTCCTATTATCTTTATCATCACTCCTGTTTGCACTGTGATTAATAAAAAAACATTTTATTATACCATCTATTTAAATTGCATTCTATTTCTAAGAAAACACCACCTCTCGCTTACCAATATGAACGTTAATATAAAGTCAGATGTCCCACCTCATAAGTCTATCCTTTATTCCATTAATCTGCAACCACAAAGGATGTCACCTGAGTCTGTGAACAGCTTCCCTGTATTTCCGCCCGAGAGTCCTAATCAGGGCTCTCCTCCAAAGCATTTCCTGTTTGCCAGTAAACACCAATCAGATCAATCCTCCACTATTTTTATACAGTTTCTTCTCTGGTCCTCCCCCAATCATAGCCATTAGCAATGCGCGTGTTCCCCCATGAATATCGTGCATCTCTATTTACCGTCATTACAAGGAACAGAAGTTCTTGTATATTTCACAAAAAACAATCACTGAGACTTCTTGTTACCACTCGAAAAGTGTATCTTATTGCCCATTATCTTAAACACGCCGATCCTTTCCCCGGCATCACGAGTCTCACATCCATCCTTATCAACCGGTAACTCCTCCGATCACTGCCAATCAGAGGAGTCAGCACAACATGTGTTCCAACATGAATATCCAGCGGGTCTCTTCTCCCACAATGACAAGTAAAGAAAGTACTTGTATGTAAAATAGAAAAACTATTTCCTATTGCCCATAAATACATTCACTATATATTTCAATATCAACTCCAAAAATATTACCTTGCCAGGCGTAAAATCGTCATAAGTTCCAATTTTAAACTAACTAAGCACTAACTCCACATGGTCACGCTACTGAATATCACAATCCTGAACACTAATAATCACCAATTTCACCTGTTACTGTGTACAGTCCTTGTAAATGCCGTGTATTACTCCAGAAACACTTCCTGCAATGTCCACCCTAGAAGTCACTAATGTTCTGACCCAAGTTTAATATTCCATAAATTCCTTGTTATTACACTAGCCACTGACCTGAAAACACTGTATCAATATAGATCTATGGAACGAGACTATGTCAAACACCCTCCAGCGGTACTCCCATAAATCAGAGAAAATAATGCAGCTCATTTTCAGTATTTAATCCCCACTGCACTGATCTGCAGTGGTTGATCCATCTAGCCTCCTGCTGCCTCAGCAGTAGTTCCCAATCTCCTCCTCTTATGTGTGGCTTAACCCTCTGTAGCCCATGAAACTTGATTCTGGTCTGCAAATGATGATACTCCCTAATATGCTGAAATAGAAGAGATTGTTCATCCTCATTAATAATCGCTCTATTATGTTCGTGTATCCTAAGTTTCAATTTCCTTTTAGTGCTGCCTATATAGACTTTGTTGCATTCACATATTACTGCATACACTACATCTTCACTGTTACATTTAATTAACTCTTTAATTGTGTAACACTGGTCGGTGTTAAATTTGAATTCTCTAGTTTTATTCATTCCTAACTTGCATACACTGCAAGCTCCACATATATAAAAACCCTATGGAGGTTTGGTTAATTGTAGGGTTCCTCATAATTACCACCTCAGGTCGTTCCCCTAACATTGGCCCCATCGATGGAACACTTTTAAGTTTGTTCCAATTTTTATTCAAAGCTTTGTATATATCCCATTTCTGGATACAGAACTTTGTAACAAACGCTAGACTCCCTTTAGGTATATCCTTCTTTTTCTGTGTCAGTGTTGACTGCCTGCTAAGGTTAATGATCCTCGTTCTCGCCTTGCTGAGATCCTGCTCATTATAACCTCTCTGAGCTAACCTCTTATGCAAGGCATTTAGTTCTGTGTGAAAGTCATTATCCTTGCTACAATTACGTATGATCCTGACCATCTCCCCTTAGGGGATTCCCCGAATCACTGATGTTGTATGATGACTGTCTGCTCTTAAAATTGAATTTGTGGCAGTGGGTTCTCTATATAGTTTACTTAAGAACCTATCCTCTTCCACAAAAAGCTCCACATCAAGGAATACAATGTTTGTCTGATTGTGTTGAATTGTAAAAGCACCATTAAAATCATTGTGGTACAAATATGCAAAATATTCATGTAAATGATCCAATGATCCTCTCCAGATCATTAGGACATTGTCTATAAAATGTATCCAAAACAGAATATAATCACTCCATTTACTGGCACCTCTCTACCAGGCATGCTCCCTCTCAAACCAACCCATAAATAGGTTGGCGTAAGAGGGAGCAAACCTGGAGCCCATCACTGTGCCCATAATTTGGTGAAACCAAGAATCTTCAAATAACAAGAAGTTGCTTGTGAATATTAGTCATGCCATTTCAACCAGCATGTTGGAGTGTTCCCTTAAACTTGCACTCCTACTGCCAAGAAAGTGTTTCAATGCGTACAATCCCTTCTCTGTATGTATACACGTATACAGCCCTACCACATCCATTGTAACTAGGGTGTACCCCTTCATGAACTTCAATAAAAAAGATATTTTGGTATCAACATCGTTGAACCTGTGACACATCGTCTATATACCTGAGCCAAATTTTGACCTTGTTGGTCCAGTACTCTAAGGTTTCACTGCTCTGTCCAGTACTCTAAGATTTCACTCCAGAGCACCTGCTCCTCCCACCAGCCTACCAAAAGATTGGCGTAGCTGGGAGCAAAGCAGGTGCCCATTGAAGTCCCCTGTATTTGTTTGTATAACACTCCAATAAATATAAAAAAGTTTTCCACGAGACATAATTCAAACATTTGCAACAGCATTTTAGTATGAGCTACAAGGTGTATGCTTCTGGATTTCCAAAAGTACTCACATGCTCTAAGTCCGTCATTGTGCCTAATGCTGGTATACAGACTCTCAATGTCTAAACATACCAGCCAAAAGTGCCTTTCCCAATGGATGTTCTCAATTTTTTGGAGAAAATCCTTGGTATCTCTAATATATGATGTAAGGTCCTTCACATCGTCTGCTAGAAAATGGCCCACATAAAGTGAGACATTCTCCAGCAGACTATTCTTGGAGGACACTATGGGCCTCCCTGGTGGCTGTACAGGGTCTTTATGTACCTTTGGGAGGAGGTAAAAAGTGGGGACAGTTTGGGTTTCATTCCTGAGAAATGTAGTTTCATCCCAGTTTAAAAGATTCTCATCAGACCATTCTTTAAGGTGGTCGAAGAGTCTAGTCTGCAGTTTCGCCAAATACGATTGATCTACTCTGGTGTAACAGGTGGTATTGGATAGCTTCTTGGATATAGCTTTTCTTTTCCCAAAGCACAATATTTCCACCCTCATCAGATGGTTTAACTATGATTGTATCATCATTTTTGAGGTTCCTTAGGGCCTCTCTTTGTTCTTTTGTGAGGTTCGATCTCACAATAGTTTTTTTAGAAGTAGTAAGATGTCCTGGTTCACTAGCTTGTGAAAGACATCTATATTGTCCCTCAGGAGCTGAGGTCGAAATTTTGGATTGAGCTCTAAAGGGTGTGGTTACTGTAGCCATAGGGTCATATCCTAGATTAAGTACTGTGGTAACTACATTGGAATCTGATAAAGTTGTGGTTTGTGGCAAGCGTGGGGGTTCTTCCTTATTCAGGCTCTCAAGTGTCCTGAGAATTTCTATATCACTGATGGATGGGGTAACGTTAGTGTGATTCTCTCCCTGTGCTTGGCCCCCCTGTTGCCTATTCTTATGGATTTTAACCCCTTAAGTGCTGCTGACGGCCAATGGTCGTCAGCAGCGCTACCTCCCCAGTGCTGCGCACGACCATTGAACGTCCATTCAGCACTAGTTCTAATGGACAGCGCAGCACTGGGGAGAAATGTTTACACGCAGCTAAGGTGCTAGATAGTTGAAGATTACGCACAAATAAATACATATCTATTCGTGTTTGCACATAGTCAATGGGAGAATCTGGGCAAAATGTCAATCCAAGTTTAAGAACCTGCTCTTTACTTTCTGTTAAATGTTTATTGGAAAGGTTCATTACCGTTAGTTCTTGTCCTTGTACTTCCATTATTTGCCTCTCTGAGCCTGGCCTTTGCTTCCCACACCAATGTTGTTGTTTTTTGTTCTGCCGCTCTCGCCGTCTCTTGCTTTTGTTCTTCCTCCTCAGCCTTGATATCTTGATCTTCCACATATCGACTGTTCGTTTGCCTCTAGCATGAGGGGCATTTCCTCTGAAAATAATGTTAAGTCAGTGGGGTCCGGAGTGTTGCTATCAGTTGAGCCGACTTCTGAACTTAAGCTTGTTCCTAATTCCCATCTATTTTTATTGACAGTCCCCTGTGCTCGGTCTTTCATCAGGGATGTGCGAAGTTTATCAAATTTCTTGGCAAATGTTAAGATTCTTCCAGATTTGTAATCCCTTTCATCCCTCTCAAACTTCCTTTGTTTCCTTGCGATGATGTCTTTTTCAAAGTTGATGATACGATCGTTAACTGTAGACAATATCTTCTTTACCTCATTTTGGTTTGGGTCTTTCGCCAGATTGTTTAGGATTTTTTGTATCTCTTCCAACAATTCTTTGTGCTCCTCCCAAGCACTTGTATTGTCCAGCCATGCTTTAAGCACCTCAGGTTTGGGTTTATTAAAAGTAGGCACAATAAAGATCCGCAGCCCTCTAGGTATGCGATTGACTTCTAAGTAATTCTGGAGCAATGTCACTTCCCACCATCGGCTTAACTCCTTCTTGCGCAGCCTTTCAAGTAAATTGCCTTTTTGTTTCAGGCTGGATGCTGTTTGTATAACATCTGCTTCATTCTCTCCACTTCAGTTGCTTGTAATCTTTCTGAAAATTAGTTCAGCTGAGGCCTCCCGCCCCTTGAGGAACTCCGTTGCCCACAATGCAATACGGTCAGCCGACCACCTCCGTACTGGACCGCGCTTTCAAACTGTGTTTTAGCGCGCCCTGGCAGCTCATTCACCCACGCAGCTCAATCGCTCACCTTCTGCGGCATCCGCTGGTGCTTAGCGAGAGCAGTGATCAATTCCAGTGTTCCAGGTGAAACTTGCGTGCTGCCAGCGGGCGGAGAAGACTTGACTCATGAGTCAGAACAGCAAAATATGGCGCAATTCTCCTCCCCAGTCCAAACAGGCTAGAGCTCGTTACTGAGCGGGCACCGCCGCTCTGAAAATTCAACAGGCAACTTAATCAAATCTCCGAAGTACGAGCCACACCAATCCAGGTTACGGAAATAATATTTTATTTATGGGCAAAAAACAAAGACTCGTTTCGACAGTCCCGGCTCACATGATTATATGCTTTTTTTCTCTCCTTTCAATGAAAATAAAGAACATACTCTGGATTTCACCATCATCCAGAGACAACGTAAGTTTAAAAAATACATTACATTTAGTATCAGTATAAATGTGTGGTTAGCCAAAAAACGGACTTACTCAAAAAATAAATACATCATTAATCAAATACTGTGTCTCAAATTTAAAGACAGGTAAGAACACTTTCAGTAAATAGATGATTCTGGGTGTTATATATATATATATATATATATATATATATATATATATATATATATTTTACAGAGTCTGCTCAGGAAACGCTGACGGCGGCCCCTCGGGAAGTGGCACCAATGCCGGCCGAGCACGCCGGTACTATGAAAGTTTCCAAAATTCCAAAATCACAGTGCTCTCAGTCCGCCAAATAACACCAAGCCACAGAAGTCTCCAAGGGTGTTTATTTAGACTAACGACATGTTTCGGCTGCGGACAGCCTTGATCACGTTAGTTTGGAAAAGGCAGTTTCCTGTTAATATCGTCAAAATGCATGGACATAGAAACAGGACTTCTTAGTTGTCAACATCATTGTGTAGTAACATGAAAATCATATGTATATATACAGAATGCAACAGCACAAACTGAGTACATGAATTACCCACATTCATTATTGTAAAGAAAGGAAATAAATAAATACATTAATTTCATTTTTGCACAACATGTTTGTTATTGTGTAAATATCATGGTACCACTGTATTCAAATTACGAATTACGAACACACAGTGTGTTCGTAATTCGTAATTTGAATACAGTGGGACTTACAGACGTATACCTCTTCTGTGCTATCAACAGGAGAAGGGTTGTTTACAAATAGCAACTAACCATGATATTTACACAATAACAAACATGTTGTGCAAAAATGAAATTAATGTATTTATTTATTTCCTTTCTTTACAATAATGAATGTGGGTAATTCATTCTTATCTGATTACTGTGGTAAAATGTGCAATATCTCTCTTCCACTTTTTTGTATTGTATTTAGTGTAAATTCACTCCAATATTGATTTTATCGCCGGCTGCGAACATATATGAATAATCTTTAATGTTATACTGGAGATAAGCCGATACACGGCTAGATTGTTTTTGACACCTCTGACTGCATACCGTGAAATGCAAATTTGTTGGGCGTTTATGAGCGCAGTTTTGGTAATTATGCCAGAGACATGCCGATACACGGCGAGATCATAGCTTTGACTGGCAGTGGTTATTAGCCTACAGTGATGACTTCATCCTTTAAGGGGGATTTACCCTAAATACGAATATCACTTTTTCATGCATTTATGTTGTATAAATTAATGGCTTCCACGTTTTACCAGCGCTCTAATACACTCAAGTCCGTCTTCACCTTCTGAGAGGGCGTACAAATAAAGAGGCGCGTGCAGCATACCGTTGACACTAAGGAAGGACTTTGTCTGAAACGCGTTTGTCTATTCACTGTTGCTGCTGGCGTAAATAAATCTTGCCACCTTACCCGGAGTGCTTGAATCGTTTTTCGGAAAGTGGAAAGTGATTATTGAGCCTATAGATATATATATATGTATATATATATATATATATATATATATATATATATATATATATATATATATATATATATATATATATATATATATATATATATATATATATATATATATAGATATATATATATATTCCTGTGCGATACTCCTCCTAATCGCCTGGAGCAAAGATTGAGGCGCACTCAAGGGGTAATTTTCTCAATATATTAATCACAAATCAAAACTACCCGACAGACGCGTTTCGGCTACACGCCTTTGTCAATGTCGGGGAGGTCACATTTTCACACAATTATATACAATACATTCAAAAAAACTCTTTGCGTGAGAGGAACCAATCACAACCTTTCTACATCATTTGTATTACATTCATAGAAATCGCTGTAGGACAAAAAAATATATATATATATATATTGCATCCAATACCACGAGCTACGCCTTAGCGCATGGATGAAGGACCCGTCTCGAACAAGTGACTGGCAACAAGTAAAGGCAAAAACTTTTTTGGGAACCAAGGAATTGGTAGTTTTGCCGGCCCACCTCAGGAGCACGACGGACAACAGCTGCTGCTACCCGCAGCCCGTAAAGTCACGGGGACGCATGATCACTGAATCATAACGTCACGGCACAGTTTTGGACTGCTCAGGGGGTTGAGGCATCGGGGACCCAAGGTGACTCTTGGCAATTAAACTTTGGGACTTTGGTGGCATTAATTAGCCTTCTCCCCCCTCCAGGCTGAACGGGGCGCATTGAAGCGCTACTCCGCATTTTGGATTGCAACCGCACTGCATGCTGGAAGACCGAGGCTTTCCAGCACTGATCGACAGCTGCAACCATTTAAGGCGGTGCCAGAAACACTCCAACTACTCTTGGAACTCTGTGTGATGGAAGAGGGAGTCGAAGTAACCCTAGCAGTAAAGGCATCTGACGAAGGCTGACAACGCCGAAATGCATTATGCTGTGAAACCTGCACCCTAATAAAAGGTTACCTGGTATCCCCGAGGAGTCCTTTGGTCTTTTTCAACGGGAAGACCCCGCTTTGCATATATATATATATATATATATATATATATATATATATATATATATATATATATATATATATATATATATATATATATATATATATATATATATATATATATATATATATATATATATATATATATATATATATATATATGTGTATATATATATATATATATATATACATATATATATCATAAGAGCTCTAAGAGTTAGCAGCAGACCCCGTGCCTCAGAATACACGGGTAAAAGCTCTCTCTACATCCCAGACATTGTCACAATTTATTCCCTGGAAAGGTCCCTTTCCAAGTGTATGTTACCTGTCTGTGTGTACCTATTTGACAGAAAGTATGTGTTCCCAAACAACAGTTGCTTTTGCGTGTTTTTTGTCTAGGTGCTGGGGCCTGACCAGAACAGAATGAAAAGGGACATTGTTGTTTGACCTTGTCTACATGTTCAGACTAAATCCCAGGAAAGGAACAGTGTGCAAAACAACATAGTGTTTTGTGTGAAAGTACATTGTGGCATAAAACAAAATATTTCTGCAAGGTAACATGTGCAAAGCAGAGGACAGTCTGCAACATGCTCATGCTAACATAGGGAAAACAACAATAGGTCTGCACAGGACTTATGCCAATGTCTTGCGGCCCAAAGCACATATGATCTTCATCCATCAAGGCAGGGCCAAATATGTTATCACACATCAGCACTTTTATATCACTAGGAATTTTATTTAGCATCTCTAATTCATGGGCATCCCAGATAGCACAGCATAGAATGAAATTGTCGAAGTCAGTAGGCTCCCTCCTTAGCTTGTCATCACCACCAGAAGGGTGGGTCATTGTCCTTTTACTACAAATATATTCAGCTCAGTGACGACCTATTGCTACTTATGGGGCAGAAGTATGGGGCATTAGTGACCCACAGCCACTGCAAATGAAGGATAATCATTTTTGGAGGCATGTATTATTGGTGCCTGTATCAACCTCACATTTTATTTGACATAAGGAGTTAGCATTAAATTATTTAGGCAGCGAAATACTCATTTGTCCCACAGTACCGTGCCTCTCTGTTATAAGCAATGTGGAAGCCTCATTCACTAAAAAGATACTTTTTGACTGCCTGGGCTGTGACAAAGGGCTCTCTTTTCCTTGCTGTCCCATGTAAAAAAGTAACTGGATGGGATTTGTGTAAGGTTTGCTGTTTCTACGTCAGCTCTAGGTGAGCTTCCAGGCAGAAAGCAAGCAAGGGCCCTGTTGTTAGAAAAATTGCACGGTATCAGGTTGCATAAGGAATCACAGAAACCCACTATAGGGGAATACTTACTTGCTAATTTCGGTGTTGTGTCAACTGAATACCTCATGAATACAATCAGGATTTGGGGGCGCTCACTTCAATTTTGAATTAGAGTAGGGACTCTGAAATATTACCTCTGCTTCCTGTGAGATTTCCAGCACAAATTGAACTCACGAGTTTTCCCGTGCAGCAATGTATTTTAGGAAACTATGATTCATTTCCTTTCTTCTGTTGATACTACCAATTATTTAAGAGAATGTATTTAGTACCTTTTTTAAGGCTCAGAAATTATTGTAAATGCCAACAAGCTTTTAGGTGTTTGCAAGATTTAACTGACAATGTAACCTGTGGTTGCGTAGGTTTGTTGCTAAGGCAGCCGTACGTTCAAGAAGCACTATGCACTCTGATTAACATCTTGTACTGTTTTAGACTATTTACATAAGCATGCCATGCTTTTACTCAAGTTCTATATGATACATTATGGCTGCTGTTCATTTTAATCTTTTCTGTACGTGTTTTAAACTGCATTTATCGTGGGTCTCACTGCCGAATAAGGATGTTTTGATCGATTGACAATAAAAGGTGCACAGCACATTTGTAGCATACCTGATTGTTGAAAGACATGAACTCCAGTCTGCAAGGTCGTGTTCTGTTTATGAGGATCGTGTTCTGTTTATGAGGATCTCGTTTTTTATTAGTCAGCAACCTTGATACAGAAATAACAAGCTCTCTGAAAGTAAAAAAATTTATTCTTAGTAATGCAGTTGAAGACACTGCTTTCATGGTGTTTTCTTGTGCTATGATGGCAATGTTTTCCTGTGCCTAGTGATGTTGTGTGAGATAAAACACATGGATGTTCTCTTAAGTTTAAGGTTGTAGATTTATGTTTTAAGTTTGTAGATTTATTTAACACGGCTTATCACTTGTGAGGGTATCTACATGCTGTCTATGGGCATGGGAGCATTGCATTTTCGGTACGGGGCTGGAGATCCACGGACCACCAAACTGGCGGGGGCTTGGTTGTGGCAATCTTCCGCCTGCTCTATTACAATAGGGCAGTAGGACCTCCTTTGCCCCGACGCCGCCGCCAGCGAACTGCCTTTCCCTGGCGGTGGTGTGACGGTGTAGAGGCAGAAATATGCCTCGCGGGACCACAAACTTTCCTCACCACCACAGTTTTCATGGCAGTTCCTCACCCAAGAAAACCACGGTGGGGAGGAAAGAAAGAGGGCCCCCTCTTGCATTTGGGCTATAGGGTGCATGCAGGGAAGCATATGCAGGGGGTACAACATGTTCCCCTTTGTGCATGCACCCCAGTTTCTGCACGGCATAGACTTTACAGTCCATGCCGTGCAGGAACAGTTTTTGGCATTCCCATTACGATGCCCAATTACTGAGGACCGCTGTGGGAATGTCAAAAAAAGCCTGCCAGACACGAAAAACTGGCAGGCGGCCTGTCTGCGGTTTCGGCGTTATGGCAGCAGAGCGGACCCAGGCGCTGCACCAGCAAACTCGTAATCAGGCCTTAAATTATTTGGCCAGAATCACAGGATGTTGCACTGATGCAGAGTCTCGACCCTAGCTCTCGAGTCGGGAGCTCTGCCTACTGTGCCACATCCTCTCCTCTACTAATTTTACATACACAAATCCACTATTTCTATATTAAAACACTGCATATTATGTGCATATATGAACACTCTACTAGAACTCAGAATACATAACATTCTTATTGTCACACAATAATCAGCATAAATGTAGAAAAGTAGTCAACAGATGTAAATAAGAAATAACTTCCCAGGGCCATAGGCCATAAAGAATTAGTGGCCAGGCACCCAACATAGTAAGCACATGGAAAGGGGCGACCACTCGGTCCCCCCGAACGTATGGTTGGGGGCCCGGATCCTCCCGGGAAACCATTTTGGGCGGGGGGCGTGTCACGGCTGGTATGCCCGAAGCGGCGCAGCCGGGGCGCGCCCCTTTTTCCCGCCCAAGAGGGGTTGTCCTAGACACCTACACCGATGGCCACGCCCAGTAGGCGTACCAGCGGAGGGTTCACGCCCTCCCGAAGAGGAATAAAGAGAGCGGGAATCCGAAGAAGCATCCTCTTGTTCCTGTGCTTGGAAGCTGCACCCACTCGTTGCACGTGAGCCCTCGACGGAACAAGGAGCAATTTTGAGAACTTGTAATTCTTGTGTTTCTCTTTCAGCGACTTCGAGGCTAAGGATCCAGGACCGTGTTGATCAACTTGGATCGAATATTCGATAATAATGCCTGGCAAGAAGGCAGGAAAGAAGTCCGGGACTGACCAGATGCTTCGCATGCTGGTAAGAGATATGGCGAACATGAAGAAGCAGATGGCTGCGATGAACAACCCGGGTAAACCAAAGAAGGTAATAGGCCCGGCATTGCCGGGAGTTGCCCCCGAGGGTAGGGGAAAACGGGTCAGGAATAGGGCAGCAGGGGGGGAGGTCCCGGTTCCCGAGGTACCCCCGGCGAGCCCGGCCAGTCCAGTCGAGGCCCCGGTACCAATCCCGGACGCGGGTCAACCGATTCCGGTTGTTGTTACGCCCGCCAACGAGGAGGACATGCCTCCAGAATTAGCCGCCCAGTTGGCCGCATGGCTCGGCAGAAAAACAGGGGGTGCTACGGCGCCTGAAGACACGGCCGAAGAGGCCAAGTTACTAATGCAGCAGTTGCGGCAGTCGCGAGATGCCGCAAGGGCGAATCTCCCTCTTGTCCCCCCACAAGTGACCTTGGAAGGACCGGCAGCTGGCGTCGAGAAAACAGCGGGAACGACAATGGAGCCGGCAAGCAGGCATTGCCAATGGCGAGGGAGGAGTCGTTGCCCTCAAGACGGGAGAAGGTGGTCCAACATATACCGTTGGCCACGAAAGAATTGATATGGGCTGATAAGTATGTAAATATGTTTTCTCTGCTGACTGACCATCGCGAGATGGAGTATGTTAAGACGCAGAAAGATTTGTGGCACCCGAGTTTATGGTGAGCAAAAATGGCGGGATTCAGGGTTGATGAGACAATCACAAATTGGGCCAAGGCCTTTGCGATGTTTACTGCAATTATTGGGGAACGTAAGCCCGAGGTTTTGCCTGAATTGTCTTGCTATCAGGCACGAATAATGGATTTTTATGAAACGTATGAGGGCAATGAGTGGATGGGTTACGATATGAAGTTCCGTAAGGCCAAGGAGTACGATTTATCTCTGACGTGGGATTGTCTCGACTCGATTTCTTGGCAGAAGCAGCTCCTGCCGGGCGCGACGAAGTCGTCCTCGCTAGGCGGAAATGGGTCGGGGCCTTCCCGCCAACAGCCCTCGGTGCCCTTTCGAGCGGGCCCCGGTGGCGACCACCAAGCAAGGACTGGTGGGAATGGGGGTAAGAGAGGGGTCTGTTGGAATTTTAACAGGGGCAATTGCACCAGGTCACAAGGGACATGTAAGTTCAGACATGCGTGTGCAGGTTGCAGGAATTCCTCGCACCCCGAGAGTTCGTGCAGATCCAGGAATAGTGGGACGGTGGGTAGAGGAGGGTCCAAACAAGACTGAGGGGGACCACTGTGTACCGCTACCTACCCCCGTTGATATCATGGCAATGATCCCTGCTTATGTCGATACTGCCCACGACATGTTCCTCTCATTTCGAAGCAGTTCTGTTCCGGGCCGCTTTCGCATTAGCGTTCCATGGGGCTATGCGGGTGAGCGAACTGGTCGCAAAGAATAAGAAAGATGTGGAGGGAGGTCTGTGTCGGGATCACATCCTGATTAGGGGTGATTCAATGGTAGTCACAATAGCCAAGTCCAAGACTGACCAGAGAGCTATGGGAGACAGTATTGTTGTCCAGCGCATGCGAGGGTCCCCCATGTGCCCGGTAAAGTGCGTTGAGGAATATTTGGCGCGAAGGGCGGATACATGGGGGGGGAGCCTGCTGAGACACATTGATGCCACCCCACTGACGAGGTTTCAGTTTCAAAGGGTGCTAACAATGGCGATCGCAGCGGCGGGCTTGGACTCGTGCGATTTTGGGACCCACTCCTTTAGGATAGGGGCTGCTACTGAGGCTACAGCCAGGGGTCAGAGTGTTGAAGAGGTGAAACAGTTGGGACGATGGTCCTCGAATTGTTTTGAAAGGTATGTGCGATTGCACATGTTGTGAAGTCAAGTTACATGCACTCACGCTTCTTGTCTTCTGTTTGATTTACAGTTTCGCGAGCATGTTATGCGGGGCGGAATTTGCAGTCGACCCGGCACCAGGGGACCAGCGGTCAGAGATCACCGGCTGAGGAGAGAGTGGTGTGGGTCGTGGGCCACTCATACGTGAGGCGGGCCGGGGACGTATTCAAAGCAGGTGGCGCGACTAACGCAGCTGGGGAATACGGGTACAGAGTGACCTTCCACGGAAGGGGCGGGCTCTGTATTGACCAGTTTGAATCTTTTGTCGAGGAACTCTTAGGGTGGCAGAGGTCACCCCCATCTGTAATCATAGTACACCTGGGGGGCAATGACATGGTGACACTCGGTAGGCGAGTACTACTCGAGTGAGTTTTGTCTGCTGTTAGCTGGCTGGCGAGAAGGATCCCGGGGTGCACGATAGCATGGTCCCACATGATTCCCAGGAAGGTGTGGCGGGGGGGCCTCTCGGTGTCAGCACTGAACCATTCAGTGAAAAAGGAACTTGGTAGGTTGTTTCGCTCAACTCGACGCAGTTGCACAGTATTCCGCATGGATGTATTCGGGGGGATCGCATGTATCTCGATGATGGGGTCCACTTGTCATGGGAGGGGAACGTCTTACTCATAGGAGACTTCATAGCATGGCTAAGGGGTTTGTGAAAGCATGACCTTTAGGAGGAGTTTGTAGGGGGGCCGGATAGCCGGTCAACTATCCGGCCTGTGGCGGTAAGGTCATGATCGGTGAGCAGTAATTTCAAGGTCCCTAGAGGGGGGCGCCACCCACTATGGATGGGAGCGCCCGGGGGGAGGCGGCCATTGGCCCCTCCCACGGGGAGGCGGCACCCACTAAGTATGGGTCGCCTAGGGGAAGACGGCCATAGGCCCCTTCCAGGGGAGGAGGCGGCTATGTGCACCTCCTACGAATTTCCCGGGGCCCGGATATCCGCGACGGCGGATGTGATAGACAGTGTGGGGTGGGAGGGGGAGTCCACGCTGCCTTCTTACAGACACCTCACACGGGTCCTCGGACGACCTTTAAGATGGCGTCGAGTTAAAATGGGGGGCCCCCACAAGACAAGGGAAATTGGAGTTGGCACAGAGGGTACAGTCCTCTGCGCGGCCGCCACTCACACCGTGAGGGCGAGAGTTTTGGTAGTAGGGATCTGACACCGGTTGCGACCTTGCCGTTGGCCCGTAATGCTAGGATGTACAATTTTGATTTAGAAAGTATGCCTTTGCAGGATGTTAGCTAGGAAAACCTTTGTACTAGAGATTTGTTAAGGTTAGCCAATGAACATGTCTTCATCGAAATGTAATAAATTAACATTGTACATGATATGAAACTTTTATTTTAATGTTTTAATTTTGTTTCATATTTTAATAAATACGGCCGGGAGGGTAACTCCCTCCCGCCTTCCAAAAGTTCAGAACTGCGTCCGTCTTCCCATCCTTGGGGATTGTGTTGGGAGGGGGTGACAGGCATCCCGGCCATATGGAAAGGGGCGACCACTCGGTCCCACCGAACGTATGGTTGGGGGCCCGGATCCTCCCTGGAAACCATTTTGGGCGGGGGGCGTGTCACGGCTGGTATGCCCGAAGCGGCGTAGCCGGGGCGCGCCCCTTTTTCCCGCCCAAGAGGGGTTGTCCTAGACAACTACACCGATGGCCACACCCAGTAGGCATACCAGCGGAGGGTTCACGCCCTCCCGAGAGGGAATAAAGAGAGCGGGAATCCGAAGAAGCATCCTCTTGTTCCTGTGCTTGGAAGCTCAACCCACTCGTTGCACGTGAGCCCTCGACTGAACAAGGAGCAATTTTGACCCACCCACCAGCCCCTTATGGCAATGTTTGTACTGCAATAAAGTTATTTTTTTTGATGACATCTTCTTCCCTTTGTTTAGCGGTATATAAAGGTCTAGTTTAGTGATATGATGAATGTCTGAAGGTACTGTTTTCTTGTAGTAAAGACAAAAATTGCAAATAAACAGGATAATTTTCTCCCTTAGTAGGTAATCAAATGTCGTATTTATTTTTTTGGTCGGGCGGTAAGGTCATGATCGGTGAGCAGTAATTTCAAGGTCCCTAGAGGGGGGCGCCACCCACTATGGATGGGAGCGCCCGGGGGGAGGCGGCCATTGGCCCCTCCCACGGGGAGGCGGCACCCACTAAGTATGGGTCGCCTAGGGGAAGACGGCCATAGGCCCCTTCCAGGGGAGGAGGCGGCCATATGCACCGCCTACGAATTTCCCGGGGCCCGGATATCCGCGACGGCGGATGTGATAGACAGTGTGGGGTGGGAGGGGGAGTCCACGCTGCCTTCTTACAGACACCTCACACGGGTCCTCGGACGACCTTTAAGATGGCGTCGAGTTAAAATGGGGGGCCCCCACAAGACAAGGGAAATTGGAGTTGGCACAGAGGGTACAGCCCTCTGCGCGGCCGCCACTCACACCGTGAGGGTGAGAGTTTTGGTAGTAGGGATCTGACACCGGTTGTGACCTTGCTGTTGGCCCGTAATGCTAGGATGTACAATTTTAATTTAGAAAGTATGCATTTGCAGGATGTTAGACTCAGCTAGGAAAACCTTTGTACTAGAGATTTGTTAAGGTTAGCCAATGAACATGTCTTCATCGAAATGTAATAAATGAAAATTGTACATGATATGAAACTTTTATTTTAATGTTTTAATTTTGTTTCATATTTTAATAAATACGGACGGGAGGGTAACTCCCTCCCGCCTTCCAAAAGTTCAGAACTGCGTCCGTCTTCCCATCCTTGGGGATTGTGTTGGGAGGGGGTGACAGGCATCCCGGCCATATAAGTATATAAACAAAAACACATGAGCAAAGTTTGCTGTAGAATACAATGGAGAGAAATGCAAAGATTAATATCTGTATTGTTTTTGAAAAATGATAGGATTGTGATTACAGTTGTGTAAAATAGCTTATTCTAGTGGCAAAGTGACTAGGATGGCGGATGGGCCTGCGTCCGTCCGCCAACCCCGAGGTGGAGGGACTGACCGCAGGGCCAGCGGCGGTCCCTCCGTTGCAATTAGGATGTGACCGCCACCCTGGTGGTCACATCCCCGTATATTTTACATAGCCGCGGGTGCTGCTTTAAGCAGAACCTGCCGCAATGTAAAATATGCATGTTTACCTTTGGCATGCACAACTTGGCAGGCACCGCGTGGTGCCTGCCACCTTGTGCATGCCAAAGCATGGGGGTACCATAGGTACCCCCCATGGGCACCCCCCACCCCCCAACACCCTGGGGGCTCGCAACGGGCCCCCAAAACCAAAAGACCACATGCTTTTCCACGGCGGAAAAGCCACCGTGGAAAAGCATGTTTCTGCCTGCATCATGATATGGCTGGAAGTGTCTCGCAGACACCGCCACCATATTTGCGTACAACCACCGCGGATCTGCTGATCCCACCGCCATCGTAATGTGGCGGGTGGTGTTTCCCCAAACCAAGGCGGTGAATCCGCATCCTCCAGGCCGGCGGTGGCTTCCGCCGGCCCAGAGGATGCAGATTCACCGCCATCCTAATCGGCCCCTTAGTTTGGTAGTTATCAAGATGTACATATTTCTTCTTTTTTGGTCTGGTCAGATAGTCTGGCAGAGTTTCCACGTCATGCAGCATTTGTCGTTTTTTTAGGCATTTAGTTAATAAAATTAGTTTGCTTTTTACAATGCTGGCTTGATTGTTTGTCTATTTTTATTGGTTAAGGTTGTTTATAGTTTGTTAGCCTTTCTGATCACTTGCTATCAGCCTGCTGTTCCTGTAGTTAAGCACAGAAAGCTGGTGTAGATTACCGTAGTATGTTTTGAAGATCCTTGTTTTGCGTATTCTAAACAAACTACAGCTATGCATAGGTTAAAGAAGATTGGTGATGGATAGTCATTGTTTTCAGCATGTTTTTAACTATGAATGAGTTGTCTGCACTATTAGAAGTATCCATGATTCCATGGTTCTAGGAGTGTAAGGGAGGGCTCCACAGCTAAGAAATAGGGAATGTTGATATCCAGACCTATTCAATATACAAATACAGAAGTCTTTCTGAATATGAATAAATACTGATTGTATGGTTACAACTGTGCGTATTATGTAATTGTACACACCGAGATACTGTCATCACATGCTCAGGCTCAAAGTTTACATGGCTCCCACAAAAGGCAATAGGAGGATGCCTGTAATAAGTCTAAACATTGGCAATCATTCAGGTAGCATTCCACCCTTGGTTCTTTTACCCTCCATGTCACCTCATATTAGACCCAGCAATATACATATCACTCTTAATCCTGCCCCAATAGGGATAGTCCACTTAAGACTTAAAAGCCGGTCTCCCGGAACTGGAAAACTTGCAACCTAAGACCAGGTTAGCCCTGACTGGGACTTGTCAATCATGTGCAACTTGGTCCCAGTAGGTAAGTGAGAACCCTCTTCAGCCATACCCTAATCCACTGGAAACAAGCAGCTGAAGAGGCCCAACTAAACTAAAACTGATCTTGGGTGGGTTGCTTGTGTGCTAGATCGGACAGGAATAAAATGACACCATAATGACACAAATCCAATAAGTAGAACTGGAGATATGAATTTTTAAAGTTGAATTGAAAACTAGTTCCAAGAAGCACAAAGTGCCAGCTGCGGGTATCTGTTTGGGATCACTGACATAATATCGAGGGACATAATATCGACTATCAAAAATATCGGCAACAAAATATCGACAGACAAAATATCGACTTTGTATCTACAAACAGGTAAGTACAAAAATATTGAGTACATTTTTTGTCCTCAGGCGAAGAGATGGCAAATGAGGACCAAAAAAAAAAATATATATTGAGTAAAAAATATCGTTTACAAAAATATAGTTTGTAAAAATATCGACTTTATTAAAAACAATGTTAAATTAAAATGTATTTACTAAAATATACTTAAAAATTACTGTTCCCACTCCAGAGAGTGCAACAGTAGGGAAAGGGTTGGATAGCATAGGGGTAAAAATTACTATTCCCACTCCAAAGAGTGCAACAGTAGGGAAAGCGTTGGATAGCGTAGGGGTAAAAATTACTATTCCCACTCTAAAGAGTGCAACAGTAGGGAAAGCATTGGATAACGTAGGGGTTAAAATTACTATTCCCACTCCAGAAAGTGCAACAGTAGGTAAGGCATTGGATAGCGTAGAGGTCAAAATTACTATTCCCACTCCAGAGAGTGCAACAGTAGGGAAAGGGTTGGATAGCGTAGGTGTAAAAATTACTATTCCCACTCCAGAGAGTGCAACAGTAGGGAAAGTGTTGGATAGCAGGGTAAAAATTGCTATTCCCACATCAGAGAGTGCAACAGTAGGGAAAGCGTTGGATAGCATAGGAATAAAAATTACTATTCCCACTCCAGTGAGTGCAACAGTAGGGAAAGTAGATACTTCATATATTATTTAAAAATATATATATATTAATATCTATAACAAAATTAATAAAAATTAATTACCAATTTAAGATAATATAATAATTTATTAATTACAAATACTAATTTAATTTAATCATTACAATTAGTTATCTATTAATACTAATTAATTACAAATTAACAATTAATTAATTAGTAATTAAAAGTTACTTAACAATTAAAATCTAATAAATACCCCAAATAAATTAACATATGTAATTAGTTATAATTAAAATACTTCCCACCCTATTCCCCTATAAACCCACAACCCACTACAGAAAATACATTAGTAAAATTAACATAATTATCAATTAATCAATTTAATCAAATTAACCCTCAATTAAAATTTCATTAATTACCAAGTAACAATTATTTAACAATTAATTATAAATGAATAACACTACATAAATTAACATATTTAATTAATTATGATTAAATTACTTCCGACCCTATTCCCCTATAAACCCACAACCCGCTACAGAAATTAAATTAGTTAAATCAACATAATTATCAATTAATCAATTAAATATAATTAATTAGCAATTAAAATTTAATTAATTACCAAAGAAAAATTATTTAACAATTAATTATAAATAAATAACACTACATAAATTAACATATTTAATAAATTATAATTAAATTACTTCCCACCCTACTCCTCTATAAACCAACAACCCGCTACAGAAATTAAATTAGTTAAATTAACATAATTATCAATTAATCAATTAAACAATATTAATTGGCAATTAAAATGTAATTAATCACAAAATACAAAGTAATTAACAATTATTTATAAACAAATACCAATAAATAAATTTACATATTTAATTAATTATAATTAAATTACTTTCCACCCTATTCCCCTATAAACCCACAACCCGCTACAGAATTAAATCACGCAAAATCTAAATAACATTACATTCAATAATTAAATTACATTATAACATAAATAAACACTTTTAACATAAAATATACTATTAAAAATTCTATAATATTAAATATTCAATATTTTTATTAACCTATATTATGTACTTCAATATTTTGACTATCTATATTTTAAAATTCGATATTACATTGCTTATCTTCAAAACAATATTTTTGATGTCTATATTCTGTCCATTCGATATTCTGTCCAGCCTATATTTTGTACTCGATATTATGTCCATTCGATATTTTGTAGTTGATATTTTGTCTGTTTACCATCTGTTTGTGCTAGATTGGGTCAAAGTCCAAAGTTATGTGTGATCGCCGCAGATCACCAGTTGGATACAGGGAGCAGGGTCTTCAATGCAAACTTTACCTCTGAATTTAAGACTTTTATGGAGTAAAGGTGGTCAATGACAAATTGTCAGTGGAGCAAGCTACAATCAACCTGGATTCTAAGTGAGGCTCAACAACACTGGGGCAGCTGAAGAGCAAGGTGCCCATGTGGTAATCAAAGAAGGTAAAAAAGCTCCAAGTGAGTTTAAGTCTGAAGTCCACGTCCAAGAAGGCCTCAACATCAATCGAATGCTGCTCGTAATCGGTCCTGGTGAAGGCTTCTACTGTCAGGTTTAAAAATTATTCTGGAAGTTGGATCTCCTTCAGTGGTACAAACTGGTACGTTGAGTGTCAAGAGCTCAACACAATGGCAGTCTTTGTGTCCTCAAGATCTTATCCCCAAGGAATAGCCAATTCAATTCTGCAGCCACAGTACCAACTGGTGATGTATTTGACAGCAGCTGGCAAGTGCCCTTAGAAAAAAAACACTGCTGAGTAGGGAAAAAGAGGCTGTCATTGAGTCATCATCAATGCAAGCTGCAAACCAGATGGAAGTGGGGCTCCATGATGGAGGGCTGCTGAAGAGCGGTGTCCTGATGTGATCGTCAACTAAAGGGGGAAATCTTTGAACGGGTGAAGTCAAAAGTGTGTGACAAGAAAGGACTTGATGTCAATTGGATACTGCTTGACATCGGTCCTAGTGAAGTTATCTACATTTGGACACCTTTCAGGAAGTTGGGTCTCTTTTAGTGGGGCAAAGCAGCAACTTGGCACCGACTGGTAATTCAACGTCGATGGCTGCAGCTTTCATTGTGACCCTGGTCTATGTTGGTTCTCTTGGTAGAAAGTTGGCAAAACGTTTCAAAGTCCCACTTCATGCAGTTTGAGGAAAGGAGGAGTACATTCTAACAACAGCCAAGAGTCCTGGAACCTGGGGGCACCATCAAAGTAGGATTCACTACAACAGAGGCCAGTATCAGAGTCCAGGGCATGTCCAATATGAACTTGTCAGCTAGGCAGTACCACAGAGAGAGGCCTTTGGAAGCTTGCCTCTGTTACCCACAAAGGCGGTCAGCCAACTGAACCTAACTGACTCTTGTTGTCACTTCTGTGGTTTGGTGTTCAAGGCAAGCAGGTCCAGTCTTCCTTTTGGTTCTTTAGATAACAGGGCAGCCCTTCTTTTTTTTCCCCGGACCGGGAGTGTTCTGAGGAGATGTCTGTTGGATTAACTTTTGTGCCCAGCACCAGTCTGAAGGAAGGGGGAAATCATTTGTCCAGCCCTTGAAACAGTTCCTTCCCACACACTGGGTTTGAAGTCAACCTGAATGGAGAGCCAAAAGGGAGGCAAGCAAAGGCGTGAGCTTGATCTGGCAGTGACAGGGTAAGCATCCTTTCAAGCTCAGGTATGGGCTCGACATAGCCTTCAGTCAATCCTGTCAAGGGAGGAAATCCCATCTTCACAACAAGTGCCCTTTGTCCTCTTTCTGATAGCAATACACATCTCACTACAGGAAGTCATCAGGGTTCAGGTGACAACTGTACACTGGCGGGAAAGCCTTTTGGTTTAAGGCATAAAAATGCCAACTTTCTAAAGATGTAATTTCCAAAATAGTAATATATAATCTGACTTGACCATTAAGCTGCATTTTAAATAACTATTAAAATGAGATCTTGAAATATTTTCCTAGCTCTTCCCAAACTTAATTTCGCACTTATTAAATGTAATAGTGTAACCCAGTGGTAACTTATGAAATAGGCAGCCTTGCTTAGTGAAATATGACTTAGTTTTTTGTTTTACAGCTAGGACATGTAATCCATCAAATATGCATGCCCTACTTTTAAATACAATGCACCCTGCTGTTTTGGCTTTTTGGGCCTACTTCAGCTGTGAGTTATAAATATTAAAAAGGAAGGTTCAGTCATTGCAAAACGTTTATTTGCCACTTCAAAATTGCAGCTTTTAGACTGCACAACAAGGCTGCAGTGGCAGAGTTGGAGATAGGTTTTATGTGGCACATTGAGTTCTGAAGCCTAATAGTATCATTTAATTTGTTATCCTGGGTACAGGTAGTACCATGTACGAGAGGCTTGTAAGTAAATTAAATGTGCCAATTAGGAAATGCCAATTTCACTTTGCTTAAAAAAAAGAGCACAAGCACTTTACCACTGATTATCAGGGTAAAGTGCACAGAGTTCTACAGCCAACAAAAATAGGATTCAGTAAAAACGTAACAAATCCCAGATGGCCCTTCAGGTAGGGCACATTTCTAACAATACCATGGAAATCAATATAAGGATGTTTTTTGTTCACTGATCACTTTACATCTGTGAATTTTTATTAACAGCCATGACCACTTCTGATGATTTCGTAATTGTTGTAGGTGGCTTCTATCCATGCATCACATCGAAAGTCCTTTAGCCAACAATGAACTTCAGCATCCATCACAGTTTATCAGAACTGGATGGAAACCATAATATAAACTTCTTTCCTGCTCCTGAATGAAGTAAGATTGCTGTTATTACCACAAAACTTTGTACCCTTGGAAGCTTTTTATAATGGAAATTATCAGGTCTGGGCGTAGTTGTCGGAGTTTTGCTACACAGAACTCCACAAAGTGACAAAAAAACTCAGCGAAGTTCCGCAAGTGGCAGTGCGAACTGCTGTTCGTGCTGGTTTTTCTGCCAGTCGGATAGAAAGTCTACCCGAGTTGCAGCTCGCGGACTTACCTTTCGCGAGCAGGGAAAAAACTCTGCTGCAGTACACGGAGTGGAGTTATATGCACTCCGCGAGCTCCGCAAACATTTTGGAGTTTACTGCCTAGGCCCAGAAATCATATCTTCATTTCTAATGGGTGTCTTATCACACTATAGAATGTTCACAGGCGGAAAATCACATTTGCCCCTCATCAAATATTTCCATATGTGTGTCAACTCCAGTTGACACACATATGTATTATTCTGTATAAGATGTAACTGTAGTTCAATTGCCCTGGCTTGAAAGGTGTTGGAGTCTTTATCAAGTGTCATGCCCATATTCGAGTTTACAAATTCTATGCACAGCAGTACTAACAGTAAATATCTCACAAATCGAATTTTCTAAGCCCAAGACTCTGTCAATAATTGTTTAGAGTTGTCAATTAATGTACTACATTGACCTAAACTTCATGCTACCTCCTTGGAAACCTCTCAAACTGCTCCTGTGGCAAAGTTGAGAAAACTCTACTCAATCTTTCGCTGAACGAATATTATGTCCCCCCACTACCACCGTTGTAATCTGAAGTTATATTCTGTGCTGGGATGTTTACTGAATTTAGCCTTTATCTGAGTCCGCCTTAGAAAAAATGTTGACATTAAACTGATTTCCTGATTTTCCCAGAAATGTGTTGCAACGCAGATTTATCATAGTCATGATCTTGACACTTGCATTTGTCCCAGAGGTACTACATTGTTTGAAGTCACCTGGTCAGAGTTCCCTCCAAGATAAAATGTACATTGCTCAGACCACATCAATAAATGCATTTTTCGATTTTACAGTTAATTTGCTCTTCCATACACCTTGAGCATGTCATGGCCCATTCACACAAATCCCCAAAAAGTTTTAGGCCCAGTTTTATTAACAATTTGCACCGGTTGTGCATCAAACCAGTGACACAAACTGGTGAAAAGTGTTCCTTTGGTTTGTGCTAAACTGTAGCCCTAATGTAACACAAAGTAGTACACTAATTTGAACAAATTGGGTGTACAATGTGTGGTACCTGGGTGTTCCGATCTAACCACCCATTTCTTCATGTGAATCCCTATGTACCTAAACATGCAGACACACATTTGTGTTAAAACATTATGCTTACTTGAAGCAGGAGTAATATATTAACAAGGATTTATTTTCTCAAAACCTTTCTAAGTTTGCATGTGTGCTGCAATGTACAGCACAAACATACACATTAAACTTTTAACCTACATCTTAGCATAGTACTTTATTCTTGGAGGAGACCCTTCTCATATCAAATTAATACTTGACATCACTCAGTCACCCTTGCACTATGGTGCCAATGTGTGTGCATGGTGCAAGGCATCCAAAAGTGCACTGAGAAAGAGAAACAATGTCCTATCATAGTAGCTATAACACTAACCTGCTCTCTCCATTTCATGCAATGGAATACAGTAACTTTGGCTGCTTCACTGAGTTGTGTCGAACCTTAGTAAATTTGGACCATATTGAGGTGAAGGCTCATAGCTGCTGACAACTGGTATGATCTACAGGTCAAGATCTTGAATCCTTCAGATATTGATTAAATGAATATGAAAAAAAGAAAATAATAACTGTCATTTATATAGATTGAAAGCAGCAAACCTGCAGTATTGAGCACCAATTAAAAAGTTTGTATAATCAAATCAAAATCAAATCAAAAATAGCTTTATTCGATTTTGTTTCATAAAAACCATAAAAGCACAATAGAGTAAAATATACATAGTCATATGATCAGTATACTACAAAATCAAATCCTTCTTAAGCCAAATTCATTGTTAAAAATAAAAAGCTAGGTAAGTTATTTTTACAGGAATGGTGCATCCAATTAATGCATTGTATTCCTATATCTGATAATAGTTTTTAAAAAGGACGATACAGCAAACATAATCAGTTCATTCTCTAACACGTGTAACCTCAAAAATGCTGTTCTACATTGTCTAAGTTCCCACTTCTTTAAAATGGGTATTAAAAATCTTTTCCTGGGAAAATCATAAAATTTACAGAAGAGTATACAGTGTAACATAGATTGGGTGGAAACATCATAGCATGGACAAGGGAGGAGGTTTTTAGACCATTAATTTACCTCTGGAAAAGTAATCATTCTAAAAAAAGAGCCACCACGGAAACGAGTCAACAACATGCGTGAGTAACATCCTTGAACATGTATCAGATAAGGCCGGATACCGTTACACTGCAGCATCAAAGGATTTTCCATAACTGAAGGCTTTACTTTTTCAGAGAGCCAGCGCTGATTTTCTACATAATTTGAACATATTAGTTTCAAGTTCTTCCTAGTAATAGTTTCCGAACAAGATCACACACAAGCTTGTTTAACATAGCTATCCAATAAATACATTGCAATAAATGGCAGACAACTCTGAAAGAAACTGTAAGTAATCAAATATATTAACACGTATGAGGTACTTATCAGCTCAATAATCTAAACACATAAAAGATTTTTCATATGAGTCATGCCTTACATAAAAATGTAGCAAATGCAAACTGTTTTGCTATATTCACAGTACAAAAAATAAAAATGATTTTCACAATGCAACTTCTTAACATATAAATATAGTATTTACAAAATAGCAATATCCTTTAGCAAAATATCTAATGCTTTTCCCTCATACCTCAGGAGACTGTTTTTGTGCAGGAAGAAAACCCCTTCCTACCCAACAACAATCCTGCATTCAGTACAGGCACCCTTGCACCATAGTGAGAAACAGGTAATGTACTAACCTGATTGATAATTGCTTTAAGGTAAATACATTGCATGGACCATTGACAATGATATTGAGAGCACATTTCCAGGCATGGAAGCCTGTATGCAGTGCTTGTCTGCAGGGTCCTCCAGGCACTCTACGAGGCAGATGCGACACACAACTTTCCCCACTGGAGAACTTGCTTTGATGCACTGCCAGGTGCTGGGCTGTGTAATTAATTTTACGGAAATACCATTGAGGTAATTACATTGTACAGACCCTGACAATGGTTGATGGCATAATCATTTTCTCCTTCCGTGCATTCCTCGCTGGGTGGCATGAGGATTTTTTGTGCTGCAGGGCATCCTGTTTGCATTTGGCCTTTAAATAAAAATAAAAAATCTTGACCAGTGGATTAAAAACTAGCAGAGTTCCATATCTGCTCACTTTGTATTAAAAAAGAGAATTTCACTCACCCCTAGAAGTATCCTCTGACTGACCTTCTAATCCTGTTTCTCTAATATTTTCTTTTTCCTTCTTTTCTCGCTCTAAAATATCAATAATTCATAATCACCTCGAGCACAAACATGGCCAAGGAATTTGCCTAGTAATCTTTTTCTCCACGGACACTTGTGCTATATTTCAGGAGAAAGTTTGCTTTATGAATACATGTTTTTATTTTGCCATCATTTACGTAAACTATTTAAATATGTGGGTAAATACCATTTCAAAATATTCAATGGCATTTCATTTGAAAGATTTGAATCAGCTCGTCTGGGAGTTGAAAGTCACAGTTGGCACTTTTTTGCATGAATTAACGGAAAATAGTCTGCTTCACATTCCCCGCCCCCTTTTAAGATGTGTGGCATACGGTCACAGAACTGGCACCAGTGCTACGCAGATTTGCACTGGACATAAGCAATTTTGCACCAATCAGTAAGTGCAAATGGTATTTTTGCAATGATTAACTCACATGGAAATGAATCCGCACTAGGCAGAATTGCCTTGAAGAAATGTACAATACCCGACAACCGTGACATTTTCCCAATATGACCCCTGATCGTTGTTGGTCTGGAACAGGATATATAGTCAGGCACCAAAATAAAAACACCCCCCATTCGTCAATTAAAAAGCTATAAAAGTAACCTGTGTTTGCAAATTGGGAATTGTTTGAACTTGTTTATACACGCTATGTAACTAGATTGCAAGTTATGGCAGGCTGCATGGATATGAGTTTGCAGCAGGAAAAGCTTTATTTTTTTTGTTTTTTGATTTCAAAAGATTTTATTAGAAAATGTATGTACAGTACAGATATAGTGAAGGCAATACTGGTGACGTTATACACTGTTGGGGTTACAGTAGGCATATCGTTGACATGATTCTTCAAGTGTACATTAAAGCAGAGTAGTCAACAGTACAGACCGGCCCGCAGACTATAAAACAGTCACACAAACAGCAAAGAAACAGCCCACACACTAATCAGTTAGACTAGCCCAATGGGCACTGCCTGACTGCCTTATAGGTCAGTCTGGCACTGTCCCATATCATTCAAAAATAGTGATATCCACTTTTCTTTTGCTAAGTGGTCGTGGGTAGCTGCTTTTAATCTTGTTTTAGTGAACGGATCCGATTTCGATTTTGTTTCAGTAAATGTTATTAAAACACACAAAAGCCCGTAATGGTGGTCGATAGACCTATGATGTCACCGGCTGTGGTTTTATAGAAGCCAAAGAACATGTCACTTCCACTGCTCTTATGATTTGGCCAATATATGCCACAGAGGAACAGAGGGTAGATGTCTATACAAATTAAATAACAAAGTCTGCAAAACGAAATACCCTTGTTCCTCTGCTGAATGATACAGACTTTCTTAGCAGATCTGGTCAGAAGAAACTGTACATTTTCTAAATTTATGAATTTGTAATAATAGTGATTATATATCACATTTCTCAGCGTACTTCTTCGACAAAAGCCATATTGGACATTATGTCAGCAACAAAAAAAACCTGTTAGAGTGAAATTCGCTACCATATCCCTAGATAGCCTTTTCTCATTGCTCCATTGATTCTTAGTAATGAAGAATCATTTGAAAGACTGCTGTGTTTCAATCTTTTTTCTACAGGTCATAACCTTTGACCTCAGAATCATCTCTCCTTTTATGTGTCCTTCATGACATAGATGTGAGGGCTAAGTGTCACGGGAGTTACTCTGTATCTCATAGGAATAAACTATATATTAACAGTCTTGTCTTATTTTCACTTGCTTTGAAAATGGCTCATATAATCATCTTTGCTAGGCTTCTAGTGCTTTCTAAATACTTGCCCTTTACTGACATTGTTTTAAGAGACATATAAATTGAAAATGTTCATTTGATGTCAAAGCAGGTCTCGATTTTCATATTCTATATGTAGATAGTGATGGAGCAAGGTTTCGTATGAAATAAACTTGCTCGTATGCAATCCTCTCAAATAATGTGCATACTGGAACCATCAAGTTTCCCTAAATACTAATATACTAATATTGCATTACACTCTTTATACTGAATATAGGGAAAGCTTGCCTATGTGTATTACTAATAAGTAACCAGAGGAACTCAAAATGGCTGCCGAAAACGCTTGAATTTTCTGCGCATGCGACCACTGCATCTACGTAGTATGACGTCCTTTTGCTTTGGTGGGAAAACTTTGCAGCTGCATAGTAGCTATTAAAATGGCCGCTTGAAACTCACACGTTAATGCACATGCTATGCTTAAACGAAACCTCGCATGTTTTATTAAATTGCTAATGCGTAAAGATTAAATAAATTAATGGGATTAGAGTAGGAAAAAGTGGTTTACAGTGCATTCATTTATTTCTGTATTCTAACATGTCTTTCCTTGACTTTATTATTAGTTCGTATTTGGGCCTGGAGGGTGACTGAAATCACTATTCCACCCGACTTGGGCGCACATGTGCATCCGAACCTGTCCGTAGCTACGATGAATCAGTTGAAACTCCGCCAAGGTCACTTTAGCAAGTAACGCTTGGGAACATCACCTCTCGACCCGAAAAGGGGAAGAAAGAAGTCCAATTTTGTATACATTGTGTTGGTCCTAATGTGAAATGCGGGTGGGAATAAAGCTTGGGAAAGTCAAAGGGGCGGGAATATTGAACAATGAACTAAAGACAAGTATTACATTATTATGGTGTGATGACCTCTCCCCATCTCCTTGTCCAATAAGAAGTAGGGGTTTTCAGGATATTTGAAACATTGGTGGTGGTACATACCTGTAGAATAGTATAATTAAGGTAGGCTTAGTCAGTTAGATTTCACTGACTTCTCAGACGTCATCGACCCATCGCAGACCCATCACCGACACAGATGACGGCGGAGACCACAGAGGTCGGAGACGCTGTCTGAGCACTCTGACAGAAGACTTGAGAGAGCGAGAGAAAGAGACAGAAATTCTGCCAAAGAAGAATCCGATCATCTAGAAGGGGAACGGGGAAGAACAATCGACGAGGCACTTCCAAGGAAGGGGAAGAATAAAAGAGAGTAGTGCCAGAGAGGGGGTGCGACGCTGGCATTGCATCTACAAGCGGTCCCCTATCCTGTCCTGAATCTGTCCTGATCCTTGGGCGCCTGCCTGACCCAGGGGACCTTATCCAATTCCGTGGCCAGGAGTTGGTAATAACACCATTCTAGGTAACTATTATTCTGTGTAGTATGTCCTTGTACTGCTCTCTGTTTCTACCCTCTCCAGGTACTGTCATCATGAAGAGTTAACCAAGTAAATGTATCCTATTCTTGATTTATTTCTAAAAGAAATTGGTGTATGACATGTATTTTCTTTTATTTTTATTATTAAATCTTTATTTCTGTTGTAAAACCATAAAAGACAGCAATTCATTTGAACAATTAAAAAAGATTTTAACAAGAGTGTTAAAAGAATAAAATGCATTGATAAAAAAGATATTTTGCAATTAGTCAAAAATCACAGATAAAAAGATATATTTCATTAAAGTTTTAAAAATTGCATACGAGCCCACCACATAGCAGCAAGGAATCGTGAGGTAGTAAAAACTATATGCATACTGGTGTCATGTTTTAAAAGCCTAAACACATCTATACAATGGATGGCATCAAGGTTCTTGCATACTTGCTATAATTCTCTTCTTCTAATCTTAGATTAGGCTTGGCATACAAAAAAAACGTACAATTCTGTTTCCTCAGCTAGACCACAAGCAGGGCAGGACATGGGGGCATCCTTGGACCACTTATTAAGAAAAGAATGCAAGAGGAGGCAACCATGACAAAACTTCAAATAGAGTTTCCTGGCAATGGTTGGACGAATAAAGTCAAAACACGGCTCTAATTGGTAAATGTTTTTTATATCCAAGAACTGGCGAGCTAAAGAGTAAGCATGGGCGTAAAATCCGCTTTGCGGGTGAATTTGCGGATTTTTGACAATTTCACGATCCGCTAATCGCTTGAATTTGCCCAAAAATCTGCAAATTCGCAAGCTGCAAATTATTTTGCTTGGTCGCGCTTGAAAAGTACAATGTCGACCGTGCGGAGTTGACTTACCGTGAATTTGAGTCCGCTGAGTTATTTTTCTCCTGGTTTGCGTGTGCTGCGCCATTTTCGATCTTGCTGCGTGATCGCGCGAGAGTTTTTCAAACGCAATTACGTTATTGCGGCTCGCCATCTTGCACAGCGAGAGTTTGACAACGCAAGTACGTCATAAAGGCCCGCGATCACGCATTGCGGGAGTAAACAATGCCGAACACGTAGATGCGGCGTGCAGCTGAATTCCGGCGGGAGATTTGAACAGCTTGCGTTCCCCTAAATTGCAAAAATTGCAATTCTGCACAAGAAGCCTAAACCTTAAGAAAATGATGATTTTGATCAGAATAACTCCTCAGATTGACATCTGGCTGCACTTTTTGGTGCAGGAGTCCATTTTTGGGGAGGGGGGTGGGAGGAAGGAAGTGCCCCAGAGTCTCCAACTTCCTGTTCCTGTCCAGCAGGCTCCTCCCAGTGCTTTGTCCATGTCCTGGTCACTTTTGATTTGGATCTGGAGCTGGAAGGATTACTTTTTGTGGCTGCTGCTGGATATTTGTATTTGAGGACTTTTTGGACTTTGGAGTTTGGATCACTTTTGGATTTGAGATTTTACAACTAAGTTGGTGTTGTTTGTTTGGGGCGTTGCAGTAGCTGCAACTACAATTTTAAAACTTTTTCACAACTTAAAAAAATATATATTGTGGGTAGCCACAGTATCCAGTAGGCCCAGGGTTAGTCATGGGTGCATGATACAACTGTTTCTGTCATTGTTTTAACTTAATTCTCATTTATGTCATGGAATTTTAGCTCACTGTTATATGTTGATTTTTTTTTACATTTTGGGGTGCCTGTAAAGTCTCACTAGCCAGTAGGCCCAGGTGTAGTGAGTGGTGCAATGACCTAGTCTTTCTGTGGGGTGTCTTGAATTTAAACATCATTGAGGGCATGGATGCCATGGGATTGTGGGGATTTGTGTGTGTTTTTCGACTTTTTGGGGTGTTGTTGGGGCCTGGCCATGTGGGTGGGGGCCATTTTGAGGCTTGGGACAAGCAGGGCCTGGCCATGTGGTGGGGGGTCAATGGGCCATTTTGAAGCCAGGCAGTGTGCTCAGGCCTGCACCCAGTTTGCCTTGCTTTCAACCATTATGCCCAGGGGTACTCAGTGGAGCATGTGCCTAGTCTTTCTGTGGGGTGTCTTGAATTTAAACATCATTGAGGGCATGGATGGCATTGGATTGTGGTGATTTATGTGTGTTTTCTGACTTTTTGGTGTGTTGTTGGGGCCTGGCCATGTGGGTGAGGGCCATTTTGAGGCCTGGGACATGCAGGGCCTGGCCATGTGGTGGGGGTCAAGGGGCCATTTTGAAGCCAGGCAGTGTGCTCAGGCCTGCACCCAGTTTGCCTTGCTTTCAACCATTATTACCAGGGGTACTCAGTGGTGCATGGGCCTAGTCTTTCTGTGGGGTGTCTTGAATTTAAACATTGTTGAGGGCATGGATGGCATTGGATTGTGGTGACTTTTGTGTGTTTTTCGACTTTTTGGGGTGTTGTTGGGGCCTGGCCATGTGGGCGGGGGCCATTTTGAGGCCTTTGACAGGCAGGGCCTTGCCACGTGGTGGGGGTCAAGGGGCCATTTTGAAGCCAGGCAGTGTGATCAGGCCTGGACCCAGTTTGCCTTGCTTTCAACCATTATGCCCCGGGGTACTCAGTGGTGCATGGGCCTAGTCTTTCTGTGGGGTGTCTTGAATTTAAACATCATAGAGGGCATGGATGGCATTGGATTGTGGTGATTTTTGTGTGTTTTGTTACTTTTTGGGGTGTTGGTGGGGCCTGGCCATGTGGGTGGGGGCCATTTAGAGGCCTGGACAGGCAGTTCCTGGTCATGTGGTGGGGGTCAAGGGGCCATTTTGAAGCCAGGCAGTGTGCTCAGGCCTGCCCCCAGTTTGCCTTGCTTTCAACCATTATGCCCAGGGGTACTCAGTGGTGTATGTGCCTAGTCTTTCTGTGGGGTGTATTGAATTTAAACATCATTGAGGGCATGGATGGAATTGGATTGTGGTGATTTTTGTGTGTTTTCTGACTTTTTGGGGTGTTGTTGGGGCCTGGCCTTGTGGGTGGGGGCCATTTTGAGGCCTGGGACAGGCAGGGCCTGGCCATGTGGTGGGAGTCAAGGGGCCATTTTATAGCCAGGCAGTGTGCTCAGGCCTGCAGCCAGTTTGCCTTGCTTTCAACCATTATGCCCAGGGGTACTCAGTGTTGCATGGACCTAGTCTTTCTGTGGGCTAACTTGAATTTAAAAATCATTGAGTGCATGGATGGCATTGGATTGTGGTGATTTTTGTGTGTTTTTCGACTTTTTGGGGTGTTTAACTGATGTTCATCTGGCTTCCATTGCTTTTAGGTGCACAAGAGAACCACCAGTGCCAGGAAGAAGTCCTGCAGCAGTGTGTGCAGCACAACATCACGTGACGTCACATGTGGCCACAGACAAGACAACTTTTCAACTCGTGCAACTGCGTCCTGCTGTTCTGACATCTGAAGAAGATTGGCCCAAAGAAAGGTGGCCGTAGCGCCTCAGTGAAAAAAGTTGCCAGTGCCACTGCCAGTAAGAAGTAGTGGAAGAAGCACGTGGCACCACCTACCAAGGAGACTGGTGTGCCCACAGACACCTTTTTTGGGAGAAAAAAAACCTCCGCCTGCAGCAGCAGCGGTGTCCACCGGGGACCAAGCTGGAAGCAGCACCTCCGCTTCATTGGGCTCAGTGCCACCAAGCCAAGATAGGTCCAAGACCATGAGTTGTTCAATCACCATCGACCAGTGTTGTTGGCTCATCACAAGAAAGTACCATCCAATCAACGCCAGGTGTAACTCAGCTGACGAGTGTACAACAACCACAGCCGCAACGACAACCACAGGTGCAACTAGTACAAGCGCAAGTACATGGGCAAGGAGAGGCGCAAGGAGAGGCGCAAGGAGACGCGCAAGTAGAGGTGCAAGGAGAGGTGCAAGGAGATGCGCATGGAGAGGTGCATGGAGAGGTGCAACTAGAGGTTCATGGAGCGGCACAACTGCCTACAATGCTTGTTCCTACAGAAGAAGGGGCACATCAGGAAATTGATATTCAAGAGGAAGTATCATCCGAGGAAGCCACTCCTCCTGATGATGATCCATTTTCTTCCAGATCCCCAGCAAGAAAAAGGTCAAGGAGGGCTACTACTACTACTACAAGTTCTTCTTCAAGCCCCCTTCATTCTGATGACCTTGATTGTGATTGGAACCCAGCAATGGAGTCTGAGAGTGAGTCACGCCATGAGCCGACAAAGGTAGCTAAGCCTAAAAGGAAGGCTCCCGCAAGGCTTCGACTTATGGGTGATGACGACGAACAAGAAGTGGTGTCTTCTGCTGCTGATGAACAGTCTGACAATGACCCAGTCATCCCAGTCGTCAGTCCAGCCCCACCGGGCATGCAGCAGACAGACATTTTGACCCTATCCCGAATGGCTGCTGAGCGGGATGTGGGTGGCGTGGCACTAGTACCACCACGAACGCAGTCAACTACAACACCAACACGACCTACAGCTTCCATATTTTTTAGTCAGAAGGGCCGGCAGGGACCTCCATCTAGCTTGACCTCAAGTAATGGTGCTGTAAGTGAACAACAGAAACGAATTCAGCCACGCCCATCCTCCACTTCATTCTGCATTGAAAGTCAAAGTAGCACCTCCACCACCAGCAGATATTTCCAGTCCCCAGTTTGGGACTTCTTTACTGTTAGCCAAAGTGCGGAAAACATGGTCGTTTGTTCGATTTGTAAAATATCAGTTAGTTGGGGGAAGCTTGGTACCAACTATGGTACCGGAGGCTAGAGAGGTCATCTCAAGAAACACCATACTATCATTTGGGAAGCACACATAAGGAAGATCGAGGAAGGCAAAAGAAAAACAAATCCAAATGTATCCAGTGATATTGCATCTGATGATGACGAGAGGCTGATCGTGCAGGGGGGAAGTGAAGAAGAAACAGACATTTTTTCTGGTACACCCAGTACGGCTGGCAGCAGCACTGCAGTGGTATCGCCCACACCCTCTACCCCTGCAACATGTATGAGGCACACTAAGAGTCTGGGAGAGACACCAATGCGAAAAACTGGGCCTAACTGGTTTGAAGACGTCATAATCATCATCATCATCACGTAAAAGGATCCAGCACACCATTCGTCAAATGTTGTGGTCGGAGGCGCCATTTGAACGCAACCACCCAACGGTACGTCTGTATAACGCAAGGCTGGCTAAAATGCTAGCGCTGGACCTGCTCCCTTTTTCTTTCGTGGAAGGTGTGGGGTTTCTAGAATTAGTGGCAACAGTCTGCCCTAAATGGAAGGTTCCTAGCCGGTCCTATTTTGACAGAGTTGCGGTTCCAGCACTACATCAAGATGTGCTGGAGGTGATTGTGGCATCTTTGCAGAGTTGCGGTTCCAGCACTACATCAAGATGTGCTGGAGGTGATTGGGGCAGCTTTGCAGAAGAGTGCTGTTCACACTATCCACTTGACAACAGACGTGTGGACCAGTTGCCAAGCCCTTGATTACATGTGCAACACTGCACACTGGGTCTCTTTTGCAGGGGTTAGAGACAAGTCAAGTGCAGGTGTTGACCCTGACACACTTTTTCAAGCTACTCGTAAACATGCAACATTAGCCATGTTTGCCATGGGGAAATCTCATACTGCAAAAAACATTTTGGAGCAGTTTCACAGTAAGGTCTCTGAATGGCTGCATCCAAGAAATCACATAGTTGGTTATGTTTCCACGGATAATGGCAGTAATATAGTTACGGCCATGCAGGATTGTGAGTACTTCAGAGTGCCGTGTTTGGCTCACAGTATTACCATTGTGGTGCAAGATTTCTTGAAAAATGAAAACACAGTCAGGAAGTTACTGACCACCTGCCGAAGAATCTGCACACATTTCAGCCATTCTTTTAAGGCCCGGAAGCAGCGGATGGGCATTCAACATGAACGTAGACTGCCAGTCAAAGGACTCATCCAGGAGGTGGCAACATGTTGAAACTCAACCTTTTACATGCTTGAGCGTCTGTCTGAGCAGTGCATGGTAATCAATGAGTATGTCTTTCAACGGGGTTCTACTATGAAAGACATGAGGCTAGAGTTGGAGGAATGGTAGCTAGTTAAAAGCCTGACAGACATGCTTCGTCCTTTTGAGGTCTTCACACGTGAAGTCAGCAGGGAGGACTGTTCTTTGGGCAAAGCTATCCCATTGTTGGTCATGCTGTAGCACCAACTGAAGGCGGTGTCTTCAACGTTCAGAGATGATGGTGAAAAGCAAGATGCATATCATTTGCAGGAGAGTTTATTAAGCTGCCTAGTTGAGAATGAAAGTCTTAAAAACTTACGTACAGAACAACATTACATTTGTGCCACTATTCTGGAACAACGGTACAAAAAAGCAGGGGCCAGCAAAGCATTCATTCCTTTTGATGAAGCAGATGTTTTAAAGTACAAACATTGGCTAGCTGTGTCAGCCACTCGGCTCGAAAAAGATCGGCAGAAAATTCAAGGAGCCGGCAGAAGTCCAACTGAACCTCAGACCATCCGGCGTCAAATTCCACTTCTGAATCTGTGGGCGAAGGGAGTCACTTTCTCTCACAGCCGTTAACAACACCAGCAGCAACCGTATCATCATCCTCACCTGCACCAGGCCCAGCCATAATATTGTCGGAAGCGGATTGGCTAACTCATCAAGGGTTTGCTCGTTCCAGTGCTGCAAAGACCATAGATGGTACGCAAAGTGGAGCAACCGTGGAGAAGCTTGAGTCGATGGTGCAGGCCTATCTGGATGACTCAACAGAGGTCTTTGTTAATAAGAACCCATTGCTGTATTGGTACAGGAAAATGCCTTTTTGGCCACACCAACCTGGCTCTAAATTATTTGTCTTGCCCACTCGCAAGCATGTCTTCTGAACGTGTTTTCAGTGCTTCTGGTGCCATTGTAACTTTAAAAAGGACCCGCCTCTCGGCCAAAAATGTGGAGAGGTTAACACTGATCAAGATGAATCAGCACTTCATACCACCAGATTACAAAGTACTTGAATGCACGCAGGAAGAAGAGGACACCAACTTAGGTGACGGAAGTTCTTCTCTATTACCTGACCTACTCCTGTCTCAATTCATGGAGTTTGAGGACGAGCGCTACTTCCCTGACACCGAGCCCTGAAAATGACTTCCTTTTTTTCGTCCTTATTCACTTTTATTCCTGTGTGTCTTTCTTTGTTTTGCAACTTTTACCACACCAAAAATCTAATCACCTAATCACAACAAGTCTATTAGCAGCACTGTCTTCATCTTATATTCCTTATTGATTTGAAGGTGCCGCAGTCTGCATTCCTGAGGTTCACAAGTTCACAACTCAATCATGCTCCTCTATCCTCCTCCTCCAGGCTCCCCCTATCCATTTCCCTCAAGGCAGATGGATGGATTACGACGAGTCCCCTCAAGTGGGACTGACATTACTGACTGACTACATGCTTGCAGATTGCTGACAGAGTTACTTCTGATATTGACAGGAGAGGCAGCCCTGTGGGCCCTCACTTTCCGAAGAAGATGCGGACAAAAAGTAGAATAGGTAATGAATAATTGAGAAGATGGCATGCAGTGGACAGCAATGGCTGTCTATCTCTGATGAAACCAATTGCTGTTTGTTTTTTGTGCATGAAATGATGAATCATATGTCTTGTCTTAGTTATTATTTAATCTTTTACACAGTAATTGTAACTCATGTCAACTACTCTGTTAGGTTTACCTTCTTTAATTCAAATTGTACTTCAAATTCAGGAGCCACTATGTCGCATTTCACAATATGCAAAATGTCCTTGGAGTGGACTCACTTTCCAATATTAATCAAAGAGGAATCCCTGGGTGTACATTGAACTGAATCTATTGTGTGCACTAAATGGGTTCTAACCAATCATGCAGACATTCCTTATAAGGGTACAGAGGAGAAATATTTAAACAAAGTGAAATATTTAGATAAGGAGTTCCACACTAAAAGTAAACGTTTACAATCTTTTTAATATTTTTATGAAAAATAAACATTTCTTGTCGCAAGAAAATAGGTTAAAAATCCAAAGTACAATTCTTTGGATAAGTACAATGAAATATCAAAAAACTGTTACAAACAATTCATAATACATAAAAAACACAATATCACATTCATGGGAATAATAAAACAAAGGAGAAAAAATCAATCAGTACAGTTTTACAGAGAAAAGACAAATGAATTATTTTTACAAACCCCTTAACTTGTGGCCCTGATATTTATTATTTATTTTTTTATAAAAAAAGATTGTAAACGTTTACTTTTAGTGTGGAACTCCTTATCTAAATATTTCACTTTGTTTAAATATTTCTCCTCTGTACCCTTATAAGGAATGTCTGCATGATTGGTTAGAACCCATTTAGTGCACACAATAGATTCAGTTCAATGTACACCCAGGGATTCCTCTTTGACTAAGTTGTCACTGTACCCTGTTCCCTGGGATAGTGGGGTACTCTCTCTTGTATTTACTCACTTTCCAATATACCATGATGATTGGTTAAATAATATATCTTTTTTCTTTACAGTCACTCACTGGGATGGATGGATCATCAGCGTCGGTTTACGGAACAACTATGGCCAATTTGTGAGTGACAAACAGGTAAACCAGTCTACCTCAACTACTACAGCAGAACTACATGTCTGTCTATTCATGGTATGTAGTGGTTGAGGGCGAGGCGGTGTACTGTTGTTGTTATGCCAGGCAGAGTCCACTCCAGACAGCAGTTCATGTAAAATTGGGGCTATGTGGCTTGCTGTATACAATTAGATATGCTTGTCTGTCTGACAAAGAGCCTAAGTATGCTACATCAGGTTGCTTTACTCAGTGGTGTTTGCCTTGACCGTCTGCATGGCACTGCCTCAAGCTTGGGCCAAACATCCGTTATGTTTGGAAAATGTGCTGTTTTTCAGTATTTCGCAAATCTACGGAAATTACAGAAAAATCGCAAATTCTTGAGCGGAACGGATTTTTGGCCCATGCTTGCGGCAGGGCCATGCAGACGGTCAAGGCAGGCACCACTGATTGAAGCATCCTCCTGATGTAGCATACCTAGGCTCTTTGACACAGACAGACAAAGCATATCTAGGGTTTAGGGTTCAGTGTGATTTACTAGGGTTTTTGGGTTTAAGTTTGTATTGTTCACACTAAGTCTAGGGCTCGGGCCTGATGCAGGCTCGTTCATAATGATGTTGGCAAGGTTTTAGGGGGGTTTGGTGTTCTTTGGTCAAGAATTGGCAGAATTTTGGCCTTTTTGGGTGTTTTGCGGGCGCGTGTGTTTGGGTGAAAACTAGTCGTAGACCTTCTTCTTCTTCATCTTCTTCTTCCTCTTCTTCTTCTTCTTCAAAGAGCGCAGTGGTTCGATTTTGTTCTGCCTTGCTGAGATTCTTGTGAATCAGTGGAACAAGTGACTCTCCAGGTAAGTTTCAAGAGAATCGAAGTAGTGGAAGTGCTGAAAACAGCAATGTTTTGTGAACAGCGCAATTTGCCATGTTTTGAATATACCAGTATTGCATGTATTTGGGGGGCTGTTTGGGGGTTTTCTAGATTTGTGGGGGTGGGTCAGGGGGATTGGGAGCACTGCTGGGATAGTCTAATTTTTATTGCGAGTGGTTTGAAGAAAATCCATGGTGGAAAAGGGGGGTTTGGGCCTAGTTGCAGACAGCGTTTTGGCACAATTTAAGCTGAGGCCTAGCAGTATTGCATGTTTTTGGGGTGCTGTTTGGGGGTGTTCTAGATTTGTGGGGGAGGGTCTGGGGGTCTGGGAGCACTGCTGGGATAGCATAATTTTGATTGCAAGTGATTTGAAGAAAATCCATGGTGGGAAAGAGGAGTTAGGGCCTAGCTGCAGAGCGCGTTTGGACCGATGTTGAATGGTTGGCTGAAAAATATCTAAGTATGAGTTTTTGAATTTTTGCTTTTTGCCTGTTTGGGGGTGTTCTGCTTTTTTGCGGGTTGCTGCAGGGATCTGGGGGCATAACTGGGAAGGTCTAATATCGGAAACAAGTGGTTTGGACAAAATCCATGGTGAAAAAGTTTTCCCGTTTTTGCTCACTTGCCTGTTTTTGGGGTGCGGTTTGTGGGGCTTCTAGGTTATTGGAGGTGGGTTTTGGTGTCTGGGAGCACTGCTGGCACAGTCTAATTTTGATTGCATTTGTTTTTCAGAAAATCCATGGTGGAAAAGGGGAGTTAGGGCCTAGCTGCAGAGCGCATTTGGACTGAATTGAAGGTAGGCCCATTGTTGCTTTTGCCTGTTTGGGGGTGTTCTGCTTTTTTGCGGGTGGCTGCTGGGGTCTGGGGGCATAGCTGGGAAGGTCTAATATCGGAATCAAGTGTTTTGGATCAAATCCATGGTGAAAAAGTTTTTCAATTTTTGCTCACTTCCTTGTTTTGGGGGGGCTGATTGGGGGGTCCTGGTGTTTGGGGAGGGTTGGGGGTCTTGGAGCAATGCTGGGCATGCCTAATTTTGGTTCCAAGTGGTTTGGATAAAATCCGTGGTGGAAAAGGGGAGTTAGGGCCTAGCTGCAGAGCGCGCACGGAGTGATTTGGTAATGAGGCCTAAATTTGTCTAAGTCCCCGTTTTTGCATTTTTGCTTTTTGGCTGTTTGGGGGTGTTAAACTTTTTTTCACCTGGGTTGACGGGTCTGGGGGCATTGCTGGGAAGGTCTAATACCATATAAAAGTGTTTTGGAGAAAATCCATGGTGAAAAAGCTTTTCACTTTTCAGAGTTTCCGCTCACTTTCGTGTTTTCGGGGGCCTGCTTTGGGGGGTTCCTGGTGTTTGGGGGGTGTTGGGGGGGTCTTGGAGCAACGCTGGGTATGGATAGCTTCGAATGCAAGTCGTTTGAAGAAAATCCACGGTGGCAAAGGGGAGTTAGGGCCTAGCTGCAGAGCGCGCATGGAGTGATTTGGGAATGAGGCCTAAATTATTCCAAGTGTCACTTTTCCCGGTTTTTGCTTTTTGGCTGTTTGGGGGTGTTAAACTTGTTTCCGCCTGGGTAGACGGGTCTGGGGGCATTCCTGGGAAGGTCTATTACCGGATAAAAGTGTTTTGGAGAAAATCCATGGTGAAAAAGTTTTTCACTTTTCAGAGTTTCTGCTCACTTTTGTGTTTTCGAGGGCCTGCTTGGGGGTTCCTGGTGTTTGGGGGAATTGGGGGGTCTTGGATTAACGCTGGGTATGGATAGTTTTGATTGCAAGTGGTTTGAAAAAAATGCATGGTGGCAAAGGGGAGTTAGGGCCTAGCGTGCATGGAGTGTTTTGGGAATGAGGCCTAAATTTGTCTGAATCCCAGTTTTTGCATTTTTGCTTTTTGCCTGTTTGAGGGGGTTCTGCTTTCTTCGGGTGGGTTGGCGGGTCTTGGGGCATTGCTGGGAAGGTCTAATATCGGAATCAAGTGGTTTGGACTAAATCCATGGTGAAAATGTTTTTCCGTTTTTGCTCACTTGCCTGTTTTTGGGGAGCTGTTGGGCCACGGCTCCGTTTGGCTGGAGGCTTCTGGCTGGTGGACACGGGGGCTCTGGAGGAGGATGCAGTGGTTGCTGTCTCCTCCTCTTGCTCCCGAGCCCACAGCTGCCGATACTCGGCACAAATAGCCTCCAGCTTACGGTCCCTAACCCAGACAGCCATCTCCTTTCTGGTGAGCTTTGTTGGAGTAGCATCTATATGAAGAAAGAAAGAAAAAACTGTAGCCAATAGTCTTAAATATAAAGTCAAAATAATTTTACTTAAAGTTGACTCTCAGTAATACCAGCAAGTGGCAAACACAGTATAACATTTTGCCATGTATCTTTCCGCCGTCTTTGTAGGCCTGTGACATTACTGGGAGTTTCAGAAATTCCACTAGCAGGACTATGGATGGACTCACTAATACATTACATACATAGTCAGAGAGTAAAAAAATAAGTCTTTCGTTTTTTTCTCTTGTTTTGCAAAAGAAATTAGTGGTACGTGAACTTGTGGTAGCCGGCATGGCAGCTCACTCAGCCATGATGACGCAGACTCGCAGTACTTTAAGCAGTACATGCAGGTGGGGATAGGAAGCTCTTACTTTTCTATAGGGGTGGCTCTGCCACTGGCCATACTCGGTTACATCAAGGGCTACTACTCAAGGTAATGATATCTTTTGCACTGCCCCCCAGGCCTTTACTACAACAAAAGAAGAATGGTGATTATTCAATTCTGATCATATATCATTATCCTGCTGATCACATGATCTTTGGTTATATGATGGATGCCTTTAGGTGCTTTGTTTCGATAGATTGTGTGAACTACAGCGAGAGTCCACCCATGATACAGCTGAAATAAAATTATTACATAGGGAGTGAGTGTGGAACCCATAATTGGCGGAGGAAGGGACTTGACTTGATATAATGTTGTCAACTATACAATCCATATACAATAGATGCTGCGCTTGCAAAGTAAAGTACTATACTGTTAGTCAAGGCAGGGAGTATTTGTGATCAATCACAAATTCTAGTATTTGGATTTCCTCAGCTTTGCTACTCTGGCACAGACATGCTGTTCAAAGTAACAATCTTTATCCACTCAGCGTCTGCTCTACTACATCATACACCTCTGCTATCGATGAGGAAAAAGAAAATAACATCCAGGCTTCCAAAGTACGTCTATCATTCTTCTTAATGTCTCAAATGTCCCAAGTTTTCTTTTTCTCAACAACCAACTAACACCCTTTTCATTATATTTTGGAAACTACCGTCTTCTTCTATTGACTTGCATTAAAAAACACCATTCTTTACAGTCATAAATGTTAAGACTCGCTCGTCCTTAGTTTCACCCTTCTTTCACTTTTCGTTCTTCACATCCCTAAAGTACATTTAATATGACTTGGCTTCACGATAAAAGTTTGCCAGCTGAGTTGAAGTCAAATAGAGGGGGCCATTGCTTACCTGAGAAATACCGCCGCTAATGCTATTAAAAGTCAAGGTTGACTGTCTTCTCCGTGATAGCCAAAAAAGTAGTTCTAAATTAGTAACTGTTCTTAACAGTACAGTGTACTTGTACTAGTGTACTGTACAGTACATCCTACACTCCTTTGCGAGGCTACTCAAAAATGTCAATAATTAAGGAGTATAATAACTTACCACCGTCTGCCGCTGCTGAGCCTTCCCCCCATCTCCTCCTAGTGGCGCCGCCGCATCCACCTCTAGAGTGGAGCCCTCCACAGTGCTGGCCCCGGCACTGGGGGTCAGCTGTGCCGCATCAGATGTTGTGACGTCTAGAAAAAACATGTCATATTTTCAGATGCCATACACAACCCCCTATTTTGTCTGGTAATGGAAGGAAATGTTACGTAACACATTTTTTATTACTGGGATTGAAAAATAGTAACGGTTTAGGGGAGGGTGTTATTTTTTTATATGCTTATTCCATTAAAAGCTACACTTCTTAGGACAACTGATGAATGCTTGATTAACGTGCACCATTTTTCTAATTACAGAAAGAAGATTGCATTGCCCTTCTTCCAACAGGACGATTCACCAACTACTAGTAAGTCATCACCAGCAGTACTTTAAGTACTTTAAAGAAGGTGGTGGCTCCCGCACAGTTTTTCTAATAATTTCATGTGTCTGTTAACTATTACGTTAAAGTAATTTGATTCATGGGAATGTTGTTTAAACTTTAACGTCATTTATCAGCAGTGCTCACTCTGAATACTACACTATTAAAAATAAAGATTTTTTTTTCATTTCTTAATTGAAAATAAAACTTTAAAACTAACAAACACTGTGTGGTTTTTGTTCACGAGTGAGTGAGTGGAAGGGTTTGAACGACTGCACTTGGAAGTTATGTTTCAGTGACTCAGATAGGTCGGGCCTCAGCGGTAGTCTTCTTCTGTTGTTCTGGGTCGTAAAATTATTGGTCAGACACACTACATAGTCGGTCAGGGGATTGGGGGTTCAACTTCAGTTCTGGGTCAGAGACTGGGCAAGCTTAGCTTCCTACACAGACCGACTCATAATCGTAAATAGTAGTAGCACAGAGAGTGATGGTAAAGGCAGGATAAGAATGTAGAAAGTAGTCTAGATTAGAAGAAGATCAAAGACTAGTTTGTAAAAAATAGAATTAGGAAACAGTTTGTAATGAATAGGAGCTGTAAAAGTTAGGGAAGTATAAGTATTAATATAACAATAGAACAACCTACTGAGGCCAGCAGAAGAGCCTGCAAGGGACTGCTCTGACTGTCCACCTTCTTCCACCGGAGTCTCAATGGTGCTGCTAGTCGCCTTGCTCCTGGGAGGTGCTGATGATCGTCAAATAAAGAAACACAACATGGATGATTGTTTTTTTGAAATATTTGATTTCTTTGACCACAATCTAAAATTATCTTGGGGTAACAAATTAGCAACAACTGCAGTATATATTAGCAACAATTGCACTACATGTATTAACCTATCTGATCTGGTCAACTAGGAGGATACTACTAGTGGAGAATAGCTGGATTCGCAGGCCATCTACTTGGAAAGTTATGTAAATCACCAACTAAACCAACAACAAAAAGGTTCTACTACAACTGCCAGCACTCAGCAGCACGCGACGTGACAAACACAGTCCGTCATCATGATTGAAGAGCACTAAAAAATGTCCTACTACTACTACTAACCACAAGTCATAATATACTCAACCTATCAATACATCACTATTTCTTCTTCTTCTTAGTGGCAGCAGGAGTACAAAAGAAGGACTAAACTTGAGTCTCTAGTCTTTCTAGCATTATGCAGTTCTGTAAAGTACTACACTCATACATATTCTAAGGCCAAATGAGCACAAAGTTGCAAACAAGTAAGCATAGTAGCAACGCCACTGAGGAGGCGAGCACCTGTAATCACAGAAGCTATTTAAACACTATTTTACCTGCAATGTAATTGAATAGGCAGCATTCTTGCTCTTCGGGAAAAACATATATTAGCAATATAACACAGAGCAGAATAATACAAAGTAGTTATTAAATAGTTACTCACCGAGGCCAGGGATCTCCACACCTAGCAGGCGGAGCCGGTCCTGCTCCCGGTCGAGGACGTCGGCCCATCGGTGCGTCGCTTGGTCGTAGGTGCGCCGGACCCCTGACTCCCTCCGCATGGCCCGGCACACCTTATCCCACCGCTGGCGACACTCCCGGAGGCCATACCCCTGACCGGGCCTGCCCCCTGCTGCCATGGTCCTAGGGAGGTGGTGCAGAACAAAAAATACCAGGGCGGCCACCTCCACCGCTGTGAAAACCTCCCTGGCCACTGCTCCCCTAAATCGCCCGCAAGAGAGCCGGCTATGGGGTACGGGACCCTTCCCCTTTGATTTGGCGGCTCCGTTTGCCATGGTCCTGGCCGAAAGAAGAAAAGAATAGGGGAAGAAAGAAAAAAAAATGAAAGAGAGAGCTAAACCAAAAAAGGAGTTATAAAGTAACAAAAAGTTGAAAAAAACACAAGATATAGATCTAGACAAATAGAGAGATAGATAATGGGCAAAAAAGAGTTCAAAGAAAGAAAGGATGGCAAGGATTCAAGCAGGATTCAAAAAGCATGCACAGGACCATAGCAATGAATGAAAAACAAGATGGCCGTGCCCATTGAGGACCACGTGGGTAAGTTCGCACAATATTTCCCCCGCGAGCACGCAAAAACACGCACAAACTTGTATTAGCGCCCTGCGACATTGCCAATAGCGCCCGGAAACGGAAATACGCGCACAAGATGGCCACATCCATGTACGACCGCATGGGCAACCTCGCGGTCGGTGCGCTGCAAGCGGTCCGCGAATGATCAAAAAACACAGCGAACACGCAAAAAAAAAATTCACAAATTTGCACGGATTTGCAAATTCTGCGGATCGCGAATTCGCTTTCGTGCGATTTTACGAATTGCGAATTCGCAAATTTCGCCCATACTTACTAAAGAGCCAATCTTGGGGTCTTCTGAGGTATTATCAAAGATTTCCTTCCAAAACCTACTGGTTAAATATGTTCGCGTGACCCTGGTGTGGGCAATTAGAGGACTTGTCCATAGCTCAGGACAGTCTATCTCATTTAAGCTTTTCTTGATATGCATAAGCCAGGGAAGCTTCGCTGTCCCAGTTAGGCTAAGTACCTCTTGCAGTTCTTTTCTGTACTCCGCTAGCTCATTTGTTGCCCACAGACGTCGCCAGTACAATAGCGGGCACCTTGCAATTTCTTGTGCGATTGGTCTCAGCCCCAAATCCATGTACAAGGGCAACAATGGCAAGGTTCGCGTAAGCCCTATCAGTAGTCTAAGAAAATTGTTTTCAGTATGCGAAATTGACTTAAGGTTCGATTGCCCCCAGAGTTCAGCCCCGTAAAGAGCTGAGCTTCTGGCCTGCATCTTATAAATCTCTATGGCCGGGGTCAGGGGTTTATGAAAGGACTTTCTATAGTGCTTGGCCCAGCCCCCAGCTGTCTGTATTAGCCTTAAATTAGATCTGGTCACTTGGGATTTCCATGTCATATTTTCATTTAGGGTAAGATCCAAGTAATCAAATTCTGTTACCCTTTCTAACAGAATATCATTCGTGCGGAGATTAGATCGAACATTCATACTGGGGTTGAAAACCATACATTTTGTTGTTAGTACATTGATTTCTAAACCCCTATCCCTGCAGAAGTCGCAAAAGGCATCCAAGATTTTCTGTAAGCCCATGGGGGATTTTGAGAGGAGCAAGGTGTCGTCTGCAAACATCATTGCAGGTTATGCTCTTGTTTGCCAGCTTAGGGGCGTCGATTTTCAGACATTTGTTTATAACATCCACCAAGCCATTAATGATGATGCAGAACAGTGTGGGGGCTAACACGCATCCTTGCCTCACTCCCCTATTGACCAGAATACGATTAGTATGTTCCTCGTTCTTACCCAATCTAATTTGGGCAAAAGTGCCAGAGTGTAATTTCCTAAGTAGGAGTAAGAGATAAGACGGAAGACCCAGCTCTTTGAGCACTTTCCATAAGGCCTCTCTAGGAACCAAATCGAAGGCGCTTTTAAGGTCAACAAAGACCAGATGCAGACTGCCGCCCCCCATCGTTACTGTTTTCCAGAAGAGGAGCTGCAGCCTGAAAATCTGGTCTACCATTGACATTTTTGCCCTAAACCCCGCCTGGAGTGGGGAGAGGATATTATTGTCCACCATCCATAGTTGCAGGCGATCCAAAATGATCCTGGCAAACACCTTCTGTAAGACGTCGATGAAACTGATCGGTCTATAGTTAATTGGGAGAAGAGGCAAACCCTTTTTAAATATTGGTATCACCTCTGCACCGAGCCAGGTCTCAGGGGGATTCATCTCTTCCAGAATGGCATTAAAAACTACCCACAAATAAGGACCCCAGATCTTAGGTTCAGCCCGATACAAGTCGCCAGGAACCTTATCAAGGCCAGCTTCTTTCCCTGGGACTATCCTGTCTAAGTAATTATACACTTCCTTCGGCTATCTGAATCTGTATCTGGGAGGACTGTGGTTTCCTGCCCCTGGCCAGAGCATTCTTATGGACTTTGTGCACATAAGAGTTTAAAATGGACTTCCCACTTTTTGACCACTATATTGGGTTCAACAGCTCCCTGTCCTCTTGCAGTCCCTGAGCTTACTATATTCCAAAAAGATTTTAAGTCTTTATTTTCCAGAGCCTGTTTGAGATTTGCCCACTGGTCTTCACCCCACGAGATTTTAGCAGCATGAGTAGCATTTTTATAAAGAAGCTTTGCCTTTTTTATTGTGGTACTACACTTTGATTTGATGGCCTCTATCAAGGAACTTTCCATTTTCTTACAGTTTGAATCGAACCAAGATTGCCGGAGTTTGTGGGCACCAGTCCTACGACATTCCTTCCAAAAGGCATCTTTCAGCCTCAGGAAAGCTTAACGATTGATTTCAGAAACCATACTCACATGGGGTGCTAAGATATCATAGAGCTCGTATTCTAGCATAGCCTCAAGATCTGGGATAAACTCCCTGTATAAGGTGGCCATTTTTTCCTGGGAGTTCTATAGCCATGACCACTTCACTCTCTTTCTGTTGTTACTGAGGAGAAGCCCATCATCTTGGTCGATTAGGTCCGGGCTATGTATGGCCCCTGGGGAGATTGCAAGATTTAGCATCAGCGCATTATGGTTGCTGTCCTCACACACTAAAATCAGAGGCTAGCGACCGTACTCTAGTCGCCAAGAGTATATAGTCTAAAATTGAGGAGTGGGCTGGCCTGTTATAGATAAACAACCTGACATGTATTGGTATCTGACTCACAAAATTATTGATTAGATAAAACGTTTAAAACACTCTCGAGTCTGTGGTCATTGAAGAAGAAGTTTAATGACATTTTACCTATTCTACTATTCTACTAACAATCTGATCTATTGACCAGAGGAAATTAAGATCCAAGGTGATAGGGTTGGTAAGAATTGGTAAAGGTAAAATTCATCACGAAGGAACAACAAAATTTGATTCCAGCGGTAAATACCAGCTTATATGTGAATGTTTTGGGCCCAGGAGAAAATGGTAACTTATGAGTAACCCAAGCTGGTAAACCCCGCTGGATCAATAGCACTTTCCGTCTTTCTTTTTTTTGGCTCAGAAATAATATACAATTTTCTAGAAATACTGTAGAGACTGCCGTCCACTAGTGAGAACGTGGCTGTGGCATTCACACCATTTTCCCTTTGTCCTCAGTCAGCTGCTTACGTTGTTTGTCAGTCTGTGGGACCTTTACTCTTAAGTTATCTCTCATGCTGAAGATCTGGAACATTTCACATATCCACACCACAGGTATGCAGTATTCTGCCTCTAGCACCCCTGGCTGGTGGCAGCTGACCCTCACCCTTACACCACACTACACTGGTTTGTTGGCTAACACCCCGCAACCTCAAAATAAATCTGACCAGCAACACCTTGGGGAAAATTGTGCCTCAAATCGCCTCACCTTCACAACTTCCTATCTTAGCTATCTCAGTATGTATTTGGTCCATCTATACTACTGTCCATCAAAAATATCCTTTATATTCAGTCACTATGTATTTTAAGTACTCCACATGTTTTTGTGCACTTGCTGCTGTGCTAACTCTGTAAAGCACTATATATATATATATGTATATATATATATATATATATATATATATATATATATATATATATATATATATATATATATATATATATATATATATATATATATAAAGAGTATTTTCTTTTGGGTCCCATATGAAAATGAATGTATGTAATGTATTGATTATACATCACAATGCAGTTATATGTGACAATTTGTTAATATATTGCAGTGTTTTGCTCCACTCATTTCGAGTGCCACGCATGACAGATAACAAATAACCTATATAACGTATAGAGTATGTATAGTGTTAAAATGGCGACCATTGAAAACGTCTCATTTAAGATCATATGAGTAAAATGGTCCTTTGTTGATGTTTACTAGCCTGTATCAATTTGGCGCGGTTTCATGTGTGGCAATTTCTGTTAAATAGAAGTTACTCTTATCACTCCCCATCAGTGAGCAAGGACGTTAAGTCCGAAACGCGTCTGATGACTTGCACCACAATCGAATAAATATTTGAGAATACAACTTTAAGACTGACTGGCTAATTCTTGAAGTCTATGTACCTGTCGATGCGGCGAAGCAGTTTTTCCGACAAGTTGGTTTTGCATATTCATCGGGACGAGGTCGGTTCCCGATTCCCGTAGACCCCTCCACCACAAAGCAGGCTGACCACAGTAAGGACCTAGCAAGGAGTATCTGTTCCGGTATTGGGGCAAAATTGGTCAGCCCCCTGCACGTCACAAGGAACGAGCAGGAAACGCAGACAGAGGACAGCTGAGGGAGAAGTTGGAGGACCGAACCCGGAAGCAGCCCTCACGGTAAGAGTCACCGCACCAGTTAGACACGCAGGTCGGGGAGGTGCCAGCAAAGTCAGCACCACGGGGGATGATTCAAATATCCTCCTAAAAACATTCACTGAGTAAAATTACTTTGTGGTGCAATGTCGGAAGAGCGGGAGCGAGAGGAAGCATTTGAACAACTATTTTTAAATCTGCCAAAAGTGAAATGAGAAAATGTTAACTCCATGGCTGCTAAGGCAATTTCCCTCCTGTGCTGGGAATTGCTATTTGACATTGTGTTATGACGAGCTGGGCTCGTCATCAGTGTACGAGGAGGCTACACCATGACGAGCCCAGCTCGTCATGAGCGTGGAAGGGGTTAAACAAACCAAAACTGTGAGCAATGAGACTGAAGTAAAAAAACTGATGAAAGAGCTGGCAAAGAATAGATGGGGAGAACTCACAAAATGGTGGGAGATTCGCTCCCTTGAAAAATACCATGAAGTGGGGAGGGTGCCGCGCGGCTTGCGCATTATGCTCGTCCCCAGTTTTGAGAACCCGAACCCTCTAATATTAAAAGTTGATCGTCAAACAAAACCTGGATGAAATCACCAGAATTAATGAAAAACTTAAAAAAGAAGAATACAGTAAAGATAAACCGTATATCGAGCAAACCCAGAAAGAAATAACAGAACGCCTTACAAAACAAGAAAACACAATAAAAATGTGAAAAGCATGCAAATTTGCTATCGACGAACAAGATTACGCTTTAGGTCAAATTTACACGTTCGCAAGAAAGTACGATCATATGCGGAAACAAAGCAACAGAAAAACAACTAAACCCAAAACGACAATTCTACAAACAACTGCAGGAATAAGCGACTCTAATCGATCTGGTTCTGATACTACCTTGGTACCCAGCGGAGATGAATCTGATGACAGCACCCCGAGAGCTCAAAGAGAGGATTTGGGCCAATTAACCCTAGCGGAGGAAATCGAATACGTGAGGCTGCAGAGAAAACAAACATTGCGTTCACGGAATCAAAACTCTGCACAACTCAAAACAGGAACACAAGACGACGACAACCCCGCAAGCGCACCCAAGCCAAAAGGAAGGCAATCCAAGAAGAAATTCTGGCAGAACAAAAAACAGTAGATGAAAACAGCATAATCAATCTTACCAGCATTGAATTAAATCAAGCAGAGAAGCAATTACTTTCGTTGGGATTGTCTTTCTGCCCAGAAAGTAATTTCAATTATTGCAACACCAGAATCGACATCTTTAAATATATCCGCAAAATAAAACTAAAAAAAATTATGCCATCAAAAAAAGTACTATTGAGAATACAACTCAATAAACGAACTCCAAGTCTACAAAAAGCGGATTACAAGCTAAAGATGTCGGCTTAATGCGTACTATGCACCATCTAAGCACTGAGGATGATCAAGATGTGAATACTCAAATGATCGTTAACACGGAGGACATTGAAATCAACCTAACCAGTGGTAGTCCCTTCAAACCATCATCGACTTTCAATCCTAGCATGCCGAGAGATGCCATTGACATTTATGCCGATAGACTAATAGAGGAGCTCAAGAAACTTCAATTTAAAACCATGAAGCAGCACAAACCATCCAATGCCAACATAAGAGCATATAATAATCTGATGCAAAAGTTCAAAAACGACAATAAAATTGTCATCAATCAATCAGACAAAGGTGGTAATACAGTGCTTTGGGCCAAACAAGATTACATCGAAGAAGCCTATCGACATCTCAGTGATGAACTATGCTATGCTAAAACAGATTTTAAAACTGCTAACATGATCCAGGAATCGCATGCAAAAGATCTGGATTCATGGAAACGTGAGGGACTATTATCGACAGATGAACTGAAATTTTTACACAAAGTTCACCCGGTGTTACCAAACATTTATTTTGTACCTAAAGTACATAAACAGCAAACACCGGTGCCAGGCAGGCCCATCGTATCAGCGATCAATAGCGTATTTGAAAACACATCCAAATACATAGACTTTTATCTGCAAGAGTTTGTTGTCTCTCTACCAGCCTACATCAAGGATACAACAGAGTTTTTATACCTTTTGAATCAATGTACATGGTCTGACGGCTTTTTACTCATGACAATTGATATAGCCACGCTATATACTAGCATAGCACACGCTGATGGAATAAGAGCGGTCAAATACTATCTAGACCAACGCCCCATCGAACTGTACCAACATAATAAAATGCTTATTAATATGATAGACAAATGTCTTAATAACAATATCTTCTTATTTAATAATGTGGTATTTAAGCAATTAAGAGGGGTGGCGATGGGGGCATGTTTTTCCCCAACCTGCGATGGGCTCCACGTGGGTTGGTGGGAGGAACATGTCCTCAAAGTTGACCATGCAGCGTATTGGGAAAACAGTGTCATGGGATACTGGCGATATATAGATGACATGTTTATAATTTGGCGTGGTTCAATGCAAGAAGCTAATTATTTTGTGAAGGATATTAACAACAATCAACTGAATTTAAAATTCACAGCTAATATTAGCACAAAAGAGGCAACTTTTCTAGATGTGCAGGTTAATATAGTACATAATGAAATAACAACCAGCCTGTTTTAGGAAAAGCACAGAAGGCAACACTATCCTGCATGCAAGAAGTTTCCATCCACACCACACTATCACAGCCATCCCATATGGGGAATTCTTGCGAATACATAGGTCATGTAGTTCCCATGAGATGAGAGATAACCATCAACAAGACTGTAAAAACAGACTCCTTGCCAGGGGCTACAATGACAAAAAAGTTTTTTTATTCGTTGCAGCAGTTGCCGGGCGTGCAAGTTTGGGGTGAATGTCAGAACACATCCAATCCCATTTGCCGTCACCCTCTTCGCTCTGAAAGGCCATTACACTTGCCGCACAGAACTAGCCGTCTATGTGCTAATATGCAGTTGTGAACTTACCTATGTAGGTAGTACGAAATTACCGGTTCACCTGCGCATATTACAGCATTTAAGGGCAATAGTCAATACCGACCCTAGCTACCCTGTAGCTCGGCATTTTAAAAGTGTACACAATCAAAACCCCAACCACCTGAGATATTTCGTTATTGATGCCGTCAACCCCACTAAAAGGGGAGGCGATTATGAAAAACGCCTTAGACAGCTAGAATCGAAATACATTGTACTCCTCAACTGCAAAAGTCCGGGAGGTTTAAATATGGGGGAGGACCTCCATAATTTTCTATAACAGTAACAAAGTTGTAATTATGGGCAATTCAATCTTTCATTTGGTCCACTAGTTATGCACCAACAATACATGGTCTATTAATCTTTTTAAAGATTTACAAAAGGGTGTAGAGCCTAGGTCATACTCCGTTAGACCTACATATGCTAGTACAGTCTCCTCACACCCACAACAAGGACTCAACACCTTCAAAGGCAGATTAAAGGTATAACGGTTCACGACAATAACGTTATATTTTCAGCATTTTTTAACTTTGCACATCACGTCTATGTATTCTGATCAGGAAAGGGAAGAGGAATTAGCGTCCATTCAGTTCCCCTGAATAGGTACCCCTATAATCACAGATGGGAATGGACACTTGCATCTACCATAACCATTGGTTATGTTATGTGTTGACAACCCTCATAGACGCTGAGATATTAAGCGTGCGGTTTATCTTTTATCCGCCCCTTCTCTTGCGTCATGGCATATTCATCGGGTTGACAAACGACGTGCTATATGCCAGCCTCACCCGAGGCAACCTCTGGAAAGAGTAGAAGTGTCCAGAGATAATGAGAGTTGGAGTGCAGTGTCACCAAGCAAAAAAATGTAAAAACAGTGTTGCACCAAAACAAAAACCATATTTATTATAAAGAAGATGCACACTGCAAATTAAAAGGGAAAATAGTGGTATATTGGGTAATCGAGTTACATGATTACCATATAACTATCAATAGGTCGACATGTTTCAGCTCCATTGGGCCCTGGGGGTCTGTAGAGCTTTCGTCAGGACAAAACAAACAAACAAAAATGAATACTCACACTATTAGTGTAGTGTTCAAATGGAAGTATGAGAATTTCACACTCAGATTCCTTCTATTTCAGGAAATCACTCCACATCAGACGGGCCCAAGAGTCGCCACACACAAGGAGTTTGCCTCGTGTTAATCGCAATTCCTGCTTGTGCTGACTCTGCCCCTGGTCATCACGTCTATGTAACCTGTGCACTTATTTCTTAGGAGACTCACATATTGTTTTGTGGGTCCCTATTTTAGCACCTATACACTTTAGAGTACTGCTATTGAAGCAATATACAATGCATACCAACACATCCAAGGTGGCACTACATACAACCAAAGAAGAGCATTGCTTGGAACAGGGACTCTGAGTATTTGTACAGACAATGATGAACATTTTTCGTTTGAGCCCTAAAATGCACACTGTGTTAAAAATTATATTGTGCACATATAGTAAAGAAGCAATATATGATAAATGAAATTGCGATAGTTAAGGACTCTGAGTATTTGTACAGACAACAAAGAGTATTTTCTTTTGGGTCCCATATGAAAATGAATGTATGTAATGTATTGATTATACATCACAATGCAGTTATATGTGACAATTTGTTAATATATTGCAGTGTTTTGCTCCACTCATTTCGAGTGCCACACATGACAGATAACAAATAACCTATATAACGTATAGAGTATGTATAGTGTTAAAATGGCGACCATTGAAAACGTCTCATTCAAGATCATATGAGTAAAATGGTCCTTTGTTGATGTTTACTAGCCTGTATCAATGTGGCGCGCTTTCATGTGTGGCAATTTCTGTTAAATAGCAGTTACTCTTATCACTCCCCATCAGTGAGCAAGGACATTAAGTCCGAAACGTGTCTGATGACTTACACCACAATCGAATAAATATTTGAGAATACAACTTTAAGACTGACTGGCTAATTCTTGAAATCTACGTACCTGTCGATGCGGCAAAGCAGTTTTTCCGACAAGTTGGATTTGCATATATATATATATATTCACCGGGAAAAAAACATAGGTTTCAGGGGTGTTATAGTTAGCTGGACATTTCACTCGTACAAAACCATAGAAATATGTTATAGTTAGATAGTTAGTTCTGCTAACTATAACTTGCGGGCCCGCAATGCACTGCTGGTGATGTCACACATTACATCATTCATGACACGGTCAGTGACATCACTGATGACATCACTGATGACATCTCAAATGACATCACTGATGACATCATCCAGTGAATGTGGTTTAGTTTGAAATGTAACTATATATTAAATATATATATATATATATATACCAATCTGTATTGAAGATTGAGTGGATATATAACTGTCTGGATGGAGGATTTAGTAGCTGTCGGACTGTCTGTTTAAGTGAGTAATTAAAAGTGTCTCACTTAATACATGGGTTAGTAACTAAACTATGTAAATGTGTGCATCAATGTCTCTGTTGTTGCATAACATGCTGCATCATTTGGTCACTAACTACATGAGTGTGTATATTAGTTATTGATTAGTCGGGTGAGTATTTGTTTGGGACACTGAGTTTGTGTGTGGTTGGATGGGTTGTGTGTAAGTCTGAGCATAGATGTGTGAATGGTTGATTGATTAGGTAGATAGGTTTAAGAGTGCATATGGAAACAGTTGTTTGGGTGACTGAGTGTACTTATTTGTGTGTTGGTGAGCGAATATATGTTTTAGTTGTACATCTTCAACAAAGTAAAAAAATAAAATGCATTGTATGTGAGAGTTGGTGTATATAAATAAGTATATGTAAGAGTCAGTGAGTGTGAGAGTAACTGTATGAATGAGTGTATAATTGTAATGGTGATTTTTTAACATATTAACCATGAGTTACTATGTGTTTGAACAAATGAGGTGTTGTATGTATAATTGTGTAAGTGAGTAAATGTAAGTGTGATTAATTTTTCTAGTGGGTAGGATGACTGCATAACCGACTAAGATGACTCCTGATGTGTTAATATCTATATATGTGTATAAGTGGATTTGATAGTGTTCTATTAATTAGTGACTGCATGTATAAGTGATTCTGTTTTGAATGGGTAGTTGTGTGTGTAGACTTAGGAATCAGTGAGTGGGCATGTAGTAACTGGTATTGGTATGTCCATGGTTTCAAATACGGTACTTTGTATTTTACAGTGAGCGATGAAAGGTTATACTAGTGTATGATGAGGTGTATCAGATTGTCACATGGATGAAGTCATCAGTGATGTTTTTCAGTTACAACATATATGTTTTAATATTACGTGATGTGCTCGATTGGTATGCGACCAGTCCGCGACTCCTGCTCCCGCGCATTCGCTACACATGCACATTACGGTACGCAACGCTTGCGCTGTGGCGGGTCCCGCGTGTCGTCATGTATGTGCTGGGGCGTGCGACTCCTGCAAAAAATTGTTAGGTTCTAAAATGATATGTATGTGTCTTTAATATACATATTAGGGCAAGAAATTATCTAAGATATTCATTTGTACTTATAATAAACTTATATTATTTTTAAATATATTTTCGCAAAGTCGCGTCGGGTGCGTGCTTCATGAGCGCAGAGTGCGCGGATCCCATGTGACCTAAAAAAAAACGTTTCCTTGGTTCATAACATTTCCCACTGTAACTATTGAAAAATATCTAACAAAATGGCATCTGGACAGCAGCAGGAGGAAGTATCTTTTGAAGAAGAATTCTTGCAGGAGGCACCCCGTCCACAGAGGCCGGAATCTGTTGTGTGGAAATTCTTCACTTTTCCACCTGGAGAGAAGAAAGTAAATGCGAGAAAGGTGACGTGCTAAATTTGTGACTGAGTCCTGTCAAGAGGCAGTGAAAAAAAATAGTATTGTGGCACTGCTTCTATGTACCAGCATCTCAGGGCCACACATCCTCTCAATCTTGCTCGGGAGGAAATGAGGCGAGCTGCGGTGAACCCCTCACCTGCTGTGGCAAGTACGTCTGGAGCATCTTCAGGAACACCTACAATGGACATTAGGTCAGAATTCGCCTTACTCGAGAAACACTGCGTGAAGTGTAAGAAACATATACTTCGGTGAGCAGTCGGTCGATGCAGTTTGTGCTGCGGAATGCAATCATTGTTGTTTAATTTTTTTCTTGTTTGTTTTTGAAATGATAAGTAATTCCAAAAGTTTCCTGTTTTATTCATTCTTTTTTTGTTCATTTTTTGAAAAAACACCAAAAAAATCAGAACTACCTTATCTGGTTAAAGAAAGAATTATAATTGCAAGGTAATGTGTGAAAGTTTGGCTGAATATATGTATACAGCATGATTGGCTGAAAGAATGCATTAGTAGTGTATGGTGAATTTATAGGTGAAGATGTATGATGAAGTATTGCAGCGTTACACTGCAAGCTCTTTAGCTGCTCTGCACTCTGGCACTTCCGAAGCACAAGGATGTGACATATGTACATGAATATGTTGCAACTCTGTGCTTCCCTCTGCACTGCTGCACAAACTGCAGCCATGCGGTGACACAGGCACCCTTCCACCATAGTGCAAGGATGTCTGCGTCATGCGGAGATTGTTTTTGTGCAGGAATGTATGCTGTGGAATGAAGCATGCATTGAAAGAGGAAAAAGTGAGGAGAAATGAAAATAATTCTCCTCGGTGTGCCTTGCTTCACCAACTCTAGGATGGCACAGCATTCACACACATCTCCAGATTCACGATTTCTCATGAATCTGGAGATGTGTCTTGTTCTATGGGTGTTGCGTGAGAACACCCACAGAAGCACCTATAGAACGCCCCTTGAGCACAAAGTTCTGTGTATGAAGGGGTCGTATTTACAAAGAGAGAAAAAAACATGCAGGGTGGCTTTTTCTCTCCTTGTAAATATGAAGGAGTGCCTGGCGCCATCACTACGTTGCAAAAAGTGATATACTGGTGGCGCAGGGTGCTTATAAATCTGCCCCATAAGTACTTAGGTATTGGCAGACTGATACAATAAGAACATAGTGCTGGATGGGTGATTGAAGAATTTCATGAGACTGACCGGAGGTATCCAACGCTGCATGAGTACTACTTCAGTATTTAATGGAGTGGACAAATAGTATGTATCTGCTTAGAGGTTTGTAGGGATTATGCACAGAATATTTTATGTGTACTTGTGTTGGTGCCTAGGTCATTTTATAAGAATACCACTAGTAACTGGAATGATGACAGTGCTGCAAACAGAGTGAACACTTAATTTATAAGTGCTTACGTATTGGTGGAGTGATAGGATCAGTAGAAAGTGGTAGATAAGTGATTAAAGAAGTGCATGGGACAGACTGGACGATTCCTACACTGCATGAGTACTAACTGGGTATTTAGAAGTGTGCATCAATAGTATGTAGCTAGTTAGAGGTCTGCTTGGATAGTGCACAAAATAATATAGCTGTACTTGTGTTAGTAGCAAGGCCATTCCACAAGTTCATGACTAGTAACCAGAATAATTACAGTATTACAAACAGAGTGTATAGTGAATTTATAAGTGCTTAGGTATCGGTGGCGTAATAGGCTAAGTAGATAGAGCTGGATGGGTGATTGGAGAAATGCATGGGACTACACTGCTTAGGTACTAACTGGGTATTTAGAAGAGCCTATCAATAGTTTGTAGCTGGTTAGAGGTGTGCATGCATAGTGTTAAAAAGTGTACCTGCACTTGTGTTAGTGACTACGCCATTCCTTAAGCATAAAACTAATAACTGGAGTAATTTCAGTGTTGCAAAGAAAGTGTGTGCTGAATTTAAAAGTGCTTAGGTATTGGTGGAGTGATACCATATGTAGATAGTGCTGGATGGGTGAATGGAGAAGTGCATGGGACAGACAGAAGGATTCCTTAGACTGCATAGGTACTAACTGTGTATTTAGAAGAGCATATAAATAGTATGTAGCTGGTTTGAGGTCTGCATGCATAGTGTACGAAATATTGTACCTGCACTTGTGTTAGTGGCTAGGTCATTCCTTAAGTATATGACTAATAACTGGAGTATTTTCAGTGCTGCAAAGAGAGTGCATGCTAAATGTATTAGTGCTGAGGTATTGGCAGAGTGATAGGATATGTATATAGTGCTGGATGGATGATTAGAGGAATACAGGCATGAACAGAGGATTCCAACACTGCATAGGTATTAACTGGGTATTCAGAAGAGTGTATTAATAGTATGTAGCTTGCTAGAGATCTGCATGAATAGTGTTTAAACCATTGTGCCTGTACATTGGGTTAGTGGCTAGGCCATTCCTTAAGTATATGACTAATAACTGGAGTAATTTCAGTGCTGCAAAGAGAGTGCAGGCTAAATTTATAAGTGCTTAGGTATTGGCCGAGTGATAGGATACGTACATAGTGCTGGATGGGTGAATGGACAAGTGCATGGGACAGACAGAAGGATTCCTAGACTGCATACGTACTAACTGAGTATTTAAAAGACTGTATCAATGTGTTATAGCTGATTAGAGGTCTGACTGCATAGTGCACAGAATATTGTAGCTGTACTAGTATTGGTGTGTCTATGGTTTCGAAAATGGTAGTTTGTATTTTAGGGTGTGAGGAGGTGCATCAGATGATAACTTGGATGATGTCATCCGTGATGTCATTTGAGATGTCATCAGTGATGTCATCAGTGATGTCACTGACCATGTCATAAGCGATGTAATATGTGACGTCATCTGCAGTGCTTTGCGGGGCGCAAGTTAAAGTTAGCACAACTAACTATATCGGCTGAATTTCTCTTGTTTAGTACGAGTGAAATGTCCAACTAACTAGTACGTCCCTGAAACTTGTGTTTTTTTCAGTGAATTTTACATATATGTATTTAATCTCCTCTCACTCTTACAAGGAAGGAATCGGCACTCAGGTTGTAGTTTGGAAGTATTTAATCTGCAAAGGTTGTGATCCATGAGTTTCGGCTCGTCCGAACCTTGATAACGGTACAAGACATCATTGTAGCATCCTTATTTAAATGTACAAATGCCTCCAGTTGCCAAAATTAACAAAGGACTACATATAACTTTAATCAAAATGCTGGCGGCAATATTGTCCTGGTCACGATGTGAAAATTCAGGAATTTATACAATAAAGAAAAGACAAGAAGTGTTAATATGAACAAAATGGTCTATTATATTGCCACAGCCTCTCTTGCCAGTCCTGCATTGTTGGTTTGTTGCCCCTTCCCCCCTTTTCACTGCCCTCCATTGTCTGTTGTGCTGCCACTGCCCTTCCTGCCTGCCCAGTGTGGTCAAATTATTGCCTCTGCACCCTCCTACCTACCTTCAATTTTCAGAGTCCGTGCCCCTGGCCTCTGCTTCTCAACAGTGTCCTAATGAACAACTAGATTTCTAACATTCTATATTTAGTACAAAAGTGTGGAACGCCTGACATCATCTTTATGTGATCAAAATTGTAATACCTAGAGCATTTCCTTTAGAAATTACATATATGAGAGGGTCTTATTTGCATCAAAATTATGGTTAGTGCTCTAAAAAATGAAAATGAGGAAATATTTTCGGAATTTTCAAATAGCAACAAAGCACTTTTAAATTATTTGTTATCTTTATGTTTTTTACCAGTTGATCACTTGATTAAATGTTGCACTTAAGGGAGAGGATGTAGTGTTACTTCCAGAGCTGCAGACTTTGCAACTGGGGAACCAGGTTGGAGTTTCTGCTTCAGCTCGACATTCTGTGATTCTGGTCAAATCACTTAATCTCCCCATGTCTACAACCAAAATGAATTTATTATTGTGTGATGTAAACAATGTTAATGTAAAGCACTCCAATACCTGACAAGTCTGCACCATATAAAACTGCAAAAACACAAAAAATAAAAAAGTGTTTTGCACACTTCTGTCATTGGGCTACATGTGGGCTACATCAGGGTGATATTTGTGCTACATTTGGGCTCTTTTGTCTCTGGTGGCCATCTTTGGAGAATTATTTGTTATAAAGTTTCCTAATTTCCTCATTTGCTGCTGTCTCCTCAGTAGGAAATACTTTCAGTTTTTTACTTTGATTCCATCAAAAAGGCATTCAGATGTATCACACATTTGCCATGAATTCTGAATGTTAGCACTCTAGTTGCTAATTAGATCACTGTAGTAAAGCTACTGCTCACCAGGGAAGTCTGCTGCTGGTATTGAAAGTGCATGTTTCAGTCTGCATGCCAGAATTAACTAATGAAATAGAAGAAGATTTGAGAAGTCACTCAAAATGTGCCCTCATTTTTCTTTCTGCAGCACTAATCATACTTTCTATGGCAAAATGAACCCCCTTTTTAAATTAAATGTTTTAAGAGTTGCCACTTTATTCCACTCAAGATGGCTTCAGGTTTGCAATACGTTTGTCATAAGTAGGACTGTAAGCGCTCTAGTTGTTCTTTAGAACTCTCTGGGAAGCTGCAGTAGAACACAAAGGAATCAACTGACAGTCTCTGTCCTTATTGGATGTACATGTTGTACTGAGAATGTCAGACTTCATTCTCACATGACTGAGAAAGATAATGTGAACTTACAGAAAATATGCTCTCCGTTTAGCTTATAGATCACCTTCCAAACCTCTGTAGAAAAAGCATGAGAAAATAGTTTTCTCTCAAACATGATTCATGATATCCCAGCAGAAGGCTTTTTCACATGGTAAAATCACCTTAGAACACACCACAATTCCAAAAATGAGTAATGGTACCATCAACAAATGATTTATAATGTAAGTAAAGTCTTAAAAACTTCTATTAACTGCAAAGCTTTTTATTAAGGTGCTATCATGAATTACCAAGATGGCTGCCAACACTTCTTAGATGAAGTGCTGACAGCCAATCAGATCTCACGATGAGATGTGTGGCTAGGCTCTGCCCATATATATATATATTTATTTTTCCATTCATATTTTAAAAACTACTGAACGAATTTACACCATTTAACAAAAAGGGCTCATTTTGAACCAACGGCTAACTTTTTGTCAAATTTGGTGTAATTCCGTTCAGCAGTTCAAGCTGTAGCTGTGTCTAAAGTTTCCTATTGAAAATTGCATGGGGAAAACACGTTTTAGGACCCCCTTTCTGCTTGGTCCCTCCATGACGAATGACCCTGAAACTTTCAAGATAGGAGCTGACCATAAGTTTAGAACATTTTGCAAGAATCATCAAATGGCTCCAAAGTTATTTGGAATAGATGTTGCAATTTTCCTATGGTAACTAGGTCCTAACTATAACTACCTACTGGCGACTTCCAGTAGCTAATATATATGTATATGTATATGTATATGTATATGTGTCTATCTATCTATCTATCTATCTATCTATCTATCTATCTATCTATCTATCTATCTATCTATCTATCTATCTATCTATCTATCTATCTATCTATATATCTATGTATCTATCTATCTATCTACCTATATAGATATATAGATATAGATATGAATGCAGCGATGTGTAAATTCTCAGTGCACCCTCCTTGCAACATGATGGATGGGTCATATTTACTGTATGACGCTTCATGTCGCAAGGAGTTACAGATATGTCACTAATTAGTTTTGTAGAGCCTGTCCCAGTGGGCATAGCTGTATTCAAAGCCTTCTGGTTCCTGTACAAAACTAATTAGTGCACGTGAAAATTGTTTTATGATACACAGAACGCCATTGATGAAGGGAAAGAATTCCCAAAACCGGTCTGGCAGTTTGAACTTTCATGATAGTTCACTCCGATATTCACTGAATGCAGTTGCCTTGAAATAAATGATGGAACATTTGCACTTACCTGTGGCTTCTTCCAGTGGGGTAAACTTTTGTTTGTAGATATTGAGCGGCTATACCCGATCGTGGGAGAAGCCCTCTGCAGGAGCAGACACTGGTGGCGCCAAGAAGGTGTCATCGTGCTTGGGAGGTATTTTCCAAAAGGCAACTGAATGAGACATTTGAGTTTAAACAAGAGCGAACATCAAACCCACAAGGGCTTTTTTATATCTGTTGATTTTCTGTGATCATAAAGGGACTCACTTGAGTAAAACCACGGAGCACTACAGGAACCAGAAGGCTTTGAATACAGCCACACCCACTGGGGCAGGCTCTACAAAACTAATTAGTGCACGTGAAAATCGTTTTATGATACACAGAACGCCATTGATGAAGGGAAAGGATTCCCGAAACTGGTTTGGCAGTTTGAACTTTTATGATTGGTAACTCAGTTATTCACTGAATGCAGTTAACTTGAAATAAAAGATGGAACATTTTGCACTTACCTGTGGCTTCTTCCAGTGGGGTAACCTTTTGTTTGTGGATATATATATATATATATATATATATATATATATATATATATATATATATATATATATCCACCACGAGTCCCCACCAAGGCACTCAGAGCCGCAGTAAGCCACGCTACCTTGAAGAAAAGACGGCAGGACCAGGAAATCCGTGAGTTGAAATTTTTATTGCGCAACAAACGGCAGCATAACGTTTCGGCCTCTCGCAGGCCTTGATCACATGGTGTTATGCAGTCATCAGGCAGAATTTAAAGTGCTAGTGCTGTAAACGGGAGCCAACCAGAACAGAGTAAAGTGCATGGTGCAATCAACATAGTTGAAATACTATGACATTTCATTCGTTTTTAAAAAAATGTCACGCACTTAAACACCCAATTAATCATGGTTTGTCATAAAACAGTATTGGGATCAATCCCATGCTCAAAAATACTGAATAAGCATTGATTCATACTGTATGCATGTATGAGAATGCAAAGCCACTTTTAAAAAAAGGAAAAGAAAAAAATCGGAAAAGAAAAAAATCCCCGGATCAATCCGTTGGCTGCATTGGGCACAAAGGCTAAGCACATAAGCAGACAATTACCATGCACACATATGCAATGGATTAAAGACAGAGGTTACCCTCATTAATTGAAATTCATTAATACCTGGATAAATCCACATGTCAACTCATATCACATTGTCATTTTGCCTAGCGCACCTGTTAGTTTTAGCCTTGCTTCGGAAAGCATGCATGATTAATAACCACGATTTCAAAGTGCAAATGCATATACATCAAAATCACTGACATGTTTTAAATTCATACTGGTTGGAAACCGAAAAAAGTGCAATTGAACGTGAATGTGATTGAAATATATTTAAAAAAACAGATCCAAATCCGATTATACCTAGTTCTTAAAGCTGAGTATAGTATAATCTTCTCTGTAAGACTGAAACAGTAGGATCACTGAATGGGGACAATGACACAATCTATGTATATGAGTCCTTGAAATAACACCTTGGTCAAGCTGAAAATACTAAATAAGGACCAATATGCTGGTTATCTAACATAGGACACCATCAATTAAACCACAGAAATCTGAAACTTGGGGATTATATTGTCAGAAAGTGAAATTATAGACAGGTGTACATATCTTCTGAAGTATTCAGCCCATTGGGAAATTTGCTATCTAGCATGAGAATGTAGCGTGTTTCTAACCTTCTCAACGCAGTTTCCCTATTACCACCCCTTCTCATTGGTGCAACCGTATCGATGGCATAATATTTCAGAAGAGAGCTGTTGCTATTGTGCTTCTCTCTGAAATGCCTGGCGACTGGGTATGCCTGGTCGTTAGATTTGATGGCCCGTAGGTGTTGAAGGACCCTTTTGTGCACCTGTAGTTTCGAGCTGCCCACGTAGCGAAGGCCACATGGGCATTCCAAAACATACACGCAAAATTCACTCTTACATGTGATTTTTTGCTTAATCTTATGAGGGGTGTCCGAGAATGGGATGTGGTACTCAGACTTGTTGACTCCTTGGACACAGGCTTTGCAAGAAGCACATTTTCTGAAGCCTTTGCTCCCCGCCAACCAATTTCGTGTGTTAACCAACTCAGGGCTTGATGTTACAAGTGCATCCTGCAAGGAAAATGCTTTCCTATAAGTAATTGCAGGCTTTGTGGGCATATATTTACCTATCGTTGGATCACATTTAACCAGACCCCAATGTCTATTTACAATTCTCCTGAGCGCCCCATGCTGATTATTGAAGGCCCATATGAGTCTAGTGGGAGGTTGTGTTGGGACTGTGGTGGAGGTCTGTTTCCTTCTGTGTGCCAGGGCTTCAGATCGGGGTATAGCATTGGCTTTCCTGATGGCAGCTAGGATCACCTTTTTGTCATAACCCCGGGCCAGGAAACGTTCTTTACACTCTTCCTGGGCTAGCTGGTTCTGTGCCTCCGTGCTGCATGCTCTCCTGATTCTTAGCATTTCCCCGTAGGGGATGCTGCGAATCAGGTGAGGCGGGTGGTGGCTCTGTGCATGCAGCACTGTATTGCCTGCCGTTGGCTTTCTAAACAAGGATGTATGAATTTCCCCATTAGTGATGTTGATTGCAATGTCCAAGAAGGTGGCCTTTGTGGAGCTGATATCAGATGTAAATGACAAGTTGAAGTTGTTATTATTCAACCTGTTGATAAATTCCGTGGCCTGTTCGGTGGTTCCTTTCCATATCATACAGACATCATCGATGTACCTGAACCACCGAACAATGTGATTCCTGCAAGTTTCAGAGTGCTCGCCATTGAGGACCTGTCTCTCCCAGTACCCCATATGGAGACAGGCGTAACTGGGAGAAAAACAGGCCCCCATGGCCACACCCCTAACTTGCTGGAAATGCTGTTTGTTGAACATAAAGTAATTATTGTTCAAACAGAATTTTATCATTGATAACAGCATCTTGTTATGTTCTACAAAGGCAATCGGGCGGAACCCCAAGTAATAAGCTACTGCCCTAAGACCGTCCGCATGGACGATGCTGGTATAAAGGGCAGAGACATCAAGGGTTACAAGCAGGTATGAAGGATCCCACTGCACAGTGCTTAGCTTTCTTAAAAAGTCACTGGAGTCTTGGACATAAGAGGGTAGTCCTAACACATATTCCTGCAAGTAAAAGTCCACATAGATTGTAGTGTTCTCTAGTAACCCCCCGCATGCAGAGATGATTGGTCTACCGGGGGGTTTCTGGGAGTCTTTGTGGACCTTGGGGATCAGGTAAAGTACGGGCATAATAGGAAAGTCATTCTTTAGATATTTCAATTCATCCATGCTGATCAGGCCTGATGAACGCCAACCCATCAGCAATGAATAGAAACTACCATGGGCATTTTTGATGACCGCCAAATCACAATGTCTGTAACACAAAGTGTCATTCAGCTGGGCGGTAGCCTCTTCTATATACATTTCCCTTGCCCATAAAACAATGTTGCCCCCCTTGTCCGATTGACGAACGATCACATTGCCCGCTTTCTGGATTTTGACAACCAAATCAGTATATCTTTTGTTGCAGATATTTCTGTGATGATTGCTCCTCAGTGTCTGTGAGTATAGAGTCTTAATATCCTTCACTACGGCCTCCTGGAAAATATCCAGGTTATCATGCAGCATCTGTGGGGTGAATGTAGTTTTGGGTTTGAATTTTGAGCGGCTAGCCATGATGTTACAGGAATGGGAAGCATTGTCCCCATCCATTTGTTGAGACAAAAATTGCTCTTGTCTGAGGCTTTCCATATCCTGGACAAGTGGCAAATCATGAACAGTTAGTGGCGTGTCGGTATCAATAACACTTACATCATGATTCCTGGGCTTGATATTTGAAAAATGTTTTTGTAATTTCAATTTTCTAGTAAACTTGAATAAGTCTATTCTAGTGTCCGCATAATTAAAATTTCTTGGTGGACAAAATGATAAGCCCAAAGACAATGTTTTCAATTCAGAATCTGTTAAATGTAACGAGGTAAGGTTGATGATAGAAAAATTAGACACACCTGTCTGTTCTATGGCTGCTTCTTTTTCTTGCTCCATTGTTTTTTGTATGGCTTGCGTTTTGGAGCGTCGTCTTGCTCTAGCCTTTCGCCGCTGTCGGCGTTTGGCACTGGGGTTTTTGTTGTTTTCTGGCGATTTGCTCTGGGGCGTAGGATATCTCTGTTGTCCTCGTTCACCATCCCCATTTCCTGCGCCATCGTAAGCCTGGTAAACCCCAACCCCGACCGGGTTCTGCCCCCTTCGTATTCAGAGCCGCTGTCCACATTTGAACTTAAGTCTGCATTGGATGAGCTGGCTGATGAAGTGGCACGCTGGGTACCTTGTTCTTTGAGAGGCCCCGTGCTTTTCGGCGGCTGGGACGCTTTTCTGGCGTCATACTTTCGTGCAAACGTGAATATACGACCCTCCAGATAGTCTGTTTTGTCCCTTTGGAATTTGTACTGTTTGCGCCTTATAATGATGTCTTCCTCCTTCTGGACACGAACCATCATCTCTTCACGCAGTTTGGTGTTTTCCTCCGCCTTATCAGAGCTTAGCTCCTCGATTTCGAGGTTCAGTGCATCAATTTCACTCTGTATTTTCTGGCGGTCCGACTCAGCATACCGGACTAATATTTGCACCAACTTCCTGGAAGACTCTAAGTTGCACTCCGCCCACTCCTTGAGCATCTCTGGGTCAGGCTGGTCATAACTGGGAGCCAACAATACACGTAGCCCCCTTGGTATCCGATTGACCTCTAGATATCTGCTCAAGGAGCGGTGCTCCCACCACTTAGCCTGCTCACGTTTAACCATTTTCTCCAGCTTTTTATAGAGGCCGCGTAAGTTCACAGCACCGTCATTGTTGTCCACAGTTGAACCCACTGTAGTCGACCCCCCAGCCGGGGAGTCATCAAATACATCGAGGGCTGCCACCTCCCTCCCTCGTCTGCCACCAGCTGCCATGTTGCAATATAGTCAATTCAAAAAACGCATATATGCGCGTCACTCACTGGTAATGTCGTTTATCGAAACCAATGCAGATATCCGACACACCTGGGAATACTCCTTCACGGAAAGTGTCCTTGAGGCGCCGATCACCAAAACGAGCTCAACAGCCCGAGCGCCCGACCGCCGTCAGAGCGCTGAACCGGAACTCCCTCTTCGAACCAGCGCCTGTTGCAGGTTATTCCGGGGCAAGGCGGTTGCTCCCCAACGGGAGTTAACAATCCCTCCGGGTCACCGGAGGTAGTAGCTTCCTGCCGCCACGCCAACAGTTGAAGGAGGGTCCTGCCACGCCGGAGAAGCTGTCAACCGGCTAAGCAATCCACCACGAGTCCCCACCAAGGCACTCAGAGCCGCAGTAAGCCACGCTACCTTGAAGAAAAGACGGCAGGACCAGGAAATCCGTGAGTTGAAATTTTTATTGCGCAACAAACGGCAGCATAACGTTTCGGCCTCTCGCAGGCCTTGATCACATGGTGTTATGCAGTCATCAGGCAGAATTTAAAGTGCTAGTGCTGTAAACGGGAGCCAACCAGAACAGAGTAAAGTGCATGGTGCAATCAACATAGTTGAAATACTATGACATTTCATTCGTTTTTAAAAAAATGTCACGCACTTAAACACCCAATTAATCATGGTTTGTCATAAAACAGTATTGGGATCAATCCCATGCTCAAAAATACTGAATAAGCATTGATTCATACTGTATGCATGTATGAGAATGCAAAGCCACTTTTAAAAAAAGGAAAAGAAAAAAAAAATCATTCATGCTATATCTTCCATAAAACTGTATCATCTGTATATCCTGATGTCTACTATGTATATTTAATTTGCATACTGTCACTTTGCATCTGTATTTACTCCAAATTTAACTCATGAAGTTGCTGATGTGCAAATGCTGTGAAGCGCTCTGATACCTTCGGTTCACGTTTGCGCTATACAAAACTTGATAAATAAATCAACCGTTTTTGGGATGACTAGGTGCACTGAGGGGAGAGGCCTACATGCGTCCCTCCACTTTTAAAAAAAATGCTTTTATTGGGTTTTCATACATAAAGGGTCATATTAACAACAACATAACATCATTGAGGTGCGGGGAGGGTGTAGAAGGGTGCAGGGTACACCATCATGACATGACATAGTCAGTAGTATGACAACATCAGCATACACATTGTGTACATGGAAATAAAGGAACATCACAACATTGCAGGTATGGGCATATGATGCAGAGCTATGCTACTGAATTTATAAAGCGCATGGTGACCCGAAGGAATCCCAGCTCTGGCGGACACCACTCCACCAAGAACAGAAGCATTCCTAAAGAGCCAGGTCTTAAGGAATTTATAGAAGCTCAACTCATTATTCATGGAATGAATAGCCAAAGGGAGAGCATTCCACAGCTTGGCCGCATTAAAGCCAAAAGACCGCCTTCCACTTAGAACCCTTCTGACTGTGGGGATGGTAGCTAAAATGAGTTCGTGGATCTGAGAAGCTTTCCGGGGAGTACGTTTTGACAAGCTGTTGAGAGATGAGAGGACCACTTGCATAAAAGGTTCTATGCACAGTGCACAAGGATTTGAATGTAATCCTTTGGGCAATGCGCAGCCAGTGGAGTTAATCGGACCCTGTCTGGTTGATTCATACCTATTCATACCTATAAATACCCAAGAGTATAAGGGAGAGGAATGTAAAGTGATTAGGGAGGGGACAGTGATCAATCTGGAGTGGTGAGTTCTAGTGTAAGGCGATAGTTCATAAGGGGCTGCCAAAATTCTTTGGGCCAAAATGTGAGTGGCTGCGGTTGTGCTCAGTCCCCACTGATGCATCACAATGTGTCATACTTTTGAGGCATGCTGCAGCCGTACAGAACCAACCAGTGCACCAATGCACCGCATACTCATGTACTGCAAGCAAAAGTGCCATAGACACAAGCCGGCATGCAGACTTAGGAATATCGCCAATGTATCCCAGGAGTGCCATGAAGGGGTCAGGTGCAACCCCTATCCCAGTCATGGCAGACATGTGAGAAAAGATGGAAGTCCAGTAAAGGCTTATTTACCGGCATGTTCATGTCAGGTGCGCAAAATCTGCATTTGCGGGTGAACATTTGGGGCAATGGTCAGATCGAGTTGGGTCGAATTTAACAATGTCAAAAGGGGAGAGGTTTGATTGGTGGAGGAATTCTAAATGTAGCAGTTTGTATTTGTGGTTGACCGAAATCCTTTGGGTCTGTAAACAGAATGAACCCCACTTTGTCAGTGAGTGGGGTGCCCAGGCCACACCCAAAGCCTCGCTGACTCGGGCTGTGGTGTCAGGTTTCATGCTAGTGCAGAGTCGGTATGTCCTGGAGACCAACCGGTCTCCGTCTGAGTCTGAAATGGCAATCGTCAGTGGGGGAAAACTGTCCAGGGCCGGGGGGAAAAGGGGGGGATGGGAGCACAGGCTCGTATGTAGTCGTTGAAGCTCGAAGTGATCCATGTAAGAGGCGTTCTGAAAGTAGCTATCATTTGCATGTGTCAGGACACGGCCATCAGGGAAAATATCACCCAAGTTGTGGAGGCTGTGGCTTTGGAGGATTCATTGTACCAGCTTTTCATGTGTGAGGGGCTGCCAGCTGAGAAGGGCATGGTAATAGAAAGGGCCTCCGTCCAATACCCAACGGAGCTTCCACCAGGCCCAGTACATTGAGGAGTTGGTTTGAACATCCATGGAGTCGATTGGGAGGCCCTTCAAAGGAATAGAGAAGTAAGGAAGATCCCAAGCTGGTCCCTCTTGCATTTTAGGTAATGTAGGTGGGAATCTGGGTACTACCAATGATACATGTAGTGGCACTGGGCTGCAAGATAGTATAGATCGAGGTTTGGGGCTCCGAAACTGCTGCAGTTATAATGGAAGTTTGAGGTATACTACTGAATGCGGGGGTGGCCTCCAGACCAGATAAGGCATGTTAGGAGAGTGCACAAGGTGATGAATAAAATCAGTGTGAGCAGTATCGGGATATTCAAAATATGATAGGAGAAGCATAGAAGCGCCACCATTTTGATACCAATTATTTATCTCGTCATGGATAGGGGGAGTTTAATCCAACTCTCTTCTTGAGTCGTAAGAACATCAACAGTGGAGCCATAGTCAAGCCAGATTACCTGGTCCCGGTCGTGATGGAGATGGATACCAAGGTATTTTGTGCTATCCGCTGCCCAAGTTAGAGGATAGTCTGCAGAGTTGGAGCGGGAGATGTCGGTAAGAGGGAATAGTTCAGATTTAGTCCTGTAAATCTGGAGCCCAGAAAGGTTGCAGAAGCGCATTATTTCTTGAATAAGAGGAATAAGGTTATCTGAAGGATGGGGAACAAACAACAATATGCTGTCTGCATATAGAGAAATGAGGAGGGGGCCATGGGTGAGCTGGAGGCCAGGATTTATTTGACACGTCTCAAGGTGATGGACTAAGGGGTCCATTGCAATGATAAAGAGGACAGGAGATAGGGGACAGCCCTGCCTGGTCGACCTTGTGATAGGGAAAGCATCAGTAAGAAAACCGTTGACTTGCAGGCGTGCCACCGGACAGAATATAATAGCATGACCTGGGAGATGAACCCAGCAGTAAGTACCAACTTTATCAGAGTTGCTTTCAAGAAGGGCCCCTCTATGGAGTCAAGCACCTTCTCAGTGTCTAATAGGGCAACTGCAGTGGGTGTTGTGGGAGAGATCCTGTTTAGAACTGTGAAGTTAGTCTGAGAGTGAGAGAAGTGGATCTACTGGGGACAAACCTGACTGAACAGGTGATATAATTTTCTCCATCAGAAGGGACAGTCTGATAGCAAGGATCTTGACTAAAATCTTATTGTCCAGATTGAGGAGGGAGAGGGGATGGTATGAGGTGCACAGGTAGGAGTCCTTGCCAGGCTTCAAGGGAGGGATGAGCACTGCCTCGTGCAAAGTGGGTGACAGTGTGGTGGCGTCCAGAGATTCAGTGCACATTGCTAAGAGGGGGTGAGCAAGTTGTTGTTTAAAAGCTTTATAGAAAACTCCCATAAGGTTATCGAGGCCGGGGGCCCAGGATTCATCCAAAGCATCAATATCCTGGGTGGCGACCTCACATGATATTGGTTCACTAAGGAGTCGTCGTTGGCCATCATTGAGCCACACAATTGCAATTTCTGCCTGGTATGGTAAACTCTCTGGTATGCCGTCAGACATGCAGGGTGCATGGAGGCAATCAAAATGGTGTCAGAGCTCAGTCAGGATATCCATGCCACCGGAGACGGAGGACTCTGTGGTTTCACGCATCTCTGTGACATAGCCAACACAACTGGGGCGGAGCAACCGTGCCAACTTGCGGCCCCTGCATTCCCCCTAAACATGGTGGTGGGCCTTGGCGTATTTCCCAAGATTGTGAGTTCCCCATCAGCCAGGTCTCTAAATACAGTCAGTAAGACTGAGCGGCAGCGCAACTGGTGGTCGCCAACTTGAGAGTTGGCTAGGTCTATGTCTTGCAGGACAGTTTCAATACTTTGTAGTTGGGAGATATTGGACAGCATATCCACACTCTGCGGACATATGCTCAGAAGGCCTCCCAAAGAGCCACATGCGTCTGGACTCTGCCAGAGCTCAGAGTAAAGTTTTTGACAATGGAATCATGGAGTTCACTATGGAAAACTGGGTCATCAAGAGCATCACCATGAAATTTCCATGTGTGTTCTGACCCACTTCCATAGGGGATTTGGAGTGTCAGGAGAACAGGGCTGCGGTCTGATGGGGTTCACTGTGATGGTTTGACCTCTGTGGGCCAAAGCGAGGCATCACTGGAAAGAAGCCAATAACCAACCTGCGTCCAAATATCGTGAGGGCAGAGAAGAAGCTGTGACCAGGCGTGGAGAATTTTCGAGCTCACTGGATATCATGTAGGGTGTACATATCCACAATGTGTTGGAGCACTTCCTGCGATCAGGGCTTACCACTCGGCTGGTCACTAGCAAAATTGATATTGGGGTGTTGCACCATGTTAAAGTCTCCCACTAGGATAACAATGTCAGTATCTGCATGCCCCCATAAGAGTCACAGACAGGTTTCAGGGCCAATAATAGCACGGAGGCAACGCTGCTGGCAGTGTCGAACAGTGTCAGATCTTCCACCGACCAAGGTGGGGCGGTGGCACTGATACTGCTTCACCTGTCAGCGGCGTTTGACACGGTCTCCCATAACTGCCTGCTGAACATTCTTTGCAGCAAGGGAGTCAAATCCATTGCATTAAACTGGCTACACTCTTTTCTGAGCAATTGTACCCAGGCAGTACACATGGGACAATTCCACTCCAAATCGAGCCCCATCAGTTGCGGAGTCCCCCAAGGTGCCTCATTAAGCCCCACTCTCTTCAATGTTTATATGTCATCTCTTGCTGATATTGGAAGGAAGTTGGGCATTGGCATCTGCTCTTACGCAGACGACACGCAACTGATGGTGGCTCTGGATAAAAAACCAGAGATTATTAAATCTAAATTGCATAATTGTCTCTCAGAAATGGCCCAGTGGATGCACTCACACTGCCTAAAGCTAAACGCCGGGAAATCCGAGATCCTACTGTTTGGCGGTGCCAATCGTGTGTTGCATATCACATGGTGGCCACCCTCATTAGGAACCGCCCCCGCTCCGAAACAACACGCAAGGAACTTAGGCGTCATTATGGATGACGCCCTGTCCATGAAAGAGCATGTGTGAGTCCTGTGCGGGAAAGGTTTCGCAATCTTGAAACTTTTAGCCAGACTGTTTCCCTGGATCCCCTGGATTGCAGACGCGCTGTCACGCGCTTTGCTGGTCAGTCGTCTGGACTATGGTAATGCACTCTTCGTGGGGATGAATGAGCACCTGTTTACACGCTGCAAGTACTGCAAAACTCTGCAGCTAAACTCATATGCAATAAAGGCAAGCTCGATTCCTCGGACTGCCTAAGAAAACTTAATTGGTTACCTATGCGCCAAAGGTCGGTTTTTATACTGCTCTGCCATGCCCACAGGGCCCTCTATAAAAATAGTCCCATCATCCTCCAGGGAAAGATTGAATTCTACGTCCCTACTCGGAACCTACGCTCTCTCCAGTCTGCCCTGGCAAGAACTAAGCACATATATAAAGCTAGGACTGGTGGACGCTCATTCTCCCATCTGGCTGCAAAGAAATGGAATGAGCTCCGCCCTGACTTAAGGCTCACCACTAACCACCTCCTGTTTCGAAAGAAATTAAAGACCCTCCTCTTCCCTAAACTCTAATGTTCACTTTAGTACAGCTCGCAGTAGTCTCAGTACTGGTATAAGAGCCTTGATATCCCCTGGGATGAGTGTTGCGCTCTACAAATACCACAAATGAATAAATAGAGTATAAAGCTCCTGGAAAAAATCTGGAGCATCTGTGTTTGGGGCATATATGTTAACTAATAGATCTTGTTTGCCGGTGAAGGTGCCTTGTAAAATCAAATAGCGGCCATTCGGGTCTGAATGGTTCTTGTGAAGAGAGAAGGGGATGTGTTTATGTATGAGGGCGAAAACTCCACAGGAATAGGAACTGTAGCAGGAGAAGTAGCAATGTTCTTCCCAAGCAGTCATATAAGATTAGGTATCACAAGATGTGAGATGCATTTCCTGAAGAAAGGCTATTTGAGGTCAGTGGTGGGAAAGATGTGAAACAACTTGTTTGCCCTTGTGAGGATTATTGATTCCATGGATAATCCGTGTAGGGAAGGTAATGTCTACCACCTTCTCCGGTCCTGCAGGAGTTGCCATAGGGAAGTCTGAGGTAAGGAAAAAGTGGCAGGTCATAAGTGTGCATGCAGTGTACCTGATGTGCAATGCAGAACTGACATAGACAAAACTGATGAGAAATCCCCCTTCGCCCCACCCACACCAAATAGTAAAACACCCATTGAACACAGTAAACAGAAACAAAAAGTTAAACAGTCCCAATAATGGTAATGTGATATACACCATGGAGGGAGAGAAGATGTAACAGCCTGGTGTGGCCCATTTGTTTAAGGGATAAATGAAATATTACAGAAGAATCAACCGCATATATACAGCATGCTGAAGCTGGAGGAAGATGAAGGCAATGATGACCAAATCAGAGGGTCCTGGGCTTGTCCAACGGAGATGTGTGAAGGCAGTCTACAGCTGGAAGAAGGTCCACGTACAGCCGGCTAAGTTAGCCGCAAGGAGGCTGATAGGCAGGACCTGCGAGTCAGTATGTTCGGGTGTGTTCCTCCTAGGTGAGAATGACTTAGAGGCAAATTGTTTGCAAAAGTCGATTGCCTCAGCTGTAGTGTCGAAGGTACAGGGCCTCCCGTTGACCTCAACCGCAGAGGGGCAGGGTAAAGCATTGTATATACAAGACCGAGCTTGTGGAGGGAGTTCTTGGCATCACTAAATTTCTGACAGGCCTCTTGGACTGTTATGGTGAAGTCCGGGTAGAGTGAAATGGATGCGCCATGATAATCTAGGCGGCCTTGTTCTTGGGCTAGGCAAAAGGAAGTGTGCCTGTCCTTACAGTTGAAGAGGTATGCTATGAGCATGTGTGATGAAGCTCCCACAGGGGGCTGAGGGCCAAGGGAACACTGAGCACGGAAAGTGGAAGAGAAATTCTTTTAGTGGTAGAGGGCCATGAGGAGTTGCTCGACAAACACAATGGGGCACCCTATATTCTTGGTTTCATGGTTTCTGTTATGCCAGAGATGCAGATAGTGTTCCTGCTGCATCTCATCTCCAAATCTTTATTTTTGATTGCCACATTTTTGAAGAGATGCTCCAGTTTTTCCATCCGTTTCAACTCCAGTCCCGAGATGCACTCCTCTGCGTTGTTGATCCTCGCACCCTAGTAATTTAAGTGCCCCCTCTAAGTGGTCTATGCAGCCAACCAGCATGTGAACTGAGTGTCCTTGGCACAAAACCCTGCCTCAAGCTCAGCAATGATGGCAAATGTGCTGCCAGCAATATCGGTGCCTGATTCCTGGTCTGGAGGCTCATCCATGTATGAGTAAGAGCCTAGTGTCTCGCCGGTTTAGCCTGGTCATAGAGCAGTTTGGGCTGCTTAGGGTCAGTGCGGCGCATTACTAACAATGGTGAGCAGTATGCTTTGGAACCTGTCAGCAGGAGTGAAGCAACCAAAGTGGTGATTCCCGGTAATATGCGACTGCTCAGGAACTATGGTCAAAATAGGTGCAGCCAAGAAGGAGTAGAGCGAGATACCAGGCTAGGGCAATGTGGGCAATGAGGAGAGGCCCACGGAAGAGTTCAGCAGAAAGCAGTCATGGTCAGGGCAACCGGGCAGCAAGTACCCAATGCTCCAATAGGCAGCAAGTCCAACAAAAAGGTAACATAATTTCCCTCCACTTTCCCTTCAATGTCAGGACCTGACTGATCTACCGGTAAAGATGCGCCAAGTACGCAATCCTCTTCCCCCCTCTCAGGCACCGTCAGTATGTGTCATCCTCCGTCTCAAAAAGTGTGTCCTGTAAAAGAAACTGTGGTGTTATTGTATTTTTCTTACCACTTCCCTCCCGAAATCCGGTGTCCACACTGTAATTGGGTTGACTTACAAAATCTGGCATAGGGGCTTGAGTCAATTGATTCTGAACTACCTGTTGCGGCTGTCTCATTGACACCTCATTCTGCGTCTGTGGATTTAAATTTTGAGTTTGGACATTATTATTCTGTAATAATTTACACTAGTTTCTCCAATGCCTTAACTTTCCGCACCCATGACAAGGAAACTTTTTCTTTGCCTCTTCTTTACTCATTTTCCCACTGGGTTTGCCCCCACTTCCTTCACTTTGGCCTTCCCCCTTTTTCTGATAATTTGCCTGTTGACTTAAATGGAGTTCCTGTTGTTCTGCCATTTTTACTTGGGCCCACATTACTTTCTCTTCTAATTTCTTTAGTTTATTATCAATTTTATCCTCACAGTATTTTGTATACTTGAGAATTTCGTTGACATGTTTTGCCTGCAAACACAGTTTATACTCTTTTTAGTCCAGACACAAAACGCTAAATAACATGTGTCATGTCCTTATTATTAATGTTTTCTAAACCACTGTACTGTTTAAATACCTGCAAGAGGTGTTCGTAATATGCAAGTACAGATTCATCTTTATTTTGGGTAGTTCTGTCTATTTTAGTCCAATCTGTTTCTTTTGGAGGAATCTCTCCCTACAAGTAAGTTATCACCAGATTATATTTTCTCATGACATCACTAGATGGTGCCCCTGTCTTAGGATCTCTAGGGTATTCATCACTTGGCCAATCTACTGTCATCTTACAGTCGGTCCACAAATCAGCTGGAACAATAATGTCAAATAAACCATCTAAATCTTTTAACTGCAATTTCGACACTTTCACACACCTTTCAACTTGTCGGTACCATTCTACAGGTTTTTCTCTAAGCTTTGGGAAATCATTAGTAAATGATAGAATATCCTGTCGGAACCAAGGGACGTGTACATAACCTCCTCCTGGTACTTCTCTCATCAAACACAACCTTTCAACTTTTTCCGCTTCTTTTAGTAAATACTCAGAGGACGTTTTATTTGCCTGTGCTTCTTCCTTTTTCTTTGTCCATCTAACTTTCCAGTTGTCTAGATCTCCACATGTTTACAACAATAACAATTCCTTTATCTGCAATTTACGACCTGACATAGTCATATTTTCCAAATCTTTATCAGAAAATTTAGACCTATGCAGTTTCTGTTATACCTTTGATCTGCCAATGTCAATTCCCATTTCCAAAGCCAAATTAAAAAAAATGTCATGTTTATTTTTGTATTTCGAGTAATACTTTTGCTTATAAACAATAATTCATCTTCATCAAATGAGTTTAGTCTGCCCAATCCCACATTTCCTGCTACCATTTCTTCTAATTCCACTCTCAGGGGCCGATTATGATAGCGGTTTTTCCGCATCCTCCCGGCCGGCGGAAGCCACCGCCGGCCCGGAGAATGAGGAAAAACCGCTGCGGAGCCTCCAAAGACCCACCGCCAAATTAGGATGGCTGGTGGGACTGGAATTCCGTCCGCAGCTTTTCCGCACGGTCGCCTTCCGACCGCGGCGGAAAAGCTCTAACATGGCTGGCGGTGTCTATCTGACACCGCCAGCCATATTAGGATGGTGGTGAATACATGATTTTCCACGGCGGCTTTTCCGCCGTGGAAAAGCATACAGACTTTCACTTCGGGGGCCTGTTGCGGGCCCCCTGGGTGAAAGGGGGGTGGGGGGGTGCACATGGGGGGTACCTATGGTACCCCCCTGCATTTGCGTGCACAAAGCGGCAGGCACTGCGCAGTGCCTGCTGCTTTGTGCATGCAAATGCGATGCATGCATTTTTAACCTTACGGCGGGTGCAGCTTAAAGCTGCACCCACCTCAATGTTAAAGATAAAGGATGTGACCGCCACCCTGGCGGGTGCAGCTTCAAGCTGCACCCGACTCAATGTTAAAGATAGAGGATGTGACCGCCACCCTGACGGTCACATCCTAATCTACTCGGAGGGAACGCCGCAGCCCCTGCGGACGTTCCCTCCTCCTCAGGTGTCGCGGACGGACTCAAGTCCATCCTCGATCCTAATGACCCCCACAATTTCAATATGTCCAATCCCTTTGACTGCGATTTAGGCTTTTCTATGTCTCGGGTCCATCTATCTATTTCTTCTGGGCTTACTACAGTATCATGTCTCGATCCTGAGGATGTCTCAATCTGGACTTCTTTTGAACACAGAGGAGTAATTTTTCTGATTGGGTTACTTACTGGTTCTCGTATATGTAAATCCATTAAAGAAATTTCCGACTCATATTCACTTGCTTGATCATCCACTATTAGGGCCTCCTTTCTTGGCTGAACTATGGGTTTAGTCAGAACAGGAGTTTTAGGAGTAGCTTGCTTATCTCCATATAATGGAACTACGGGACCTATTGTTAATGGTATTGTCAAGGCTTCAGGGCTTGTATTTAATTGGGAAATGTTCTGAATTATTTCGCTACATTTTTTATTTAAAGTTTCCTTTTCTCTCTCTTGAAGTACCTTTTCTAATGAGCTGTCATGTATAACCTGCGGAACTAAAGGTGGTTGTAAAAACGGAGCACTGGAAGTAACTCTCTGAGTTTCTTCTTGATAAGGTGGCGGATTATCATTAACAAGTTATGTAAATAATCTTCATCCGAATCACCACTAGTCATTACATTTCTTGTTTTCCTTGTACTTTTACTTCCTGATAGTTCTTCTGTGGTAAAAACAGGATATAATACTTCTACTAACATGGACTGTTTCCATTTTTTTATTTGCTTGTCTCTTTTGGAAATCTGGGATAGATGTTACTCTGTCACATCTGGACCTGTCTCGCTCAAATGCTTTTGTCTCCCATTCTTCTAGTTCTTCACACTGCATTAATCTTGGTCTTGGATCTAACTTATTCATACGACTCCTTAAATTATACAAAATTCTACCATTGAAGGTACCATTTTCTGGAAGTGTCAAAACACTGTCTTCCTTAGTGTACTCTTTCCAGTTTTCTAACCACACACATGTGTGGTAGTCCCTTTCTACCATCATGTATGATGCAGGCATATTTGGTGGTGGAATAATAATCCCTTCTCTAGTTTTAATAACTTTGTCTTTTTTTAAATAATTCTTTATTCTTTTGAAAAGTGGCATTTTCCTCTTTTGTCCTTACATGATATAAGGTCTTCCTCTAATCTGTTGTTCTTTAGCAAATCCTAAATACTTTCTATCAGGATGATTTCCTATAAATGCTGGATCTGAATGCCACATATACCGCTATTTATTTTGATACAGAATGTCAATAAATTAAATTAATTGAGTGTGATTACTTGCAGAAATATTTCTCCAATACCAGCATGTTTCTCAATTTAATTAACCAATGAGGATTAAACTTTCAAGCAGCGTTAACCAACGATTGAGCATCTTTTCTGTGTCGTAAATCTCCCTCTCTGCACTCACCACTCCTTTACAACTTTCACCCGGTTACACACCCACTGTTTCTACCAATCCCAGCGTGGCCCTCTGTGACGTCAGTGCAGCACCCGCAACTGACTCCCTCCTTTGCAAGATAATGCGACAATTCAATTTCTTTCAAAATTCAATTATACATTTCATTAATTAACAACATGAAAACATTCGCTACTGTGCCTGATTGACTAAAAGAAAGAATAGTTTCTTTCACAACCTACTTCCGTCTACCCTTCATACACTGTGAGTAAAAACAACCTTGTGTTTACTCTTCACTTGAGCAAAACGAACCTGCTACTCCTTCAGACTTACCCTTTCTAGGTGATATAAGACCAAATTTTCACCAGCGAACTCCTTGCTACCAATCACTCTTACATTTATTCTAGGAAAAAAGAAACCCTAACTAGTGCTTCAAGTTTTACCTAACTTTACGCACCAATTCCTCAAGGCAAGTAACCTCATAGCAGTATGGCTTCTATTTGCCACCCGCTTTCTATATCCCGGGATATTCCAGAGAACACTTATGAACGTATAATTTTGGTTAGTTCATAAATCAATAATCAATCAATAATCAAATCATCAATAGTCAATACACAACATAACTACCTACTTTTTAACTAATCCCTAACCATAGCTATCAGAAAAGTATACTGATAGAGCGCGCAGGGACCTACCAGCTCAATTTTACCATGCTCACCTGGGCCCATATAACATTCCCACTTTGAACTAGCAGTCTTGCCTAATTAATTAATAATTTAATTACTTTATCAGTGCCCAGAGGTCCTTTTAGGACTTATACCTGTAAACCATGGCTAACCAACCCTTGCCAGCTTTGCTATAAGTCCTGTGGATCGAAGAGGGAGTTAGCATAAACAGCAAATATTTAAACACATTTATGTTTCTTGCAATAACCACAGACTCTGGGAAAGTTTTAAAACATTTATCTATGAGAGATCTTGAGAGTCAAAATGAAAAGGGCCACAATCTCGTGACCATACATTTTACAAGCAAGAATATAACTAGTAGGACATAAAGTTCGTAAAAAATCACAGTAACACCTTTAGACATTGGTACCCGGGAAGGGTGAGAAAGGGAAATAATACAAGGACATACCACATAGATTATATTTACTTAGAATGGTGCAATGACCAATCCTGGCCATGGGCTGGGGCAAAAAAAGACCAGGACCAGGCTCAGTGCCACGGGACAAGACAGGTCCAGATCAGGACAGGTGGCCCCAGCTAACTGCAACGCCAGCGTCATACCCCTCTCTCTAGGAAAAGCCAATTAGTATCCAAATTAGGTAATCGATTCTTTTGACAGAGTGCTCCGCCAGCACCTCTGCTCTCGATCGCCTATTGAATGCGTTGGGTCAGTGACAAGTCAGCTATTCGGACAAGTCAGACAATTTCTCTATCTAAACCTACCATTTCGAGGTCAATGTACCACCCCTAAATGTTGCAAATCTATGTGTTCCCCTTTAGTGATTGGTTGGAAAGACGAGGAGAAATCATCACACCATACTAAGATGAGATCATTTCAATATTGTTTTCAATTGATTCCGGTTACCGCCCATAATTTATTTTCCCATGCACTTTTATTCCACCCAGCAATATTGGTACACATTTTAAATACATTGAATTTGGTAGCTTTATTTTTAGAGGTCAGATGAGCAGGTTCCCAAGAACATCGTGGGTAAGAAGAGAGCTGCCTGAGGTTCAATGCCAATGCTTCAGCAAATTCAGAGTCTGAATGCGCGTGCGCAGCATCGCCCAAGATGGAGGATGTAACAGTATTCAGGCCCAAAATACGAGCTATCAGCAAAGTCAAAGAGAAACATATTAGAATACAAAAATAAATGAATGCACTGTATACCACTTAACTCTACTCTATCCCCATTACTTTATTTTATCTTTCGCATTAATAGTTAAGCAAAACGAACAAGCTTAGTACGAGCTGCAGCATAAGCGTTAGCATGTGAGATTTAAAGCGGCCATTTCTGGCACTAGTGCGCAGAAGCAAGAAATTCCCTCCAAAGCAGAAATACTTCATACCACGTGAGTGTGGCAGACGCATGCGTAGTACAGTTCCCGCGTTTTTGGCAGTCATTTTAGTACATTTAGATTAATGATAGTAAAAGCACATAGTCAAGCTTCCCCTAGATGCTAACTATGTCGTGTAATGCAAATATTATTTGACAAAACATGTTGATTAATTAATTATGTGTTATTTGGAGAGGGCTGAATCCAAGCAAGTCTCTGCATATATGAGACCTTGCTCCATCAGTAGCTATCAATGTATTTCCCACCATGAACTTCATTATGTCATTGAGTATTGATCAATCCATTGGCACCCTTTTGTAATCTTAGATGGCCATGTCAAGACTTGGATCTTTGATCTGCCAGTCTTTCAACAATGACGCAGCCCAAAGAGGGCTAGAAAAAGCCAGTGGCATTGAGAAGCTACTCTTTGGCTTAGCACTGGTCACAGGAGTCTAATGGTTTAAGATTGCGTGCATTTTCAGATGGATATGATCTTGTTCGTTCATTATTTGAACTATTTTTCCAGAATCTCTGTTGAAGAGAAAAGATGGGTGAGATGCGGTGGCCTAACTTGATTTGAGTATTATATTTGCCTCAAATACAAGTCAGCTTGGTCTAAACCCCAGAAATCAGCTAGTTTAGATAATATTTTAGGCCCTTAGCCAAAAGAAAAGCCACCTGTGTGGGATCAAAGCCCACTCCTCCCTATGCAATAGCTCGGAGAAATAAGAAATAGCTTAAGGGTCTATTTCCAGTGCCCGTGTACTTAACCCCATCAGGTGAGAAAGACTGATGTTAAAGGAAGTGATTTTATAATAAAGGCATCTCAATCATTTTCTAAAATGGCAAGAGACTTCAGAAACCTTCGAATTGCAGTCAGAACAGCATCAAGACACTGGTGGAAACAGACCAGAAAGATCTTACACCTGTTGATCCTCTTGAGGTTTGGGAGCTCCCATTTGTCCTGGTCTCATTATCAAGCTCTTTTGCTGAGCTCCAGGGTAGGGCAATAGAATTATGAATCTATCTAGATATGATTGTGGGGGGAGGAGGGTGGATCTGTCAAAGGCCGAAGGTTTAAGGCTCCTTCTGATGTTTTTAAAAAAAGTCTACTACTAGTTCCACTGAAAGGAAAAATTGTTTTAGGCACTATATAAATGTCATCATTATTTATTGTGATACATTCAAGGACTGTTCAGTGGAAGACATGTTTTAAATTAGATTGTCGGAGAAGGTCTAATGAGTATCATCCTGTTTTCATCTTCTAGTGCTGGAGAATGAATCTGTGGGACTTATTGATTACAATAAATATTGTGTAGACAGAATATAGTGTCAAAAGTATTGAGGACCAAAATATTGAGAAGGTCAGGGAAAATAGGTATCTGTAGATTTACTCTTTTTATCACCACATCTACATCCTATGAAGGAATACATATTGTCAAGGTACACATATTTGAAGTTTAATATAGTAATGCTTTGCTTACCCATAGAAACTCACCTTCACAATATTTTTGTCTTCAATATTCTTGATACTATATTTTATCCACATTGTAATTTTTCTGATATTTTTTCCAAACACAGGATTTTCAATTAAATATCAATACTCAACGTACATGTCTTTTAAAGAGATGCCTGTTTTAAGGCATATGAAGAACATGAGGCACAAGCTGCAAACCATCTCTATAATTATGCAATTTGTTGTATTGTAGCTTTTACAAAAGCCCTCGCATCCTGGTTTCATGATATTTACAAAGTTCAGAACTGTCATTCTAAATGACACCGAGGCCTAGTCATGCAGGAGAATGAGCAGCTTCATGTGGATGGGTGTCCCCCAATCAGTGGCGGGAGTACACCTGACTGTGGCAACACGTTGATAGACCAAAACCACTGCTAGAGTTCTCATATGACCGGTGTGGCACGCACTGTGACACCTCCAGTTGGGGCAGCGATATCAAATACGGAGGAGGCAGCCCAAATTCTAGAACTGGATGGAATATAGAGTTGTAGGCAACTGGGTTTAGACAGTTTGAGGGAAGGGGGGCTGGGACCCCCGGGTCCCGCATCCCTGGTGTCCTTAGCGTATACACACATTCATTGATTTCCTTGCTAGGCAGAGTCATGATGGTGGCTCCTGGGTCCACACTGGGAGAAATTGCAGACGTACCTCCATATTGATTAAACGGCCCTGGGAGAGGAGCCAGAAGATCTGATAATAAGAGGCGATGAATAAAGATCAGCTCACTAAGGCCTGGACCGATTCAGACATGGGACCTCAGTATAAATTTATCATATAATACATGCAAGGACTCCTCTGCCCTTGACATAAAAGAATTTACAAAAAAGGGTGGTGAGGGACAGAGTCTCTGAATTAAGCAGAAAGCTCTCACCCAGTCAAAAGATCAAGGCTAGATCCAAGCTGAGCTGGGATGGGGCAGTGAGATAAATAACGGTGATGGATCAAGCCCTGATCTTTGGACTGGGTAAGAGTGGTCTGTTTAACTCAGACACTCTGTTCATCACCACCCCCTTTTCTAAATCGTTTTTGGCCACTATAGGTGTGGCAGGGTATACTCAGACATGAGTCCCTTTCTCACTGCTCCATCAGGATTCAAGCAAGCCGGGCCGAAGAAGGCTGAAATGCCAGAAACCGGTCCCCGGTAGCTCGTCTCCTTTCTGGTGAAGAATTGGCTTGGTAGTTTAGTCTGCCCTGTTCCCATGATGCACTGGGCCAGGGACAGACTGATTTGCATATAGCCAGGTTCTGAGCTGGGATGGGGCAGTGAGATAAATAACGGTGATGGATCAAGCCCTGATCTTTGGACTGGGTAAGAGTGGTCTGTTTAACTCAGACACTCTGTTCATCACCACCCCCTTTTCTAAATCGTTTTTGGCCACTATAGGTGTGGCAGGGTATACTCAGACATGAGTCCCTTTCTCACTGCTCCATCAGGATTCAAGCAAGCCGGGCCGAAGAAGGCTGAAATGCCAGAAACCGGTCCCCGGTAGCTCGTCTCCTTTCTGGTGAAGAATTGGCTTGGTAGTTTAGTCTGCCCTGTTCCCATGATGCACTGGGCCAGGGACAGACTGATTTGCATATAGCCAGGCCCTGAGCTGGGATGGGGCAGTGAGATAAATAACGGTGATGGATCAAGCCCTGATCTTTGGACTGGGTAAGAGTGGTCTGTTTAACTCAGACACTCTGTTCATCACCACCCCCTTTTCTAAATCGTTTTTGGCCACTATAGGTGTGGCAGGGTATACTCAGACATGAGTCCCTTTCTCACTGCTCCATCAGGATTCAAGCAAGCCGGGCCGAAGAAGGCTGAAATGCCAGAAACCGGTCCCCGGTAGCTCGTCTCCTTTCTGGTGAAGAATTGGCTTGGTAGTTTAGTCTGCCCTGTTCCCATGATGCACTGGGCCAGGGACAGACTGATTTGCATATAGCCAGGTTCTGAGCTGGGATGGGGCAGTGAGATAAATAACGGTGATGGATCAAGCCCTGATCTTTGGACTGGGTAAGAGTGGTCTGTTTAACTCAGACACTCTGTTCATCACCACCCCCTTTTCTAAATCGTTTTTGGCCACTATAGGTGTGGCAGGGTATACTCAGACATGAGTCCCTTTCTCACTGCTCCATCAGGATTCAAGCAAGCCGGGCCGAAGAAGGCTGAAATGCCAGAAACCGGTCCCCGGTAGCTCGTCTCCTTTCTGGTGAAGAATTGGCTTGGTAGTTTAGTCTGCCCTGTTCCCATGATGCACTGGGCCAGGGACAGACTGATTTGCATATAGCCAGGTTCTGAGCTGGGATGGGGCAGTGAGATAAATAACGGTGATGGATCAAGCCCTGATCTTTGGACTGGGTAAGAGTGGTCTGTTTAACTCAGACACTCTGTTCATCACCACCCCCTTTTCTAAATCCTTGACATAAAAGAAGGCACAGCTGTGCTCCATAAAACTGCCTGAAACTCAATGTTAGTATCTGAAACAAGGATCCCACTAGGGCAAGGCGGTAGTCAAGGGTGGGCCAATGCTGACAAATAATGGCTGTATATTTTCTGCAATGCCTGCAGAATCTTTGCTTCACTTGAGTCTTCCTGCCTGAATCGTGTGGCTGAAGTGGTGCGGTGATACATGACTGCAAGCAACTAGGCATATGGTATCCATGTTTCATCCATGATATCCACATTCTGCATAGGACGATCCGCAAGTGGTGAAAATGGTGAAACTAAAAATCTGTGGGCGAGTGACTTTAACTGTGTTCAAGACATAAACATGGATAGCTCTTCCATCAATACAAGTGGCTCAATCCATCTTAGCTGCAAATCACCTACAATAATGGATGCATAATAATCAGGTAATCGACTTGTAGAGATCTCTGCTTCCAGGGTTGCAAGAGCATTTATTGTACTTAGAATTACACAACCTACACACGAGAATTTACTTTTTTTTCGGTAATCTTGATGCACCCCGGGAGGTTGGTGATGCAGAGCATCTCGGATGGATACTGTCTGTTCATAACCCTCTGAAAATGTTGTTTAATTGGGATGGAGTCCAGCTGAGGACACCATCATGGCAGACCCACTTGAGGAACGGATATTCTGTAGTACTGTAGGTGTCAGCATAGATGATTATTTTGCTGATAACACAGGTTCAGTGTCTGGTATGCCAGTTGACTGGGATTCCTAAAATGTAGTACTCAATAGCCTTTGCATAAAGATAGCATATGAGGTCTGTCAGGAACTAAACTCTAGAGAGTCACATAGCACATTTAGAAATCAAATCTACCATGGACAATGGTGTCGCACAAAGATTAGTAAAGGGGAAGCTGTAATATGGGGAAAAGTTAGACAGGTTGAGTAGGTTAGATTATACGGAACACTGAGGAAAATGAGGCTAGCAGTATTTTGGCCTGGCTTCTAAAGGCAGATAACCCCAGAACTGTAACAACCACTCATACTCCAATGAGTCACAGTTAATAAGCAAAGCAACATCAGCTGGACATTTACAGAGTGTTATGCTTCCCTATATTGCTGGGCAATACATTAACAGCTACTTGAAAGAGATTTCAATGCCAATTATTAATCCTTTACAAAGGGCAATACTGGAAGCTCCACTAGCACTCCATGAAATACAGTTGGCAACTATACAAATAGTGATAGGCAGGATGGATTGCCTGTAGAGTTTTATTCCAAATTTAGTTCAAGTTTGCCCCACATTTTCTTCAAGTGCATAATGCTGCTAGGGAAAAGAAAACGTTGCTATCATCTATTACTGAGGCACTGATCGTGGTCCTTCTGAAACAGGATATAGACACGTTTAAGGTAGGCTCTTATCAGCTTTTATCATTATCAAATTTGGATTATAAAGTATTAGGCAACATATTAGCAAACAGACTGATCACCATAGGAGAGATAATAATAGATCCCGATCAAGATGGATTTATTCAAGGTGGAAACACCATTCAGTGTCATGCAGTGTGCAAAAAAGGGTGGGGTCTGGCTATGTGTGACTTGACTTCCCTCGACATAGAAAAAGCTTTTGACACTTTGAGTTGGCCCTACTTGTTGTCATATTTCATACGGTCTTACTGAGTCAACAGTTCATGATCTTCGGGAACCTGTTGTACTCTCAGTCTGTGGTGAGGGTTTGTACTGATAACACTCTGTCAAGCCTCTACAGAACAAGAGTAAGAGTTGGAGAAACTTGCAGAGTTTCACTATATTCAATTCCATGGAGTTATGTACAAACTCCGTGAGATTCTGCGGAGTTCCACCAATGGTTACAAAATTCGCACTTCACGCTGCTCCTGCTGCAATTTAGTGCTGGTATTACAAGCAGCGCTGAATGGCCCCATGCGGTGTGCAAGAGGCATGGTCATTTTGCTGCCGCTTGAGTAGAAAATCAGCTCGGGAAGCAGCAGATCTACTCTAGAGGCAGATCTGTGACCATGACTGCTCGTGACTGCCCGTGTCCGAAAATAACTCTGATGATGCCAAATCTTGCTCACCAGCGCGCATTTCTGGAGCAATGCAGGGGAAAAAATCCATCTTGTGACAAATTGCGGAATTTGGCTGACACTCTGCATACGTGAGTAATGCGGAGTTGCTGAATTCCACAAATACTATGAGCGGAATTAAACTTTATGTTCACCCCTAACTGAGAGGGGCAGAAAAGAGAAAACAGGCATGCCACTTGTCATCTAATATTTTTGAATTGGCCCAGGAACCACTAGCCTTTTTGCTATGGTTGAATGGCCCAAAATAGGCGATAATAGTAGAAGGGAGGTGGCATAATATATAATTAAACATAGATGCGTTAGAATATCTCCTTGGCAATGGGGAAAATGTGTGGCTGCTGATTACTCTATTGGCTAATTTTGGAATAAACTCAGGTTTAAAGATAAATTGGGAAAAATCCTGTTTATTCCCTCCAGTTATATTATCGGACCAACAGTGTAATATTTTGCCCACTAAAGAGATGGAAAATCCACTCAATCAGATAACTCTGGGGGAACGTTTATCATTGAGAAAACAACTTGATTGAGGGGAATCTGGGCTTTATGATTATAGCGGTAAGACAGTAGCTCCTCTTCTGTTGCGCACTCTCACTTTTCCAAATGGTAAAATGCTGGTACTGCCATGGTTTCTGTACTTTTTTGCAGTCATTCCTGTAGTATTTAAGAAGAGTTTCTTCAAAGAATTGCAGATATTGCTTGCCTCTTTGATATGGGATGCAGGTAGGTGCATATTGACAATCAAAAAGCTATGTGCTAATTTAGAGGACAATTAGTTGGGTGCACCCAATTACGAGACGTACTATGCTGCTGCACAGCTACTGTGGCTGATGAAGTGGTTATCAGGCAGAAGCCATCTAGGCGTGGGCTGAGACCTCTTGTGGTGGTGAGCCTCAGCAAGGCCTACCAGTGCAAGAGGTTCACCCTTCTCTGCACAGAGTCCGCAGACCAATAGGAAGAAGTTGGCACAGAAACTGGAATAGAAAATACAGGGTTTATTAAACCTCATGAGGTGGAACTACATTCACACAACACCCTTCGGTAATGTAGGAAGTGGTACCATGAATATAAGGAGCGTGGTCCTTTTATACCCACACAGGGGCTCAAAAGAAGGCGGTACAAGTACAAGAAGAAGGTCATAGGTACATATAAGGTCATACAGAAAATGCACAGTCAACAAGTAGGAGGAGCTAACAGGTGCTAATTCTGGTGAACACAAAGTGACAGTTACAGACTAGGGACAGCTGCAAGGACAGCTGCAAGCTCAACTGATCCTGTGCAAAGCAGAAGAGGCTAAATATAACCTGTCTCTAGGCAGATTTCAAGGGCAGACAACAGCAAGGTAGGACAGAACACATGGTATGCATGTGGTAGCACATGGCAAACAAGATGGCTGCCAGAAATACAAAATGGATTCCACAAAACGGACAAGATAGCCTCTAAATACAGGATGTCTTCTGCTAATGCTAACCTAATCGCTGCCAAATTACAACAGACGACCCTTTTAGCATTAGCTGAAGACCTTCGTTCATCTGGGGTAATCTAGATATGCATCCTGTATATCGATACTCATCAGTTCAGTGACCTCTTTATTAAGCATTTGTTGGGCTTTCATTTCTGCAACATTTCTCTTGGCAGGTGTACAAGCAGTGATGCAAATAGAGCACAGCATGGGACCACATTGTATACATATACAGCATGTAAAGGGTACCACCAGTAGTATTCACAAGATAGTCAGTAGCTTCAAGTAATAAAGAGTGTCCATATCCAGTTCGAAAATGTCCATGTACCAGTCTCTGGGTGAATCTCTGCAGCAAACTTATGCAGTTTAGAGATTGCATCATATACTGAAGGCGAATGATCCAGAATGAAAACACAGCAGCTGCTGACGATGATGCGACATGCATCACCTCGATCAGCAAAAATCACATCTAGCACCATGCAATTCTGGAGTGCTACAATCCTCGCAACTTGCAGCTCCTCTGTAATGTCCCGAAGTGCCATAGCTGTCTGATTGGTAACAGCTTCCACAACACGAGTCAATCGCCTTACCTTCCTACTGTTTAATGCAGCACCCACGAAGAACAAACCCAAATTAAAATCAACATATTGTTGCAAAGTGGTATCAGTCTGATCAACCTCATCTGTGCTTATTGTTCATTTGTATCTGTTCTTAGAGATATCCTTATACAGTTTAAAATCCCGATGATACGATGGAGGTACTACGAACATAGGTGGTAACAAAAATGATATGTAACATACCCCAGACCACCCAGCAGGTAATTGATAGTATCCTTTATTACCACAGACAAAATAAGTATTGTGCAAAGATGTGAAACTACTATTATTAGCCCCTTTATTAGTCAATGTCAAAATACTTTCACTCCGTCCCACTGGAATTCTTCCAACACTGCTTATACACTAATCTGCTTCAGCTCTGGTCACAGAAATTACAAAAGGTCCATTGTTCTTCATAATTCTCATATTCTTAAGATATATGGTGTTGAAGTATTGTCAGGTTGATTCCCACGTAGTCCCTTTAGCTTGAGGATAACCATCTTTATCTTGATAGCATACTTTATTCAGACGAAAGTTATTCCCACCTACTGAAGGCTTTCCGGAAGCAAACAAAAGTGCATACCAAGCTTGACATCAACCATTATGGGAAAACGGCAGAGGAATAAAAGGTGTTCCCCCTTTCTTTTGATGTACAGGTATCATCCCACACACCCAACAGTTGGTAGTATTCGTGGCATTGTGTGTATGATGCAACATCTGGATGAATGTATTATTTAGGTAGGATTGTCGATGCTTCTGCTTATGGTAGGGAAGCGTATAGTAGTGATGCTCAACCGGTACTGGAGTAGTGGCAATCAGCAATTGTCAAGCAGGAGCCATATTCTCAACAACCCAAGTTATTGCTGCCAAGGCCACCATAGCAACAACAAACCCTATCGCACAAACGATCCTTTTACTACAGATCTTGGCAAAAGTTGATCTTTCTGTAGCCATGATCACCTTCGTCATTTAAAACAATAGTGTGTAAATGTAGTTGGAGCTCTCATCCCTGGGCAGCTGGTAATTTCTTCACCAAGGGCCAAGACGGGTGTCACTTCGCAGGACTGATCCCCCCCCTTGCCACATTGGCTCTCCGTTTTACTAACCCAGGGCGGTAGCTCAACCAGTCTTTTTCAGCACTGCAGATTCTTTCCTCGGTCTCAAGTGGTATCGCGATGCTCCAGAAATCGTGTGGTCCGGGAAGACTCCCTCAGATTCGTCAGGTGAGATAGCATGGCCCAGCTCCGTTTCCAAGATCTCTCGATGATCAGTCAGCACAGCAGGTTCCACCAAGGCAGGCGACACACGCGTGCAGTGTGTGCTGTGGTCCCAGTGCTTCTTGTTCGTCACTCGAACTGCTGTCCTTGTTGCAAGTAATATTTGCTCTGGTCCTCGCCACCTCGGTTCCAAACTGTTCGACCTCTCGAAAACCTTGATCATCACATGGTCTCCAGGATGGAGTTCGAGGGCCTCACCTGTAGATCTGTCAGGAAGCACTTCTCAAACCTGTTGATGAATAGAGATCAAACTATCGGTTAACACTGCCAAATATTCATTCATCAGAACACAAGGTATATCATGTACAGGGCGTGGCTTGGGAACTCCCCAAATGTTCATTGGTCTTCCGAATATGATTTCATATGGGGTAAGTCCAAATCATGAATTTGGCATTGATCTTATGGATAGCAATGCCAATGGTAGTGCATCTGGCCATTTCAGAGATGTGGAAGTATTTTCGCTAATTTCAATTTCAAAGTAGTGTTGTACCTCTCCACTGACCCTGCTGATTGTGGGTGGAAAACTGCATGGAATTTCTGTTTGATCCCTAATCCTTTAAAGATACTCTCAACAACTTGCCCAATAAAATGAGGTCCGTTGTTACTCCATAAAAGCTTGCAAGCACCATATCTAGGGAAAAACTCTTTCAGAAGCACCTTCGCTGTAGTGAGAGCTGCATTATCCTTTGTAGGGTATGCCTCTATTCATTTGCTAAAGGCACATACCACCACTGGGACATATTTGAGATTGTTGCAGCGTTCAAGTTGGATGTAGTCCATTTGCAAGATTTCAAAAGATGCAGTCAGTGTAGCAAACCCTCCTGTAGGAGTTCGTGTCCCTTTTCCAGGATTATACTGGCAACAAATCAAACAGGATTGTACTATTCTTTTCACTGTACCAGCAATTTCTGGATGCTCCTAAACTTGTGTGAGCAATTTAATTATCGCTAGAGCTCCAACATGTGCCAGCCCATGTGCCATTTGAACCTTAGGCTGTAAATAAGCAGCTGGCAATTTCCCCTTATTCATTTCTTTGTTACGACAACAGCCCTCATCATCTAACATTCCTTCTTTAGACTTTTGCTCAAGTTCTTTCACAGAGGCAGATCTCTGTATATCCAATACTTCCTCTCTAGCATCATGCCAATGCTCAGCTTTTGATTTCACTACGTACATGGATGTAGTGCTTCGCTGCATCGCAGTCTCACAGGCTATGCGGTCTGCAAAGGCATTGCCGTCCTATATGTGTCGATGATTTTCTTGTGTGTGCTACACTTCATAATAGCAATTTTCTTTGGGTATGTAAGTGCAGTCAAGAGATTATGTACTAATTCTCCGTGCATTATCTGCATCTCGTGTGATGTAGGAAAGCCTCTTTCCTTCCAAAGTAGGCCAAAATCATGAACCACTCCAAAAGCATAGAGGCTATTCGTGTAGATGTTCACACACAAGTCAGTGCTAAGTTCACACGCTCGTGTCAAAGCTATTAGTTCAGCTGCTTCAGCCAACTACTGTGGTATGCGAGCTGTTTCCACTACTGTCTCAAGTGTCGTGATTGCATATGCAGCTGAGGTCGTGCCATCTAGTAACTTCAAACAGGACCGATCAACCCACAGTTCCTTATCTACATTAGAAAGGGTCGCATCTTGCAAATCGACGCGACCTTTTGTCTGTTCCTCAGTAAGGAATATACAATCATGAGGCTCGTTTGATTGAGACTCAGTCACAGGATATGGCAACAAAGTAGCTGGGTTGAGTGTCGCACACCGCTTTAGTGTAATGTGAGAGCTAACAGTGTCAGTTCGTATCCTGTAAAACGAGCACTAGTGAAGTGCTGCGTCTCAGTCTTATTCAAGAGGGCATCAACCGCATGGGGTACTAGCACCAACAGTTTATGTGACAATACTATCCCTTCACTCTGGCGTATGGACACAGCTGTCGCTGCAACTGAACGGAAGCACCCAGGCAATGCACGAGCAACAGGATCAAGAACTGCAGAAAAATATGCACTGGGGCGCTGCTTGTCACCGTGTGTCTGTACTAAAACTAACAATGCACTCCCATCTTTCTCATGTACATAGAGTGTAAAAACCTTTGTGTAGTCTGATGTGCCTAACACTGGTGCAGAAAGAGCTTGTCTTAACTGACGAAAATCATTCTGACATTCATCTGTCCATGGAAGGGGGATTGGAGTGTCTTTAGTCAAAAGCGCTAGCAGTGGTTTAACAATGTGTGAAAAACCTAATATCCATTGCCTGCAAAACGAGGTCAAACCAATGAATGCACGGACATCTTTCTGGGTGGAAGGTACTGGTGTGTCTAAAATTGCTTGTATGCGATCTGGTGTACGTGCACAACCCTCCTTAGACAGAAGTTGACCTAAGTAGGCAACCTTCGGTCTACAATATTGCAATTTCTTCTGTGATACTTTAAGGTTGTGTGTAGCAAGAAAAGAAAGTAGAGACAAAGTACATTTTTCACACTGCTCAGGCGTATCAGCTGCCAACAAGAAGTCATCAACATATTGTATGGGAGCCACTCCTTCAGACAAAGTAAAGGAATCAAGTTGTCGTTTTAAGGCTTGACTATAAATACTCGGACTCTTAGTGTACCCTTGAGGAACTCTACAAAATCTGTATGATCGATTATTCAAAGTGAAACCGAACAAATATTGGCTATCATGATGAATAGGAGTCGAGAAGAAAGCATTCTTCAAATTGATTACAGAAAATGTAGTTGCTGTTGGAGGGACTAGGGTAAGCAATGTTGTTATGTCAGAAACCACAGGGTACTGTGGTACTACAATCTTATTAACTTCTCTCAAACCAATGATGAATCTGTAAATCTAGTGTCAGTATCTTGTTTTAAAATGGGAAGAATCGGACTATTGCAAACATTGTAAGGAACTTCTTCCTCAACCCCCACTTTAATCAAATCATGTACAATGCGTGTAAGTGCTTCTTCTCCTTCTCGAGAAAATTTATACTGAGGCAGTCTTAGCAATGAGGCACCCTCCTTGACACCAATATGCACTGGTGGGATAACCATCTGTCCTACATCTGTGTCTGAAGTAGCCCACGAAGTATTAGGGAGTGATGCTAATGCAGTATCCCCTTTAACAAGTCAAGATCTTTCAATTGTGGGGTAATTGTCATTCAAAATAACACGTACTCCTTCAGGAGAACATCGTTTCGTAGCCCTGAAATACTTGAGCATATCAAGACCCACAATATTGTCTGGTCTATTTGGAGAAAGCAAAAATGGACATGGAGCAGTAAAACTTATCAACATGATTGCGAGTGGCTGGGACAATGGGCTAAGGGAAGGTGTTCCATCGAAACCTATCGATGTAATGGTTGAGCCAGACAGGGGAGCCCTTGGAACCAATTGTTTAGATAAGGCGCTTCGAGTAGCTCCTGTATCAACCAGAAACTGATCAGTAGAACCCAAAACATGTGCTGTAACATAGGGACCCCTCTGATCTACTGGAACTTCAACTGATTCCTTACCCCATCCTAGTCAATCCTATGCATAGGCAGAGTCTTGAAAATCAGATGGCACATAGTCGGACATTTGATATTGGTTTAGTCTATCAAAAGTATTAAACCCATCCTGCCCACGTGTATTAGCATCAAACCTAGCATGATCACCTATGCTTCCTCTAGGCCCTGAATATCCTGAACAATTCCTCATTTGTCCCCGTCCACGTGGATAGTGCTGAGCACTCGGTGCTGGGAAATCGGAAGTCCAATGTCCAAATTTCTTACAGTACACACACTGGTACACAGACAAATTTGAACGAGTATAAGAAGGAAAACACGAACCATAAGATCCAGGTCCACCTCTATCACTACCTCTAGAAGGCGGCCCATAAGCCTGAGCCAAGATAACCTTAATTTTTAAATCTTTAGTCTTCTTATCCTCATTACCCTTTGCTTCTAATTCCTGGCGTTCATGATACTGAGCCCTAGTCAAAAGGAAAACCAGAGAAGCGGTAGTCCATGAACTCTCACTGGCCTTTAGGTGACTAGCTATTCCTGGCAACAGGTTTGCGACATATTTATCGACAAACAGAAGCCGACCCGTGTGATCTGTCAATGACTGGCCACTAAAATCGTGGAATGCCTCCTCAAAGCATGTAAAGAAATCTGAAACTGATTCATCTGCCTTTTGCTTACACGACGCAAACACAGTCCAATCTATCTATTTAGGGGGAATAATCATCTTTAACTTAACTAATATAGCTGCAGGAAGATCAAAAATCAAATTACATGGTTTCTGTGCAGGTTCCCGCTCTACATCCATTTGTTCTAACTCTTTCCATATTGCCTCAAAAGTCACACGATCATCTACTTTACGCACAGTTCTCCACATGTCAGGCGGTAATATCAACTCAAAGAAAATGTCTATATCGGGCAAAGTCATAGTACAAGAGCTAATGGCTCCCTCAACTTCCTCATAAAAAGCTGCTGTATTTTTCCGCGGATCAGGCAATGCAGTTTTAAGGGACATAACATCCGCTCTATTCCAAGGAGTGTAGACCCAATTATAAATGAAATAACCCTTTGCATCTGCAGAACTTTTATCATCATCTGTTTCCTTGCCTCTAGGAGGAACATACAAAGGCCCAGCTTCCCGCATAGGTTTCGCATGAACCATCATAGTCTTATCTGTTCTGATAATAGAAGCTTGTACCGCGCCGGTCTGAGATGTTAGTGCAGCTGCTGCTGCCTTTTTCTCCTCTCACGAACGGACGGCATCAGTACGCAGTTTAACCAAACTCCTGATTGTATCAGCCACCTGAGAAAAGACCAAAAGACCATCACGCATTTGCTTACAATCAGTTGCTACATCATCAGGTTCCAATTCATCAGAATGTTTCCTAAACCGCTCAACAACCTCTGTGGCAAATACCTTGGTAAAATATATTTGCTCCCTTTCCTGCAAGTTTTTTATGTCATCTAAAAGCTCAGAAGCAGGGGCGGTACTACAAAGGGCCTTACGAGCAGCAGATCTAAGCTCAGACGAACGCTCAGTGGACAACAAAGAACGAGTTTCCCGTGCTTTCTCCTGTTCTTTAGAAGAGTCCTCATCTGACTCACGAGGGGCAGAGGGAAGAATATACGGAGGTGGAGAACGATCTAATAACAAGAAATCATCTTGAAGTTTATGAAGGATAGGAAAAGGGATTGCCTAACAGTGTATTTGTCAGTTACTTGTAAATGGCGCTCCTTATCCTCTCTCTCCTTCAGTTCTTTTATGTCCTTGTTTTTCAACTCTAATGCTTTTGCATAAATGTTCTTTCGCTGTTCTTTTTCAATCAAGGCTTGCTCACGCTTCATTCGTTCACGCACTTCTTTCTCCCACATTCATGCACAGTCAAACATATCTTGCCTAGTCTTCCTCTTAAACATACATTGCTACACATACTAAATCTTTCGTAAATCAAATGACCCATGTATAGGCCAACACAACTCAGGATCCTTACTAGTATATTTATTCCATAACGTGCTGTACATTATAGAAGAAATACCATATTTAATATACATATCCCTATTAGGCGTCCTGTCTGGGGGGCCGGTTGTGCTTCATCAACTCCGAAACTGGTACCACTACAAAAGCAACACATCCTACGAAGTGTTCTAGAAACAGGCCTGCCAAAAATAGTGCAGAATATGCAGTATTATAACCAAAGTAGCACTTAAGGCACCTTTAGTACGATGTGCTGTTCAAATCAATTCAAATAGAGAAAATTCTCCTGATTACCTGCCTATATAAATTGCAATTTATATATACACATCACATACAAATCCAAGTTGGCCAACACAAATTTCAAAATACCAAAGCCGCAGTAAGCGTTACTAAACTACATTACCAATCCCAGGCATCAAAACCAACAGCAAGTGCTGCATAACGACTCTTACCAATCACTTGGGGCCCGATGTAGGTAAAAGGGATTTTCCGATTTCAAAATACCGAGGCGGGCCGAATCGGTATTCTGAAATCGGAAAACGAGATGTAGGAAAAAAACATCGAAAAAAAAACGATTCGGTAGGCATCGGTATTGTGAATGGGTACGTACCGATTCGGCACGGACCGAATCGGAAAGTACCGAATCGGATACCACCGAATCGGAAATAGCCGAATCGGTAAAATCCGATTCGGCAATTACCGATTCGTAGGTCGGAAAACACACCCATGGCCAAAAAGCCCATAGGAATGCATTGAACAATCCGAATCGGAAAAAAACGATTCGGTGAAATCCGATTCGGTAAAATCCGATTCGGTAAAATCCGATACAGCCAATGAGGTGGATCCCCCCTCCCCACCCAAGCAGGGAGTGGCAACCCTGGCAGGTGCAGCTCATTAAGAACTTTCTGGAGAGCCAGCCTGAGCTGAACACTCACAGTGAGCAGCAGTGGGAGCAGGAGGCAGAGAACTGTGGAGAGCAAGATGGCAAACACCAGTGAGAGCCAGAAGGCTGGCCAGAAGATAAAGCCAAAGTTCAGTAGCATGGAGCTGCAGGTGTTGGTGGAGGAGGTGGTGAGGGTGCACAGGCAGCTCTTCGGGAGGCTGTCCCTCACTGTGCCGGACAGCACTAAGAAGAGGCTCTGGAGTGAGATAGCAGAAAAGGTCAACGCTGTAGGTGTCACCCCCAGGTCCCTTGATGACCTTAAAAAACGCTTTTACGATATCCGCAGCCTGACCAAACGAAAGATGGCTGAGATCCAGAGGCAAGCAGGACTGACAGGTGGAGGCAGGAACCCGGCGCCACCCCTCACTGAGCTGGAGGAACTGGTGTCCAGCACCATCGAGAGGGAGTGCGTGACAGGAATCGGGACCCTGGACAGCTCAGCCAGAGCTACAGCTACAGGTAAGAAGCATGCGCATCATGACACACCCTACCAGACACCTCCCCTTTAGACACAATGCACAGCCAAACCCCAGCCCAGTACTGTAACCAACATACAAGAGAAAAGCATCATGGTAAATGTAGTCCGCAGAAGTTAGCAAAATATGGCAGTGCAGATTCACAAGATAGGAAAGAGTGGAACACATTCAAAGGAGATGCAAGGACATGTGCAATGCTTTAATTGTAGTGACTGTAATACATCGGCACTCAATTTACAAATGCTTCTTTATACCTAGGGGCACCATCAGGCGGAGCATCACAAGCTGCAGAGGCACCAGCACCAACTACCAGTGCAGTGGCAGGGCCTAGCACGAGTCAGGCTGCCGAGGAGGAGGAGGACAACACCATTGGCCTGGGTAGTGAGGGAGACTTGGTAATTGACTATGACTTACTTCACTCCCCACAAATGTCAGGCACTCCCCCCTTGCTGTTCTCCCCTGAGAACTCAACGACAAGGGCCCACCCTGCACCTCCAACACCTCCTGCCACGATTATGGCTGTGGCTCCAGTAAACCCGATCCAGGGAGCAGGGGGTCAGGCCCCGGCTACCACCACACCCACACCAGTGGCACCACAGCCCACACAGCAGGGCGGCAGCAGCAGTACCCGGAGGCGTGCCATTCCCAGCACTGCAGCACCGGCACCGGAGGGCAGTGTCTTCCAGGGCCTTGAAGGCAGCATGGTGAAAATCCAACGGCAGCAGGCAAAGTCCATCATGGCCTGCCAGCGCCAGCTCCGCCAGCACAACCTGCAGATGGGCGAGATGGTGAAAGGTTTCAAGGCTTTTGTAGACACTAACAAGGAGGTTGCTGCAGGTCTTGGCAGGCTGACCACAGCCATAACACAGTTATGCGGAAGACTTGAGGAGCATGAGGTCTCGCGCAGGCGGGATGCCCGCGTGCAAAACCGCTCCATTAGCCGCCTTGCTGCTGCAACCGCGCAACTGTGTCAGCGCGGTGCCAATATGGAGGCAAGTTTAACCCAAAACACCGCGGAGGTCACCAGGGGAATGGCCCGCATCACTACAGCTATGGAGGCTATGATAATCTCCAACACTGCCGCCAATCCAGCCCTGGACGTGGGGGATTCTGGGGACAGCAGCAGCCGCAGCAGCCCGGCCAGCGCTGCGTTGGAGCCGCGCAGGAGCACCAGGTGCTCCGCAGAAGCCGCAGGACATTCGGAAGGGGGTGAGGCACACCCCAGTGGGGCTGCCAAGCGCTCCAAGAAGTAGGCTTGCCAGGGCGGGTGAGGCAACCCGGACCTAAGACATTTGTTTTCTTTACTTTTACATTTTATTTTGTTGCACATCAGTGCAGTAACGGTGTTGCAACATTATTAAATTTTGCTTTTCCCCACAACCATTTACCTGTCTGTGCATCTGTACTCACTCAGAAATAGTTTTCTGTAATCTCCTCACGTCTGTATCTGCCATCACTTGGCGTAGACACCCCAGCAGGCTGTGTTAGTGGCACAGCATCATCGTCGTCATGGTCCTCGTAGTCAGACAACTCCACCTCAGTGCCCTTCTTCACCGCAAGGTTGTGTAACATTGCACAGACAGCTATGATCTTGCAGCAGGTGATGGGGGTATACTGCCTTGCACCTCCACTCTTGTGCAGGCATCTGAATCTACTTTTCCAGATGCCAAAGGTCCGTTCAACTACATTCCTTGTGCTTTTGTGGGCCCGGTTATACCTCCTTTGGCTGGGTGTGGAGGGGTTGAGGTAGGGGGTGAGTATGAAAGAGCGGAGGGCATATGCACTGTCGCCTGGAAGGAAAAGGGGTGACATTACTCACATGCATACATGTATTACACCTAGCTACTTTGTGTTATGGGGGTCTGATGATGTGACTCACCTAGGAGGTATCCTTCACCAAATTCGCCAGCCATCAGCCGTGCATAGATGCCGCTCTGTTGAAAAATGTAGGAGTCGTGGGTACTCCCTGGGAATTTTGCTACCTGGTCTGTGATGGTGCACTTCGCATTGCAGATCACCTGCACGTTGATGGTGTGCGTAGACTTCCGATTGCGGTATATGTATTCTGTGTCAGCTGGGGGGCAAATCGGAATGTGCGTGCCATCTATGCAGCCAATGATTTGGGGAAATTGTGCCATCTGGTAGAAGTCAGCTTTAGTTTGTAGCAGTTCTGCGTGGGTTGCAGGGAAAGAGATGTATTGGTCCATCCTGTGTATCATGGCATCAAGGAATGTGTGGAAGAACCTTGACAGGCTGCTCTGGGTCACCCCTCCTACCGCTGCAACTCCACTTTGATAGCTGCCAGATGCAAGCAGTTGTAGGCTGCATAGCACCTGGACGTGTGCTGGGATGGCGTGTGCCCTTGGGGTGGGGTGGTCCAACAATGGTTTGAGGTCCCTGATGAGCTCAAGAATGGTGTCAGAGTCCAGCCTGTATCTCTGTAGGATCTCTGCCTCTGTCAGCATGAACAGGGTTATCTTCTGTCTGTAGACCTGTTCCTCTCTTTGCCATTCCCTCTGTCCTTCCTGCTGTAGCCGTAGCCGCCTCGCAATGACATAAAAAGCTGCCATCCTGCAAGTTGCAATGCATTTTGGGTCTGTTTTTATGGGTTGGAGTTGGTTACCACCTGATTGTAATCCATGGTATACCGAGTGAATACTACCGATTTTGAGCCGAAATCGGTGTTTCTGTGCTTCCCTACATCTCCCCATCTGTCCGAATCGGGGACTTTCCCGATCGGTGATTCTACCGAATCGGTAGGTTCTCCGATTCGGCTTATGTCCGATTCGGTGTCATTACCGATTCGGTACAAGGACCGAATCGGATATTTCCCGAATCGGTGTCACTACCGATTCGGTACATGGACCGAATCGGATATTTTCCGAATCGGTGTCACTACCGATTCGGTACATGGACCGAATCGGATATTTTCCGAATCGGTGTCACTACCAATTCGGTACATGGACCGAATCGGTATTTGAATATGATTCGGTGTGTTACCGAATCGTTACATTTCCGATTTTCGGTATGTACGTATCGGATTATTTTCTATTCGGTTGTCATTCCGATTCGGTTTTTGGACCGATTTGGAAGTTTTTCTTTGCCCCACATCTCGATGGCAGTATACCGATCGGTAAGGGCCAAAAATCGGTATTTTCGGCCGTTACCGATCGGTAACGGCCTACCTACATCGGGCCCTTGGTGTCCAGGTTCCAACTGCCAAGTTCTAAAAATCAATCAAATGTTCACTGCACGGCGAATCAACAGAAGAGATCTCAGTGGAGGACCGGCACCACCTGGATGGTCAGATCAGAAAGACAGGAAAAACACTGTGGTTGCCAAGACTCAAGCAGCGATCGCATCCAAAGCAAGATTCCAATCCTCCGTCTCGACCACTCCTTTGGGCATCCGAGTCACATATGAGCCCCATGTTGGGCGCCAATTTGTGGTGGTTAGCCTCAGTAAGGCCTACCAAGGCAAGGGGTTCACCCTTCTCTGCACGGAGTCCTCAGACCAATAGGAAGAAGTTGGCACAGAAATTGGAATAGAAAATACAGAGTTTATTAAACTTCATGAGTTGGAATTACATTCACACAACACCCTTCGGTAATGTATGAAGTAGCACCCTGAATGGAAGGAGCTTGGTCCTTATATACCCACACAGGGGCTCAAAAGAAGGCGGTACAAGTACAAGAAGAAGGTTTTAGGTACATATAAGGTCATACAAAAAATGCACAGTCAACAAGTGGGAGGAGCTAACAGTTGCTAATTCTGGTGAACACATCCTGACAGTTACAGACTAGGGACAGCTGCAAGGACAGCTGCAAGCTCAACTGAGCATGTGCGAAGCAGAAGAGGCTAAATACAAGCTGTCTCTAGACAGATTTCAAGGGCAGACAACAGCAAGGTAGGATAGAGCACATGGCATGCATGTGGTAGCACATGGCAAACAAGATGGCTGCCAGAAATACAAAATGGATTCCACAAAACGGACAAGATAGCCACTAAATACACGATGGTTTCTGCTATTGGTAACCTAATCGCTGCCAAATTACAACACTCCGCTCCGTCTGCGGAGTGTGCAAAGATTTCCCTACTCCACACGCCACTGAGAACGCAGAGTAGGGAACATTCTCCGACTCTGTAGCGGAGCGGACTTAGCCAGCCCCCCGCTAAATTGGACCCCACCTCTACTCCCCTAATAATACAGGTGACTTTATTTTTTTAAATTAGGTTATCACTATTATTTTATTAGGGGATGGTGGAGGCGGGTGGCGGAGTGGAGTTCCGCTGAGTTTCCCCCCAACTCCGTGGACCTCCGCATAGTTGCACTCAGCCAGCTCCGTCCAAGGTTAAAGCCATCCCAAACTGGAGGATGTAACTACCGCCCTGGACCTGCAGGGATGGAATGTGTGTGAATGGCTGTTGGAGGTGAAAGTGCTTTTAACAAAATAGGCTACACAGTCATATAGATGGCCAAGTGGTGCTAGAAATCATATGGGCAGATTGACTACAAAAAGATCCCATGTACACTCCAAGTGTCCCTTGTGTTTGCTGCTTAATTGTGTTATACTGAGGACCTTGCATAATGTGAAGTATCACAATGTGGGGCTACCTCTTTGACAAAGGAATTCTATCATTTGAGAACCTGTTGTAGGTGTCTGAATCGGAGTGTGGTCATTTCCTCTTACACACATCACTAAGATGCCAATTACTCCTGCATTAGGACATGATTCATATTGCTCTGATGTCTCTGACCTGCTCCAGCTTTTTCTGCCACATGGCAGGAAGGCAGTGATTAGCTTGTATATTACTAGGCAAAGCCATGGAGTTGTGAGATTCCTACTACTTAGGGAGTGGTGGTAGATTCACTTAGGGATAGAATGCTCTGATGATAACTGGAGAAGGTTCCTAAAGAAGGTGAAAGAGACGTTACATAATGCTTCATTAAATACAACCAGTTCAATTATCTCCATCATGCTTATCTGATGGATGCATTCTTGGGCCACAAACTCTGGCTCCAGATGTGCAAGAGATAAAGCTTGTTTTTATAATACGATATGGCAATGTCCATAGATAGGTACTGTAAGAATTTGGAGTATTAGGTGAGGGGTTGAGGACCCACCTTCAATAATAATTTCAATCCTTGCCAGAGTGAACCACAAAGGTCACTAATTAAACCTGTGCTTAACCCTCTGGTAGCATGCTACAAAACACCCAGACTTACATTAGAATCAATGTATAAACAATGTGGAAAGTATTTATCCAGTACTCAAACAGAAAGCGAAAAAACACCACAAGAAAAATCCCAAACCAGTTAGAAAAAACAGAGTACATTTTAATAAATAAAATGATACAGAAACAACAAAGATCATCAACTGCAGTTATCTTGTCACGATAGACGGGGTCAAACTCAAACGGAGCATGGGTCAGACACAGGGACCAGGTTTGTCTCAGTACAACGTTTATCTTCAGACTTAGAAACTTTTATGGAGATTAAAAGGGCGTTGATGAGTCATCTTCCAGGCAACCTGCAAGCTAGATCCAAAGTGAGGCTCAAGGATGGCAGGTTGTTGAAGAGCGGCGTCCCAGTGCATTTGTCGACAAAGGCTATAAAGCTCCAACTAGGCGAAGTCCAAAGTCTGTGCCCAGGAAAGCTTTGATGGTGACAGGTTGCTGCTCAGTGTCAGTCCCTCCTGATGCTCTCTACGTTCTGAATTATAAACTATTCTGTAAGTCAGATCTCCTTCAGTGGGAAAAACTAGCAAGTTGAGGCAACTGGTGATTAACAATTCGAAGTCAACAGCTGAGACTTCAACGGCAATCCCAAGTCTCCATTAGTTCTCCAGGAAGAAAGCTGGCAAAAAGTTTTTAGGTCCTACTTCTTGCTGTTTGGGGACAGGAGGAGTACATTCTAACACTAACCAAGACCCAGGGCGCAGGGGGCATCTCTGGGGGTTAGAACACACTCCAACAGAAGCCAGCAGTAGGGTCTAGTGCATGCCCATTTGGCACTGGTCAGGTGTACAGTTACAGCAAAAGGCAGCTGGAATATTGTTGTGTCCCTGTAGCTCAAACAGGGGGTCAGTCAACCAACCCTTAAAGTCACTTCTGGGGTCCTGGGCTCAAGGCAAGAAAGTCCAGTCTTCCTTCAGGTTCTTCAGGCAGCAGGGCAATCCTTCATCTTATTCCTCACAGGTCCAGGAGTTTTCTAATGAGGATACAGTGGAGGCCACTTGTATGCCCAGTGCCAGCCTGTGGCTGGGGAAACCCCTGGCCACTCCCTAGCCAATGGGCTAATAGTTCCCATGGGTGCACTACCTACCTTTGCAGCACTTCCTTTGTCTTTTACTATACACTATCCCACAGTGTCCATCTCTACCTAAAACCAGCATGGCAAAACCTTTCTTCCCCTGGTCAGAGCTCCCTGTGTCCACACAGAGTTGTGGCCATGATATTGGGCAATGTCTGGGTAGGCATACCCGGAAGCTCAGTAAGGGGCTGGCAACAGCCCACAAGGCCATCCTGCTCAAGGAAGAACAACACCTCGCCACCCTCAAGACATTTGTACACTGTCTTAGAGCGATCCAAATATCAACATAGGGGATCCTTCAGCAGTCAGGTGACATTGGACAGTGGCTGAAAGGGTTCTTTTGGCTTAAGTAGGAAATTGACACTTTTCAAAAACTGTCATTTAAGAAAAAAATGATAGAAAATATAACTTGACCATTAAGTTGACTTTTAAATTACTATTAAAATACGTCCTTGAGCCATTTTCTAGCTGCTCCCAAACAGAAATTAAGAACTATAAGTTATACTGCAAACAGTGCTTACCTATAGGAGAGACAGCCTTGCCAATGGGAAAAACTACTTTGGTGGTTTGTCATTTTCAGGGCATGCAGAGTCTTATGGGCAACAAAAAAAAGGGTTCAGCAAAAGAAGGCAACAACCAGGAAGAATATCACACAATCATTACCAATGGGTGGATTTTGGTAGGAGGTTCTAAAATGTATATCTAGTCCGACCAGCAGACTAATAGAGAGAGAGGGATGCCTCACAATACATTTTGGGGCAGATTTACAAGCCCCTTGCACCACGTTTAGTCTGCCTTGCGTGACTCAACAGCGGCGTAAACGTGGCGCATCCCTGCGAGGCATTTACAACGTAACGCATCTAGGGAGATGCGTCACGTTATAAAGCCCAGCGCCACAATGGGGGCGTTCCCACGCAGGGTGGGCGTTCCGGCACCTGTGCGCCTCGCAAAAGTGCCTGCGTGAAATCTACAAGATTTCACGCAGGCACTTCCGCGACGCTGCTACGTCAATTCCTTACGCCTGCTTTAAGCAGGAGTAAGGACTGACGCAGCATGTAAAGTATTGGGCGGCCCTGAGCATTGCTGGAGTTGCGTCGCGACTCCAGCGATGCGCCGCCCTTATGTCACGAGATGCGTATCGCATCTGCCTACCCTTGCGCCACGGCGCACCGCATTGTAAATACGGCACATCTGCCGTGATGCAAGGGTAGTTTTGTGTGACGCATTTGTTCTGGTGTATCTCTGCTGATATGCAGAGATGCGCCAGAACACGTAAATATGCCCCTTTGGCTTTAATGGTTTGTGCAGAGAAAACAAAGTACGCCTTAAATGTATTGACCTTGCAGTACTCCTTACCAAAAGGCACATAGCCATGCCCAGGAAATTTTCTGCTGCAACGCCGATCAGGACATGATTAGTAGACCTAACGTAATGGGTGTATACAGAAATAGTTATGTTGTCTAAGGCATAATGACCAGTTGATGGGGACATGAGATATATGAAATTGAATGATTCCTTGAAAAAACTGAAGGCGAAGACTGATAATAAGCCACCTTGAAGACACAAGTTGTCAATTGGAGTGCTACTTCGTTTAAGACTCCTGTACGCCTAAATAATCCTCTCTAAACTTCCAACAATTGTAATTGGGTATTGAAGAGGTATACATCTGACAGAAATGCTGAAATGGCAACAGCGCCAGGATTCTTTTTCCGTCTGGATATTCGTATGTAAGTGGGATATAGTTACATGGTTGTGATTTTCCTATTTTGTTTTTGCTTTATTGTACTTTAATATCTAAAAGTAGTGGTAAAACTTTGTTATATCATCTTGATCACAAAGATTTGAATACGCATTGAACAGCTGTAAGCGCACTACCCTGGCACGGAAACATTAGTCATAAGTTACTCCTTGTGACATCAAACAATGAGGATATTTCTGTTTGGTTGCAAATCATGTACATGAACAATAGAACATGAACCGCTTTGTGTGTTTAAAGGAATTAGAAAAGATAACTAAGACATAACGAGAAAAACATCTTTATGTTGTGTGTGATCTTTGCCCTGTTTTGCTCTGGGTACTGGCATTCCATCTGCAATGCTGGAATTTTCCAAACAGTCAAAATAATTGCATTAGAAGGAATCTCAAGTTATCAACTGGAAATAATTAGAAATGTGGATAAAGGAACCACGCACGCAACCTGGGCTTCGTCCTGGACTCCTCCCTCACGATGACCAAGCAAGTGAACGCTGTCTCATCATCCTGTTTCAACACCCTACGCACGCTCCGAAAGATCTTCCGATGGATCCCCACCGAAACCAGGAAGACGGTCACCCAGGCCCTCATCACCAGCCATCTAGACTACGGGAACACCCTCTATGCGGGAACCACAGCCACACTCCAGAAAAGACTCCAGCGCACCCAGAACGCCTCAGCACGACTCATCCTGGACATTCCTCGTCGCAGCCACATATCTGCCCACCTGAAAGACCTTCACTGGCTACCCGTCAACAAGAGGATCACATTCAGACTCCTCACCCACGCACACAAGGCCCTCCACGACCTGGGCCTGAAGTACCTCAACAGCCGACTCACATTCTACACTCCCACCCGCCAGCTCCGATCCGCCAGCCTCTCCCTCTCATCCGTCCCACGTTTTCGGAAATCCACCAACAGAGGAAGATCCTTCTCCTACCTGGCAGCCAAGACATGGAACTCCCTCCCCCCTCACCTACGGCAGACCCAGGACCATCTCTCCTTCAGGAAACAACTCAAGACAGACCTGGCTGTTCGAGCAGTAGCGACCCCCCCCCGCGCCTTGAGACCCTCACGGGTGAGTAGCGCGCTATACAAATTTTCGTGATTGATATCCCAATGCGTTTCTCATGAGTACCGTTTGAGGAACCATAAAAAAGAAACCCCTTAAATTGTTATGTATTTCATATACGTATAACGTACTTAGTTCTTCTTAAATTGTAATATTACATCTCTTTTGCTGCACAACTAACTCTATTTTTAGTTTAATGCAGGTGGCTTAAAACTGACTGACTCTGCAGTTGTGGCCGCATGGAGTAGAAAGGTGCCACTCGGGTATATGCCTAAATGAAGGGGGCAGATTTACGACTTCTGGCGCATCTCTGCTAATCAGCAGAGATGCGCCAGAAGAGTAGCGATGCATCTGCTCAGCCGTGCGCCACCACTGATGCGCCGCATTTAGAATGCAGTGCACCGTGACGCTCGGATGGGCAGATTCTTGACGCATCCCCGGTGGAAATGCGGCGGATTTCTGGAGTTTAGAAGTCAGCGCGACGGAGCTCCAGCAGGACTCGGGGGTGCCCTATCTCTAACATGCTGCGTCAATCCTTACGTCTGCTTCAAGCAGGCGCAGGGTTTTGACGCAACATGGCCTTAAAAGTGACTGAGCAGATTTCAATCAGCCACTTTTAGGAAGCGTTCCTGCACCGGAATGACCCCCGCGCCAGAACGCCTACATGTGGCGCAGGGCATTACAACGTGACGTACCTCCCAGATGCGTCACGTTGTAAGTACCCTTCACCATAGCGCTGGATCTGCGCCGCCGCTGCGTCACAAAAGTGAAGCAACGGCAGCGTAAAAGGGTTGTATGTTCTTTCAACGAACTCCGTTGTAACGCATGCCTTTACCACGCATGCGTTACATCGGAATGCTATGTTCACGCTTGTCCTTCTCCACGTTTTTTTTCCGTGGTGACGTCATACGTAGAAAAAAAGAAACGGCCGTTTTCTTCCTCTGCGACGCCGATTGCCTTCTTTCTCGTCTAAAGGTTAGTGGGTTTTTTTTGGGGGGGAAGCCCTCCCAACCCCCCTTTTTTTATTTGTACCCTTTACCACACATGCCTTTACTACGTACCTCGTAGTAAAGGTATGCGTGGTAAAGGCTGTCGTTGTAACCACGCATGCGTTGTAATGCATGCGTGGTTAAGGTTTTCGTTGAAACGGCGTCGTTGTAGTGGCCGTTTCCCCGTAAAAGAGGCGCAAGGGGCTTGAAAATCTGCCCCAGGGTGTTGAGTAGTTTCAGCCTCAATGCTCTTACTGCATCCAATTTGCCGGATTCATGTAAATCTGTATACTACTGTTCAATAGATACACTTCAATGTCTTCCTCCCCATTCCCGGCAAACAATTCTCTTAAGTTTGCTGATTTTCACCGCGCATCCAACGTTTCCATTTTTCATCTGGGACCATTTTCGAATGCTGTTTGTTCTGTGGAACATTAGAATATAGAAAGCTGCTCACACTCTAGCAGCAGCCGAAGGCAGAGTCCTAATTAACTCATCAATAACCCCGAGCAGCTGCTCAAGAACACAGATGTCAGCTGCTCAGAGGAAAAAACGTCTATTAACTCTACGGTGGTACATGTTGGACATGGTTTAGACAAAGTGATGGCACCATCTTGACGAAAAATCCTGCGAATTAAAAAAGTGTAAACTGTGTGTGGGTTGGGGTTGCACGAGTATGTATTTTATCTGACAGCGTTCGGCCACCGTACGGATCATCTGTTGGTGACGTCATCTGTCCTGTACTCGCCATTTACAATAACTTGCTTTGTGTAGTTTCTGAAGTCATTCTTCAGTATGATTGCAATCCACCTGAAAAGCTGAAATCTGTAAACAGCTACAACTTTGTGAGCATGCTTTCGAAGGCAGGCGGCCTATGGGGATAGTGGCCCTGAAGGCCTTTATCACTGGGAGGGTGACTGGAACAAGGCAGAGGCTTATGCACTGACTGTGAAATGTGTGCCAGCACTGCTGGACCTGTTGCCAGCTGGGTTGGTTGCACATGGCTGGTGGTGGATAATGTAGGCACTCAGGGGGCTTGAGGCGTGAAGCCATGGTGATGCACGTCAGCGTGTTAAGCTGGGAAGCCTTTCCATGGGCATGAATGATACCTCCCTTGGCAGAAAAAATGAGATGCTATTTGCATCCCTACATTATCATAAACATGTTCAGTTTTTTGGACAAATTGTTTTATGCATAAATCATGACATGCAGCACAACGGGCTTAGAGTCGCAAAACAACTTCCTGTCTGGGACGAATATAGCCATGCTAATCTGCACAGTGCAAGAATGCTCTCCATTACCACACACGTGATGGCAGTGCCTAAAATCGCATCTGCTTATCATGCGGCTGTGTGAGGTTTGCATATCATGGAATTCACACACACAAACACTACACTATGTGTAAATTATACCCGTAAGTCCATACAGTCAGCTATTCTTGCCTAATATTGAGACCCAAGCCCAATACTGTTTCCAGCTTTAATAATATGTGTGCATGAATGGAGAAATAGCTATGATCGTTTTATGTTACCTGGGATTGTGTTGTTCTCCTTAGGATTTGAATTACAACCACTGCAGACCACCATAATGTAGACAATCATCTTTGTTCTGGTCAATGACAAAATGTTATCATGTCTTAATGCTGAAGGCTCTTTACTACACTTATTAGTTATATTTTTTTGGACAGCTATATGGTCGAAATGTATCTTGATTTTTTTCCATATTAGGTTCCATTTAATGTTCACAATATTTTTTTAGGTACTATGTCACCAGATTTTTAACAAATTAACTCTAAATCTTTTTTATTTGATTTATTTCTTGCTATGGCGTTTAAAGTTATATTAACTTGTTGGAAGGACAACTCTAAACTATCTTTCTTACTTTAGTGGAATTTAATTTGCGATGAACACAGAATTGCTACCGTTTCTCAATCTTCAATTCATTTACAGATTAAATCTGATTTACTATGGTTACCTTTCACTACTTTTATATCATCAGCAGCTTAATCGTTACAGTTTCCTACTTTATACCTCATATTTCTTCCTTTTTTGAAATCTTTCTTTTTTCTTTTTCTTTCTTTCTTTCTTTCTTTCTTGTTATTCTCTTTCTTCTTTCTCTATTTTTCTTCATTCTTGCTCTTTTTTCTAATCTTTTTCTATAAAAAAATATCATTCTTCTTTTTTTTTCTTCATATTTTATTCACTCTAATCATTACACAGGTTATTTTTATGTAAGCAAAATATGGTGTATATATATTATTATTATTATTTTTATTACGTATTCTTGTTGTTTCATAGGTACTGTTCAGGAAATTTAATATAAGAGTTGTAAACTATTGTATCCCCCTTAAGTTATATGTTATTTAATTTTACAATTGCTCCGTATCTATACTTGTAAACTTTTTTTCTATATTAGAGTTGACGAATGTACTTGTTTATTCCTGTGTTCTTTCTCTTCAATAAAAAATTATTTAACAAAAAAAAAGACAACATTTTATGATTGCTAGGCCTTCATCATCATCTTTCTCAAGTAATACAATGCACAACTTTGCCAAATCGTGATGTGATGTTTGGCTTGATTTCACATCCCCTAGTGGTAATGTGGCTGCACTCCTTATGAGTGAAAATACTATTAGTTCAGTCTCTGTCAGGCACCAGTGCAATGTATGTTTTGAATTTATATAGTGAAAACTTACCCATGGCACAACAAGAGCTTATTTAGTGTACAATATGTGTAGTCGCAAATGTTTTATTAGGGCCCAAAATGAATGGTCTGTGGTGTGACCGAGGGCTGCATTGAGGCCAGCATGATGGTGATAGGAGGAGTGAGTGTAAGGTGGGCATACAGGAAACGAGGCATGTACATGGTATGGTCAGTGAGTTATGGAGTTATTTTGAGAGTTTCAATCTATACTGCCCTCTAAACCAAGCTCCCAGTTTCTAGAAGAGTCAAAAATATGATAATACTGTATTATGCTCTATCTCAACTGTGATCCCTCTCCTGCACCCTGGGGAAGCCTTCGCTACTTGATTTTGCTCCCCTTGGCGAGTCAAGTGTACAAAGGAAGTAACTTGATTATTGAACTGAAATGAAATAGAATCTTAGGCCTCACAATCTCCTTATGCCTTTAGCAACTTACCTCTAAGCCGTAAGAGTGCGTAGAAAAAGGCTCAGTTAAGGTAGTGAGTGCAAAGACCCCCAAACAAGGTGTTCACTTCACTGGGGTTGGCCGACACAAACACCCAACCTCCTCCACGAAATTTGGACAATGGCATCAGCCATAGTGCTAGGAGACTTGACGATTAATTCTGGCTTTACCACTTTTCCAAAATATGCTGAGTGTGAACTCTGTATTAAAAGTCTAGGTAGGTTCCACAGCACAGTGACATTTGCTTGGTGAGAGTAGTCCTGGATCTCACCATGGAACCACTCACACCCCCGTTGTCTAATGAGCAAGATGAGAACTATGAAAACAAATGGCATGTTATTGTTAATTATTCTCACCCTACCCTTGTGACAAATGTTGTGCTCTTACCTAATCACTTTCTCAGCATATTTTTCTACCCATTTCGTTTTACAGAGATATGAAAACTTAAATCACACTAAACATTTGTAGTAAGTATTTGTTAGGAAAACAGGAACCTAACCCAACAATACTTTGATTTTAGCCATGTGTAGAGAACACTCAATCTCATAGACCACTCACTAAAACATGGGGTTGTGAGAAAATTATCAATCTAGAAACAAGAAGTCGTGCACTGTGGTGGTATTAGGCCTGGTTCACCGAATTGTTTAATGCTAGTCACATCATATCCTTCCTGTTACATCTGGCAACCTTGGTGTGGTTTTCCCCAAATGTTTTACCTTCATTCCTCCTGTTTTGCTGAATTTGTTTTTGTTGGCTCTAGAACCCTGTAAACCTTCCACTGTTAACAAATGCTAAAGTGCTTGTAAGAATGTTAAAACTGTCTTACACCCAAATGGCATTTTTTATTTAATTGTAAATCCCTAGTAAAGTTACCGTATACCCATGGCTGGTCAGTTATATGCAAAGAGTGGCCAGCAGCAGGTAATGAGCCATCCAGTTATGATGCCCTTTAAAATCTGTCTGAGCTCTGCCATAGCAGCCTGTATGTGCAGTTTCAAACTTCCAAACTGCCAATATAAACATTGTGCCAGGTCAAAATCACCCTCCTTTTTATTGCATATGTCACTCTAATGTAGACCCTAAACATCCCAGAAGACAGGGTGTGTTGTATTTAAAAAGGTGGATATAAACTTTTACGTTTTACATGCCCAGGTAGTGAAAAACTTCCAGATCCAATGTTAACTATTTCAAGGCCAACCTCTCCCATAAGATAACATTGGATTACCTTATTACATTTAATAAGTGATTTCTTTTGTTTGGGAGCAGGTAGGAATGGCTTGTTTGGTGTCTGCAGAATTGTAATTTGAAATCCTCTTCAATGGTAAATTCATATTTTAGGTCACAATTCTGAAAATGCCAGTTTTAGAAAGTTTTTATATCAAAGGGGGTATGGCCCTACATGACAACTAGAAAGGGCCTACTATTAGAAAAACAAACAGGATCTAGTCATCACACTCATGTTATGCAATTATCATATGGCAAACCAAGAAACAATCATATGGTTTGGAGTATTTATCTACTCAATTATTCATTATTTTTTAATTGAGCATAGTTATTCACATATATGTTCAGAATAGGGGAGACATCACAATTCAAACAGTGAATGTACATTAACACAATTGACAAAAAACAGTTGACGAGCAAACATTACAATACACATGACCATACATAAACCATAAAAACAGTCATGGTTTCAAAAAGAAAGAAAGAAAAGCAACCTGAACAGTAATTTGTTGATCATATTTCATTGCTCATTATTAGGTTGCTGCCAGAGGGAACACAAATGTATTATATCCAGGGATAACCTTATTTACACAAACAATTATTCCCTGCGATTGGTTACAACTGGTTAAAGGTGCCGACATGATTCAAATCCCTACATAAGTTATGGGATTCTCATCAGGGCTGCGACTGGGTGGGATCTAAATAAACACAAAATCATAACATAATTTGTAAACAACTCTTCCCTTAAATTTTGCTTTGGTCGGTGGTATTAAAATAGACATACAAAATATAACTGTATTGGATATTTGGAAGGAGCCCTTTGTTGAAGTTCCTTTGTGTGTGACCAAAATTGTGTTCTAAAGAGTAGAGAGATAGAGTGTATCAATTACATGTGTGCACACGGGCCAAGGCTTGTATTATTGCAAGGAAAGGAATCCGTACTTTCCAGTGCTTCATGACTTACTTTACGCAGTGAACGAAGATGTTATTATTCAATGAATGGCATAAGGTCACAAAGTATCACGTTTCTGAAATTAATGAATTTATACTATATTACCAATTCAATATGTGTTCTTGATTGTAAAGAACCAAAGGTTGATCACAATGATGCTGGGTCACTTACTTCTATTTTGTAAGCGTAGCAGTTGTTGTTCAAAAGACCAATTATCTGATGAAAACGTATCTGGCTTTCTGTAAATTATATTTTTGAAATCAGGAAATAGAAAGTTGGCATTTTCTTTTTCTAACTAATTGGTGTCTTCAGCCTGTTTCTCGGGTCACATGATTAGGTGTGTTTGAAATTGAGTTTCTTGTTGGCTAGGGTATACACCTAAGCCAGACAGAACCGACCCCTCTAGTCAGGGCAAGTGAGTTACACTGAAGATAACCCCTGCTCACCCCTTGGTAGTGTGGCAGAGCAGTCAGGCTTATCCCAGAGGCAATGTGTAAAGCGTTTGCGCAGCACACTCAAACAGCAGTAATACACTAGGCACACCACAAAAGAAACTCCACACAAGGTTATATAAAAATATCCTTTGTATTATTCATAAAACACATTAGACCACAATCACATAGATCGCTGTGCCACTAGGCACTTGTCATGACGTCACAGGATTTACATAAACAACTTGGCCAATCGGGCCATTGTCATATGGCCGAGATACCCGCCACCCCCTCTCAACACAATCCCCAAAAGGAGGGAAACTGGAAACAGTTCTTGAAGTTTTTGGAAGTGGGATGGAGTGACCATCCCGGCCGTATTTATTAAAACAAAATTAAAAACATTAAACGTTTCATGTTATGTACAATTTCATTACCACATTGCGATGTTTGGCTAACCTTAACAGATTCTCTACTACAGAGGTTCTCCTAGCCGAACTAGCATCCTACAAAACATTTTCTTGACATATTGAAATTGTACATCCTAACGTTTAAGGGCCAACGGCAAGGTCATAACCGGTGTCAAGATCCCTAACCAGACTTACCCCTCCCACTTGGGAGGGGCGACAGCACGGAGGCGTACCTCAAGTGCAACTACTACCAATTTCCCTTGACTTGACGGGGGCACCTAAAAACTCGACGCCAGTTAAAGGTCGTTCGAATACTCGTGTGAGGTATCTAGAAGGTATCGTAGACCTTATCCCAACCCCACACAACTTACCGCATCTGCCGTCGCAGATGTCACTGGCCCCGGGAAATTCCCCAGGAGGGGGCTGTAACCCCTCCTACAAAGGAAGGGGCCTTGACCGCCTTTCCTTTACTTCCGGCGACCCATCCTTAGAAGGGACCGCCTCCCCATTGAGGGGCCAATGGCCACCTCTCCCGAGCGCTCCCATCCGTGTTGGGTGACGCCCACTCATAGGGATCTACTAATTAGTGCTCACCGATCATGACCTTACCGCCTACCAAAATAAATACGACAGTGCTAACTAAACCTAAGAATACATTGGCCACTATGACCGAAAGAGCATGCTTAAAAAATCAACACTATATCTGAATCATTTTAATGGCAAAACGTACTCAAAACAGACCATTCTTTATTATACTCAACATCAACATGACACTACAACCTGCAAACGAAAGAGAAGCAGAATTAATCAACTTTATTACAAACAACTGGCTGTCTTCAGGGGCTGGTGGGTGGGTCAAAATTGGCTCTTCGTTCTGTCCCGAGCTCACGTGCAGCGAGGAGGTGCAGCTTCAGAGCACAAGAACAAGAGGATGTCTTCTGGTCTTGCGTCCCTTTTTATCCGTCTTCAGGGCGGGCGTACACCCGCCCCTGCCTGCCCCGAGGGCGTGGCTGGCTGCGTCAGTGTCTAGGCCAGCCCACTCTAGGGCGGGAAAGGGCGCGCCCCAGCTACGCCGCTTCGGGCATACCAGCCGAGACGCGCCTCCCGCCCAAAATGGCTTCCCGGGGGGATCGAGGCACTCTGCCATACGTTCGGGGGGACCGAGTGGTCGCCCCTTTCCATATGGCCGAGATACCCGCCACCCCCTCTCAACACAATCCCCAAAAGGAGGGAAACTGGAAACAGTTCTTGAAGTTTTTGGAAGTGGGATGGAGTGACCATCCCGGCCGTATTTATTAAAACAAAATTAAAAACATTAAACGTTTCATGTTATGTACAATTTCATTACCACATTGCGATGTTTGGCTAACCTTAACAGATTCTCTACTACAGAGGTTCTCCTAGCCGAACTAGCATCCTACAAAACATTTTCTTGACATATTGAAATTGTACATCCTAACGTTTAAGGGCCAACGGCAAGGTCATAACCGGTGTCAAGATCCCTAACCAGACTTACCCCTCCCACTTGGGAGGGGCGACAGCACGGAGGCGTACCTCAAGTGCAACTACTACCAATTTCCCTTGACTTGACGGGGGCACCTAAAAACTCGACGCCAGTTAAAGGTCGTTCGAATACTCGTGTGAGGTATCTAGAAGGTATCGTAGACCTTATCCCAACCCCACACAACTTACCGCATCTGCCGTCGCAGATGTCACTGGCCCCGGGAAATTCCCCAGGAGGGGGCTGTAACCCCTGCTACAAAGGAAGGGGCCTTGACCGCCTTTCCTTTACTTCCGGCGACCCATCCTTAGAAGGGACCGCCTCCCCATTGAGGGGCCAATGGCCACCTCTCCCGAGCGCTCCCATCCGGGTTGGGTGACGCCCACTCATAGGGATCTACTAATTAGTGCTCACCGATCATGACCTTACCGCCACAGGCCGGATAGTTGACCGGCTATCCGGACCCCCCACAAAACTCCTACCTAAAGGTCATGTTTCAACGTTTTTAACCATGCTAAGAAGTCTCCTATGAGTAACTCATTTCCCACCCGAGACAAATGCACACCATCCCCTAAATACATACTGTCATCATTAATACAACCATGCGAGATAGAATGCAATGTCTTGGAACGGAACAACCTACTCACTTTGTTATTAAGTTTTCTAACAGAATGGTTCAAAGCAGGAATCGAAACAGCCCCCCGCCACACTTTTCGTGGGATCATATGAGACCATGCAATTACGCACCCCGGAACTTTCCTCGCCAACCAACTTACAGTGGAAAGCATTGCCTCTAGGAGAAGTCGTCTACCGGTGGTGACCAAATCATTGCCCCCTAACTGTACTATGACTATAGACGGCGGTGACCTCGTCCGCCCTAACAAACCCTCAAAGAATGCCTGAAACTGGTCAATACAGAGACCGCCCCTTCCGTAGAAGGACATCCTGTACCCGTATTCCCCAGCTACGTGAATCATGTCACCTGCTTCGAATACGTCTGCGGCACGCCTCACGTATGAGTGGCCCACGACCCACACCTCTTTTCTCACAGCCGGTGATGTCTGACCGCTGGCCTGGTGTTGGGTCGACTGCATAGTCCGCCCCGCCTCGTAGGCTTGCGCAACTGAAAACCAAACAAAAGACAAGAAGCGTGAGTACATTATTACAGCTTCACAACATGTGCAACCGCACATATCTCTTATAACAATTGGAGGACCAACGCCCCACTCGTTTTACTTGTTCCACATTAAGACCCCTGGCTGTAGCTTCAGTTGCAGCCCCTATCCGAAAGGAATGGGTCCCAAACTCGCCCGGGTCCAAGCCCGCTGCGGTAATTGACATCGCAAGCACCCGCTGAAACTGAAATTTCGTCAGTGGGGTGGCGTCCGCGTGTCTCAACAATGTCCCTCCCCATGATGCCACCCTTCGTGCTAGGTAGTCTTCTAAACACTTTACCGGACACATGGAGGACCCTGGAATCCTGCGAATGACTATGCAGTCACCTATCCCATCTTGATCGGTCTTGGACCTGACCACGGATACAGTCATCGTCTCACCCCTGATCTGAACGTGTTCCCGGCACAAACCCCCCACCACATCCCGTTTGCTCCCTGCCACCAGCTCACTTATCCTCATCGCCCCGTGAAATGCAAGCGTAAAAGCAGCTCGGAACAAAAAGGCCTCGTACTGAGACGAGCATGTGGCGGGGAGTGTGGTCAGTAACTGGGACAACCTATCCAGACCTATCGGGCGCCTCTCATCTACTCTGCGACCCTCAAGGCGTTGCCACCCACGCAGCGCTTTCTGTACCACAAAAGACGCTGTCGGGTCCTGGATATTATGAGCCCTGGCAACAAAGGAAATGGCAGCACGATGCCTCTGGGCTGTAGCCACCGACTTCCCAGCCCTACGCAAGGACATCAGAAAATGTACTACCCAATCCTCATGCCCCCAAAGCCCCTCTCTTTCAGTCCCCAAAAAGGCTAAATAGGCCCGAAACGCCCCTTCATATGCCTTCCTCGTCCTTGGTGCTAGACTCTCTCCCACGAGGTGACGAAGTTCGGGGCACCGAGAGACCAGAGAGCTTCGGGAAAGGGTGCCGGCTCTGGGTCCGCTGAGGGAAGGAAACCCGAGAAAGCCTGCATTTGAAAACGAGACAGTGCATCAGCCGCCTGATTCATCACCCCTGGGACATGTTTTGCTCTGAATACCACGTTCAGTTGCATACACAGTAAGACAATTTCTTTGAGCAGCCTTAAAATCATTTTACAACGTGCTGCCTGACTATTGATGCATTCTACAACGGTCATATTGTCAGACCAAAATATGACAGAATGATCTTTGAACCCATCGGGCCAGGTTCTGAGGGCCACCAAAATGGGAAACAGTTCAAGGAAAGCAATATTACTCGTCAGCCCCTCTTCATGCCACCATGTTGGCCACCTTTGTGCCGACCATTTTTTGCCGAAGATGGCGCCAAAGCCCATGCTTCCCGCTGAATCTGTCCATAGACCAAGCTCTTCAGAGGACATGGCTGGTTTGTTCCAGACAACTCGACCATTGAAGTCCGCCAGAAATGCTAACCAAATACACATGTCCTGGCGGACCTCAGCCGATAGTCTCGTGCGATGATGACCCTCCTTTAGGCCAACCATCGCCTGGGCAATTGAACGGGAGAAGGGGCGGGCCATTGGGATCACCTTCAGGGCAAAATTCAACCTCCCCACCAATTGCTGCAATTGATGCAGCGTAACTTTAGATGCATTTATACACATTTGCAGGGCTGCCCTGAATTTCGACACTTTGGCAGCTGGTAAACGAAAACAACCCTCACTAGAGTCCAACTCGATCCCCAGAAACTCGAGGCAAGTCGTGGGACCCACAGTTTTACCTGGTGCCAATGGCACGCCAAATTGATCCATTAACACACAAAATTCAGTCAAGGCCCGGCCACATTCGTCATCCCCAGCGGCCCCAAGGAACAGAAAGTCATCAAGGTAATGCATTACATTTCGGAAACCCGTGTCCTTCGTGAAGACCCATTGTAGAAAATTACTGAATTTCTCGAAATATGCACAAGATATAGAGCACCCCATCGGCATACACCTATCCATGTAATACGAACCTTGAAACATGAATCCCAGAAGACGCTGGTCGTCCGGGTGTACTGGGAGCAATCGGAACGCTGACTCGATATCTGATTTCGCCACCAGCGTCCCGGGCCCCAGGCGATTCAAAATGGCTACGGCCTCATCGAATGATGCGTACCGCACCGAACATACCTCTGGATCAATTGCATCGTTCACAGAAAGACCATGAGGAGCTGATAAATTGTGGATCAATCGAAACTCACCTGGGTCCTTCTTGGGGACCACCCCTAAAGGAGAACAGACAAAATTCTGTACCGGGGGTACACTAAACGGGCCGGCGACCCGACCTCGGATAACCTCTTTCCGGATCTTATCCTGCACTACGGTCGTATGCTGCAAGACGGAAAGTTGATTTTTGCACGTCCCGACACCCTGAAAGTCCCCCACCGGGATGCGGAAACCGTATGAAAAACCGTTCCGCAGCACCCCGGCAGTAGTACGATCTGGGTATTCACTGAGCCAGGGAATCATCGCCAAGGTATCAATCGGGGTTGGAAAAAGGCGCCCCTCGGACTACATTAGACCTGTTTGGCGCCTCCTCTACCCCCATTCTCACCCGTTCTGGCTCTGCACGAGGACTCAGGATGGGGTGCCCCACAACCACTACATTCGTGCTTGAACTTACACGATCCCGGGGGCCTAGTACATTTACCTTTGTTGAAATTGAAACAGAAACCCCTCTTCCCCGTATTGCCGGCAGGTCTCGAATAATCGTCGGTACCCGTACCTGACCGAAAGGGCGTCCCCCCATATTGGCGGGAGGACTCACCAACAGTGCCCCCCACCAACGGCATTTTCAACATCCCTGACTCCTTCATTTTAGCCCATGTCAAAGAATCATAACAGTCCCAGGTTAAACTTTTGTTATGCTCCATCGCCTTCCTGAAAAGGTTATCATAACAGAACCAATGGTTACCTTGGTGCGATGTCGAGTACCCCATAATTCGTGACTGATAGACTGGAAACTCAGGAAGCAATTCAGGCCTACGTTCCCCCAAAATCGACGTAAAAATTCCCCATGCATTGCCCCAGTTGCCAATATTCTCATTCACTTTAAAGGCGGCCATTTTTGCGCGCCAAACACTTGGATGCATCAGATCCTTTTGACCCTTAACAGTTTCAACCTCATAATGATCAACAAGCAAGGAGAAAATGTTTACATATTCCCCCGCCCAAATCTTTTCCTTTATTGCCAAAGGAACATGTTGCCCCAATTTTTCTCTACGAGAGGGTGTTGACTCATCCCTCGCGATCGGCAATGGCCGCTTACCTGCACTGGACGCTGCTTCCGCCACTCGTGGCTTGTCTATCACTGCAGCCGGCGCGGGCACCTTGGCTGCATCACGTTTCTCGCGCAACTGTTTCATCAGTGCTTGCGCTTCGGCAGCCGTGGCGCCCTCGCTACTGTCGCCCAACCACGCTGCTAGCTGTGCCGCCAACTCGGGAGGCATATCCTCAGTGGATGTCGGGGTGACTACGACGGGAATCGGGTTCCCTTCCACCGGTACCGGGGCTGGCGCTTCGAGCGGGGCACAGGGAACCGGGACGTCTCCCCCGGCTGGCCCCCTTCTTGGCCTCTTTGGCTTCCCTCCAGCCGATGGACGCCCCGATCCCTCCTCCCCGTCTCGCTCCGCCAACCGCTTCTTTATTTCGGACATCTCCTTCATGAGGACTCGAACCATTTGGTCGGTCGTCATTCTCTTCGCGCTTTTCTTGGGCATCTTTCCAACGAAGTATCTGGAAGACAAAAAGAAAGATCAAAACGCTCAAAATTGGCTCTTCGTTCTGTCCCGAGCTCACGTGCAGCGAGGAGGTGCAGCTTCAGAGCACAAGAACAAGAGGATGTCTTCTGGTCTTGCGTCCCTTTTTATCCGTCTTCAGGGCGGGCATACACCCGCCCCTGCCTGCCCCGAGGGCGTGGCTGGCTGCGTCAGTGTCTAGGCCAGCCCACTCTAGGGCGGGAAAGGGCGCGCCCCAGCTACGCCGCTTCGGGCATACCAGCCGAGACGCGCCTCCCGCCCAAAATGGCTTCCCGGGGGGATCGAGGCACTCTGCCATACGTTCGGGGGGACCGAGTGGTCGCCCCTTTCCATAATCATCACACCTAAAGTGACTAGTAAATATTGACAGAATTATACTGAGCATGAAGTACTATGCAAACACATCATCCACAGTGCACCATAGTAACCATCTGTTGCTTGCACAGATTGGAAAAACATTCAGTATAAATCACATCAACAGTGCACTATAATAAACAATTATAGTGTGCACACATAACCTAATTACATCATGTCCTAGTTAGGCATTTACCGATCACCCTTGTAATGCCTGAGGTGCCAACCATGGCAATTAGCCCAACATATAGGTCAACATCAGGCATTAGGCAGAATCACTATCACTGAGCCTGCTTCACTATGTGATAAAAATATCCAGGAGTTCCTAATTACCAGGACCCCATCTGGCTATGCAGGTACTTCCACGTTGCAGTGGTGATGATCCCTCCCAGCACGAAGACTCCAAAGTAGCCCCCAGATGCAGCCCAGAGTGACGTGAACCCCGGTTCAGCCGCTCGAAACACGATGAGGGCGAGACCCGGCATCCAGCTTCTCTTAGCACCCAGGAACGAAAAAAGTGGTTGGTACAGGTCCACAACGGGACCTCAGCTCCATGACACAGGCCCAATAATTGGCACGGATGCAGAGGACGCACTCGCCGGGCCCTCTTCTGGCTTCTCTGGTCACCCTGCCAAGACCTGATGCTAATGGTGACCCACCTCTCCCTCTACCAGGTGGGGGGAGGTGGGAAATCAAGGAATGGAGCCCGCAAGGCTCTGGTTCTCAGTCCTGGCACGAGAAGCGTGTGAGGCTCCGTCTCAATCTCATCATCAGGACACCGCCCACCGCCAGGTTTCCTCTGCCCGACTTCAGGTGAATTTAGAATACGGATTGAAGTCTCCTCGGGTCTTCGGTCATCCTCCCAGAAAGGACACACTCAGTGCCCGCCGTACGGAGGGTTGATCCCACCCCTTGGGCTCAAGACGGTAAAGTTGGGAGCGCTTACCACGCGCGGTGAAAGCAACGCCAACACAGCACTCAGCCTGTCTCCGCCATGGAGACCAATAAAGGGAATGAGAGGTGCTCCTAAGCACAGAGCGGTCCACAGGAGCAGTGAACAGGGTAAAGGCAGGCCAGCACACAGGGCCCCTTACCAGATTACAGTCCCTTCAGCCACCCAGCAGACACCAGCTTAGTCGCAAATGGCAGTTCCTCCTGGCACAGAGCAGTCCACGCTGTGTCTTCTTCTAGTTCAGTTTCACAAGTTCCCCTAACATGGGGTCCCAGTCCCAGTACTCAACCCCTTCAGTGCACATGACAAGGTCAACTCGTCATGGGTTTTGCCTGCGCTGTGCGTTTGACGAGTTGACCTTGTCATGTATAATGGGAATGCTGAAGTAACAGCACCCAGCGGGAATTGCCCTTAGCACCCAAGGTGTTAAAGTAGAAATGTCTTTGTTCTCCCCTGGCACAGGGCTCTGAGCTCAGTCCAAACCAGTTCTGGGGGCACTGTACAATTACATTTGCAAGTGCACAAGAACCTACATTGTTAGCGCAAGCCTTGGCCCCAAACACACCACAGAGGGGCAGAGCCAACATTGTGGAAGGCAGACACATCCCTATTCAGGTGCAGGTGCTACTCCTCCCACCACTCCAAATGCAGAACAGGCCTATTCAGGTGCAAGGGAAACCCCTCCCACTACTCTAAATTCAGCCAAGAAATATTCAGGCAGGGAAGGACACAGCTAAACCCCCAAACAAGGACTGGCTTGAGTGAATGCCCATCCCCTCTCCCCTGTCAGTCAGAACCAGACGGTCAATACTCTTCAAACAGGCACAAAGACACAGCGCACAGATATAATGCCCACTTCTAAAAGTGGCATTTCTAAAATAGTAATAAATCTGCTTTCAATAATAAGCAGGATTTATCACTACTATTCCAAACATACAAAACTTGATCAAGCTACCCCTCTCAGATCAGGTACTACCACTGAAGAACATATCAGGGAATCCCCAATGCATTCCTATGAGAGGGCATCCTTACAGCAGTGAGAAACCAAATAGGCTGTTGTCACTGCCAGGACTTGCCACACAGGTAAGGCACATGCCCTACCTATTATATACACCTCACCCTGCCCATAGGGCTTTCTAGGGCCAATCTTAGGGGTGACTGTTATGTAGAAAAAGGGAAGTCACAGACGTGGCAACCACTTTATGTGCCATGTCACAGCTGTGGTAAAATGCACGTGCAGGCCCTGCAGGGGCAGAAACCTGAGACAGGTTTGAAAGGCTACTTTGGTGGGTAGCGCAAGTAGCGCCAAACAGGTGTAGACCAATATTACCAAGTTTACAATAGAGAGCACATGCACTTTAGCACTGATCAACAGGGATAAAATGTCCAGAGTCATACAGCCACCAACAACAGGTCTGCAAAAATACAGGAGGAAGGCAACAAGTTCTGAGATGACCCTGCAAAAAGGTCCAAATCAAACAAGGTGTAATTGGCATTTGTGAATTCCTTCCCGACAGCATCACAATAGAGGCTCAAGATGTTGGCAGGAGGGTCATCCTTGCTTGATGTGGGACTGAGCTGTCACCTACTACAGATGCACTTTAATGGCACTGGCCCAGCTCACACACAAATTACTTTACACTAGCCTATTGTGCCCCTAGACAGTCTGAGACCAGGGCAGGGAGGCAGGAAAATTGAGATTTCTCTGTGAAGGAAAAGCTCAAGAAGCTTCTCACACTTCAAAGGGGGCACTAGGTATAAAAATGGGAAAACATCAGACCCACTCTTTGGTACACTCCTGGACTTGTGGACACTACAGAGGAAAGACTGTCCTGCTGCCAGACAACTTCCCTGCTGCCTGAGGCCAGCCCTGCTATCTGAGAAGGAGGAATGGACCTGCACCCTTCATCCCATGCTGGTGTGACTCCTATGGTCAGCCGAATGGCCTCTTTTTCTGAGCTACAATGACTCAAGCTCCAGAGGCCTATCTGCAACTGCCCAACTGACCAGCTGTAGCTAGCCATGCCTGGACCTGCAATTGGACCTGCCTGAGTCCTACTGCACTCTACTGAAGTGAATTCCTGATCTCCAAGAGGGGCCTTGCAGGTCAAAGACCCTTGGTGTGGCATCAGTTGGGCTCCTCCTAGAAGAAAAAGAGAAATTAGGAAGTTTTGGGCTCTTGGCAATCAAGAACTGTCCCACTCATGCCAAGATCTTACAGCCTATTCCTACCACCAAGTTGAAGCTCCAGTGAGCCTGACTCTTTGCGCTTCAATGACCACCAGTGACAACCAGTAACTTGCTTTCTGATACTCTGCCTTCTGTTTCTTGAATTGATTGTTTTATTTATGCTGCATCGTCTCAATTGGATATGCAGATTTGGCTTCAGACTCATTTCGATGTACTTTTACACTCTCATCTTGAGGTGACTTTATAGTCCATTATTTTTGGCTTTGTAATAAATTAAGTAACCTTACGTAGTTGTCTGTGGGCACTATGTGTCCAAAAGATTTCTTGTTTAATTGATTGGCATTAATAAAATTAATTGTTCCCTTTACCTTCCATGCTGCTAAAAAGAACCATTGGATTGTGACTCTAGAACAGCTCCAGATTTTATGGGCACAACTCCTTCGCATGTACCAGTAGGACTGAACACGTAGGAACATCCATACATTACCGAAATGTTACAATGCATAGTTGGTAATTCCGATATGAAATGTCCCACCCTAACTTTTTTAATGAAATGACAAAAAGCAATGTACAATGTATGATGCAATGGAAGCTCCGAGAATCTGAATCGTAAGCGGCCATTTTAATTGGCTTCTATCAAGCCCTCTCTATTATTGCAAGATTTTTGCATTTGTGGATCAGTAATGAGCTGTACTTAAAATGTTATAGCTCTCAAGTGGTGTGTGAGAGGGTGATCTTTGCGTGTGCCAGCTCATAAATGCGATAAACATAAAACAATATTAATTAGTAGCAATTAAATAAAGCCGCAGATTGTCTCTCTTCACTAGTGCAATTATAACATTACTTATCTTCTAAACGCTCTGTTATTGTAGACAGAATTTCCAGCAAGCATTCTATCCTCTCAGACATTGTGCCTTGTTTTCCTGATAGCTTCTATGGGATGGAGTGCACATACTACGATGTTGGTACTAATTTCTATAGAGGTATTATTTAACACCATATTTCAAATTGTTAGGGTGTCCTGCTTTGCTCTCATTTCATTTGGCAACAACCCATGCATGTTCAGCAGCAAAAATCAATGTGCGTATTTTGTCTGTCTAGAAACAATAAGTACGACCACTTACCATCATAAAAATAAATGAGACAACATAAAAAACCTTGCAGTATTTAATGTGCTTCTAAACAACACCTCACTGCCAATTAGCACCACCTGGACAATTCATGTAGTTCAGATCCAGATGCGTTTTTAGGAAGGTAGTGACCCTGGCTTGCTATGTATGCTTCTTTGCATTTCTTGAAAATTCGGTGTTTATTCGAAAAAGTAGATTTCTGTAAAACAGCAAAAGCAACAATAAAGGCGTGCATGCTGCACACCACAAAATGAAAACAAACACATTCCTCAGCCGGGTCTCTGACAGCAGGTGTGAGTTAAAAGAACAGTACAAGCAGTGATTTAAATGAACAGTTCATTGTTTCATTATATATACAGAATGCTAACACTTCTCTGCACTGAGAGAACACCTATCAATGGAAGAGCACCTTCACTGTTCAGTAGTAAGCAAGTGCTCCTGGGTCGTCAATACGCGCACTTCATTCGTATCAAGCACTGCCTACAAGCACACTCAATTCGGTTTTCCCCATTCATTCCTATGGGCCTGGAGGCCCATAGGAATAAATGGGATTTACCGATTCGGTAAATACTGAATCGGTAATATGGGGAAGACTTACAAGGGTGGCAGGGTGTCACATTGACACCCTGTTGCACCCCTGAATAGTGCATGGGTGCACATGTGGCACACATACATGCCCTAAGGGCATGTATGTCTGCCACATGGCACTTTTGAAAAAGCCCTAATTTGCTTTTTTAACAGGTTTTCGATATTTACCACCAACTTCTAGTTGGAGGTAAATAACGAATCCTTAAATGACAAATGCACTCTTTTGAGTGCTCCCTACATCAGGAATTCGGTAAATTACCGAATCGGTATTTAAGGATTCGGTAATTTACAGATTTCTTAAATTACCGATTCGGTAAATTACCGAATCCTTCAATTTGGCCTCCTACATCTGAAAAGCCTAATACCGGTCGGTAACTGCAGAAATTCGGTAATTTCGGCCATTACCGACCGCTATTAGGCTACCTACATCTGACCTTTGGTGTGCTATGGTTCCCAGGTGCAGATATTGCTCTGGATTTTCCTGACTCAGGGTCTGGGTCTTTTATGCTGTCAACGAGGGATTTCGAAGCCGTGAACACCTCTATTAGCTTCTCTAGGCAAGCCCCCCCCCCCCCTCATAACCTTCCCATCTCTCGAATTATTTTTTCCATTTTGCTATTCAGGCCCCCTTGGGGCCTTCCAGCGTCTCATAATTTCCCTTTTAGCTAGAATGAAGGCCAAGTCCTGGATGTTACTGGTTACCTTAGTTTTGGAGGTGGTAAGGACCAAACTTAATTGGCAGTGGTCTGGTGAACAGAGAATGGTCTTTTTGGTGACATTCGCCACTACTCAAGTGACTTCCTCGCAGTAGTCGTGTAATGCCAGGCATGACCATATCATGTGAAGTATCTTTCCCTGTTTTCCCTGCATCGTGGACATGCCACATCCTCCCTTTGGAAGTATTTATCAATGCGCTCAAGGGTAAGGTATGTCCTATGCAGGATATGGAAGGTAATCAGTCGGAACTGAACATTTCTAGACACCCTGTGGGTTCTCTCAAGTATACTCGCCCAATCTTTATCGTTTATGGGATACCCACATCTTCCATCCATTGGACCCTCAAAGTGGTCAGTGGATGGAGAGTATCCTCTCTAATTGCCCTGAAGAAGCTTGTGACCACTGTGTTCTGGGGTCACTGTTTTATGAAGAAGAAAGTGGCCCCGGGGAAGGTCCGATCCACCCCAAAACTCTTTAAATGGGAGATGCTCACCCTCTATAAATAGATCCCCTATCTTGGTCGCTCTGCCATTATCCAGTCCTCTATTTCCCTCCACAGACCTCAATGTGGTAGAATATTTAGCAGTTTCATAGGTAAGTCTGTAGAGTATAGGACTAGGCTATGTGTCTTCTGGAGGCATCTATGCCAGCTCTCACGGCTTGGAGCTCTCCAGTAACATCTAGTGTGACACAACACATTCCCGTAACAGCACCCTCAACAGTACATCTAGGTCGGGTACAAATAGTCCGACTACGCAGACCTTTGTCTGTCATCCTGCCAACCACTGCGTGAACCACTAGAGTTGGCCTGCCAGGTAGTAAGTCTCGAAGTCAGGGACCGCTAGACCTCTGTTATGCGTCGGGTGCTTTAATGTTGATAGGGCAACTTGCTTTCAGCCCACCCCAGATGAATGAATAAGAGAGTCCAACTTATCGAATAGTGTTCTTGGGATCCATATGGGCAAGGTTTGGAAGTAGTATGGTAGCCTAGGGACCGCTACCATTTTGAGGAGCAAAACCCTTCCCGCTATGTACAGTGGTGTCGTTTTCCAGAAGTAAATACTGACTTTCAGGGACCTAATGGCTGACCTCTCATTCCCCTCCTGAAAGTCTGTATGAGAATGGCAAATATTAACTCCTCAGTATGCTAGACAAAGGGGGTTCCCATTGGAGTCCTCCCAGGTCTTCAGATGGGCCCTATCCTTCGCAAGTGGGAATTGCTTGGATTTTTGTCAGTTGACTTTGAGTCCAATCAATATCCCAAATTCTGTCATAATTCCTGGTGGGACATGCTCCCTCCAGGGCATTTTGCCACATTACGCAGGAAAAGCAATACGTTGGCTGTGTATAGCAAAATATGATGGTAATACCAACCTATTTGTATGCCCTGGTATCTGCTTCCAGCCTGTGCCAGAACTGTCAGGGGCTCCATGGTTAAAGCAAAGAGCAGTAGGGCAAGAGGGCAGCCTTGCCACCTCTCTCTCTCCACTCTGTACTGCGCAGTGATTGTTTGACCCATGTGAACTCTAGCCAAGGGATCTGTGTAGAGCAATGAAACCAATCAATCAATCACGGCATTTGTAAAGCGCGCTACTCACCCGGAGGGTCTCAAGGCGCTGGGGGAGAGTGGTATGTTACTGCTCGAACAGCCAGGTCTTGAGCTGCTTCCTGAAGGAGAGATGGTCTTGGATTCGTCGAAGGTGGGTGGGGAGGGAGTTCCAAGTCTTGGATGCCAGGTAGGAGAAGGATCTTCCTCCGGCGGTGGCTCTGCGGATGCGTGGTACGGTGGCGAGTGCGTGGCTGGTCGATCGTAGCTGGCGGGTGGGCGTGTAGAAGGTCAAGCGGTCGTTGAGGTACTTGGGGCCTTGTCGTGGAGAGCCTTGTGTGCGTGGGTGAGGAGTCTGAACGTGATTCTCTTGCTGACGGGGAGCCAGTGCAGGTCTCTCAGGTGTCCGGTGATGTGACTGTGTCGGGGGATGTCCAGGATGAGTTGTGCGGAGGCGTTCTGGGTGCGTTGGAGTCTTTTTTGAAGTTTGGCTGTGGTTCCGGCGTAGAGGGTGTTTCCGTAGTCCAGTCGGCTGGTGACGAGTGCCTGGGTGACGGTCTTCCTGGTTTCAGTGGGGATCCATCTGAAGATCTTGCGGAGCATGCGCAGGGTGTTGAAGCACGAAGATGAGACGGCGTTGACTTGTCTGGTCATTGACAGGGAGGAGTCCAGGATGAAGCGCAGATTGCGTGCGTGGTCCGTTGGTTTGGGAGCGTGCCCAGGGCCGGGGGCCACCAGGAGTCGTCCCAGGCGGAGGGTGATGATCCCAGGATGAGGACTTCCATCTTGTCTGAGTTCAGTTTAAGGCAGCTGATCCTCATCCAGTCGGCGACGTCTTTCATCCCTTCATGTAGATTGGCTCTGGCGGTGGTGGGGTCGTTGGTGAGGGAGAGGATCAGCTGGGTGTCGTTGGCGTAGGAGATGATGTTGAGGTTGTGTTGGCGTGCGATGGCTGCGAGGGGGCTCATGTAGACGTTGAAGAGGGTTGGACTGAGTGAAGATACTTGTGGTACGCCGCAGATGACTTTGGTGGCCTCGGATCTGAACGGAGGGAGGCGGACTCTCTGGGTTCTTCCTGCGAGGAACGAGATGATCCACTCCAGCGCTTTCTCCCGGATTCCGATGTTGCTGAGGCACTTCACTAGGGTGCGGAGGCAGACAGTGTTGAACGCTGCAGAGAGGTCCAGGAGGATGAGGGCCACTGTTTCCCCGTTGTCGATCAGGGTTCTGATGTCGTCGGTGGCTGCGATTAGGGCGGTCTCGGTGCTGTGGTTGGCCCGAAACCCAGACTGCGAGGGGTCGAGGGATCCGTTTGTCTCGAGGAAGGCGGCAAGCTGTGCTTCCAGCTCTCTGGGAAGGTGGTGGTGTGGAAGGAGGAGTTGATGATGTCTCGGAGATGGGGTGCGATGATGGCGTCGGCTTTGATGAAGACGTGGTGTGGGCATGGGTCGGTTGGTGATCCGGAGTGGATGGAGTTTATCGTGCGGGTGGTGTCTTCGGTGCTGATCGGGGTCCAGTTGCAGAGGGTGGTGGTGGCGGGAGTAGGTCCGGTGGTAGGGTGCGTGGCCTGTGCGTCGAAGCTGTTGTGTATGTCTGCGATCTTGCGGTGGAAGAACGAGGCGAGTGAGTTGCTGAGGTCTTGCGAGGGAGTGATGTTGTTGTTTCCGGCGCTGGGGTTGGAGAACTCTTTGATGATGCTGAAGAGTTCCTTGCTGTCGTGGGCGTTGTTGTTCAGTCGTTCTTTGAGTGCCGTCTTCTTGGTGGTGCGGATCAGCTGATGGTGTTTGCGGGTGGCGTGCTTGAGGGCGGTCCTGTTGTCTGTGGTCTGGTCGAGCCGCCAGGTTTTCTCGAGGGTGCAGCAGTTCTTCTTTGATTCCTTGAGTTCGTCGGTGAACCAGGGGTTTTCTTGCTGCCGGGTCTGCTAGGAGGGTTCTTTAGTGGTGCGAGGTCATCGGCGCAGGCGGTCAGCCACTTGGTGAGGTTGCTAGCTGCTTCGTTGGGGTCCGTTGTGCTGGTGGGAGTGTTCTGGCTGAGGGAGGCGGTGAGCTGCTCGTCGGTGATCTTGCTCCAGCTTCGGCGGGGAACCTGTTGTGGGTGGTGGTGGGTCGTAGTTCTTCTGAAGCTGAAGTGGACGCAGCTGTGGTCGGTCCAGTGGAGTCCGGTGGCGTGGCTGAAGGAGATGTGCTTGCTGGACGAGAAGACAGGGTCAAGCGTGTGGCCGGCATAGTGAGTGGGGATATTCACCAATTGCTTGAGTCCGAGGTTGGCGAGGTTGTCCAGCACGGCGGTGGTGTTTCTGTCATTGTTGTTCTCCAGGTGGAAGTTGAGGTCCCCTAGGAGGATGTAGTCGGCGGAGGGAAGGGCGTGTAGGCTGATGAAGTCTGCGATGTCTTCGCTGAATTGTGTGCGTGGTCCCGGTGGTCTGTAGATAAGGGTGCCTCGGAGGGTGGTCTTGGGGTCAGTGTGTATCTGGAAGTGCAGGTGTTCGGCGGTGGTGAAGGTTTCGTCTGAGTTAGTCGAGATGCGGATGGTGTTCTTGTGTACGATGGCAATGCCTCCTCCCGTCTGGTTGACGCGATCCTTCCGGGTGATCTTGTATCTGTCTGGGATGGCTATGGCGATGTCGGGCGCTGAGGAGGCGTTCATCCAGGTTTCGGTGAGGAAGGCGACGTCCGGTGCTGTCGCGTCGTGCAGGTCCCAGAGTTCCACGGCGTGCCTGTGGACGGAGCGGGTGTTGAGCAGGATGCACTTCAGGTGGTTGCTGCTGGTGCTGGACTTGGCGGGGGTGGTGCAGTTCCGGTGGCAGGTGAATCGGCAGGCTTGGCAGGCGAAGGGTCCGTGGGTGCGTCTCGGGGTTGCTCGGTAGCAGGCAGGGTTCCGGCCGGCATTGAGTGCGTTGAGAGTGGCGGCGTCGTAGGTCTGTCGTGTAGTCTTGCATCGGCGGTGGGGACCAGGGGTTCTGGCGCTGGGCGCGGTCCAGGCACGGACGGGCGCAGACGGGCTAGCCTTTGGCGTGCCTTCGGCGCACAATCGGCGCGCCTGCTGCGCGTCAATGCTGCGCGTGCGTGAGGGCAGCATAAGAAGGGAGCCGGGTGGGCGGATCAGCTGGTTGGCGGGAGCGGGGCGGCAAATGGACTGGCGGGGCGGGGCTGCAGGGAGGCAGCGGCGGGAAGAAGCTGGTGCGGGCAGGCGGCTCAGTGGCGGCTGGGTCGCCCGAACATGAAATGCACAGGAAGCGGCAGCAGGCAGAGGCAGGAGCAGCACAGGAGCGTGGGGGCGACCAGGCCTGAACACAGGCTCTGCAGTCGCTCCCGATCAGGTGGCACAGTCTCCTTAAGAAGGGAGCCGGGTGGGCGGATCAGCTGGTTGGCGGGAGCGGGCGGCGAATGGGCTGGCGGGGGGCGGGCCGTAGGGAGGCAGCGGCGGGAAGAAGCTGGTGCAGGCGGGCGGCTCAGCGGCGGCGAACACGAAATGCACAGGAAGCGGCAGCAGGCAGAGGCAGGAGCTGCACAGGAGCGTGGGGGCGACCATGCCTGAACACAGGCTCTGCAGTCGCTCCCGATCAGGTGGCACGGTCTCCTTAAGAAGGGAGCCGGGTGGGCGGATGAGCTGGTTGGCGGGAGCGGGCGGCAAATGGACTGGCGGGGCGGGGCTGCAGGGAGGCAGCGGCGGGAAGAAGCTGGTGCGGGCAGGCGGCTCAGCGGCGCTGGGTCGCCCGAACATGAAATGCACAGGAAGCGGCAGCAGGCAGAGGCAGCAGCAGCACAGGAGCGTGGGGGCGACCAGGCCTGAACACAGGCTCTGCAGTCGCTCCCGATCAGGTGGCACAGTCTCCTTAAGAAGGGAGCCGGGTGGGCGGATCAGCTGGTTGGCGGGAGCAGGCGGCGAATGGGCTGGCGGGGGGGCGGGGCCATAGGGAGGCAGCGGCGGGAAGAAGCTGGTGCGGGCGGGCGGCTCAGCGGCGGCTGGGTCGCCCGAACACGAAATGCACAGGAAGCGGCAGCAGGCAGAGGCAGGAGCTGCGCAGGAGCGTGGGGCGACCAGGCCTGAACACAGGCTCTGCAGTCACTCCAGATCAGGTGGCACGGTCTCCTTAAGAAGGGAACCGGGTGGGCGGATCAGCTGGTTGGCGGGAGCAGGGCGGCGAATGGGCTGGTGGGTGGCGGGGCCGCAGGGAGGCAGCGGCAGGAAGAAGCTGGTGCGGGCAGGCGGCTCAGCGGCGGCTGAGTCGCCCGATCATGAAATGCACAGGAAGCGGCAGCAGGCAGAGGCAGGAGCAGCACAGGAGCGTGGGGGCGATCAGGCCTGAACACAGGCTCTGCAGTCGCTCCCGATCAGGTGGCACAGTCTCCTTAAAAAGGGAGCCGGGTGGGCGGATCAGCTGGTTGGCGGGAGCGGGCGGCGAATGGGCTGGCGGGGGGCGGGCCGTAGGGAGGCAGCGGCGGGAAGAAGCTGGTGCAGGCGGGCGGCTCAGCGGCGGCGAACACGAAATGCACAGGAAGCGGCAGCAGGCAGAGGCAGGAGCTGCACAGGAGCGTGGGGGCGACCATGCCTGAACACAGGCTCTGCAGTCGCTCCCGATCAGGTGGAACGGTCTCCTTAAGAAGGGAACCAGGTGGGCGGATCAGCTGGGAAACAGGGCGGCGAATGGGCTGGCGGCTGGGGGTAGGGAGGCAGCGGCAGGAGGAAGCTGGTGCGGGCGGGCGGCTCAGCGGCGGCTGGGTCGCCCGAACATGAAATGCACAGGAAGCGGCAGTAGGCAGAGGCAGGAGCAGCACAGGAGCGTGGGGGCGATCAGGCCTGAACACAGGCTCTGCAGTCGCTCCCGATCAGGTGGCACAGTCTCCTTAAGAAGGGAGCCGGATCAGCTGGTTGGGGGGAGCGGGCGGCGAATGGGCTGGCGGGGGGCGGACCATAGGGAGGCGGCAGCGGGAAGAAGCTGGTGCAGGCGGGCGGCTCAGCGGCGGCTGGGTCGCCCGAACACGAAATGCACAGGAAGCGGCAGCAGGCAGAGGCAGGAGCTGCACAGGAGCGTGGGGGCGACCATGCCTGAACACAGGCCCTGCTGTCGCTCCTGATCAGGGGGCACGGTCTCCTTAAGAAGGGAACTAGGTGGGCGGATCAGCTGGGGAACAGGGCGGCGAATGGGCTGGCGGGTGGCGGGGCGGTAGGGAGGCAGCGGCGGGAGAAAGCTGGTGCGGGCGGGCGGCTCAGTGGCGGCTGGATCGCCCGAACACGAAATCCACAGGAAGCGGCGGCAGACAGAGGCAGGAGCTGCACAGGAGCGTGGGGGCGACCAGGCCTGAACACAGACTCTGCATTCGCTCCCGATCAGGTGGCACGGTCTCCTTAAGAAGGGAGCCGGGTGGGCGGATCAGCGGCGGCCTGGTCACCTGAACACGAATTGCACAGGAAGCGGCAGCAGGTAGAGGCAGGAGCAGCACAGGAGCGTGGGGGCAACCAGGCCTAAACACAGGCGCTGCAGTCGCTCCTGATCAGGTGGCACGGTCTCCTTAAGAAGGGAGCCGGGTGGGCGGATCAGCAGGTTGGCGGGAGCGGGGCGGCGAATGGGCTGGCGGGGGGGCGGGGCCGCAGGGAGGCAGCGGCGGAAGAAGCTGGTGCGGGCAGGCGGCTCAGCGGCGGCTGGGTCGCCCGAACAAAAAATGCACAGGAAGAGGCAGCAGGCAGAGGCAGGAGCAGCACAGGAGCGTGGGGGCGACCAGGCCTGAACACAGGCTCTGCAGTCGCTCCCGATCAGGTGGCACAGTGTCCTTAAGAAGGGAGCCGGGTGGGTGGATCAGCTGGTTGGCAGGAGCAGGGCGGCGAATGAGCTGGCGGGGGGCAGGGCCGCAGGGAGGCAGCGGCGGGAAGAAGCTGGTGCGGGCGGGCGCCTCAGCGGCAGCTGGGCCGCCCGACACCAAAATGCACAGGAAGCGGCAGCAGGCAGAGGCGAGAGCTGCACAGGAGCGTGGGGGCGACCAGGCTTGAACACAGGCTCTGCAGTCGCTCCCGATCAGGTGGCACGGTCTCCTTAAGAAGGGAACCGGTGGGCGGATCAGCTGGTTGGCGGGAGCAGGGCGGCGAATGGGCTGGCGGGCAGCGGACCGCAGGGAGGCAGCGGCGGGAAGAAGCTTGTGTGGGCGGGCGGCTCAGTGGCGGCTGGGTCGCCCGAACACGAAATGCACAGGAAGCGGCAGCAGGCAGAGGCAGGAGCCGCACAGGAGCGTGGGGGCGACCAGGCCTGAACACAGGTTCTGCAGTCGCTACCGATCAGGTGGCACTGTCTCCTCAAGAAGGGAGCCGGGTGAGCGGATCAGCTGGTTGGCGGGAGCGGGCGGCGAATGGGCTGGTGGGGGGCGGGGCCGCAGGGAGGCAGCGGCGGGAAGAAGCTGGTGCGGGCGGGCGGCTCAGCGGCGGCTGGGTCGCCCGAACACGAAATGCACAGGAAGCGGCAGCAGGCAGAGGCAGGAGCAGCACAGGAGCGTGAGAGCAAAAAAGGCATGAACACAGGCTCTGCAGTCGCTCCCGATCAGGTGGCACGGTCTCCTTAAGAAGGGAGTCGGGTGGGCGGATCAGCTGGTTGGCGGGAGTGGGGCAGCAAATGGGCTGGCGGGGGGCGGGGCCGCAGGGAGGCAGCGGCGGAAAGAAGCTGGTGCGGGCAGGCGGCTCAGCAGCGGTTGGGTCGCCCGAACACAAAATGCACAGGAAGCGGCAGCAGGTAGAGGCAGGAGCAGCACAGGAGCGTGGGGGCGACCAGGCCTGAACACAGGCTCTGCAGTCGCTCCCGATCAGGTGGCACGGTCTCCTTAAGGAGGGAGCCGGGTGGGCGGATCAGCTGGTTGGCGGGAGCGGGGCGGCGAATGGGCTGGCGGGGGGCAGGGCCGCAGGGAGGGAGCGGCAGGAAGAAGCTGGTGCAGGCGGGCGGCTCAGCGGCGGCTGAGTCGCCAGAACACGAAATGCACAGGAAGCAGCAACAGGCAGAGGCAGGAGCAGCACAGGAGCGTCGGGCGACCAGGCCTGAACACAGGCTCTGCAGTCGAACCAAAGACAGATAGCACCTCAGCTGAATTTGCTCTATAACTTCATACAGAAAACATCATTCAAGGCAATCGGAAGGCCCTCTCTAGGTCTATCACAAAGACAGCCCCTTCTCTCTTGCTATGGTCGTGGGCTTTTATTATGGACTTAAGCCACCGGATAATAAGTGCTGTATTTTGTCCTGGAATGAATCCAGCTTGGTAGGGATGTATTGGGTAGTCATGAGGGGCAGGAGTCTGCAGCTAATATTCTTATCAATATTTTAAAATCTAGGTTGAGCATTGACAGAGGTCTGTATGCTCTACAATCAGAAGGTGATTTACCGGGCTTGAGGAGCGTTATTATCAGGGCATCTCGCATAGTGCTGGGAAGAGATCCCGCTGTTCTATCTGCTTCATTTAGCTGTACTAGTTTATGGGCTAGCTCCATCTAGGTATGCAGCAAAAAATTAAACTGGGAGCCCGTCTGTGCCAGGGATTTTACGTTCCTCTCGCCAGATGTTGATTGTTAAAATCTGTATAATTTAAAGCACAGAGAGGGCACCTCAATTACTATGCGGACAGAACTGTAAACAGACCAGTGGCTAGTAAATGATCTCAAATCACAGGATTCGTAACATTTGTAGACACTTTGGGTCCAGGGATCTGGAACCATGTCAAACTTTTGAGATTAACACATTTAAGATTGATTCCCATAGAAAACATCTAAATGGAAGCATTAGGTTACTAAAGGTTTGTGCTGGTGCTCATGTGACTTAAAGTAGTGCAAGAAAGTGCAAGGCAGTGCTAAAAACGTCTACAATCAACTTTTAAAAGCTATTCTGTGCTGAAAGTTGAGCTTTGCGCAGAGCTGAAATGGCGTTTTGCTTACTGTTAGACCTGGCACCATATGCTTGGGTTTCTAATGTATTTTTTGCCATTTGCCTCCTCTACGTTTGCTGTGTGTTGGACTTGGTTTTGCTGGTCTAGATGCTTTGGGCACTTAGCCACTGCTGTTCAGTACCAAAGTGCAAGTGCTCCCACTCTAAATTGTTGTAATGGATTGGTGATTCCATGATTGGCATATTTGATTTACTAGTCAGTCCCTAGTACAGGGCACTGTGTGTGTCCAGGGTCTTCAAATAAAGTACTGCTAGTGAGCTGCAGCATTGATTGTGCCACCTACATAAGCAGCCTGTAGATGTAACTCAGGCCCGCCATTGCAAGAGCTTGTTAGCAGTCTGGTACTGCCATGTCGACCTGGCAAGTACACCCACTTGCCTGGCCCTTACCTTCCCTTTTTGTACATGTTAGTCACCCTTAAAGTAGGCCCATGGTACCCCTGTGGGCATGTGGGCAGGGTGCAAAGTATATAAAAGGTAGGACATGCCCTGATGTCAGTGAATTACTGCCAATTTCGCTAATGTAAGGCTACCTTTTCCCATAGGATAGAATGGGGAGTTTGCTTATAACATCTTATAAACATAACTACCCATGGGAACCAGGTAGGGATATAAAGTTGAGTATGCCTGAACTCAGAATGTTAAGATGCATCTTTTAGTCAGGGTGATTTTTACATTCTGTATTTGATATTACCACTTTTGATACTAGGTGTTTTCTTGCTTAGCCCTCCAGTGTGCCTCTGCCAGGATGTGTATTGGCTGTCTGGATTTTGGTGTGACAGGGGTTGGGGAGGGTCTGGGTGAGTCAAGACTGGGCTGGATAGACCTGGGCTGCATTCAGAGGAGGAGACAAGATTTCTTTTCACCTGAATGGGGCTGGTCTGCCTTCCACAATGCTGAGTCCACCTCCTGCCAGGAAGCTGCACCGGTGAACACAGAACTGGTTCTGGCTAGGTACAGATGCCCTCTGCCTTCATAGAACAAAGGATTTTGTAGTATAAGTGTTGGGGCCCAGACCCCAGACATTTAGATCACTTCTGGGAAACAAGAGGAACCTTTGCCAAAGAGAAGAGCCAGAGAAGCTGAGCAGGAATGCTGCCCCTGTGCTGTTTTCTGTCTGGGGTAGGCCTGCAGTGGCTACTTGCTGCAAATGAAAGGAGAAAAGGACTTTGCTGGTTGCTGTGTCCCCTGCTTGAAGATCTCCAAGGGCCTGAAACTCCTTCAGAGAACAAAGGATTTTACTGTATACAAAGAGGGGCCCAGACTTCAGACTTTTAGATCACTTCTGGGAAATCAAGAGAAACCTTTGCCAAGGAGAAAAGATGGAGAAACTGAGGTAGAGTACTGCCCCTGTGCTGTTTGCTGTCTGCGGTTGGTCTGCAGTGGCTACTTTCTGCCAGGGAAGAAGAAGCTTAGCTCCTGTTCTAAAGACTCGGGGACCCAAAGACTTCACCACCAGCTCCCCTGAACTTCCTTGCCACAAGGTCTGTCCTACTAAGAGGTGCCTGCTGTTTGTTTTGGATCTCTGGAGGCTGTTTGCCGCTGGAAGCTGCAAAAGTAACGCAACTTTGGGAAGCGTTACGCACCCGCACCTGTTTTCAACGCATCGCTGAAGAAGTTGTTACAGCGCCTGGCCGTGGTTTGAGAAATCGATGCACGCTGCATCAAGTGCACTAGTCTCCGAAGTCGAGATCACTGCGCCGATTTCGAAGCAAGGATTGCTGTGTGGCTGCAAGAATCCACGCATCATCCCTGATCATCGTATCGCATCAAGGCACCAAGTTTCTTGTATCGTTGGGGGAAGCAGTCACCTCCCCAGGCAGTAAGAAACTGATGCATCACCTCCTCTCCGGTAAGGAACTGACGCATCACCTACCCTGTGTAACAGTAAGTAACAGACGCATCACCTCCCCCGGAGCAAGGAACCGATGCATCACCTTACCTGAGTGTAAGGATCTGATGCATCACCTTCCCTGTGGCCCTTTTTGTTTTGTGCGTGATGCATCCAAGGTACTTAGTGTGAAACGTGTTGCATCGGCAATTCGCTTTGAACTAAACTATTTCTACCATCTGAAAGTCATATTTTTATTACTGAGTTGTGGATTCTTTTGTCATTTGGTCTTGTTTTGGTTTAAATAAAGTTTACCTATTTTTCTAAACTGGTGCGATGTCCATTTGTAGTGTTTTCACAGTATTACTGTATGTGTTCACAAATGCTTTACACACTGCCTCTGAGATAAGCCTGTTTGCTCATGCCAAGCTACCAAGGGGGTGAGCATGGATTATTCTAGATGTGTATCCCCCTTACCATGACTAGGAAGAAGGGTCCTACTTGGACAAAGGTACTTACCAACTAGAGACCCCCATTTCGAACATCTACCCCCTTTTTATTTATGCAAATGGGGTGGGTCTTGGGTGGGACAACTCGAAGCGATACATTTCAGCGTACTCCCAGATCAACTAAAGTAGCGTGATAATGTGTGCTTTACAATAAAGCGTACATCTTACATGTCTGACTACTGTGCAGTAGAGTGCCTCTAGTGCCAATCCTATTCCACAAAATGCAGGCTCAACATTTCAAAATAGCACAAGTAAAATCTTCACTCTATACAGCCTTTTTAGAGCAAGCACCACCTATGATTTAATTGGCAGGCACCTGAAGCAGCTAAATCTGGTGCTGCGCTATTTTTGTCCTTCACACAACAAACATAGGGCCTCATTTATAAGCTCCTTGCGCCGTCGCGGTGTCACTTTTTTTTGTTACGCAGCAGCGGTGCAATCAGTGTTCCACACTGCTACTTATCTGCAAACTGACGGTTTTGGTCCAATGCGTCAGTTTGTAGAGCCCTGCATCACAGTATACTTGCACCAGGTATAATGTGCGCAGAGTAGGAGTTCCCACGCATACTTGCACCAGGTATAATGTGTGCAGGGTAGGCATTCCCACACATAAAAGCCATGTAGAACCAACAGTGAAATTTACAGCATTTCACTGTGTCACTCTATGACTTAATTGCATCAAATTCTTTACACCTGCTCAGACCAGGCTTAATGCATGATGCAGCGCTTTTACAATGGGACTCGCTTGTGTTCTGATTCATTGCTGGAGTTGCGTCCATTTTACGACTAACTCCAGCAATGTGTCACGTTTGCACCAACAGATGTGTCTGAATTTCGGACGCATCTGTTAATCCTTGCACCATGGAGCCCTGTACTGTAAATACAGCAACATTTGGAGCAGGGGTGAGGAAACTGAGGATCAATGTGTCAGTTTCTTGTAAATGAGACTCCTAGTGCTGCATTTTTTCATGCAGCGCTCGGCTGTGTAAATAGCAGTAAATCTGGGCTGTAGTTATGTAAATAACGGTTAACCTGAACATCTGGCCAGGAATTATCCCTTGTGGACACCCATGCTCTATAAGAGCATTAGAATCTATTATTGAATCATGCATGTATTAGTTTCATTCCCAGCAACTATGCAGGTCCTGGAAAAGAGGATGAACAACTCAATGGCAAAGCATAACAAGACAATGTTTGTCACGTCAAAAGTAAAAAATGTCAGAAATGACGCATTTTGCTACAGAAATGTAGCAGAACATGGATTCACTGATTGTAGGAAAAGGTCTACCAAGCAAAAGTTAGTAGGATAAGACTAAAACAGGTGTGAGAGGGATAGGAGACTCCAAGTGCATATAAGCACAGATAGGATTAGCATTGGCTAACCTAGCGCCCCATAATGCAACCAGTAAGGCTGCTTTTCTATCTCTGGATTACAACCAATCAGGTTTCTGGCCTTTGACAAGTGGGTGCACCTCTTACTAGTTCTCGCATCAATCACTGGCAACACAAGCAGACAGAACATTAATGAAAGTAATTTAGAGGTCCCCAGTGGTTTCTGCTGTGGCCCCTGGCTTGCTCCATGCAACCCTTGACACTGCCTTTGCGACCCCTGGTCTTAAAAGTGACAATATCAGTGCCAAAAACACTGGGGTGGCTGTGCACTCTTGTTTTCTGGACATTTTTAGGTCTCGCGCACACAAAACATGCACTGTGCTTTCAAGGATATTATTTACATTAAAAAGCTTGGAGGCCCCCCTTTGCTTCCCATTAGTTGGCTCCATTGTCGCTCTTCTTTACTGCCTCCTCATTGACCAGCACACGCCATGAGCCACTTCCTGTTGCGACACTGGCACATGAACGAAGGACAGATTGATTCCTGTTGATTAAAGTTCATTCACGGCTCAGGCTGTCATTGAGGTGTTATTTCTTTTCCTCCCATATTTCTCATTAATCTTTTCCATGATATTGCCCCCTGCACCCATCCCTGTTTGCCCCGTCAGCTAAGCTGTTTATTTTAGATTCCTGCACTTACAAAAGTTGTGCTTGTACAAGTCAAGTCAAGTCAAGATACGCTTTATTCGATTTAAAATATCAAATCAGAAAAGCACAAGATATATCAAAACAACATAAATACAAAAATGTAAAACTTTCAAATACAATAGCAGCCATCCAAAGAGTTACAAATTGATCTTAACAATTTAAAATATTAAGAAGTTGCAATCAGTGCCATAATCTCATGTTGTTACACTGCCCTTGCATAGATGGGAACAGATATCAATTACACAAAGGTCAAGCCTTGCATCGTTTTCCTGGTTCTGACCACCCCCTTCAAGGGCCTCATTTATGAGGCCTTGCGTCACTTTTACGCCACCGGTGCGTCACTTTTTATGACGCATCGGCGGCGTAAAACATGCCTCCTGTTGCGCACTGTTTACAAAGTGACGCATCTAAGCAGATGCGTCACTTTGTAAACCCCTGCGCTACATTATACCTGCGTCAGGTATAATGTATGCAGAGGGGGCGTTCCCCCGCAAAAAGCCTCGTAATAGTGACGCAGTGAAATCTATGAGATTTCATTGCGTCACTTTTAGGACGCTGTTGCGTCAAAATATTGCGCCTGCCTCACCGCAGGCGTAAGACTGACGCAAGCCCTTTCACATGGGGCTTTCCCCATTTGAAAGGACGCATTGCTGGAGTTGCATCACTTTTCTGACACACTCCAGCAATGCGTCACTTTTGCGCTTACAGATACATCAGAAATATTGATGTATCTGTAATTCCTTGCGCAATGATGCATCATATTGTAAATATGAAGCATCATTGGGGTCGCAAGGAGGTCGCAATGAAAAGTGACGCATCGCTGTTTTCTCGCAGCGATGCGTCACTTTCCATGAATGAGGCCCCAAGTATTTTGCAATGTGGGCAGTGACAATTTCATCTTCTAAGAGTAGTAAGTTAATAAAAGCAGGTCGGCAAAGTCTCAGACCAAGCACTTTCAGATAAGGCAATATCCACCTTTTCCTAAGTAGGATATAAAACTTACAAAAGAAAACAAAGTGGATTGTTGACTGTACTACAATGTCATCACAAGGACATAGACTCAGAGGGCGTGATCAGTCGTTTGGCTGAGGGAAGGTAACCAAATTGTGAAAGATGCCTAGACGTAAGAGTGTAAGTAATAGTCTATCATAGTTACTAAGAGTAAATAATAGCTAAGGTTGAATCCCCACCCGAGTTAAAAACAATTGATTAACTCTGACCGTTGGTTTCATAATGTAGGAGGATAGCCTGATCGACTCCAAATGATTTAGACATAATATCTTCAGTTCCTTCCTTGTAACTCAGGACAGGCTATCAGGATTGTCAAAAAAGGTGGGGTGATCTATATTGTTCATAAAGGTTTTAATATATGCAAGCCAGGGAATACGTTTTACATGTTGGAGTTTCATACAGTTCTTTATAACATCCCGATTAAGTCCAGTGGATGCTCCTGACCACACCCTATGCCACAATAGAATTGGCTGAATTTTAATAAGGTCAGCCAGGTGCAACAACCCCAGTTCGGCATGGCAGATGTACGTAGCCGTGCTATTTGGCACAGCTAGGCAATACCTCAGGAACCCATTCTCGACCTGCTGAAGAGATTCCACATTTATGTGGCCCCTAATACCAGCTCCATAAAGGGCGACTGAGATGCATTTAGCTTTATAAATCACCAGCAGGTCGTCTATGGGGCATTTTCCAAGTTTCCTGGCGAAATTAATCAAAGCGCCAATAGCTTTGGCAAACAGCAATTTTCTGCAGTTGGCAGCGATTGCCCAAGAACCCTTGTTATCAAAAACAATTCCCACATGTGAAAAGTGATTAGTAAAATCAAGTTTTTCGTTATTAATGTGAATGTCACAACACTCAACACTGGGCTTACTACATTTCATGACGAAAGTTTTAGAAGTATTAACTTTGAGATCAAGATCTGACATGAAAGATACAAAGTTTGTCACAATTCTTTGTAAGCCAATTGAGGTACGTGCTTACAGGCCTGTATCATCAGCATATAGCAATGTTCCAATTGACCATTTGCCCATCCTTGGTAGGTCTGAACTTTCCCTGGATAAGGTGTCTCCCAGGCTAATAATATAGAGGGTAAAGAGAAGGGGGGCCAAAACGCATTCCTGTCTTACGCCCTTACTAACAGGGAAGCTGCCAGTAAGCTCACCGGTTCTACAATAGCAAACCCTGGCCCGGGCCTCTCAGTAGGACTGTTTTGAAAAATGTATTAATTGAATTTCCACCCCAATGTCCTTTAAGATGCGCCAATGTTTCTTGTGGTTGACGCAATCAAACACCAAACTCAGGTCGGCAAAGCACATAAAAAGGCTCCCTTTTTTTGCCCGAGTATATTTCCCCATTATGAGACTCAGATTCAAGCTCTGTTCCATGGTGCCAAGGCCTTTGCGGAATCCATACTGGACCTATACTATAATGCCTACAGCCTCGACCTATGACTGGAGTCTATTTAAAATGACACAGCCTGCTGCTTTCACTAAGGAATCCAGCAGTGAAATTGGTCTATAACAGGACGGGTCATTGCGGTTGCCTTTCCTAAATATAGAGACAAGTGTGGACTCTGTGCAGGTCGGAGTGAAGCCGTGAGTGCAGCAGGCCCTTAGTACCAGGGTTAGAAATGGGCCCCAAAGCAAAGGACATGATTTATACTGTCTGGTCCCGGGGCTTTCCCTCCCACACTAGCATTAATTGCTAGGATCACCTTGTCTGTGTTAAAATCAATGCCAATTGGGAGATATCCTCCAGAACCTGGACTAGAATCCTCCCCATCACGTTTTCAAAGCCTGGTAAATTTTTGGGGGCCAAGAAAGGGGCATTTACAGCCCTCCAAAAGCCTTTCATATTCTTTAAGGCAGATGCTTTCTTCATTGCCTGCCACAGCTCTGACCAAATTGCCTATTTGCGTTTTTTAACTGACGTCTTATACACCGCCTAGCCCTTTTAATTGCTTCCTGGTCCCTTCTCGACTCATGCAACAAGGATTTAAGGGCAGCATGTGACTTACTACACTGGGAGTCAAACCAGCCAAGCTTACCCTTGGGGGTGCTTTTTGATTTTGTTGTCAGATTATGTTGAATGGCCTGTGAGATATTACAATAAGAATTACAAATATTAATATCCATTGCCATCTTATCAAGGCAAGTCAGAAAATCTGATTTACATTGTTTTAAAAGGCACTTGGTTAATTGCAAAGTGTCCACTCCGGCCCATCTAATGGTATGACCATTTTGTCTATTAATGGCAATATCTTGTAATGGCTCAGTGGGTGTTGATCTAGTGGATAACACTCCAGACTGCAGATCCAAAATAGAACTAATAGGGAAGTGGTCACTAAATGCCACCATGTGAGTTTTAAAATTATACAATTTATCAGCGTATCTATTTGAAATCAAAAAGAAATCAATAGTAGAGGACAGGACAGCTCATGACCATTAACGGTACTACCAACCACTATGGGTGGTGAGCAAAGGTCATTTACAAAGCCCAAATCCATAGAATATTTAACCAAATTTAACATTTCCCCAACAGGGGTGTTTGCAAAATGAGAAGTGCCTGTGTCGTCCTCCAATGATAAGCCACACTGACCCCCACTCACCTGGGTGCATGGGCCCACATTAAAATCCTTTCCCCAAATTAAACAGAGGTCTTTCTCTGTGTTCGTAAAGATAGTGTTCAGGTCCTCACACAACTGTCTAAAAACTTCCTTCAAAGTAAGGGCAGCGATGTTATCATAAAAATTTAGAAGGACAGAACAATGTGACTTGTCGATATCAGTCAGTCAGTAAATAACTTTATTTCGGCGACTCGGGCCACAAAAGTACATTATCACAATCATAAAATCACCACAAGAAATGCTAAAATCAATTCAAATGCAAATATAGAATTAATTTAAAATTGCTGGTTAAAAGGTAAGAAAAACTCATGGTGCACTTATCATCATTATGTAAACATCCATAAATTTAATAGAAGAGGACACAATTATATTTCTCCGCTTGATCGCATCAAAAAGCCCCTGCGCTTACACCACATTCCGTTCAAGATGCGCGAAACAGAAAAAACATTGGGGCGGATGTGTATCGTATTTTAATATCCTAAAGGCCTGGTGACAGTGCCTAAACCCCAGGTTTCTGCATATTGGGGCTATCCATCGTTTGCGAGGTAGAGAATATGCAGGGCAGAGAAAAACACCTGAATTACAGACACTACATTGTGTTTGCATGCCGGACATTCTTCCTTCTTCTTTTTATCCCATTTACTGGTGAATGACATGTGTGGAAGTGTCCCCATTCTAAACTGAACATAGAGTTTCCTAGCCAGGGGAGGGTGGATCACATCCAAATACTCTTCTTTCCTATATTCGGCCTTTATTTGCAGAAACTCTAATGTCAACCGGCCACCGGTTGATCTTTCTTGAAGAGTTGTCAATTTATAATGCCTATAGAGCCTCACAAGCTCTGCCCTAGTTGTTAGTGGGCACGATAGTTCGGGTGCTTTCCAAAAGTCTTGCCTTCCTATCATGTTACTCAAGTCCCTTATATGGATGAGCCAAGGGATTTTCTTGTTAATTAAACAATTTAGGACCTCTCTGAATTCGGCTCTGTACCAGGCCATCTCTGGTGTTACCCAGAGCCTACGCCAGCATGTGATATGCCTTAGGGCGATCTCCTCATCAATGGGTAGCAAACCCAAGTCCAAGCGGAGGGGAACTAGAGGGGTACTGCTAGGAAGGCCAACTATTCGTCTCATGAAGTTGTGTTCTGTTTTGATTAGATTAGAGGGCCTACAGTGACCCTATAATTCATCTCAATATAGGGTAGCCCCCCTGGCCTGGGCTTTGTGTATTTGAATGACAGGGGCAGCTGGCCTAAATGTAACAGCTTTATGCATTTTCAAAATCCCCCCCGCTGTCTGTGATCATTTTAAACTTGTCTTAGCCAGTTGGGTGTCCCACTCCAGATGTTATGTTAGTATGATGCCTAAATACTCAAAGGTCCTCACTCTGTCCAATGTTAGGCCGTCTAAGGATGGATTTGGACAGGTGTTTTTGGGCGGATTGAAGATCATAAATTTGGTTTTGGATAGGTTGATCTCCAAGCCCCTCAGTTTACAAAAATCAGCAAAACCATCCAGGGTGCGTTGTATGCCCGTTGCTGTTTTGGACAACAACAGAGTGTCGTCCGCGAACATCAACACAGGCACCTTCCCGAAACTAGCCTTGGTGCATCGCTATCAATGAAACTGTTTAAGTGCTCGATGAGCCCATTAATATAAAGGCAGAATAGAGTGGGGGCAAGGACGCACCCCTGGCGAACTCCCTTTTTGATGGGGAAGCGCACAGAGAGTTCCCCGTGTTTTCCATACCTTACTTGAGCGCAAGTCCCCATATGTAGCCTCACTAGCACATCCAAAAGGTAAGGTGGGATCCTAAGGTCGCACAATACTCTCCACAGTTTTTCCCTGGGAACTAAGTCGAAGGCAGACTTCAGGTCGACGAAAACGAGATAGAGGCTGCCAGCCTCTATACTCACCGTCTTCCAATAAAGCACCTGAAGTCTGAATATCAGGTCGGCGGTTGATGTACTCAACCTTGTCGATAGCCATTGTTAATATTTGGTAATAGGTATTGGATACCGCCAAAGCCACCCTACTCACATTCAAACCGTGGGATAAAAAAAACATAAGCCACCCTTGTTCCTCCCATGACTAGAGGACACAGCCGGGGTACAAAATGTTTTGAACCCATTAATGTGTAGGGTTTCAAGTGCCCAAGTCTCTTGCAGGCACATTATGTCAAAATCATATTTACAATTTGGCCAGTCAGGGTTGGACAGTTTGGTAATTAAACCTGTAACATTCCATGTAAGAACATTCTAGTCTGGGCCTGTGGTCACTCTTAGTGTCAGACTCTGTATAACCACTGGCCACAAAAGAGATGTTTGTATGAAAAGCAGTGTTGTTTGTATAGTGGGCGGGGTATATGTCTACTGAGGTCGGTGAAGAGCCCAGCTCATTTATACCAGATGCACAGTAGTCCTCCACTACAGCTCTAGCACATTGGGCATCACCATCTGTCCCCCAAGGTACAGACATAGCATTCCCCTCTGTGGCCCCACCAGTACAATTGACTTTTTCATTGAGTTCCATTGGGGCAATAAATACCGATTTGGAACTTAGCAAATTAGTTTTGGGTGGCCTACTATATGCTACAGAGCCCACAACAGACGTGAGTCAATCAATGTCTTCCGAAGAGGGAAGAATGTCAAATCTAATCTGAAGGGGTACACCGGGCTGGTAATGACTATTAAATATTGTAGGTTTATGCTGTAAGGGCTGGTAGGATTGGGTCCTTGGCGGGTAAAAGTATCCTAAAGGTAGGACGTTGATTCCATCCCCGGGGAGTTTTTTCCCTTCTCCCGACCGATCCTATTCTTCTCACCATTTTAAACTCACTGAACAAGGCCTCTGTTAGTCCGGTTTTATTTCTGAGCCACCAGAGGGCCTTGTTTCTCAGTGCCACCCATGATTCATTTGCCAGGGGGGTGAAAGATGGTCCATTAACCAAAATTATAGGCAATGGGGTAGCTTCAGGGGGCAGTCTCAAATGAATCTCCGTCCTATTCCTAAGAATTACATGCTTTATATAGTTAACGGAGCAGTGGTGGGATGCTTAGCATGGCCAGTAATAGAATTATGGGTCAGGCTAGTACTACTCTTAAGTCCCATAGGTCCTTTTGCTGGTACAAATGGGGGATTAGCTTGAAGACCAGGGGCTAAAGTGGCACCATCCAATAATATGGTATTTTTTAAAGGACCAGTAGCACGTGCTCCCTGGCTTTTTTTAACAGGTCCTCAATGGACGTTAGACTAGACAGTACTTGCACTGAGAGGATTATGGCTTCAGTATTAGATGCAGCAAGACCCTGACCCTCTACAACAATCTGTGAGGGCCCGTAGTTACCAATCAGTTTGCATATAGTAAAGTCCAGGTGATCTAGGCGACCCCTCAGAGAAACAAAGCTATAATCAATCAGATCTTTCAAATAAGCACACGTGCGTTCCAAGGATTCCCCCCTGTAATGTCCATCGTGGAGTGCCCAGGTACATTACAATCAAAAGGAACAACATCAGTCTGTGTGCCAGTAGTACAAGTTTTAGGCACCACAGGGTGAGTTTGGTGATTCCGGTTCTGTTTGGGTTTTTGAGTGCCTGCCCCTTTCCTTCGCTTCACTTTTGATTCACTCTGCAAGTCCTCGTTTACCCCAATCACCTCGTAAGGGATGTCAATATTCCACGATCTTGTTGCAATCCTCGGCTCAGATGGTAGATCCGTGTGGGGTAAATCAATTTCCGAGGGAGGCTGGGGCTGACCATAACCATGCAGTGGAGAGCAAATTAAAGAAGCATCACACGGCACGGTTGGACCTAGAGATAAGCGCCTCTGTAAGGATACAGGATCTAACGAGAGGCGCCTTTCTGTTAGCTCAATTTCGTGACAAAGCATGGATTCAGCCCTAATATTAAAGGCATCCAAAGTACCAGTCACACCCTTGCGTTTACTCATTTTCAGTGACACCTCTCTGCAGGGAAAAACACCCCAAATCACAAATCGAATGACGAAGTGAAGAGAGATAGGCCCACCAGAAATATAGGCGTTAAAACACCAGATGGGTCCAAAAAGGAAAACAGCAGTTTACCAAGTCTCCAGGGGCCTCATTTATGAGAAATGACGCATCGCTGCGTGAAAGCAGCGATGCGTCACTTCTCAGTGCGCACTCCTTGCGACATTCCTGATGCGTCATTTTTAATGTATGACGCATCATGTCGCAAGGAGTTACAGATACGTCATTATTTATGACGTATCTGTAAGCGCAAAAGTGACGCATTGCTGGAGTGTCACAAAAGTGACGCAACTCCAGCAATGCATCCTTTCACATGGGGCAAGCCCCATGTGAAAGGGCCTGCCTCAGTCTCACGCCTGCTGTGAGGCAGGCGTAAGATTTTGACGCAATAGCGTCCTAAAAGTGACGCAGTGAAATCTCATAGATTTCACTGCGTCACTTCTAGGACCCTTCCTGGCGTCAATACGCCCCCCTTGCATACATTATTCCTGGCACAGGTATAATGTGGCGCAGGGGTTTACAAAGTGACGCATCTACCTAGCTGCGTCACTTTGTAAATATGGCGCAACAAGGCGCATGTTTTACGCCACTAGTGCGTCGCAAAAAATGACGCACCGACGGCGTAAAAGTGACGCACTGCCTCATAAATGAGGCCCCAGGTATAGAGCAAGTATTATTGGGGATGAATAAAAACAATTTGGAAAAAGCCTTAACAATACCTTCGGTCTTCAGTCCAGGTTCAAGAACATATGTTAAGGGGTGGCCCAGCCTCCTCCGGCGATGACAGGCAAGGACGGGCCAGCCCTTGGCCAGGGCTACGCCCAGGTGCAACCCGCACGGGTCCCACGCTGTGGTGCGTCATTTTTAATGTATGACGCATCATGTCGCAAGGAGTTACAGATACGTCATTATTTATGACGTATCTGTAAGCGCAAAAGTGACGCATTGCTGGAGTGTCACAAAAGTGACGCAACTCCAGCAATGCATCCTTTCACATGGGGCAAGCCCCATGTGAAAGGGCCTGCCTCAGTCTCACGCCTGCTGTGAGGCAGGCGTAAGATTTTGACGCAATAGCGTCCTAAAAGTGACGCAGTGAAATCTCATAGATTTCACTGCGTCACTTCTAGGACCCTTCCTGGCGTCAATACGCCCCCCTTGCATACATTATTCCTGGCACAGGTATAATGTGGCGCAGGGGTTTACAAAGTGACGCATCTACCTAGCTGCGTCACTTTGTAAATATGGCGCAACAAGGCGCATGTTTTACGCCACTAGTGCGTCGCAAAAAATGACGCACCGACAGCGTAAAAGTGACGCACTGCCTCATAAATGAGGCCCCAGGTATAGAACAAGTATTATTGGGGATGAATAAAAACAATTTGGAAAAAGCCTTAACAATACCTTCGGTCTTCAGTCCAGGTTCAAGAACATATGTTAAGGGGTGGCCCAGCCTCCTCCGGTGATGACAGGCAAGGACGGGCCAGCCCTTGGCCAGGGCTACGCCCAGGTGCAACCCGCACGGGTCCCACGCTGTGGTGGTGCTGTGGCGCTTTTGAGTGCGTCTGCTGGCCCCTCCCTCCTGGGAGAAACAGGTGTTGGTGGGAGATGGAGTCTCCACTCGATCCCCGGTAGCAAGGAATGCAGTGTCGGATGAGAACGCAACCCGCGCTGCGGTGGTGCTGTGGCGCTTTCGAGCGCGTCTGCTGGACCCTCCCTCCTGGGAGAAGCAGGTCTTGGTGGGAGATGGAGTCTCCACTCGATCCCCGGCAGAAAGGAGTGTAGTGTCACCTGAGAGCAGGTCCTGCGCTGGTGCTGTGGCACTTTTGAGCACTTCTGCTGGCCCCTCACTCCTGGGAGAAGTAGGTCTTGGTGGGAGATGGAGTCTCCACTCGATCCCCGGTAGCAAGGAGTGCAGTGTCAGCTGAGAGTGCATGCTTGTACATATCTGTCTGTCCTTGTTTCCACTGTACATTTTGCACAGATTTTGCACTCCAATCCTTGTTTCTTATCCCCCTCCAATGTGTCTTTTCCCCTTTGAATCACCTGTCTCTGTTCATTCTCTAGACAGGAAGAGTAACAAGCACTGGCGTTGCCAATAGGTCTCGCAGTAGGAAAGTTTGAGCTATTGGTTTTCTAAATGACATTTTTTTTGTGATTTACAATGCCCATACTTTTAACTTTTCGCATTAGGAAAGTTTGAGCGATTGGTATTGTAAATGACACTTTTTTAATTTATGTGTTAGTTTTGAAAATAGCAAAATTAATAGCTTTGTCAGTTACAATGTCAATAGTTTTAACTTTCGCAAATGTGACACCTATAGCATTTGTAATGCAATGTGTGTTGTATTTACGTGACTTAGGTGTATTGATATTACAAATAACAATGGCTTTTAATTTTGTAAACAATTAATACTTAAATAAGTTATTGTAATTTATAATGGCAATAGCTTAAACGTTTGTAAATACATTTTGTGAAGATTATGTTCAGTGTATTTTATTGTGACGAAAATCCAAGAACATTGCATTTGCGCCTACACACACATATGTGTTGTAGCGCTGAGTGGTGTGAGGGTGTGAGGGTGAGGGGGTGTGAGGGTGAGGGTGAGTGGGGGTGTGAGGGTGAGTGAGGGGGTGTGAGGGTTAGAGTGTGTGAGGGTGAGGGTGTGAGGCTGAGTGAGGGTGAGAGGGTTGTAAGGGGGGGTGAGGATGAGGGGTGAGTGAGGGTGTGAGGGTGAGGGGGTGTGAGGGTGGGTGAGGGTGGGTGAGGGTGTGACGGTTAAAAACAATCGTCTAGAGAGAGGGGTGTAGAGATAGAGGGGTGTAGAGAGAGGGGTGTAGAGAAAGGGGGTGTAGAGAGAGAGGTGTAGAGAGAGAAGGTGTAGAGAGAGAGGGGTGTAGAGAGAGGGGAGTAGAGAGAGAGGGGTGTACAGAGAGAGGGATGTAGAGAGAGGGGTGTAGAGAGAGGGGTGTAGAAAGAGAGGGGTAGAAAGAGAGTGGTGTAGAGAGAGGGTTGTAGAGAGAGGGGTGTAGAGAGAGGGGTATAGAGAGAGTTAAGGAGGTCCTTTATCTAAGATGACTTATTCATTACACTTACTTAATTCACCAAGAAATCGTGAGAATATATCTTCACATTACCATACATTGAAAACGTCTTAAAGTATGTGCTTGCAACAAAGTGTAAACCGATCAGTGGCCTGTTCGCTCACACTACAGATTTTACATTTATTCTCCTTGCCTGCGACCAGAGGATGCCAAAGATAGTGTTTGATAAAGCTTTGCAGTGATCTGCTGGACAACAAGCTCTGGCATTGAGCAGAGGGGGCGGGGGAGCGGATTCCGGATCAAAAGCAGCTGGGGTGTTGTCTGTAAACAACAAGCTCTCTGCATTGCGTGGCGGGGGCGGGGAAGCAGATTCCTTTGAAGTGTGAGTGCAGAGAGAGGCTCACAGGCTTCCAAATGGACCAGCAAGTAACAAGAGAAGTTGTGCAACAAAAGTTTCTAAGAACACCTTCAATTTCCACAGCTAAGAAACAGACGTCAGGTTGAAAGTCCACGCCTGGTTGTGACTGCAGACTGGTAGGCTTATCATTTCAACGAGCCTGAAATGTTGAGAGGTAGCGCCTGGGGTACACCAGAGAAGTTTTGATGACTCACAGGTTAAATAATTAGCTGCATATGTCAAGAAAGCACTTAACTAGTCTGTTCCAACAAAAAAAATAACTAGTTGCGCTTTCCATGATGCTCTACCTTCCTTTCCCAGATCACTTAAATTAGTCGTCCCTGCCCTCCTGAAGGCTTAGCATAGCTCCCTGCAGCGCCCAGTGCAGCATGTCTGGTGGCAACTACGTGGAACGCCCGCTCTCTAAACCGCTGTCACGCTCGGTGTGTGCGGTGGGTCGTGGCAGTGGCATCACGGGGGTCTGAGCCAGTGTAGCCCAGGTATGTGCCGCTGGCACGTGCTGCACCTATCGCTCTGCTCGTCTCTAGGAGTAGCGGGGCATGCACAGACCCAAACCCCAGTGCTCTATTCCCTCGCTGGCTCTGCTGGGGGGGGCGTGATATGTGCAGATGTGGGTATGAAAAGGTGGCATTGGCCACTCGGCCACGGTGTCTACTTGCCATGGGATTTACCGAGCTACCTTGTGACATTTCTGGTGTTATATAGGTGTGGGAGTGGGGGCAGGGGTGGGAATTGGGGCACGGGGGAGGTTGCTGCAGAGTTCCAGGTCCGTAATCCTTGTGTTTTAGCATGTGGGAGCAGGTGAGAGTACCAATGTTGAGGCTCCCGCGTCCCCCACACACGCTCATTTTTCCCACGGTTCTGGTGTGTCTCCCCTCAGCTAAGACCATCCCGCAGTTACTTGAGTGGGGAAGCTTGTTTTCCGTGCGTCAGTGAGTGTACCAGAGTACTGGGTGGTGCGGTAGGTGTGTGTGCGCTGGTACTGGGTGGTATGGTAGGTGTGTGTGCGCTGGTACTGGGTGGTGCGGTAGGTGTGTGTGCGCTTGCTTGAGTGTTTGTGTGTGAATGGTATGGCGATGTTTGTTTGGAGGTTAGGCGAATGTGTGGGCTGTGTGTTTGGCTGTCGGCACACGTGTATGGAATAATTATCTTTTTCTACAGTACTGACTACATGCTTCTACGTGTGGCTGGGCTTGGGGGCATTGGAGTTTGAAAGTAAGTATGTTTGCTTTTGTCCGTATGTGTATACTTGTGATCATGCGACTGACTGTGACTGAGGACGTGCAGGTTTGTTTCAGTGTTTTCTGCATATGTGTTCCTTTGCCTGATCCATACGGAAACATTCTGTGTAAAAGGTTTGCATATGGGGGAAAGGTGGTACGGTTCTCATATGGGGGTGCTCTGCAAATGATGGGCTCGTGGGGCCGGTGTCCTTTGGGTGATCTGGGCTCGCTAGGATCTTGTGTTCTAGGTGTTAGGTACTTTTAAACCAGGCCATGCTCTGTTGACGAGGAGCTCACGGGGCAATGATGATGAAGACTCTACGGCAAGGTGCTCCCCTCTGGGTTAGGGGTGTGAGGGACCGGGTCCACTATGGAGAAGCTGCTGGTACGGAGCGGTGCTTTGTTCGCGATATTCTAGTAGGGTTCGAGGCGGCTTCTTTGTGAGTGAGGTACTAGTGGGACGCAGTCATTTATGCAGAAGTTGCTCCTGTCCGGCGTGTGAAGGTAAAAAAGAACAGCAAGACTAAGGTACTAGCATAGATGGAAACATCTGATCAGCGGAGGGACAGTAGCTTTCACACTGCTGTTTGCTATTGTAGCCTCTGTAACATGTATGTGGAAGGCTGGGCTTTGAACAGTTGAGGGAAGCATATGCAAATCTGTCTAGTTAGGGGACAGAGAGTGCTTGTTAGGACCTACTTAGACAGTGTATGCAGTTCTTCGAGACCTTTAACAAAAACAAGGGAGAGAGCAACACGAGTGGTGGGGGAAAAGCACGAGGGAGACAGCAACACAGGAAGAAGTACACGAAGGAGACAGCAACACATGGCAGAGAAGATGAGCGGCCGGGAAACTGAAAGTACGGCCGGCCAGCCATGAATAATTAGGGGAGGAGAAGCCGCACAGCACACGCTGGGAGAAGCCCTTTGATGTGCTGTGTGGCCGTGAAAAAATGCAATTAGGAGGGAGGGAGGGAGGCTGATGCGCGTGCTTGTTTGGTCACGTGATTCACGTGAACTTAAAGAAAACCGCAGGAACGAAACCCTTGGTTTCACTAGCATTTTGAGCACTTGAATTCTCGCTCCGCTCAATGCGCTTGCGCGCATTGATAGGTCGCGAGACCTAAAAAAGCACTATGAAGCTGCCAACATTGCCTGCTTCATAGTGCTTTCTGTATACATTTCGTAATCCACCCCAACTGCTCTCCTGTAAATCACGCCACCCACACCCCGTTACCCCCCACCAGCCTTGAAACCCACCAACCCTACCTGATTTCCAAAGCCAGTACCTCACTCATAGGTGAGACCTATTGGCTTTGCCAATGCTTGTTCATTATTTTACAGAGAATAATATTCTGTTATCATTGTTAGTGTAATAAAATGGAGCACAGTTAACTGGAACAAGACCTTTGATTCAAGCTATGGTAAGTAAGAAATTGCTTTAAATTAATGTTGGGTACATGCCTGCAGGTGAAATGTGTTTATGTGAGAGAGGGACCATCTGTATATGTGAGTATGTGTGTCTTTGTGAGCATGTGTGTGTGAATGAAAGTGAGTGAGAATCAGTGACAGGTTGCGAGTGAGAATGTGTGAGAATACATAACGATGTGTGTGAGAGAGTTTTAGAGAGTGTGAATGTGAGTGAGAATGTGGTGGCGAGCTAAAGCATCCATCCTTAGCCCTGACATAGTGAAGGTAACTTTTGTCCTACAGACACATCCATGGCAAATTAATGGCCCAGGCATACTTGGGACAAATCTTAACAGGATTTATACCTATGGCAAAATACTGGTGCTGACAGTATTTCTTAGCATAATGGACAACAATGGTAAAATACTGGTCCTGGCATACTAGAAGTAATTATTACATATAGGGTTCCCACTGAAGAATGCTGGCATATTTGAGGAACTTCATGTAAAGGGGCACACCTTACAAATGCTGGTACTATCACATTGGAGGTCAATCCTGGCATAAATGAGGAGAACCTGACATGTGGGAGAGTGGAAACCATGACAAAATTCGGGCCTTGGCATACAGAGGACATTTTTTAAATAAGGGTCACCTTTGGCATATGGACAGCATTAATGGCAAAAAAAATTGCATTAGCATATTGGGGGCTCCAGTGCATATGGCACGCCTATAATAAAATGCGAGTCATGGCACAATAAAGGACATTTTTGACATATAGTGTACCAATAGCACATTTTGAAAAAATTGGGTCAACTCCCAGAATGCGTTAGGTTCCAATAGCTTAGTAGATAAGGAAAACAGTTGAATATTTAATGAATGTTCTTTCAAAGGATATAGCATTTTAACAAATATATGTTAATGTTGTGCTTTAAAATGCATTATTAGATCAATTTTTTTACACAAAACGTCTAAGGGAACCATACCCCCTGGAAGAGGTCTGGCCTATCTGCTTTGCTCGCTCACTACAATTCAGGGCAAGTATTATGCCTCAAACTTTCAAAGATCAAGTCAGTTCCATGATATAGGTGTTATCTTATATAGTCATATGTCTGTGCTGAGTTGTTACATTGTTACATTGTTCATGCAGTTCTTATGGAACTTCAGCGATATCAGCTATTGTGATCTTAACAAGGTTATGGTCATGTGACATGATTTCCTGAAAACAAATCAAGGTCATGCGTCATATGATATCAGTTCCTGTGATGTCATTAAGGTCAAAGGACATGTGATGTTACTTACAATACCCCTGGTATTTTGGTGAATCGATGTCCATGCGCACATTTCCTAAAATGCTTGCTCACGAAAAGGTATTTCATTGACAATCTTGTTGATGAAATGTCCCTAGACTTCCCGTTCTAACAGGCCACTAAACAGAAAAGCGCATCAGTGGAGTGGCCACCGCAAAGAGAAGGAACAAAGCAGCAAAAGAGAGACAAATGTAGTGTGAGTGTCTGTGTGTGAGAGAAAGAGATGGAGCTCTGGTTCCACCATTCTTTATGTGGATTAGACTTTATGGGCCTCAGTTATGGGTTTGTTGCCTTCCTTCTCCCCTGCACCAGCACACAATGGGCTGCTGTATGCCAACGCAGGCACCTTTGCACCTTGTTGCAAGTGTAGCTGCGTTGTGGGGAAGATTATTTTTGTGTAGAAAGAGAAACAATCCTGCACAAAAACAAATACAAGAGTCTTTTTCCTATTTCTATGTGTGCTGCATTCTGTAGCACACATAGAAAGAGGAAAAACAAATAGAAATAATGATATTTCTACTCGTTGTGCCTCCCTCGCGTCTCCCCTCGGGAGGCGTAAGTTTTTGCCTCTGCCTCAGACCTATGATTTCCCGTAAATCTGGAGCAGTGTCAAAAAGCCATGGATGTTGCTCGGGTACGCCTCCAGCAACACCCTTAGAACTCCTCTTTCACACAGTTTTTCTGCGTGAAACGGGCACATATTTATAAGGCCATGAAAAGCCACGTAACATGGCTTTACGTTGCCTTATAAATATGCCAGTGGCACATTGCACCACCGGAACATCACAAAAACATCTAAAATGCATCCTGCTCAACACCCCCTCAGTCCACAGACACGCCATCGACCTCTGGAACCTACTAGACACCATCTCTCCCGACGTCGCCTTCCTAACAGAAACATGGATGAACGCCTCATCAGCCCCAGACATCACCATTGCCATCCCGGAAGGATACAAGATCATCCGTAAGGACCGCACTGACCAAACAGGAGGAGGCATCGCTATCGTCCATAAGAACTCCATCCGCATCTCAACCAGCTCAGACGTCAACCTTACCAGCGCCGAACACCTTCACTTCCAGATCCACACCGACCCCAAAACCACACTCAGAGGCACACTCCTCTACCGACCTCCAGGACCCCGTGCACAATTCAGCGACGTTATCACTGACTTTATCACCCCACACGCCCTCCCCTCCGAGGAATACATTCTGCTGGGAGACCTCAACTTTCATCTGGAAAAGAACAATGACAGCAACGCCACCTCCCTTCTGGACAATCTCGCCAACCTCGGACTCAAACAACTTGTCACTACGCCCACCCACATCGCAGGTCACACACTCGACCCTATCTTCACCTCCAGCAAACATGTCTCCTTCAGTCACACCACCACTCTCCATTGGACGGACCACAGCTGCGTACACTTTATCTACAATAAGACCACAAATCACAACCATCCTCAACCTACTCTGCGAAGAAACTGGAACAAAATCACCATCGACCAGATATCCTCATCGCTTCTTCAAAACCCACCTGCCCACTCCTCAAACCCCGACCAAACAGCCATTAACCTCACCCAATGGCTATCCAACAGCGCCGACATCCTAGCACCGCTGAAAAAACGTCAAATCAAACTAGGCAGCAAAAACGCCTCCTGGTTCAACGAGGATCTTAAGAAATCGAAGAAACTCTGTCGCTCCCTCGAGAAGGCCTGGAAAAAAGACCCAAACACCAACACCAAGGACGCCTTCAAAAACGCCACCCGCATACACCACCAACTAATCCGATCTGCCAAGAAAGCCGCGTTCAAAGACCGACTAGACAACAACGCCCACAACAGCAAGGAATTATTCAACATCGTCAAAGAATTTACCAACCCCTCAGCCAACTCCAACGACATCACCCCCTCTCAAGCCCTCTGCGACTCCCTAGCTTCGTTCTTCCACAACAAAATCACAGACATCCACAACAGCTTCGACAACCGACCCGGAGACCAACCCACCCAACCTTCTGCAGGACTTTCACCCCCCCTGAACATCCTTAATGACTGGAACCCAATCTCCACTGATGACACCATCCGCCTGATGAACTCCATCCATTCAGGATCCCCCACAGACCCCTGCCCTCACCACATCTTCAACAAAGCAGACTCCATCATAGCACCACACCTCCGAGACGTCATCAACTGCTCCCTCAACTCCGCCACCTTCCCGTAAAGCTGGAAACACGCAGAACTTAGCGCCCTTCTGAAAAAACCCACAGCGGACCCCACCGAACTCAAAAACTACCGCCCCATCTCGCTCCTTCCATTTCCGGCCAAAGTCATTGAGAAAGCCGTCAACAACCAGCTCGCCGCCTTCCTCGAAACCAACAAATCCCTCGACTCCTCACAATCCGGCTTCCGAGCCAAACACAGCACAGAGACCGCCCTCATCGCAGCAACAGACGACATTCGAACTCTTCTGGACAATGGAGACACAGTCGCCCTCATCCTCCTCGACCTCTCCGCTGCCTTCGACACAGTCTGCCATAGCACCCTTTTACAACGCCTCAGAAACATCGGAATCCAAGGAAAAGCTCTGGAATGGATCACCTCGTTCCTCACTGGAAGAACCCAGAGAGTCCGCCTCCCACCATTCAACTCAGAGGCCACTGAAGTCATCTGCGGCGTACCCCAAGGGTCCTCACTCAGTCCCACCCTCTTCAACGTATACATGAGCCCCCTCGCGACCATCGCGCGCCAACACAACCTCAACATCATCTCCTACGCGGATGACACTCAACTGATCCTATCACTCACCAAAGACCCCAACACCGCCAAAACCAACCTACATGAAGGAATGAAAGAAGTAGCCGAGTGGATGAAGCACAGCCGTCTGAAACTGAACTCAGACAAAACAGAAGTCCTTATCTTAGGCACCTCCCCCTCCGCCTGGGACGACTCTTGGTGGCCAGAGGCCCTTGGAAAAGCACCCATCCCGACGGACCACGCACGGAACCTGGGCCTCATCCTGGACTCCTCACTCTCTATGAACAGACAAGTCAACGCCGTTTCATCATCTTGCTTCAACATTCTTCGCATGCTCAAAAAAACATTTCGCTGGATCCCCACCGAAACCAGAAAAACGGTCACCCATGCATTGGTTACTAGCCGCCTGGACTACGGAAACACCCTATACGCCGGTATCACCGCAAAACTCCAGAAAAAACTTCAACGCATCCAGAACGCATCAGCCAGACTCATACTAGACATCCCGCGTAAAGACCACATCTCTAGTCACCTGAAAAACCTTCACTGGCTCCCCGTCAATAAGAGGATTACTTTCCGACTCCTAACCCACGCACACAAAGCACTTTACGAACTTGGACCCGAATGCCTCAACACACGACTTTCCTTCTACACCCCCTCCCGCCAGCTACGATCCTCCAACCAAGCCCTTGCTACCGTACCTCGCATCAATAAAACCACCATGGGCGGTAGATCCTTCTCCTACCTCGCAGCTAAAACCTGGAACTCACTCCCCACTCACCTTCGTCTCACTCAGAACCATCTAGCATTCAGAAAGCAACTTAAAACTTGGATATTCGACAAGTAACTCCCCACCCTTCTTCAAGCGCCTTGAGACCCTCCGGGTATGTAGCGCGCTATATAAATCTTTTTGACTTGACTTGACTTGAAAGTGACGATCTGTCTGCGCAAAAGTTCCTGAAGGGCTTCATAAATGAGGCCCTATAGTCTGTTATCTTGATTTTTTGTGAAAGTCTTACCAGGATGTTTACAGGACTAGGCCTTTTTCCAGTGTATTGAGTAATCCAAGTGGCTATGGTAAGGTGTGTTTCAACTGATCGTACATTTTTGCTTTTTTTCCAATTAAAGTAACCCACAGTTTCGAAACACCGTCCACTTACAAATACACAACATATTTACTAAAATAGAAGGAAATTGTTCAGGTAAGAAATAAGTTGGTAAATTACGTCACTTTGAACTTAGAATATGCCAGGATAGAATTGATATGATGACATCAAAAGTAAGTGATTTGATTTGACTGAGTTATTGAAGTGATGGTGCCGTGGAATAACTTCAGAAATAATTCTCCACACTCCCAATCCGCCAGGAATTTACTGCATTAACACTGCCACGAGAAAGAGAGCGGAAGAGAGCGTAGACTAGAAAATGCCGGATTTATCGGCGTTGATATGGCCAAGCAGTGTGCTGTTAAGCAAATGCAATTCATGTAATTCAAAAAAAGATTCTGCAAATAGTGTGGCCGCTTTCAGCCTGTCGGTCCCCAGGGGGAATTTACTGTACGTTATGATCAGTTTTGAAAACTTAATAAGAGAGCAGATCTGTCTTTGATGGAGTGAGTACCGTGCGTCGACACAAGGCTATCATGGCGGCGGCGTGCTGTAATTTGTCATCCTTGTAGAGATTGGTCAGATCCGTCACCGGGGCCTGCTTAGCAGCCGGTGCCGCGCACGGAAATAGCCACCTGCCTTGCAATCCTTCATATGTGTTTCAGAAGCTCCCTGGAGCTCGGCTCTTATTTAGGGAAAGGATATTTTTTTATTATGCCCCGAAGCCCTGTGATGTAGGTCATGCCAGGGTTGTGTGGGAATTTTCCCTGATACAATACATTTTGATTAGGGAAAGCGCCATAAAGCGACTGCTGACTTGCTCGGAAAACGTGAAATAAAAGCTGTATTAAATTTCCATCTGAGACGCATCACTCATGGTCTGGTTCAGTGGCAAGGGGGAAATTGGATGGAGCTCAACAAATTAAAAAGTATATATTTTTTCAGGTTTTGTTTCATAGTTTTGGCCGGAGGCACTGCTCCTGCTCCTTGTGTTTTTGTGTGATTTTGATTGCTAGTCAATGGAGCTGCCTATAACAGCAAATGTGCATTGCTGACCTAGGCGAGAGGTGGGAGAATATCAGAGCAACTCCTGAGCATATTATAGCATGGTTCAAAATGCCATGTTATGTTAATTGTGCAGAAGACAATTAAGAGATGGGGTATTATGCTAGGCAGTTGGGAGGAAATTGCAAGAACGAGAAAGTAATGATGATTATGGATGATTATGTGACCCCTCAAGTTCCTCAGTATCATTCTGCAGTGAACAGTGCAGCCACTACATCGGCCTACCACTGCATGGCAAGACAAGTATACAATGACTATTTTTAACTACACCCTTCCGAACATTGGGATATAAGTATAAGTGGAATTAAGAATAGTAGTAATACACATACCCTACAATGTAGACATAGTCGATGTATGGAATTGTTGGCACAAATCCTCTTTTTCGAATAAAAGCGCATTTAACTGAAAAAAATGTAAAAGTACATGAAAATAAATCATCAATTTCAATGCATATTTGCAGTAAGCAATCATACGTAGATAATATAAACATATATAAGAAGTTACAATGTTTTTTTAATAAAAGCTTTTATTTTGCACTTTGTAAAACAACCAGACATAAATAGACAATTCATCAAAATACATTAATCATTAAGACACATGATAAGTACCTGTCAATTTACATGAAAAAACCTATTTTTAATAATATCAAAGTCCCTTTTTTCCGATATAAATGAACGTGAGCCTAGATCCTACACCAAATGTTAAAAAATGTAGTTAGAGCTCCTACTCTTTGCGAATATAATTTTTCCTTTGCCTTGATTTGGGACATCTTGAGTAGCCATTGGGACAAGTTGGGGGTTCAGCCTCCTTCCATCTTTGCAGAATCAGATATTTAGTGACAAGTGATGCAATAAAAATGTACTGTTGTTGGATAGGTAAACTGAGTGTATTGGTTATTCCTGAATGAACAGTACTTGGTTCAGGAACTAAGTTTATTTTAAACTTATTGCCAAGTCACTGAAATATTTGCTTCTAAAATTTAATTAGAGCTTGACATGAGAAGCAAATTTAAAACCAGTGCCCAGGGTGGCAATTACCTCTAAAACATGCTTCCGATACAGAGGGGTACATTTTGGAGAGGTGAGATGGAGTATAATAAAGTTGCCATTTACAAAAAAGCAATGCACTTGAAATTAGGCTTTATGCGCCCAGATATTATAAGCTTTCCATGTTTGCGTATCCAGCCTAAAACCTATAGAGCTTTGAATCCTATGTAGTGCTTGCAGCACAGCTTGAACCTGTAGTTGATCCAGTAACATTTTGTACCAATTTCCTACCCCTCCGATCTCTTGCACATAAAACAAATCATATTTGCTAGAGCATCTTGAGGGACTTATATACTAGTTAAAAAATTCCTACATTGAAAAAATGAAAAAAGTAGTGAAGATTGAAGTCCTGAATTAGACTGTTTAATTTGATTCCAGAATTTTATTGCACCTCTTACAAGGAAATCCTTAAAGCAAAATATCCCCAACCTTTCCCAAGTTGTTACACTTCTTAGGCTTATTTGAACACCTATCCCACTACTGTGGGAAATTAGCCTTTCTGGGTGAAAGGCGATAAATTGATATTTCTCCTTCTTTTGGAAAAACCTATTGAAAATAATTAGAGGTGTCTTATATCTGCTACAGGTGGGGAGCCTAGGAATTTTGATGAAGGGGACAAGCTGGGAGCCAGATTCTAGGAGCATTTGCTTCAGATAGAAGTTGCTACTCAGATCAAGTCTTGTAAGTGACCTTATGCACCAATCAAAAATGATGCCTGAATATACCATAAAGTGAGGGAATGCGAGGCCACCCTCTAGAATAGATAGCTGTAGAGTCTCTAGTTTTGTGCGAGGTTTCTTGCCATACCAAACAAAATGACATAGAATTTGATCTACCTCGTTAAATAATTTTTATGGGACTTTAATTAATACATTTGCAAAAATAAAAAGAAATTAAGGCAGAATCATCCTTTTTATTACAGCAGCTCTCCCTATCAATGAGAGAGGTAAGGCCTGCCACTGCTATAATAGAATCCTTGCTGTAAAAAGCATGGTTTCATAGTTAAACTTGTAAAACTGCGAAGGATCATGTGAAACATATATCCCTAAATATCCAATTGACCCAGTCGTACGGACCTGATTATGCCTATCTAATGGAAGGACCTTAGCAAAACAGTTATAAGGCAAAATTGCAGCTTTAGAATGATTAATTTTATATCCCCCAGGTCCGAAAAGTGTTTGATTTTTTTAAAAACATTCAAAATATTTAGCTTCTCAGCAGCCAAGTATAAAATTATGTTGTCTGCAAAAAGTTTTAGCTTCGGAGCTCCCGGCCAGGAAGCTCTAATTTGTAGATCCTGTCGTAAAAAGGATAGTAGAGGCTCTTTGAATAACGCAAAGAGCACTGGTGACATCGGAGACTCTTGCTGGGTTCCTCGTTTGATTTGAAGTGAACCTACGGTTTGAGAACTTATTATGATCTTCGCCTAAGCATTGCAATAAAGATTCTTTAGTAGATTGACTCGGCAGCAACTTGAGTATTATTCGGCAGTATGTTGCTCTCCCCCTGAGTCTCTTTATTGGCGGTCAATGATGACTATGGATACAGTTGGTTTTTTTACTGCATTTTTGGAAGTAGTAGAAAGGTCGGTTGCTGGTGTAGAGGGCGGAGGGGAAACGGTTTCCGAACTCGAACTTGATTCATCCTGCTATTTGTTTCTCAAGAGAGGTTGTGCCAGAGTTCCTCAGAAAAGCAGGGCTGTTGGTCTGAGATGTGTGGCAGCTTCTTTCGAGTTAGTTGTGATACTTGTAAAGTACTGGTCTCACAGAGGGATCTTTAGAAATGCGTTTCATCCATATAACAGTAACAGGTCGCTGGTAGTGGATAATACCAGGTAGCAAGCAAGAAGCAGGGACCAAGCAGCAATCAGGGCTATCAGAAAAGGTATTAGTGGAGTTATTATAAATTGGTTCTAAGTCATATCTGTGCTACATGGACCGCCTCCTCAACAACCCTATATTACCTCCTCTTGGGGTGAAACCTAATGTTGCACCTCAGGTTGTAAGCCTTCTTTCAGGAATCACATTTTCTTCTCCTTTTTCTCCTCTGCTGAATTCAGCTAGTTCCTGGTCAATTTCTCACTGAAACGCCCTTTAATGATTTTATTGCTTATTGTTGGACTGGAAGATTTGATCTGTGAATAGATAAAATGTGTTCCCCCAGATACTTATCAAAATAGCTCTTCTTCAACTAAGGTATGCAGCGAGCACAGGGAGAAGGACATAGGCCCAGATGCTACCTCCTCCACTGTGATAGGAGCCAAGCCACGGTACGTGACGCGAGCTCCATGTGAGTTGCAACACAAAGATGCTTTCTTACTTTTGCTGCAGATGGTGTTATTTTCCGGAAGCCTTCTGTTAGCTAGTGTATAGGTGTTTTTTTGTATTAAACAACTGATAGTGTAGTGAGGTTCTCACCCGGAGGCGAAGAGTCAACAGGAAGGATGATTCTTGGGAAGAACTGTTTGAACGCCCAAAATGTGAATGATGTAACATTTCAAGAACTAATCTCTGTGGGCTATTATGTGGTAATGAGAAGATGGGGAGTTAACCTATACCAAGGAACTTACAGAAATGTAATTGGACATCATGAACAAAGATAAGATACATGTTGCCCTTTAGAATGTAGTATGTTCCTATTAGTGCTTGCTTCTAGATTGGGGGAGGAGTTTGCTTTATCTTAGGAGGGCTTGCTCTAACTTGCATCTTTTGCAGCAGTTTCTCTCTTTATGGGAGAATGCTTAGCCTATTTTATGATGTTTGTGGATTGCTAGTGGGGAACAGATTTCGGCTTTATTTTTCTTTTATAAAGTGCAAGGTTTTATGTTGAATGCACTGATTCTCTCAACAGAACTCTTCATTGGCTATCCATCAAATCCTTTGGGATTATTCTCGACAAAAGTCTAAATATGAAAGAACATATCAATGCTTCTTCAAAAAGTGCCTTTGACACCTTTAAAACATATAAAAAAATCAAACCATGTGTTCCCTCTGCAGACCGTAATTCAATCCCTCGTCTTATTCAACCGAGACTATGGCAATGCAACAATGACTGGCACTCCAAAAACTCACCTTCTGCCAATGAAGTCGACACTGAACACAGCAGCTAGACTGATCTCGAAACGATTCAACCACATCACTCCCACTGTCAAGAAACTCAACTGGTTACCAATTGAAGCAAGGAGTATCTTCAAAACAGCCTGCATAACACTCAAAGATCCCTACTCTGTGAAAATCCTGCCTACCTCACTAACAAACTCACAAAAGCAGGCCAGAAAAGACCTCTAAGAAGCTCCATCACCCTTTTCCTCATCCCTCACAAATTCAAGAAAACCAAATCCCTAACTGATCCTACTCAGGAAAACGTCCTGTGAATTTTGAATGCCATCCCTAAAGAACTGCGTGACAACCAATCCTACGTTTACGTCCGGAAAAAACTTAAGTGTCTGTCCCCAATAAAATCCTAACTGTATCCACCTAAACTACCTTGCTTTACCTACCAGGTACCACATATAATTAACTAAATGATCACTCTGACCTCGATCCCTACCGTCATCTAGATAACTCACCCCCGCCAAATACTGTATTAATTTATACTCCCCACTTGTATCTATCCCCTCTATATGATTTTTTACTGGTTTATTAACTTGTATTTCCTAAATAACAATTCACAATTTGTATGTACTAAACATTTGCAATTTGTGCAGAGTCACAAAAAAGATCAAATAGCAATTGCTGTAGCATCACGTTGAAGCAGGTGGTAGCTAGATGCAAAGTATAAAGTTCACTCAAATACAATGCACATTTTCGCAGTGGGAGGACTATAGTAAGGAGAATGTGAATGCTATATTACTCACCCGTAATTTTCTTTACTACGGGTCCCGTTGGTCTCGTCCCAATTCATTAACAAAGTGGAGATAACGATCTCCCGACAGAAAAAGAGACCAGAGGAATGCTGGAACCTTATCCCGCCGGTAACACTGGGAGTACATAACCAGCACTTACCAGGCATGCCGTCTGAACTACCAAGCCCCCTCAGGAAGGCCGGGCATCCGGGAGGGAGGGTGGGGCGTATGAATGGGATGAGGAGAACGGGACCCGGAGTAATGAAGATTACCGGTAAGTAATAGAGCATTACCCCCAGGTCCCTTATGCCCTTGTCCCATTTTTTAACAGAGTGGAGAATACGAAAGCAGAACACCCGGCCTTCCAAACCTACAAGCACACCCAGGAAACCACACCAAAGGCAGCAACCCTAGGAAAGCAAAAAGGGGAAACCGCAGGAAACAAGAGGCAGAGCACAAAGACAGGAAAGCACCCCACCAAAGCAGGAAAGCACCCACCAAGCAAATGAGAGACGACCAAGCCGCAGAAGAGGACAACCCACAGAGGACAGCCAGCAAGCACCAGGAACCCCACCACCCGAAGTGAACATGAAGGGGGAGAAAACGCCAAACAAAAAACCAAAAGAGGCCGCCCACAACAAAAGGACACAAAGGAGGCCACAGAAGAAGACGAACCTCTGCGGCCAAACAGGCCAGAAAGCCAGAACAGGCTAGCAGGGACACAACCAAGGACCAGAAACCAGGACCAAGGAAAATAGAAGGCAACAGCCACAACAAGGAGGCAGCCAACCAGAGAAAACAGGAGCAGAACACCCAGGCCAACCAAAGGGAAACCCCAACCCACCAAACGGAGGAAAGCACGCCAAAAAGGTGACCAGGCCAAAAAAGGAAGCCGAAAAGGAGGCACCCCAAAGAGACCCCAGAGCAAAGCCCCAGAAGGGAAACAGCAGGTGCCAAAGCAACCAACAACCGGTACTGCAGCAGACCAGAAAAGATGAATCCTGAACAGGACACAGCCAAGGGAACCTACCAGACAAAGGCCAACAACCCCAGCACCATCAGGGAGGCACAGAGGACCCTGCGGCAGCACAGACACAGACTGAGCCCCAACCACACTGGAAAAAGAAAAAAGGAAAGAGGCCAGGGCCAGCCCACAAGGCGCAGGCACAAGCAACCCAAAGAAATACCCAAGGGCAGGACCACCCAGACTAAACCAGGAAGTAGAAAAGCACCAGCCAGGCACCAAGGCCCCCCCAACCAGAACGAACTGACCCCAAGAGAGACAGAGGACAAAACACCCAAAAACCCCTCAGAGGAGGACCAGGCCCCAGAAAAAAACGGCCAGCACCAGCCACCAGAGCCGCCAGACGACAACCACAGGCACCCAGCCCGGGAGGAGGAACCGCAGAGAGAGCCCAGGAGAAGGCCAACAGCCAGCAAAGGTTAAGGCACACATCAGAAAGCTGGGGAAACAGGAAAACAACCCCAGGAACGGCGTCCCACAAGGCCCACAGAGCCAGCAGGGCTGCTACTCCAACAGAACCCAGCCACCAAAAGAACAAAAGACCAGCCTGGAGGACAAGACAGCCAGCTCCCAACTAAACAGAAAAGGATAGGGAAAGAGGAAGAGACCAGAACCCCAGGAGGCCAAACGCCCCACAGGGAACCAGGCCGCAACAGAACCAGGGCCCGACATGCAATTCCGAGCAGAAGAGGCAGGGGAGGCCAACCCCAAAGGCCACAAAGACAAGTGCACATGGCAACTGCAGAAGAACAAGCCAACCGGAGACGCCCCCAGAGAGACCAGGCAGACAGCTGTCCAAACAACAGAGGGGCTAGCAAAGACCAGGGACTAACATCCCGGAGCCGCTCAGGCCCAGTAGGGGCAGAACTGGACCAAAGGTCACAACTCAGAAAACCCCAACCCCAAGGGGAGGGAAAACAAACCCCTAAAAACCAATAAAGCCAGAGAGGCATCAGAAGCCACAACGGAAGCCAAACAGACCACACAGGCACACAAACATCACGGCCCAGCATGCACCAAGGGTGGGCAGGAGCAGGGGCAAAACCCCAGGGCAGAGGACAATAAAACAGACCCAACCATCGGCAGCAGACGCAAAAAGGAACCAGGAAGCCAGGGCCAAACAAGCAACCCACCCAGCCAAGATGACCCCGTGGTCCAACCCGCACTTGTGAGAAGCCCATGCAGTGCACAGGCCTTAGCAAAGGGCAGGGAGGCCAACAGAGACCCCATGCACAGAACCACCAGGTGAATCAGAAGGCCAGAAGAAAACAAAAGAGAGGCAACAGCCAAAGAAAAACAGAGCTGCTGGCAGAGAAACAACAGTCCGGGAACAGGAGGAAGCAAAGAAGCCAGAGGCACAAGCAGCACCAGGCCCGGACAACCAGCAGCAAGGAGGGCAGACCCCAAAAGTGACAAGAAAACACCAAAGGACCGCACCCCAACAGGGGAAGACAGGGGGCACGCCGAGTGACAGAGTCACACTTGGAGCAGGACCCATGGGAGCATGGAGGGAAGACAGAAGCGGGCAAAGACAGGCCCAGATGGAACCACAAAGCCAAAATGGCAGGAACACCCCAAGCTCGCCAGCACTGGGACTCGACAGAAGAGGGACCAGCCAACCAACAGGCAGGGAGCATGCAAGCCAGGACACCAGCACCAGGAAAGGGGACCAGGAATGTAAGGCAAAACACACCCCGGAGCTGGCACAAAAGCCAAAACACATTCAGCAAAATGAAGGAGGCACAGCCAGAGGCCAAGCTGAACCAGCCACCAATTGGCAGACCAGGAGCGACCGGAGACAACCCTGGACACGGCAACCCAGAAGCATAGAACACCAGGACCCCACACAGGCAGGAAGAGGGCCATACACAGCCCATGGCAAACAGGGCAGAAAGACCGCCGGCCATAAGAAGGGTCAATGAAGGAGGAGTGCCGGGGCAACCGGGGAAGACAGCAAAAACCCGGAGCCCAACACCAGCTAATGAAAACCCAGCAGAACCAGGAAGGTAATGCGGGTGCCCAACCAGGGGAGAACCAAGCCTGCGAAGAGAACAGCGGGCATAAGCAGGCCCAGAAGTGCATGCAAGGGAGGATGGGCCATCCCAAGATCTAGAACAGGCGAGCAACGATAAGCGGAGCAGGCCCAGCACACAAAGGAACAAGCGGCTACCAGACACGAGCAAGCAAAGCAGCAGCGGCAGCCAAAAACCACCGGTGTGCCATGCCGGGAAACCCGTAGAGCGCATAGGCTAGGACCTAATGCCCAGGAAGGCGACCAACAGGTGCTGAAACACACAGGAGCAGGAAAGCCCAGGTGCCCCCCTCACCCAGGCACCAACCAGGCCTGACCCTGCCAAAAGCCTGAGACCAGACGAGACCAGGAGCCCTCAGTGATGAAAGGCTGAAGGCGGAAAACAGGCACAAGGCCAAGCAACCGTACCAGGCTCCCAGGCGAACTCCCGATAGGGAGAACCATGGAGAAGAGAGGAGACCAGGCGCCAGCAACCGGGACACAGCACCAGCGAAAAACAAATAATTTGGACGTTTAACTCCCCTCCTGGGTCTAACCATAGACCATTTTTCTGGATATCTACCTTGCACAACTTCTTCATTTGTACTAACTCTTCTTTTCTATTTCCACCCTTCCATCTTTCTTACTACATGCATCACCATCATCCAACCAATTGTAATTGCACATTTCTATCATCCCTACACCCTCTTTCAACCTGTAACCATTCATTCTTGCAATTCTGTTCAAATTCCAGACTCGTTTATCACTTAACTTCACAGAATAGATAAAGACATCTTAGATTTGCAAAGGCTCTGAATTCCTTCTGTCACCTGTTGGACTTGTCCCTTTTTGCAGGGTCATCCTGGAACTTTTTGCCTTCTTCCTATATTTGTTCTGACCTGTTGTTGGTGGTTTTATGACTCTGGGCACTTTACCACTGCTGATCAGTGCTAAAGTGCATATGCTCTCTTTTGTAAATTAGTGTGATGGACTAGTGATTCTGTGATTGGCTGATTTGATTTAATTGTCAGACCCTAGAACAGTGCACCATGTGTGCCCAAGGCCTGTAAATCAAATGTTGCTGGTGGGCTTGCAGCACTGATTGTGCCACCCACAGAAGCAGCTTGTAAAATGTGGCTCAGGCCTGCCATTGCAGAGCCTGTGTGCAGTCTGGGACTGCCATGTCGACTTGGCAAGTGCACACACTTGACAGCCCCCAAACCTTCCCTTTTCTGCATGTTAGTCACCCTTAAGGTAGTCCCAAGGTACCTGTGTGGGCAGGGTGCATTGTATGTAAAAGGTAGGAGATGTCCTTTCGCCTGTCTGGGCCAGGTCCGATTCAACAATGCTGTCTCCACCTCCTGCCAGGAACCTGCACCAGTGAGGACAGAATTGGTTTTGGCTGGGTACAGACACTCTCTGCCTTTAGAGAACAAAACATTTTTGTGTGTATTATGGGGGACCCAGACCCCAGAACTTTAGATCACTTCGGGGAAATCAAGAGGAACCTTTACCAAGAAGAAGGGCTGGATAAGCTGAGGAGGAATACTGCCCCACTGCTGTTTGCTGTCTAGGGTTGGCCTGCAGGGGCTGCTTGCTGCCAAGGAAAGGAGAAAGGACTTTGCTGTTTACTTTGTCATCTTCAGGAAGATCTCCAACGGCTTTAAACTGAGCTGCCTCCTGTTCTGAAGTCTCAGGGAAGCAAAGACTTCAGCCCTAGCTCCCCTGAATTTCCTTGCTGGGAATTCTAACCTTCAAAGATGTGCCTGCTGCTGTTTAGGACTGCTAAAGACTGATTGTCACTGGGACCTGGAAGATCACCACAACGAGGAAGAAGCGTGTCGCATCTGCAGTGATTCCTGATGCAACGCATCGCCAGAGGGAAGAAGCGTGCTGCATCCGCACTTCGTTCCAACGCCTCGGCAAGCAACCAGGAAGAAGCACTCCGCATCCACACTGGGACCCAACACATCGCTGAGAAAATGTCGCAGCACCTGTCGTGCAGCTGCAAAAGATCACGCATCATACTAGACATTCGCATTGCATTGAGCCGCCATTTTGTGGCATCGCATCAGATCGTCGCCATGCATCGAGGCACCATCTTGTGGCATCATAACCAGAATGCAGTAAGAAACAGACGCATACCCTCCTCTCTGGTAAGGAACAGATGCATCACCTCCCCTGCGCTGCAGTAAGGAACTGACGCATCACCTCCCCTTAAGCAAGGACAGATGCATCACCTTCACTGCGACCCTTTTGTTTGTTTTGTGTGACGCATCTAAGGTACTTTGTGGGAAAAGTGTTGCATTTACAACTTGCATTGAACTGATCTATTTCTACCATTTGTACATAATGTATTGTGGATTTTTGTCGTTTGGTCTTGTGCTAGTTTAGATAAAGATTACTTATTTTTCTAAACTGATGTGGTGTTCTTTTATAGTGTTTTCACTTTGTTACATTATGTGTTCACAAATGCTTTACACACTGCCTCTGAGATAAGCCTGTCTGCTCAAGCCAAGGGGGTGAGCAGGGGTTATTTTAGGAGTGTATCCCCCATACCCTGATTAGAAGCAAGGGCCCCTATTTAGACAAATGTACCTACCTCTGCCAACTAGATACCCCCATTTCTAACATCACCCTTTTTAGCTTCCCAAGGTAATCTCACTCATACAACATCTTCTTTCTGGACTACCACTTTACATCCTATTTTTGAATCTATGTACACTTTGTATTTCATGTGTGCCTTTTCAATGTTTACCTTGATAAATTCAGGAGACCATTGCTGTAAGTGAGTGTTACCCAACTATTTTTGGTTGTCTTTGATAAAAGGTGCTCTCCCCCTCATGATGGTGAAAGAACTATGCCCTGTAACACAATGTGTAGTGCCATACAACCAGATGATTTCCTTGATACTTGTCATCCAATTCAAATCCTTGCTCTTGGCTAACTGTAATGTTCTCTTAATTACACTGTTAAACCTCTCAACTTTGACATTCCCCCAGGGATTATACACTGAGGTAATCTTATGTTCCACACCATTTCTATTCAGAAACACTTCCATCATTTCACTTCTAAATTGAACACCATTGTCAGTGATGATTTGCCATGGAAGACTTTCCCTTTGGAAGATACCATTCAAATATTTAACCACATTCTCAGCACACGCACTATTTACAAATGCTATTCCAGGCCACTTTCAGAAATATTCAATGGCAACAATGATATAAAACACACTTCATCTTTGCCACTTGTGATGGGACTCACAATGTCCAGACCTAAAACTTCCCACGCCATTTCTGGATAAGGAACAGGAACTAATTGAGGTTTAAGTTGCACAAGTGACTTGTCTGCATCCCTGCACAAAATGCAATCTCTACCAATACTTTCAATTTCAGTGTCAATACTGTCCACCAATAATTTTCCTTAATTCTTCTCTTAGTTTTGAAAACAACTTAATAACTATTTCTATCATCTTTTTAGAAGGAATCACTTTCACACCCCTAATGACATTTTCATACATGACTGTACGTTCATTACGTATCTCCCAAAACCTTCTATAAGACTCATCCAGCCCTCTCTTTTCAGGCCTACCATCCACATAGTTCCTCACATCCTCTAAGGTGTTGTCTTGTTCTCTCACCAAACCACATTCCTCCTCTGAAAGGGCGCCATCCTGGGCGATCTTAATTTCCCATGTGGATGATCCATCCTGCTTGCATTGTGCAAACTTCATTTCTGCACTTGCCGGCTGCAACCTGATCCAACTAGTCTTGTCTCCGGCACATAAGGCAGGCCACATACTAGACCCTGTATGTTCAAACCTACCTGACCGTACAGTGCATACCCCACGCCGGAAATCTGGTTGGATCACTCTCTGATCCCTTTATAGCTACACCTGAGATTGGACTGAGAGCCACTTCCATACCGAAAGACTTCAAAAGGAATTGGAGTAGGGTTTCCCCGGAGTCCCTCGCCCTGCATTTGCAGGACTCCACACCCGCCGTTTCAAATAACCTCAACATCACAAATGTAAATAAGTGGTTCAGCAATGCACTCGACTCAATTGCGCGCCTGAGGCCTATACACTCCGTGAGAATTTCCCCTTCCGCTCCCTGGTTTTCAGAGAAGATCAGAGCCAAAAATTCTGAATGCAAAAGACTAGAACACAAATTTAGATCATCCTACTCCCAGGAGAGCAAAATGGGCTACAGAGGAGCGCTAAAAGAATACCGTAAACTCCTCATTGCTAAAAAGAGAGACTTCCTAGCTGAGCGCATTATTAACGCCAAGAACTCGTTCAGAGAAGTCTTCAAGATAGTGAAGTCCTTTACTAGCCCCCTAGTGCTCACACACTATAGACTCCCTTCACAGAAGCTATGCAATAGGATCTCCAATTTCTTTGAGGAGAAAATAGCCTTGATTGATACGTCCTTCCCATCAGCACCCTGTCCCCCAGAAGTGACTAAAGCTAATAACCCAGGGCATACCCCTGTGCCAGTATTTTCAGGGCTTGCTACTATCTCCATGAAAACGTTGCTGACTGAGCTTCAGAAATGTAAATCCGGGTCCTCTGGCAACCCGTGGCCAGCTAAACAATATAGTGCCCTAGCTGAGTGCCTCAATTCCCCTCTAAATGCCATCTGGAATTCCTCACTCAGACAGGAGATGTTTTGATCAGCCTGGAAACACACATTTCTTCTCCCTATACTGAAGAAAGCTAATGCTGACTCTGAAGTCACCAGTAATTATAGGCCTATTTCTCTGCTCCCGCTCCCGCAAAAGTTTTAGAAAAATTAGCCCACCAGCAATTGGCAGCTTTCATCAAGTCCAATTACCTATTGCATGAGTCCCAGTCCGGCTTCTGCCCTGGATTCAGTACAAAATCTGTCTTGATTGAGATGGCCACCTCCATGCGTTGGGCGGTGGATGGAGGCTCCACAGCCATGTTGGTTCTGTTAGACCTGTCAGCAGCATTTTTCACTGTGTACCATCCCACCTTATTAGATCACCTTAATTGCATAGGCATCCAGGGGACAGTACTGAATTGGATCACATCTTACCTGCATGGCCGAGAACAACAGGTCTAGACCCACCCTTTCACCTCACCTGCTAAACCATTAAAATGGGGGTTACCGCAAGGTTCCGCCCTGAGTCCGATTCTTTTTAATGTCTATTTAACACCCCTTGTGAATCTCATCGCCAAAATGGGGATCAAGATGACATACTATGTGGATGACACTCAGCTGCTGTTTACCTTCAGCGGAGTGTCAGCCTCCACCTTTGACAAGCTAAAAGAGTGCCTCAAAAACATCTCAGCTTAGATAAACCGCAACTTCTTAAAACTAAATTCTGAAAAGACATAGGTCTAATTTTTTAAGCAAGCTATCCCCCCTGACAAACTTGTGGTGGCCAGCTGAATTGGGAGATGCTCCCATCCTGAAGGGCTCTGTCAAAAACTTGGGAGTTAGATGGGACAAAGACCTGTCCCTCGCTGCCCACGTTCAACTGGTATCTGAGGCCTGTTTTGGCAAAATTAAAACTATCAGAAAATGTATAGATTTCCTGCCAGAATCAGCTCACAAAACCATGGTCCATGGTCTAATTACCTCCCATTTTGACTGTGCTAATGGCCTGTACATGAGCATGCCGTAAGACTTGATCCATAGACTTCAGATTATTCAGAACACAGCAGCTACACTGGTCTGTAAGGTCCTGCTCCGCCAACGCATCTCTCCCCACCTCAGGCAACTCCACTAGCTGCCGATAGCTAAACATATTGGGCCTTATTTATGAAGGTCTTGCGTCGCCGGTGCGTCACTTTTAAAATGGGAAAAAGTAACGTACCCGTGGCGCAAGGCCTTCATTAAAGAGGCTCATCGAATTTAAGACCCTGACGTTTGCCTTTAGAGCATATCAAGGGAAAGGGCCTAACTACCTGAGGAAGAGACTTTGCCCATATCAACAGGACAGACTCTTAAGGTCTAACCACAAAAGTTACCTCTCCAACCCCCATTTTGCGAAGGCAAGAAGGGGGGGGGTAGAACATTCGAGGTGGGGACCACCAAATACTGGAATAACCTTCCTTCCCACCTGTTCATGATGCAGTCTGACCAGGAATTCAGAAAGGCCTTCACGACCTGGCTCTTCAGTCGTAATGGGCTAGATTTGCGCTCTCCTCTACCTTGGGTACTGTCTGTATAAGCGCCGGGACACCCCATTCAGGGTAGCGGCACGCTTTGTAAATGTCTTTATTATTATTATTATTATTATTATTATTATTATTATTATTATTATTATTATTATTATTATTATTATTATTATTATTATTATTATTATTATTATTATTTTTGACTTGTCCACACCACACATACATCATCACTATCTCCAGAAATTATTTCTTTTAATGGTAATGGTAATCTACTGAGACAATCAGACACTTAATTTCAGGTACATTTTTCAAAGTATATCTAAAATCAAATAGCCGCAATGACATCGTCACAATCCTAGGCGTGGCATTGAATAACCCTTCTGAAGATAAAACTTTCAGTAAGAGTTTGTGAACACATCTCACTTCCACCTCATACCCCCACACTATGCTCCAGAACGGGTCTAAACTCCACACACTGGCTTAAGTTCCTTTTTCAATTACGGAATATAGCTCCTCTGCTGGGCTTAATGCCTGTGAGCCAAACTCTACAGTGTGCTCACCTCCTTTGTCCTCTTTCTGGGTCAAAACAGCCCAAATGCCCTTGTTGCTAGCATCAGTGGTGAGGATACAATGCAACCTCGGGTCAAGACCTTGCAGGCTTCCTGCTGAACAGATACTGTTTTTAAAAGTTGGAAATCATCATGCAAGATGTTTGACCAAGAAACATGACCTTATTTTTCAAACGTTGGTGTAATCCGTATGTCTTTTCAGAGTAGTTCCTGACAAACTTTGCCTAGAATTACACCAGTTCAAGGAAGGACATCAATTCTTCTTTATTATTAGGTGCTGGAATTTCTTCCACAGCCCTAAGCAAGCTTCTTTTAGGTTTGATCGCTTCAGAAGTAACTTCATGACCTACATATTATAAGGCATTCACCATATTCTTGCATTTACTCATTTCTGCAGTAAGACCCTTGTCACACAAAGTCCCCAACACTTGATGCAATCTGCTATCATTCTGTTCTTTGTTCTTCCCCATGATCAAAATATCATCTTGAAAAAAACGATAGCAACTTTATTTGTGAAGAGACTTTGCATCATCTTCTGAAAAACTGAAGCCGCTCATGCAAGGCCGGAAGGCACACAGATAAATTGGTAGCACCCCTGGGGAGTAAAGAACATTGTTAGTGATTTGCTTTCTTCCTGAAGCTTAAACTCGTGTTAAATGGAGGACATATCAAGAGAAGAAAACCAAATCATACCTCTGGGTAAAATCAAAAGATCATTGATCTTGGGCAAAATGAATCTCTCAACTACCATATTACTGTTAAGATACCTAAAATCCACACACAAACAGACAACTCACTCAGCAGCTTCAATAGGTTCAATGATTCCTGCCTGAAATAACTTTTCAATCTTTCTACTTACTCTCTCAGGACCCATGTTATCTCTCTGACCTTTTGTACCTTCGATGCAACATTTATCTTTAAGACAAGGGTTTGAGTAAATCCTTTGATCATGACAATCCTCCAGTAAACACTTCTGGATACATATCCTTATATTCCATTCCATTTTGTTCTTCAATTCCAACAATCAACACCTGAGCCTCGATATTATAATCCAATATAATATTGAATGATCTCTTATTAACCCTATCTAAGACTGAAGGGCTTTCATCTGCCACATAGAGTTTGCACATAGCCTTCCTCCCTTTGAATTTGAAAAGGGTCCCCAGTAAAACATTCAGATGATACATCAAGTGCAGATAGAGAGTTCCCCAATACCTCTGCAAGCTTCCCCTTCCACACCTTTTTGTGAACTTTTGTGTATGGAGAACCAGAGTCTGCAACTGCCACCCCTCAAATCATCATATCACACACTGGTTTAGAGCGTGAGTGTCCTCATGGGAGGTTGAAACCACTGACAACATCTTGCTCTATGACTCCTAAAACACAGTCATTATCATTGTGACTTGACTCAGAATTAGACCCATCTGAACTAGAAGTGGCATCAGAATTCTCTTGTACCCTGGCAACCACCTTATTACATATCTTAGAAAAATGTCCCTATATACTACACTCTATGCACTTTTGGTTTTTTTCAGGACGTTTCTTACTATACGCTAAGTGGTCTTTACTCCTACATCTATGGCACTTCCTCTCTTTGTTTTTACTCCCAGTTTTCTTTGAATCCTCTCTTATTTTGTACTTGTCCTTCTTACTTGTATGCTTATCTAACACATCACCTCTTTAGCATCTTCCTACAAGGTAGACCCAGCTGCTTTTGCACATTAATTAAACATTTCTGCCTTCTTAACAACTTTTTCCAAAGATGATTCTCCCTAAACCCACAACTAATCTTTGATGTTTTCATAGATAACAAACATTATAATTTGATCGTGAATTGATTAATGGTGCAAACATCCAAATCTGCATGTGAGAACAAGCCTTTTTAATGCAGAAACATAATCCTCCATCCACAGGCTCAGATTTGTTTTGTTTCCTCTTAAGACAGTTACGTCTATCAATAGCAATGCACACTGAGGTCGAATAATACTTATCCAAATCCTCTAATTCATGTTGAAAGACATCAGAATCATATCAGACCTGCATGTTTTTGTTTTCCATGGCATCATATACATTAAACCCTTTTGGACCTAATGAGTGTAAAATATTTTCTTTTTTCTTAATTGGGATAATTCTTCATCCTCAATGGTGTCTATATAATTTTTGAAAAAATTATTTCCGCTCATGCCATTTTATAATTGGCTCACCCAGAGAGGTTAGAAAAGGTTGGGGTGGTGATAATTAGATAGTGTGAGAAGCACACTTGACTGCCACAAGATATGGCACACTCCTAAATACACTGTAATCACAGCACACTAATAACCTCAAGCACACTCAGTATAATAACTGCAAATAGTTCTAACAGCTGTAAATTACTTTATTCAACTACTATCCTGCAGAATAAAGGTTATGTTGTAAGTGAAACAAGAGAAAGTTATTATTAGACAATCCCTAAGAGAACAGTGATTTTCTTACACTCTAACAGGCTGGCTGCATGACGTAGTATCCAAATGCCAGTAGGTCAAGCTTCTCAACATCTGACCAATGAAAAATGTAGGAATGCAAGAATCTATATTGGTAGACTCTTGCACACTAAAAGATTCTGTGATCTTCTAGATGCCAGATCTGCCTCATGGAATGCCCAATCAACTGTCATAGCAAGGCATGTATATGACTGATAGCTGAGAACTGCCTAATGTAATTAACGAAAGCTGTTAAAAGTAAAGCCTTTCTCAAAATGTAGATAACTATAACTGCTATACAATCTGTCCCATGCACAGCACTGCAGGTGCTGAGAGTTGCCACTGGTAAAGTGCATGAAGAGGACAATACTGCTGGCACAAACAGAGAGACCACTGGTAAATATAGAGTGAGCTAGGCCCCTCACTGCCAACACTGAAAGTTGCCACTACCAAAAAGCACAAAGATAGCAATATTGCTGACACAAATAGAGCGATCCAAAAATAGTACTTATGATATAATGATATTACGCCATTACATTTTTCTCATCAAACCTCATCACACTGACATTCAAAACGGCTTACAGACAGACCCGGACTAACCATAGTGGGCACCGGGCAATTCCCCGGTGCGCCGCACAGGTGGGGGCCGGTTTTGGGCCCCTGAGGCACATTTTTGTTACAGGGCCGTTTTGTGCAGCATGGCTTGAAAATCGGCCGTGTACCAAAATCGGCCGAAAACCGGCCCGTCAAAGAGCTCGGTGGCACTCCCAACCCCCCCCCACGAGTGGGGAGGAGAGGCCGGCCTAGCACTTAGCCGTGGACGTTTTTGTTTCCCAGTCTGGCCCTGCTTACAGAGGCCTTCAACTTAAACCGGCAATCGGTCCTCTTCCTATAACCTGAAAAAAGCAGGTGGACATTCTCTTACATAGTATTTTCATGATTGATGGCAAAGTGTGGATGTGACTTCAAATGTGGCTGCTTGACAAAACGGCAGTCGCGTACGTGAAGCCCAAAACGATCCTCACTTCCTGGTGAAAGTGCACTGGCTGGAACACATAAAGTTGCAACTTGTAAAACCAACTACTCCCAGTTAATACTTGCTCTCCTGTATAATGCAGCTGTATGTTGGCCTCCCAACAACTTTCGAAACCGCCAAATATCTCCATGTCGGAGGAATACACAAGAATTATTCATCAATTGCTTCCATAGGACTGGGTCAAAAATCTTAGATCATTGCCAAATTTGTTGCGTAATCTCCACTGCAGGTATGTCAAATGTAATCTCTTTAATTTTAAGAAACATGCATTGATGGCCAACATATCTATAGCCTACGAAAGCCACACTGTAACTGACTCACCCACTAAACTCAATGCTAAATTACATTTCCAATAATAACAAGCACATGCCTAAAATGTTGCACTTAGAATATCAATGACAGAGCGTGATTGAAGAATACATGGTCAAGGAAATTAGAAGGAAAACAATCTACTAAATGGGAAACACAACGCACACCCATAATCATTCTTCCATCAAGACCCAAGACGAAGTCTGTCTTGTTACATATTTCAAGTAGGTCGAGGGCAGATGTGTGGAATAATCATAGAGCAAAATCAAAGACAGAGCTGGAGACCTCATAATCTGCAATGTAAAATCAGCCGGTGAGTGGGCTGAGATTAATGGATGGGAGCAGATATCGCTATGTTAGCGAACATAAGTCTTCTAGCACACGCAATATCGTATAAACACAATTTTCTTGTACTCTTCAGTTTTTCTTTTTATTCAATTTCTACCAGCCAACACATGTTTCATCAATGTGTGTGTAACCCTATGACTTCCTCAGGGCTGCAATGCATGCCTAATTATGTATACCAAAAATAGTAAGTTTAGGATGTTATCTCAGTTTAGTAGTAGTAAAGTTAGAAGTCCTAACTTTACTACTACTAAATGCCTTCTGTGAATACCAAAAGTAGTACGTTTTGGATTTTATCTCAGATTAGGTCTGTGAATTTCCCCCAGAATCTTCATGACTACTTGAACATGAACACTTGCGGTCTGAGACCAACTCACAATCTCCTGGGTAGAGTACAGAGGAATCCAACAAAATGCACTGCACTGCCATTCATTGAACTCAAACAAAGAGGCAGGGTGGTGCAAGAACAAACCATATTTCCAGACACCCTTTTACAACCAATGACCCCTAGGCATTATGTCATCAAAGACATCAACCTGGACAAGGGGCAATGGTACTAGTTCTTGTTAGAGGGGGATATAGTGGGGTATGATGCTGACAGCTTTGGTGTTGCTGGTCAATTCACCTTGTGACAGATGCTTCACTATTTCGAAGTATAGTGGGGGGAAGGTTGTCATGGTTTCTATTTCTGATTGCTATTTTTAGGTTTCGGCTACCGTCCCACTGCGTAAGCAGTGGGCGGAGCCGAAATCTTTTGTTAGTAGAATGGGGGCCTGAACACGCCCCTCTTCTTCATTGGCTGGCCTCGTAAATACTGGCCAGCCATTGGAGGAGAGGAGCGTCACTCAGTTTAGGGCCCGCCTTGACGCGATTCGGGGGCGTTTCCGTGTCTTTTTTTACGTCCCGCCCTCTCCTCTTCCCATTGGCTGGAATTTTACCTTCCAGCCAATGAGAAGGGGAGAGTGCGAAAAACACGCCCCCGAATCCCTACAGGACGTGCTGTGCTTTCGCTTGTTCATAAGTCTGTCCGTTGTAGTGTCTTTCCCATTGCTTATGGTGTCCATTGGCGCTGCATTCCCTCAGACGAGATTCTGGCGGAGCGCAGAGACCAGTAGTGTGTTTTTTGTTGTATTAAAATCCCAGAAGCAGTTTACATTCTTGGAAGGGAATGGTCTGTACCAGTAGCAAAACAGTTCCGACCGCCACTGTAACAACCTCTTGGGAAATAATGGATATTTTTATGGCCCTTTTATTCTTGTAATGTGACTTTGTTGCTGAATTCATTAGCCTTGGACCACGGGGCCTGTACGTTCTGTATACTGTGGGAAATGATTCGAATAGCTAACTAAGGTAAAATTCCTCCCATGTAGGCATACGCCATACTAGTTCCTCTAATAGTGCAGCTGTTCATCTCCCACTCCCCTCCCCTTTTCTCCCCCCTCCCCTTTTCTCCCCCCTCCCCTTCTCCCCCTGTGTGATTTTCTAACACTATGGTGTGCAACATGTACTTTGTGACTCGAGTGTTTGTTCTGAAAAAAACTGGGTCTTGGGGGGCGAAGAACGCATCATCTGAATCCCCAGGGATTTGTGAGTCGGTGCCAGTACCCACGTGCGCAAGCAGGTCAGAGTAAAGCATTTCTGAAATGTTTCCATCGGCGTTGCTTTCACCTTGCCCCCTCTGCTGCCCAGGTGAGTGAGATCGGTCTGATTTAAATGAGCACCTGCCCTTTTCACTCAGGGCTGAAATGAGTCCCGCAATGGAGTTTTGCAACGGCACACCACAAGTCCATGAATTTGTGTTGTTTTAGAAATTATTTTAATGCCCAATTAAAATGTTGATTGCGTCGAAGACTGTTCCTTTCAAAGCCGTCTTATTTTTGGATCGAAATTGACCGGGATTGCTTCGGTGTTTGCTAAATTATCAACTAAAAGCAATGGATCGACTTGTTAAAACGAAAAGCCTCCGATATCAAGATCTTGCATTTAACAGGTTTTAGTATTTTGCCCCTTGGGAACGGTCAGGAATTTTCCCATTTACGGATGTTCACTTAAATTATAACTGTGGCATAGTGTTTCTTTATTGGTATGTTTAATTTAAAAGTTGAGTGTAATGGGTCGGAAAAGCAGTTGTTTTAATATGACCCGCAAGTGAAGTGGCCACCCCAAACTAACAGTTGTTACAGGGGTGCATTCACAGCCCAAATAATAATGCTAATAACTCGCGTTACCTCAGGGCTCCATACAACCCTTCTGTCGCCTCCAAAAGAGCTGTGAACCGCGGTTGCAGGTGGCATGTCTGGATGCTCGCCTGTCCTTGCTTGCTCACAATATCATAGTATCAGTTTCCATACATTTGTGTATACGGCTGGCCACTTGCGGGTTGCAGGGTGTGATAACCTTTGCTGTGTTTACATCTGGGCCGAGCCTTCGTGCAGACGGTGGGTGGAACAGTGGCTGCATGGTGGCTTGTGGCCGGTTTGCACATAATCCTCCTAGTGGTGGAAACGAGTGGGAGGGGCTCAGAAGAGTTACCTTTCATATTTAATATAGCTTTGACAGAGACTGAACGCAATCCAAGCTCTTCGGATTTATTTCATGACCCGGCATAAATCGTGTGCAAATCTGAAACTATGCTCCTGTCTCACTTTATTGTGAGCATTTATCTGTGCCCTGCTGTCGGCTAGCACACTCTGATCTTGGGCACTTCTAGTCCGAGTTCTCCCGTTGGATTAACTTCTCATTTCCTTCCAACTTCTCTGGCCTTTGTTCAAATGGATTATAGCAGGAAAGATGTGTGCCCCATATTTGTAATTGTGAACTCTCATTGCTGCTGCTGCTCTCACAAGGACTGTTCCAAGGAGGTATCACCAGGGCTTTAAGTGGGCCGGGTCTCAAGGGGTCTGAGCACCGGCAGTTTTTTTCTGGGGGCCTTATCACCAGGGCTTTAAGTGGAACGGGTCTCTATCGGGCTCTGTTTTGAGCCTGACACAGGCAGCCCGTTTTTTTCCCGGACTGCAATGACCGCTGTTAGCTGTCACTGCAGTCCGGAAAAAAGTGCTATGGCTCAAAACAAAGCCAGATAGAGACCCGTTTCAAGACTGCAGGCACATCGATGTGCGCTGCTCACACTTTACTGCTTCTCAGTAGTAGAGAAGTTACAGTATGGCGTCATGCCAGGGGAGCGTTGTGGGGGAAGGGAAATCCTTTAAGAGTCATTTTCTTTCTGGATTTCCCTTCTCTCTCTGAAACTCAGGAGCAGCAACATTGTGGTAGGGTCACCAAGGATTTAATTGGAAGCTTTGTCAATATTATATACAAGTTATAGTTGCAGCTTATTTATCTTCTGCAAGTAATAACCATTGACAAAGCCAATATTACTTACTTATTGTAGGTATGATGTTACTTGTATCAAATATCTGGATGCAATGACTGAAACAGCAAATTACAAGTCGGGCGGCACACTATGCTAAGCACAGATTTTTTGCGTAAGTGATTTAAAGCCACTGCCATAATTACACTGGCCACGCCCCTTTGAGAGACCCCCCAGTTTTTTCATCCCACTTAAAGCCCTGGCTATCACAGAGACTGTGTTAGATTTATTGTGTCGGAATTTTTTGGTATCAGGTTATTATCGAAGTAAAATGGTGGCTTGGTTGAAACTCAGCTAGGTTCTTCGGAAACGCAAAGTAATATAATCCAACTCTGGCATCCGAGTAACATTCAAAGTGTTACTACAAACATGACCGGTGCAGATCCTAGACAGTTGTAGCGTTTTTTACCTCGTTATTGTTCATGTAGCACATTTGGTACTTGCCATGTTTGTGCTTGCTTTTCACAACTTAAAAAAAAAAAAATCTGCCCTGCCGAGACTGAAACTCCAGTTCTCCAAAACTTGTATATAACAAGTCCTTTTGGTTCTTTTTTTTACTCGACACTGTAAAACTGAGCTAAAGGTATGCTTCAATCTTGCAGTGTTTTAGTTTTTATTTCTTCTTACTGGTTCCTCAGTTTTCTGCTGTGTGCTCGCCTTTATCAATTGTTTAGCTGTATTCTAGTGCTCTTCTCTCCCCCTGGTATAGCGCTTTTCCCGCAAATAGTACACAAGTGGTGAAAGGTCCATTTTGCATTTTAATGTTTTTTAGGCAAATTCGTTCCCAATTTTGATGACCTAGCTAAACAAAAAATCACTCGGCACTTATCTCATATGGGTAAATGTTCATCATTCAGTTTGCAACTTTTATCCTTTCGGCACTTATGGAATGCTGCCTTCTTTTTGACACCTGTTTGTCAGTGGTCTTCCCTTCCACAATTAAAGAGATGTTGGAGGGCTTCAGAAAGAATGACATTTTCTTGTCCTCCCACACAGCCCTAATGAAAACAGTTTAGTAATCTATTTTCTTACCTTGCTTACATTTTAAAAACGACACCAAGCAAGATGTTTTACTTATGGATAGTTTTCCAGCGCTGGCAGGTGAATGTGGTGAAAGAAGCACTGTTATTTTTTACTTGCAAGATTCGAATCCCCGTTTAATTGATGTTACCGTTTAACGTCTAATGGTTAAAATTCACTTTGGCAATTATGTCCTTCGCATGACCATTTTATAAGAAACTAGCAGCCCGTCCCGACGTTGTCCGGCTATGAATTGCTGCCGGCCAGTAGTATATTGTTTAGTATGATTTCGTTTTGATAGCATTTCTTATCTGTGACAGGCCTGTGAAACGCTCCGATTCACAGTGCACTGCTGATGCACTTAAGAGTGCGCGTTCAGTAGTGTTAAACTCGAGTTTCCCTACTTTATTTTTCCTTCCTTCCATTGCATATTATATAGAGCAAACTCGACAACACGGAATGAGCACAATTTACATTACAGAAGAACACATTCATTTGTGGTAGGCACGGGGAGACAAAACGATTTGCCTGGAATCACAGGATGTTGAGCTGATGCCGAGATTCGAACGTAACTCCCCAGCTCTAAAGTTCGCAATTCTAAAACTTGTGGCGGGAGGTGTGTCTAAAAGTGTAGGTCGGTGCTGGCCATCAATGAGAGAGACCTGTGCATTTTTCAAATAGGTGGTGAAAAAATATGAGTATGTTGCTGGAGATGTGGGCCGCCGTGCCACCAATGTACTTACCGGGGGAGGGTAAACACCCATTATTTCGCAACTTTCTTTCCGCATACCATCACTCCACATACTTTCATTATGAAAGTACCATGACTCCGCAATGCCATTATAACGCATGGCATTACATTTTATATGCTTTTACCACGCATACATATAAAACGAAATTCGTTGTAAATGCATGAATGGTAAAAGCATGTTTTTTTATGTTTGGATAAGGTAAGTATGGGTATAGGGGTATATGTTTTGGGGTACTGAGGTATATGTTTTGGGGTGTTTGGGTATTTTAAGGATTCAGATATAGTTTTGGGTTATGGGGTACAGGGGTAGTTTTAGGGTTTAGGGATAGGTATGGGTTTTGGGGTACAGGGGTATTTTAGGGTTTAGGTGTAGGTTTGGGTTTTGGGGTACGGGGTTATTTTTAGGGTTCAGGGCTAGGTTTGGGTTTTGGGGTACATGGGTATTTTTAGGGTTCAGGGGTAGGTTTGGGTTTTGAGGTACAGGGGTATTTATAGGGTTCAGGGCTAGGTTTGGGTTTTGGGGTACAGGGGTATTTTTAGGGTTCAGGGGTAGGTTTGGGTTTTGGGGTACAGTGGTATTTTTAGGGTTCAAGGCTAGGTTTGGGTTTTGGGGTACAGGGGTATTTTTAGGGTTCAGGGGTAGGTTTAGGTTTTGAGGTACAGGGGTATTTATAGGGTTCAGGGCTAGGTTTGAGTTTTGGGGTACAGGGGTATTTTTAGGGTTTAGGGATAGGTTTGGGTTTTGGGGTACAGGGTATATTTATAGGGTTAAGATGGGTTAGTGTTTAAGGGTGTTGGGGTATTTTAAGGAGTAAGGGTGGGTTATGATTATGGGGTGCAGGGGTATTTAAAGGGAGCAGGGTGGGATTAGCACACAATATGAGACATGGCATGAAGGCCGGAACGTCCCACACGCCCCCAGCGTTTGTCACGCCTCCAGCACACACCCACAGCACAATGCAGACACGCCCACGAGGGACTACTTTGCTGGCATGGTTCTTTTACCTTTTAAATGTATATGGTGGGCGTCTGCATAGCCTATGTCCTTCTGCTGCAACTGCCATTTCCAACGCTGTATTGGGTGTTGAGATTGGTGCTGTGGTTCTTGAGATTACCCGCCTCAAAGGTTTGGGCTCTCTCTTTATTATATTAGTATAGATTCTAGAGTTAAATTCAGTCGCATCACAGAGAAATTGGGTAGAATTACTGGCAAACACCGACTCTCGCTAAATGAAATAGTCTAGGTTGCTTCAGCAGTTAGTTACTGCTTATCTAATTTTACAATTAAGAATTAGAAATAAACCCTTTTTGTCAAACATTCACTCTTGGATTGCCACAGTGTGAAAAATAATAATCATAAATATACCTACCTCATCAACATGTCCTACTTTGGCCAATCTATTGAAACTTTTTCAATCAGGCACCAGGGAAATCGATACAAATCTGAGCGCTTGATAAACTTCGTATAGTTAAATTGCTACATAAATAATGCAACTCGACCACCCACGAAAGTGCTTTAGGCCTTTAAAGAGTATGGAAAATGCTAAATAAATACTGATGCCGTAGAATGTCTGCTTTTTACTAAACATAGTAATGAAATCGTGGTGTGACTGGCAAATACAGTTTAAAGACTGCACAATACTCTTATTTTATTCATATAGATTCTAATGTAATTTAAGTTCACTCCATCCTTCTAAAAATGATCATGCACCATATTTATGAATTGTAAATCATTTGCGCTTTAGTTTCTGATTATTTGCCTTGCATCTCTCAAGGTGTCTTTCAACAAGATTAAGCATATTTTTTGTTTGTAGTTTTCTTTTTCTTTTCAAGTTACTTTACGGGAGGGTAAAGAGAAGTAGAGTATTTTTTTTTGCTTACTTCATAGAGATGTCACTCCTGCCCCTGTGCAGCAATATTTAAACAAGCATTTACAATGCAACGGTTTCGCCTTTGGAAAAGTTAGAGCTATTGGCAATGTAAATGACAATGCCATTTATTTATCTGTTTTCAAAACCAACACATAAATACAAATTTTGTCATTTACAATGCCAATAGCTCAAACTTTTACAAAGGCGAAACCGTTGCATTGTAAATGCTTGTTTTATGTTGGTTCCTACTGGGTGGCGCTGTGCTCCCTTTCCCGCACTACTTTTCCTCCTAGATGACAGCTAACAATTATGCCTTCCTGAGCACCCAGATTCAACTTATGTCCTGGAACAGAAACGGCCTATCAGACAAAATGCAAAGAACCACAGTTCATCCTAATGCAAAATTGCTACATGCAAATAGCCTTTGGATAGCCTTCCAGAATACAATCCCTTGGAGACCAAACTGATCATGGGGGAACTAGTAGACCACAAAAAAATCACAGGTATATCACTTCCTGGTACATCATACCCCTGACACTTTCATACTGCTACTATCTGGGAACAGGATGTAGGAACCCTCAAAGATGTGAATTGGGTGGATGTTAAGGCATTGCTGAGGCAGCCAACGATAACCACATGGCTTTACCTCATCCAGTTAAAATATCTATATAGAATCTACTTTGCAAGACATAGGCTGAAGTAGATTGGGCTGATTGCCTCCCCTTTTTGCCTACGATGCAAAACATGAGAGGGAGACTTCTACATACTACATGGGGATGCATGAAGCTGCACCCATACTGGGAACACGTTCTTTACTTAATAAACCATGTATTAGGCCCTCCAGACTTGAACCCAAGTTGATCCTTCCTCATAATACCTCTGATCTTGCTCTGGGTCACTATTAGACTGGTGTTGCATTGGCTGGGGTTAACAGTGAAAAGTGGGATATAGCACTGCAATCGAAAATGGAAACCCCATTTTCAAGAATGGAAAAAAGAAATGGAATAGTGCATGGTTAGGGACTGGCCAGTCTATGAGGCTAGAGGATGCCCCCAGAAACACAAAGGGATGGGGAAAAGGGGAAGATTATAGAGGTGCCACTATAAAGAGGAACAATCCCTGCATGACAATTATTGACAATGAAATCAGAATATATGTGGTGTAAGGGCTGCCACCGGCAACTGTAGCCCAGATTTAGATGCACTACTTGGGGGAAAGGGATGGGAAATTGGGACTTGAGAAATACATCACCTGTTGCATTGTTGATATGTTACATTTTTTATACTTGCAACAAAACTAAAACAAAAAAGTGGAGCTGATTTCCAAACAAATGGTAGTTAAGGTAGTGCACAACACTTTAGTGTACTATTTGAGGTTTCTTTATGTTCTCTAGAATTTACCACATATATGAGAATATCAGTACAGATTTTTTCCCCTCATGGTACCTCAGCATCATCTGCATACAAAGAAATTAATTGAAACTGATCCTCTCAATCTTTAACCTCTTCGTTGTGAGGCCTTCCCCCAGCCTTTTTTTGGGCTAAATGGGACAGTTTGCGCTGTCACCCTGTAATTATTTTTTTTTATTGTCCTCATACGCCAGTAAAGATATTTTCAGTATTGATTATACCGAGAATCTTTATGGATGCTCTTTTTGCAGACACCCAGTATGTATCTCATGGTACCGCCATGTCAACAGTCAGCTCAGTCTCCCAATTTACCAGACCCTTAAACTGATCTTAGGGTGGTTCCTTCCGCAAAAAGGCATAATCATTGGACAAAGTTGTTCATAGTCAATTGAGCCAATTAAGACAAGGAATCCAAAAATGCTTCCTTCTCTTCCATACCTCTTTATCCAAACTAAGAGTATGCCTGATTGCCCTAATCCAATTTACATATGACGGTGCAATAGTGCTCACCCACAGTTTACATATTTCCCTACGGGGTAGGATAATTAAATCAAGAAATAACATGTTACTGTCTTGAGGTACTTCCTCATAATTAGAAGGGATTCCAAAAAAAACTTGTTGCGTACTAACCTGTATTTCATACCAAAAAAGGGCTTTCATAACTTCTTGTACTTCAAACCAAAATTCTCTAAGTGCGGGACAGGTCATAAACATATGGAGGTCATCTGCTTTTTCCAGATTGCACTTTGGACAACATGGAGTAGGCCCCTTCGAAAATTTGGCAAGCCTAGTCGGAGACCAGTATACTCTATGGAGAGAAAACAAGTGATTCCGCTTTAAATTGGCAGGTGAAACCGTAATATGTAGTAAGTCAAAGGATACTTGCCATAAATTCTATAAATCGGCATCCAAAACTTGGTCCCTCCATAGTTGTTCCGGAAGACTGAACTCTCCATCTTCTCCCTCGAGTATTGTCCAATAAAGCACTGATGTTTTGAGGATTCTTGTTTTCTTCAATAAGAGTTCATCCAAAACAGTCTTATTGCCTTTATCCTCTGTAACAGCCTGGGCCAAGCTTTTAATTTGTAAATACTTAAATTTAGATACATTTTTATCTGTAAGAACAGAAATGTCTTCCCAGCTCAAAAGGTTCCCTTCAGGCAATAACTGGCCCCATAATCTGATGTTTGCCCTCTGCAGAGCTATAGATAATAGGTCTTTAGTCCATTCTGGAGAGCCTGGGGAGTCCCAAATTGGGGCCATAGCAGAGTAATATGGGATGTTCAGCACTTTCCTAACTCTGGCCCACACATATGCCATGTCTCTAATGACTTTTAATCGCACTTTTTAAAAAAAACGCATGTCTCTAAACTTAAACATAAATGCATGAGACCCTCCCTGAATCTCAGATAGCATATTTTGAAACATAAAGTCTGTTTCTGCCCCCCCCTAATGTATCGAATAACCTTATTCCTGCCTTCAATAATAGGGTCCAGGCATATACTCTCAAATCTGGTGCGCACAGTCCACCCTTGCCTTTCTTTCTGCGGAGCAGAAAAATGGGGGAAAAGTGATGTTGAAGAAAGCATTTGATTTTTTTCCCTTTAAAAGTTATCAAAAAAGAGCTTGTGGTGCTAAAATCACAATCTTCTCATCTTTTAGGAACAGGCAGACTTTTGTCAGAAAACTAGTATTTTCTATACAATTTTGACATTTTACTGGGACATAATCTATTTTTCATAATATTTGTGTTTTCAACTTCCATACAAGTTAGTGGTTGAAATGTGTGTGAAAACAAAAATGGGTCCTGGCAAACTATATATTTCTGTAAAGTAGACTAAATTATGAATTCGGCAAGGGGTCATTTGTGTAGATCCTTCAAGTTTTTTTAATAGAAACTAATAGTTCAAAATATAAAAATATTAAAATTGAGTTGAAAAAATTTAATATGGCTGAGATACCCGCCACCCCCTCTCAACACAATCCCCCAAAGGAGGGAAACCGGAAACAGTTCTTGAAGTTTTTGGAAGAGGGAGGGAGTGACCCTCCCGGCCGTATTTATTAAAACAAAATTAAAACATTAAATCAACAGTTTCATATTAATGTACAATTTCATTACCACATTGCGATGTTTGGCTAACCTTAACAGATTCTCTAATACAGAGGTTCTCCTAGCCGAACTAACATCCTACAAAAACATTGACTTGCCATTTTGAAATTGTACATCCTAACGTTTAAGGGCCAACGGCAAGGTCGTAACCGGTGTCAAGATCCCTAACCAGAAATACCCCCCCCCCACTTGGGAGGGGCGACAGCACAGAGGCGTACCTCACGTGCAACTACCAATTTCCCTTGACTTGACGGGGGCACCAATAAAACTCGACGCCACTTAAAGGTCGTTCGAGGACTCGTGTGAGGTATCTAGAAGGTAGCGTAGACCCCCCCCAAACCCCGCACAACTTACCACATCTGCCGTCGCAGACGTCACTGGCCCCGGGAAATTCCACAGGAGGGGGCTGTAACCCCTCCTACACAGGAAGGGGCCTTGACCGCCTTTCCTTTCTTTCGGCGACCCATCCTTAGAAGGGACCGCCTCCCCGTTGAGGGGCCAATGGCCACCTCTCCCGAGCGCTCCCATCCGTGTTGGGTGACGCCCACTCATAGGGATCTTCCAATTAGTGCTCACCGATCATGACCTTACCGCCCGACCAAAATAAATACAACAATGCTAACTAACCTACTAAACTAAAACAAATATTGGCTACTACGAACGTATTAAAAGCATGCTCATAAATGAACACTAAAGCCGAATTTCTTTAATCATAAAACATAAATGACATAGACCATTCTTTATTACATACTCAAGATCAACACGATAATACCACAACCTGTAACGAATTTAGAATTATCCATCAACTTTTATTTAAAACAACTGGCTGTCCTCAGGGGCTGGTGGGTGGGTCAAAATTGGCTCTTCGTCCCGTCTCGAGCTCACGTGCAGCGAGGAGGTGCAGCTTCAGAGCACAGGAACAAGAGGATGCCTTCCGGTCTTGCGTCCCCTTTTATCCGTCTTCAGGGCGGGCGTAACCCCGCCCCGGCCTGCCCCGAGGGCGTGGCCAGCCGCGTCAGTGTCTAGGCCAGCCCACTCTAGGGCGGGAAAAGCGCGCCCCGGCTACGCCGCTTCGGGCATACCAGCCGAGACTCGCTTCCCGCCCAAGATGGCTTCCCGGGGGGATCGTGGTACTCTGCCATACGTTCGGGGGGACCGAGTGGTCGCCCCTTTCCATATGGCTGAGATACCCGCCACCCCCTCTCAACACAATCCCCCAAAGGAGGGAAACCGGAAACAGTTCTTGAAGTTTTTGGAAGAGGGAGGGAGTGACCCTCCCGGCCGTATTTATTAAAACAAAATTAAAACATTAAATCAACAGTTTCATATTAATGTACAATTTCATTACCACATTGCGATGTTTGGCTAACCTTAACAGATTCTCTAATACAGAGGTTCTCCTAGCCGAACTAACATCCTACAAAAACATTGACTTGCCATTTTGAAATTGTACATCCTAACGTTTAAGGGCCAACGGCAAGGTCGTAACCGGTGTCAAGATCCCTAACCAGAAATACCCCCCCCCACTTGGGAGGGGCGACAGCACAGAGGCGTACCTCACGTGCAACTACCAATTTCCCTTGACTTGACGGGGGCACCAATAAAACTCGACGCCACTTAAAGGTCGTTCGAGGACTCGTGTGAGGTATCTAGAAGGTAGCGTAGACCCCCCCCCAAACCCCGCACAACTTACCACATCTGCCGTCTCAGACGTCACTGGCCCCGGGAAATTCCACAGGAGGGGGCTGTAACCCCTCCTACACAGGAAGGGGCCTTGACCGCCTTTCCTTTCTTTCGGCGACCCATCCTTAGAAGGGACCGCCTCCCCGTTGAGGGGCCAATGGCCACCTCTCCCGAGCGCTCCCATCCGTGTTGGGTGACGCCCACTCATAGGGATCTTCCAATTAGTGCTCACCGATCATGACCTTACCGCCACAGGCCGGATAGTTGACCGGCTATCCGGACCCCCCACAAAGCTCCTACCTAAAGGTCATGTTATAACGTTTTTAACCATGCTAAGAGGTCTCCTATGAGTAACTCATTCCCCACCCGAGACAAATGCACACCATCCCCCAAATACATACTGTCATCATTAATACAGCCATGCGAAATAGAATGCAATGTCCTGGAACGGAACAACCTACTCATTTTGTTATTAAGCTTTCTAACAGAATGATTCAAAGCAGGAACAGAAATAGCCCCCCGCCACACCTTTCGTGGGATCATATGGGACCACGCAATTGTGCACCCCGGAACTCTCCTCGCCAACCAACTTACAGTGGAAAGCATTGCCTCCAGGAGAAGTCGTCTACCGGTGGTGACCAAATCATTGCCCCCTAGATGTACTATGACTATAGACGGCGGTGACCTCTTCCGCCCTAACAAACCCTCGAAGAATGCTTGAAACTGGTCAATACAGAGACCGCCTCTTCCGTAGAAGGACACACTGTACCCGTATTCCCCAGCTACGTGAATCATGTCACCTGCTTTGAATACGTCCGCGGCACGCCTCACGTATGAGTGGCCCACGACCCACACCTCCTTTTTCACAGCCGGTGATGTCTGACCGCTGGCCCGGTGTTGGGTCGACTGCATAGTCCGCCCCGCCTCGTAGGCTTGCGCAACTGAAAACCAAACAAAAACAGGAAGCGTGAGTACATCATTACAGCTTCACAACATGTGCAACCGCACATACCTCTTATAACAATTGGAGGACCAACGCCCCACTCGTTTCACTTGTTCAACATTAAGACCCCTAGCTGTAGCTTCTGTAGCAGCCCCTATCCGAAAGGAATGGGTCCTAAACTCGCCCGGGTTCGAGCCCGCAGCGGCAATTGACATCGCAAGCACCCGCTGAAACTGAAATTTTGTCAGTGGGGTGGCGTCCGCGTGTCTCAACAAGGTCCCCCCCCATGATGTCACCCTTCGTGCTAGGTAGTCTTCTAAACACTTTACCGGACACATGGAGGACCCGGGAATCCTGCGTATGATTATGCAGTTACCCATCCCACCTTGATCGGTCTTGGACCTGACAAAGGATACAGTCATTGTCTCTCCTCTGATCTGAACGTGTTCCCGGCACAAACCCCCTGTCACATCCTGTTTGTTCCTTGCCACCAACTCGCTTACCCGCATCGCCCCATGAAATGCCAGCGTAAAAGCGGCCCGGAACAACACCGTCTCAAACTGAGATGCACATGTGGCAGGGAGTGTGGCCAACAACTGGGCCAACCTATCCAAACCTATCGGGCGCCTCTCATCTACTCTGCGACCCTCAAGGCGTTGCCGCCCACGCAGCGCTTTCTGTACCACGAAAGACGCTGTCGGGTCCTGGATACCATGCGCCCTGGCAACAAAGGAAATGGCAGCACGATGCCTCTGGGCCGTCGCCACCGATTTCCCAGCCCTACGCAAGGACATCATAAAATTCACTACCCATTCCTCGTGGCCCCAAAGCCCCTCTCTATCAGTCCCCAAAAAGGCTAAATAGGACCGGAACGCCCCTTCATATGCCTTCCTCGTCCTTGGTGCTAAACTCTCTCCCACGAGGTGACGAAGTTCGGGGCACCGAGAGACCAGAGAGCTTCGGGAAAGGGTGCCGGCTCCGGGTCCGCTGTGGGAAGGAAACCCGAGAAAGCCTGCATATGAAAACGAGACAGTGCATCAGCCGCCTGGTTCATTACCCCCGGGACATGTCTAGCTCTGAATAGCACATTCAGCTGCATACACAGTAAAACAATTTCTTTGAGCAGTCTCAAAATCAGTTTGCATCGTGCTGCCTGGCTATTGATACACTCGACCACGGTCATATTGTCAGACCAAAATACCACAGAGTGATCTTTGAACCCTTCGGGCCACGTTCTCAGGGCCACCAAAATGGGGAAAAGTTCCAGGAAAGCAATATTACTTGTCAACCCATTGTCATGCCACCATGCCGGCCACCTTTGTGCCGACCATTTTGTGCCGAAGATGGCACCAAAACCCATGCTACCTGCCGAATCTGTCCATAGCCCCAGCTCTTCAGAGGACACGGCCGGTTTGTTCCAGACGACTCGACCATTGAAATCCGCCAGAAATGCCAACCAAATGCGCATGTCCTGGCGGACCTCAGCCGATAGTCTCGTGCGATGATGACCCTCCTTTAGGCCGACCATAGCTTGGGCAATCGACCGGGAAAAGGGGCGGGCCATTGGTATAACCCTCAGGGCAAAATTCAACTGTCCAACTAACTGCTGTAATTGATGCAGCGTAACTTTAGATCCACTTATACACATTTGCAAGGCTGCCCTGAACTTCAACACTTTGTCAGCTGGTAAACGAAAACAACCCTCACTGGAGTCTAACTCGATCCCCAGAAACTCGAGGCAAGTCGCAGGACCCACCGTCTTACCTGGTGCCAACGGCACACCAAACTGCTTCATTAAAACACAAAATTCGGCCAAGGCCTGGCCACATTCAAGATCCCCGGCTGCCCCAAGGAACAAAAAATCATCAAGGTAATGCATTACATGTTGGAAACCCGTCTTTTTTGTGAAGACCCACTGTAGAAAACTACTGAATTTCTCGAAATAGGCGCAAGATATAGAGCACCCCATCGGCATACACCTATCCATGTAAAACTGACCCTGAAACATGAAACCCAGGAGACGCTGGTCGTCTGGGTGTACCGGGAGCAACCGGAACGCTGACTCGATATCTGACTTCGCCATCAGCGCCCCGGGCCCCAGGCGATTCAAAATGGCTACGGCCTCATCGAAGGATGCGTACCGCACCGAACACACTTCCGGGTCTATTGCATCGTTTACAGAAAGACCACGTGGAGCTGATAAATTATGAATCAGTCGGAACTCACCTGGGTCCTTCTTGGGGACCACCCCTAAAGGAGAACAAACAAAATTCTGCACCGGAGGTGTACCAAACGGGCCGGCGACCCGACCTCGAGTAACCTCCTTACGGATTTTTTCCTGTACCACGGTCGCATGTTGCAGGACCGAAAGTTGATTTTTACACTTTTCCACACCCTGAAAGTCCCCTACTGGGATGCGGAAATCATACGAAAACCCGTTCCGCAGCACCCCAGCAGAAGTACGATCCGGGTATTCGCTGAGCCAGGGAATCATCGCCAAGGTATCAATCGGGGTAGGTAAAGGCGCCCCTCGGACCATGTTAGACCTGTTTGGCGCCTCCTCTACCCCCGTTATCACCCGTTTTGGCTCTGCACGTGGACTCAGGATGGGACGACCCGCACCCACTACATTCGTGTCTAAATTTACACGATCCCTGGGGCCTAGTACATTTACTTCTGTTGAAATTCCAGCAGAACCCCTTTTTCCCTGTATTGCCGGCAGGTCTCGAGTAATCGTCAGTACCCGTACCTGATCGAAAGGGCGTCCCCGCATATTGGCGGGAGGACTTGCCAACATTACTCCCTACCAATAGCATTTTCAACATACCTGTCTCCTTCATTTTATCCCATGTCAAAGAATCATAACAATCCCAGGTTAAGCTTTTATTATGCTCTTTAGCCTTTCTAAAAAGATTATCGTAGCAGAACCAATGGTTACCCTGGTGTGATGTCGAGTACCCCATGATTCGCGACTGATAGGTCGGCAACTCGGAAAGCAACTCGGGCCTACGTTCCCCCAAGATCGACCTAAAAATCCCCCATGCTTTGCCCCAATTGCCAATATTCTCATTCACTTTAAAGGCGGCCATTTTTGCGCGCCAAACACTCGGATGCATGAGGTCTTTCTGGCCTTTAACATGCTCCACCTCATAATGATCAACAAGCAACGAGAAGATGTTCACATATTCCCCCGCCCAAATCTTCTCTTTAATTGCCAAAGGCACATGTTGACCCAACCTTTCTCTACGAGAGGGTGCTGACTCATCCCTCGCAATCGGCAATGGCCGCTTACCTGCACCGGACGCTGCCTCTGCGGTCGTAATCGTCCCTTGTGGCTTGTCAACTACTGCCGCCGGCGCGGGCACCTTGGCTGCCTCCCGTTTCGCGCGCAATTGCTTCAGCAGCGCCTGCGCGTCGACAGCCGTGGCGCCCTCACTACTATCACCCAACCACGCTGCTAGTTGTGCTGCCAGCTCGGGCGGCATATCTTCATTGGACATCGGGGTGACCACCACGGGAATCGGATTCCCCTCCACGGGTACTGGGGTTGGCGCTTCGAGCGGGGTAGAGGGAACCGGGACGTCTCCCCCAGCTGGTCCCCTCTTTGGCCTCTTGGCTCTCCCTCCTGGAGCTGCTCCAGCCGAAGGACGTTCCGGCCCCCCCTCCCCCTCTCTCTCCGCCACCCGCTTCTTTAGCTCGGTCATCTCCTTCATGAGGACCCGAAGCATCTGTTCCGTCGTCATTCTCTTTCCGCCTTTCTTGGGCATTTCTCCGACAGAGTATCTGTACGACAAAAGAAAGATTACAACGCTCAAAATTGGCTCTTCGTCCCGTCTCGAGCTCACGTGCAGCGAGGAGGTGCAGCTTCAGAGCACAGGAACAAGAGGATGCCTTCCGGTCTTGCGTCCCCTTTTATCCGTCTTCAGGGCGGGCGTAACCCCGCCCCGGCCTGCCCCGAGGGCGTGGCCAGCCGCGTCAGTGTCTAGGCCAGCCCACTCTAGGGCGGGAAAAGCGCGCCCCGGCTACGCCGCTTCGGGCATACCAGCCGAGACTCGCTTCCCGCCCAAGATGGCTTCCCGGGGGGATCGTGGTACTCTGCCATACGTTCGGGGGGACCGAGTGGTCGCCCCTTTCCATTTGAGCCAATGTGTTCACGTGTAACTTCTTTTAAGTATGGCATATTTTTAAAAGCATTATACTGTTACGCCTGAAGGACCCTTATGGTTGCGGAGATATATAGGACTTGTAGGTTTACCAAGAATCCGAGGAACCCAGAGCCAATTACTGAGCTGCATCTTTCAATGCTTTTTATTGTGTACAGAGTATATAGCAATTCATTGGGTAACATTTTAAGAGTGAAAAATAGGTATCAAGGAAAACTATATATTTCCAGAAAAGGAACAAAATGTAGAGTTTAGTAGAAGTGGTTGGTTGCACATATCCAAAATTGTGGGTACCCATACAGCATGAGAATTAGAAGACATTTTTCAAAATGACTTATTTTTCACACATTGTCTTATATTTGGAAGGCAGAAATACAAAGAAATTCAATTGGCAATAACACTTGTTCTACTACTCTGTGTTTCCCTAAGTCTCCTGATAGAAATGGTACCTCACTTGTGTGTGTAGGCCTAGTACACAGCTTTCCAAACTGTGTGGTGCGACACGGTACTGTGTCCCCTGCCATGTGTTGGTGTGTCGCGGAACGAGGTGGAGATGCGCTTATTCATTTTTAGCAGGACGGTACTTCGCATCACAGATAAAGGCGCCGGTGAGGGAGACCATTAGGCTCGTGCGTGAGACTTTGTTCTCTTTGCCGAGCACGTCGAATGCACACCCCAGTTTAGAGAGCCCCCTCCGCTCCCCATTCCTGGCACTCGGTAAGTTTTGACATGAGTGGGACAAGGAGGAACAGGGGGGCGGGAGAATGGGTAGATGTTACACACTGACCCTCAAACAATAACATGAATGCTGATGCCTTGTGCTCCGTTTTGGGACTAAAAACATATTAACTGTTTCAGCAGTAGCTGAACCGAAAGCACCTTGATAAATGACTTCAAAAAAGCAGTTTATAAGCGCTATCAACAACGCAACTCATGTTTAACCTTAAAAAATGCAAACTAATGTGTCTGTCTGCTTATGAATCGTTCCCCAAAGAGAAACATTTGGCACAGACCCCGCAATGCAAGATTTCCAGGCACTTCTTTTGTCTAATAAAATACAGGGTAATTGATTTGCTAATTTAAGAAAAGTTTGACAGATTCGTGTTTCTGCGGTGTGTGAACAAAGATGTTTAGAGCTCTGTAAAACCGTGGACATGTTTATGATGCAGAAATAAGCCTCCCATAACAATCATGGCACAAGTAAGGACCCATACTGTGTTTAACAAATTCGCAAAACACTTTACATGTGAGTATTTCAGAGAAAACGATTTATGATACAGAATATGTCTTGCACCGCATAGAAGTAAATCTCCATATTAGTTGCCTTAAGACGTATTCGATGTAGCTTATATGTCTCAAATGAAATAAAACGATAAAACCTGACAACGTAATATCACTAAAGAGAATATTTCTGTTTGCCCCGAGCAGCATGCACTGATGTTCAGCTGCAACGGCAAGGCCAGTTCCAGCAACATTGCTTTGCACTGCACCACTATACACACACCGTTATCTTCGGTCACACTATTTTAATTTAGCAGAGCACTGCTCTCCAAGTCATTCTACGTCATGTGTGGCACCTGCATCCATGCCTAATTTATGGAAAAGCACTTGCATCCTGGGACTTGGAGTTTGTGGTATGGGTGTAAAAAACAGGCATCCCTGAAGGGGTGGTTTGCTTGCCCTCCTTGACCCCTGGCTGTTCTTGCTAGCCCTGTTTATCATCTGCAGTTTCCACTCATTCCGTCCTTTTAAGTTAAAGGTCAGATATTGGAAACATTGTCTGGTGACAAGAAGCGAGGTTGGTACCTTACCTCTTTTGGCAAAAGGACCACAGGCACATGTGGTGAGGTATCCTCTGTGGGCAGTGTGATAAGAAGCCAGGGACTTGGACAGTGACATCAAGTCAAACCTTAGCCCTTATATTTAGACTTCACTAGGGTTCAAAATGGTATCTTGTGACTATTAAGCTTGTGACTGTGTAGCCTTTTGTTAGCCTGGTTCCAGAGAGAACTAAAGTCCCATTCATTGCGAGTGAGGCTCATGCATTTGGGTGCAGTGAGTTGTCACTCAAAAGAGGCTAAATGTGTCAAGCAAGTGCTAGAACTGTCTCCAGGGTTCTCTATGCAAAGTAGGTCATGGGAGGCGTTAAACCGATGCAACCACAGAGTGATCACTGCCGCAGACCTGTTTAGTTGGTGGGAGGAGCTGGTTTGGGCCCACCAGGTGGCTGTAATGCTATTTTTAAGCCAGGAGTCTATTTGCGAGAGGATCTGATGTCACTTTATTCATATGACACATTTATTTTATTTTTGTTTAATTTCATTGATGTCATTAGCCTTGTTATTGATGTCAAAAGTTGTGTGCCGATTTGTCCTCATGTCATTAAAGGTGCTAATTAGATCTTACTCCTACACATTTTTAAAACTAGGACTCAGTCACTCAAAGAAACTCCATGTGCTTGCCTGTGGGTGTGAAACATGGGATGCTTTGTGCAATCCAATATTTCCTGCATTAATGGGAGCAGGGCCATCACCCACCCACAGACATCGGAAGCTCATGATAGGTAGAACCGGTTGTGCCACATTCTCTTCTATCTACACATCCCTCAGCCTGATGTCAGTAAAACTGCTTCTCTCATTGTATTTACTGTAAATAAGGTATAAATATAGTTTTTGAAAAATCATGAGTGCGGTGCCTGTTGTGTAGCGCCCAGGGTAGCAAGCTCACAGTGCCGGATTACATAAACTTTCCAGGTAGTTCTATTTTGTCCTGCATTATTTGACACCATTTCTTTTTGCGCTATTTTTCGGTATGAAAAATCAGTGTTTGCACTTTGTCTAGCTCTCGTTGGCTTTTGGCCTTTTGACTTTAAGCTCTGTTGGCTTTTGGCGCACTGCGGAGAGGGGTCCCATCTGAGTTCACTGCGTAGAGACCAGCTGATAAGTTGCATGATTGTTTTACCACTCACAATCTCACCTTCCTGAATGGCTTTTTGTATAACTCATATTTAGCAAGGCAGCAGGCGGACTTTGTGCATGGTTGGAAGGGTTGGCAGTGAGTTCACCCGCCCTTTTTGTGCCCTAAATCCCTGGGGAATGTGTCAATGTGTGCATGATTATATTTTGTTTCAGGCACAAACGTAACCTTACACCCAGTTTTGCCAGCCACTGTCTTTGTTAGAACAGATTCACTATTGCTTTATTAACCTTCCTGCTTTCTCAAATTTGCTTGAAAATGCACCATTTGCTCACTATTTTTCAAAATTTTCACGGGGGGACAACCCCCAGATTCCCCCTTAGGTGGTTCCGGCGCGGTTGCCGCGCTCGTGCGCATTCCCGTGTCGCGAGATGAACATTGTCTAAAAGGTGTGTCACCAACATGAAAAGTTTGGAAAGCTGTGGCCTAGCGCCTGCGACAGGGAACGGCAAAAAACCTAATGTGGATACATCACATTTTTTCACAGAAAACTGACCCTTTTTTTGCAATCAGCCTAGCTGTTGTTTTGGGACCTTAGCTCAGCTGGCCCCTAGGGAAACATATCTAACCTGTACATTTTTCAAAACAAGACACACAGGGGAATCCAGGAGGGGGCAACGTGCATGCCATTTTTCAAAACTAGACACACAGGGTATCCAGGATGGGGAGACTTGTGTGCCTCCCACCAGGTTCTGTTACCCAGAATCCCATGCAAACCTCAAACTTTGTAAAAAAAATATTTTCCTCACATTTCTGTTATGGCAAGTTCTGGAATCTGCATGGAGCTCACAAACAAAACAGTCATACAGCATTCCCCAAAGTCACTCAATAAAATTGATACCTCACTTGTGTAGGTAGGCCTAGTTCCCGCGACAGGAAACAACTCAAATGTAATGTGGTCACATCACATTTTTCAAGTGAAAACTGACCCTTATTTTGCAATGTGCCTAACTTTGAATTTTGGACCCTAGCTCTGATGGCACCTAAGGAAACCTAGCAAACCTACATATTTTTGAAAACTAGACATCCAGGGAAATTCAGGATGGGGTGTCTTGTGTGGCTCTCACGGGTTCTGTTACCCAGAATCCTATCCACCATCAGTGTGGGCTCCACAAAACTCCCATTGGGGTCCAACTCTTCCCACATCTGCCAGATGAGCACCACACATAAAGGGTTTGGTGAGTGGGAAAAAGTACTTGTGGTCGTTTCTCTTGGTTAAAAGAAGATACTTACTTCATGTAATCCTTCTGTTATGGCCATTACTATCCAACAGAATAGAAAAGTCATCCACTCAGATAAATAATTTTATACTAAATAAGCATAGTTTTTTTGTTATTTGTTGTTCAGATAAGCTTTACAAGATTAGTAAATATACTGATTCCAATATAGTTTAAAATTCCACCTCTAAACATTAAATGCCTTCAGCTTTGAAACGTTATTACATTTTCACCTTCCCATGTATGTCAGAATCTACAAGGTGAACCACCAATCTTCTGCTGCTCTAGATATCATATTGGAAACTACAGGAATTGTGCGCTCTAACGCGACTATTGAATTACAACGGTTTTTGTGCCTTTTCGTTTAGCTCAGACCACTGAAAAGAGTTCTATGTTTAAAAACCAATTTATTCTCCTAACCTTGGTATAAGTCACTATCATATGTCACCATCATTGCAAAACACATAAAATGATTTCTTTGCTATTTGAATGAGTCTATCCAAATTTAGAAATGATGCCCCATTATATGATTGAATTAGAGGCCTTATGCACAAAGATTACATTCACAAAAAGTGGTTGTGAATCGTGCACTGGCTATTTGCGATTGCAGTCTGATTTTGTGACCAAATCTTGTTGTAGAAATAGGTTAGTTCATAAAACGCCAAAACTCTGAAGGCCTCATTTATGAGACTCTACTGGCACTGTTGTGCCACCAGAACATCACTTTTTTGACATTCCTGTGGTGCAATGTGCCACTGGTACAAGGCAGGACTGGCCATAGTGGGTTCCAGGCATTTCCACAGTGAGCCGCTAGGTTAGGGGCCGGTTTTGGGCCCCTGGGGGGCTGTTGTTTTTGTTACCGGCAGTCAACAATATTGGCCCCCTGTAACAAAATTGGCCGAAACACGCCCTCGCAAACTGCTGGGCTGCACCCCCCCCTCACCCAAGGGGGAGCAGGCCGAGCAGTTTGCCATGGCCGGTTTCTGTTCCCAGTCCGGCCCTGCACTGGCATATTTATAAGGCCACGTCAAGCCATGTTACGTGGCTTTTCATGGCTTTATAAATATGTGCCCCTGTCACACAGGAAACTGTGTGAAAGGGACATTCCATGGGTGATGCTGAGGGTAATGTAAGCAACATCAATGTCTTATTGACACTGTCCCAGATTTAAGAGAAGCCGTAAATCTGAAGCAGTATCAAACAATTACGGCTCCCCAGGGGAGGCGTAAAGGAGGCACAACAAGAAGAAATGTCTTTAGCACATTTCTGTATCTGTAGCACACATAGAGAGAGGAAAAGAACTCTTGTTTGTGTGCAGGAAGGAAATCCTTCCTGCACAAAAACAATCATCCCTGCAATGCAGACACCCTTGCACCATGGTGCAAAGGTGCCTTCATTATCACATGGCAGCCCATTGTGCACCGTCGCAGGGTAAAAGGACAGGAATGCGCCATATCTAAAAAATACAGCACATACCTGCCTTTTTCTTTTGACATAGGACAGCGCAGCAGTAAGGCCTGCTGAGCTGCCCTATGGCAAAAAAACAATAAATGAGGACCTGAGAGTTCACAAAAGGATATTACCTCTTTAATTAATATCAATTAAGCAGGTTGCAATTTGCGATGCCTTGGGTTTGGATAAAAGGACTGGGAAGGTAGCTTGCAAGGGAGCAGGCCATCATCCCTGTCATTGGTTTCCAAAGCAGAAAACCTAAAGGAAGCCAGGCTGCTGAAAAAAGAAGAACAACATCCATCTTGCAAACCTTCAGTGGGAGCAGTCAGCTTTTCCTTTAAGCTGCCACACCTATTCCCAAATGGGAAGAGTTGAAATGGGAACCCCTTCATCTTTGTGAATCAGTTATTCTCCAACTTGGGAGTTGGTAACAGACAGGTGGTTTGTAAACAGAATGAACATCACAAACCATTGATACGCACCTTATTGATTTTCAGATTTGGAAGGAAGGAATTTAACACCCCCTTCCAAATTGTGAATTGGAATAGGTTTCTAACCCCTTTTTGTGATTTTGACAACTAAATTACCTTGCATATCAGACCTCAAATGGTGTGCAGAATCTGGAGAGATTGTGGTGTTTTCTGTAGTTGTGTGGGCAAAGATTTTCTATGCCATCGTAGTCAGATTAAGTCAGGAACCTTTGACTTTGATAATGTACCTGAGGTTTCCTAATTTCTTCTGATTTGCTCAGATGTAGCGAAATCTCCTGGCAAACCACTCCATTGATGATTCCCTGTTCCATGATGGCTGATGGTCAAGACATGCTTTGGCAGGATATTTCCATAGATTATCAACATTGTAGCCTTCAGAGAATCCCCAGGTACATTTCTACTACATAGATAAGAGGCTGGCCTGAGGATTTAATTGGATTTGGATAATGGGAATCAGGTGTATCTCGGTGAAGGGAGGGGATGTGAGACGTTCCTTAGAGCTGGGCCTCTGTGCAGACCCCTGACGAACTGCTGTTGAGGTGGTAGGAAAGAGGTGCAGTGGCTAGGATGTTACCTTGGGTGGAGAATCCGAATAAGTACATGGGAGAAAAGCTGTGCCAGCCCACCCATTGCTCTGAGTCACCACCCATGGCCCATCACAGGCATCAGGAATGATTCTGTTGGCACTAAAGGGCTTCAGAAGTTGCTCCTTATTTTTTTATTTGAGTGGTTTACAATGTTTTTTTTTCCAATTCAATTTGCACTCTTGCACACCTATAGTTTTCTGGTAATTTGTTAAACTCTTCCACGATTACCAGCATGGCAGCCATTAACCTTTTGATAAAGGACCAAGTCAAGAGGTGAAAGCTGAAGAACCACCTTCCTGCTAATCTGTCTGGTCTTAACTCATGCATTTAATATCATGTGATTGAAAACAACTGCAAAGGTAAGAAAGAGGCCAACAAGCAGCCTCGTGCCAGGTAAGGCCATCCTTTGTTGTGGGAGTGCTGTGCGTGCAGCTTCGAAGAGAGCAGTTGCTGACCATCAACCACAATCATACAGGAAGCTCTGGTGTCAATGTAAGGCAAATAAGTATCAGCTACCATGAAAAGTGCTCTTGCATACATCACGTGTCCAGACCTGTCAAAAATACTTCACAGTGTGAGGGGCGGGCCTTGAAGGGGTGGGGCCCTGTGCCAAGAACTACCTAAAAGGCTCCTTTGCCTCCTGCTCCCAAAAAATCCCCTTCCCTCCAAAAAAAATAAAGCTTGCTGAGGCTGGTCAAGATGTCCTATAGTTATATACAATGCAAGGGTTGAGGCAAAGAGAATGCACCTACTTACAACTGTGGCTTGTAAATGAGAATGATGGTGCTTGTGATTCCAAGGAACACAACCCTGTTTGTTCCTTCAAGGGCAAAACCCAAAAATTACAATGAATGATAAGAAATCAGCACCCATCCAAGAAATATTTTCCTTATAGTTTCCAATGTCCACAATACATATAAAAGTGCACGATCTTGTAAAAAAAGGTCCAGATTCTTATAAGATTGTCTTATTCCAGTTCTTTATTGTGGTATTTCAACACAGAAAAAATCCAAGGACACAAATGGATTTCCTTCTTAGCCAGCCAACGCGTTTCGTCTCAGACAATGAGACTTCTTCAGGGCTAAGGGTAAAACATACTAAAATTAGATACTTTACAACATTTTCACATACAGTTGAGTTACTACAAAAACACCCAAAACCGTGTTAAATCCATTGAGATTATCCAAGTTGACTAATGATATGATTTCATAAAATTCTTTCATTTTTTTATTTTTTTCAAATTTACAAAAAAGGGAGAAAAATTAAACGAACAAACAGAACAGAAGGAAGCACTGTTCTTACGGAGGTCCCCACTTGTTAAACTACAGTATTCACAAGAGTCTTTTAATTATATATAGAGCTCTTGTAAATTGATAAGATTGCTTTACACAATATTGATCTAACAGCAAAGAAAACAATTCTCATCAAAGAGCATGAACCAGTAGCATACCTTAAACGTTAATTGGTAATCATTAAACAGTACATCACGATAGATTCTCTCAAAAACAATGTGTTGTGATAGTTTCTAAAAGGATGCAGAACAGAAACAACTTCCACTTTGAAGTATATAAAAAAAGGAAAGCGAACAAAAGCATAGTCTCATTCAATCAACATTGTAGTCCTGAAAGAAACGAACTATTTATTTTCTATTACAGATGTTTGATATGTCTAATTTTTCACAAGCTTGAATTGTCTACCCATATTGAGGTACTCATCTAAGTCATTGACTAGTTCAACTCAAAAAGGCACATTGTTGTACAGATAACAGTCTAATCCTGTGAAAGATTATCTATCGATGTCCATTGAAAAGTCAAAAGATGGTTTTTAAGAAATATAAGACACTGTTATAATGCTGCTATATCTAAATATCATCAATTGTAATACTAGATTGAATTCTTCATAAAGTATTTCAACAGACTTTTTGATTACCTCTTTATCTTGACGAGATCTGCTCAAAGAGATAGAACCCGTACACAATCAGGAATCCCTGTCTATAAGAAAGTTGTATTTCTAACACTGAAAATAGATATCAATTTTCCATTAGTGACATCACTTTACTCGTTGAACTACAATAATAAATAGAAACATCTAAAATTAAGGGAGTACTGTTCTTATCCTGCTTATTCTTGATTATCTAAACATGGTTCACAGGAAAAAAGAATAAGAGTAAGAATAAAAAGAAAAACAAACTATATTTAGGTCACTGTTAATCTATGACATATCAATTATTGACAGTTGTAACTTTAGGCTGTCTCAGAGAGCTCACAGGATCTAAAGTCTAATGTCTGTAAAGTTAGTCTTCATATCATGCCTTCACAATAAAAATTTCACAAATTAATTAAAACTACACCCAATATCTTTCCATAAACTCTCTAGCATCTAAAATAACATTCTGTTTATTAAAAATAGGTACTTGAGAGCTGTATTTGGATGGGCGAGAGCGGCTGTCATCGTTAAAATTCAAAGGTGATGCATTAGTCACCTCGACTAGAGTAGCATACAACAACGTTATTGATAAAATCAAAATAGTGCCGTAAATAAATAGTTGGACACTAGAAACTAAATATAAACCGAACCAGCTATAATACGGTTATATGATACCGAATTCATAGCATAGGTAGTTGGTAGGTTTAATAATACTTAATATTCCCATGACTTGCTAGCCATATCTATAATCGAAAACAGGCGGTCATCTTAGAGGTATTAGGATATATAGGGAAAAGATGAACGTCAGAATGATAACATCAGGTGCAATTTAGTTTACAATAAATAACAATGTAACTATATGGATACAAATAACGTTATTAAGCCATGTACATTGTATGTAACAGAGGATCGAACGCTTAGAGACAAGTAGTCACAGTTCGTATCTCTAATACATAAGCATAATGATTAAACCGAAGCTTGACATGTAAAATAGTTTGTAGGAAACGATGAAATTCAGAATTTTGGTTAAGTCCCTGCTGTACACTCCTTAGAAGACAAATCCATTTAGATTCAAGTTGTCTGAGGGCAAGCTCCCTATTCCCTCCTCTGACTCCTGCTTTAAGATGATCAATGGCATGAAATTCGATATTTTTATCATTTGGATGTTCTTTAGAGATGTGGACTGCCATCGGATATTTTGCATCTCCATTAATAATTGCTCTCACATGTTCTTGTAGGCGAGTTTTTAAACACTGGATATTGCTACCCACATAGGTTTTACCACACGCACACAATAATATGTATACTGTGAAAGTAGTATTGCAATGAATGAATTCTTTAATCTCAAAGCATTTAGAGCCATTATACGAGAATTGATTGGTCTTATTCTTTCCAAATTTACATATGGAACAACAACCACATACAAAAAATCCTTTAGGTTTTTCTGGAAACCAATTGGTCTTTTTTTGAATAGCACTTACATAACTAGGGCACCAGGTTTCCTTCAAGGTTGTTCCTCTTTTGTAAACAATTTTTGGTTTTGCAGAAACAATGTTTTTCGGGATGCTTTCTGCCTGTAGATGATGCCCATTCTTACGCAAAATGTTATAAAGATGACTGTTGTGAGAATTGTACTGCGTTATGAAAGACACTTGTGCTGAGTGAGTGTCATTGATTTTCTTCTTTTTAGCATGTTTTAGTGTGCTGGCTCTATCCAGAGCGAGTGCACGTGTCTCAGCTTTGTCCAAACACTCTGAGTCATAGCCCCTTCTTTGGAAGTTGCATTTGATCTGTTTCAGATTCTTGATAAAATCATACTCTCTGCTACAGTTGCGCCTAGCGCATACCATCTCGCCATAAGGTATGGCTTTTATGGTAGATTGAGGGTGAGCGCTAGCGGCATGCAATACACTGTTACATGCTGTGGGTTTTTTAAAAACATCACTGTGAATTTTCCCATCGAAAGCATAGAGTCTCAAGTCCAAAAATTCTATTTCTTTGGATGAATATTTCATAGTTAATTTGACATTGAAGTCATTCTCATTGAGATAGTCAAAGTAAGCCAACAGATCAATTATTTGCCCATTCCATAAAAGAATAACATCATCAATATAACGGGCATAGAATATAATTTGATCACACCAATTTTGACTCTGGGTCCCCAGGCATGCTCCACCTCAAACAACCCCATAAAGAGATTGGCATATGATGGAGCAAATCTGGAGCCCATCGCCGTGCCACGTTTCTGTATGAACCATTCTTCATTACTCAAAAAGGCATTATTCATCAGAATTAGTTCTGCCATTTCTAGCAGCATGAAAGTGTGTTCCAATTTGTTGCAATCTCGTTTGAACAAAAAATGTTTCAAGGCCCGTATGCCTTGTCTTTGTTCAATACAGGTGTACAGGCTTTCAACGTCCATTGTTACAAATAGTAACTGTGGATCCTGCCAAATAAAATCCTCAAATTTGCACAGTAGGTCACCACTGTCGCATAGGTAAGACGGAAGATTTGGTACATATGGTTTGATGTAGAAATCAACAAACTGAGAGACGCGCTCTGTTGGGCCACCATTACCTGAAATGATTGGTCTTCCAGGTGGAAACGCGCCTCCTTTATGAATCTTGGGTAAGATATACAGACACGGAAATCTAGAATGATGTGCCTGTAAATATCGATATTCGTTATCTGATAATAGACAAGATTCATGCCATTCATACAATTTTCCATTGATTAGGGTCTCAATTCTAGATGTGGGGTTATGATTTAATTTTTCATAACATTCCGAATCTGATAATTACCTGTTGATTTCCCCTTGATAATCCTTTTTATTCATGAGAACAATACTTCCACCCTTGTCCGCCTCTTTGATTACCAACTCATCATCCTGTCTCAAATTACTTAGTAAAGTCCAATCATTTGTTGACATATTCATATGATGTTTATATTTATGGGATCTTGCATGATTATCCTCCAATTTATAGAGGTCCATGGTCACCTTTTTACGGAACTCATCAATAACACTATCTTTTGACTGTGGTGGTATACATTTAGACTTGTTACGAAGTCCACTGTCCTCATTACAGTCCTCATAAATACCAAGTAAATTTGTGAAATCAACCACACCCCAATTTGATCCCCCTCATAAATAGTGGCTAGCATGTGTGAATGATGTATATCACTAATACTTGGTATGTCTACACTTAAATTCACGTTGGACACGGGAGGCACAGGTGGATGTTCAGCAAATATTTTTTTATTTTCAATTTTCTTGTCAATTTAAACAGGTCCACATGTACATTGTCAAAATTGCATTTGTTGGTAGGGCAGAAATGTAATCCTTTACACAGTACATTTTTCACATCATCAGTTAAGACCTTGGAAGACAAGTTAACAACACTAATGTCTTTCGCAGAAGATTTTAAATCTAGAGAGAGGTTTGGACAATCAGTCAGTCTCTCTATTTTTTGTTGTTCTGTTCCCTTGCTTTTGTGCCTGATCTTGTATTTTGTGCAACCCGCCTTGTTCTTGGTTTTGGTTTTTCCGGTTGCTTAGGCGATATCTTTGTATCTCCTCTAAAAAAGCAGACAATGTATTGTCTGCAACAATGGTGCTAGTGCCCTCTCCAGGGTCAGATTCGACTGAAGACAATGAAGTATTACTAGATGACACACTTGTGTTATCTTTTTCATTTTTGTCTTGGGATTTTCTGACTATTTCATCATACTTACGAGCAAAGGTGAAAATGCGACCTTTCTTGTAATCGCCATCGTCTCTATGTATTTTTCTCTGTTTCTTTTCCTTCAAGTATAATTGATAACTGTTTAACTCTTTCTTAAGGATCTCATTATTTTTTTGTAGTATGTCCTTAAGACTGGACTCGTTAATTTCCTTTTCTAGTTGTATGATTTCTTCCCTGATCTTTACTACCTTCCTTTCCGCATTGGTAATTAGAATAGTCATCATTTTGTAAGAGGCGGTATGTAAGCCTTCCTCCCAATCAGTTAATAGATCTTTGTCCAAGTCCTCAAAACCGGAACCATATAGTTACATTGTTATTTATTGTAAACGATTATAGATATGGCTAGCACATCATGGTAATATTAAGTATTATTAAACCTACCCACTACCTATGCTATGAATTCGGTATCATATAACCGTATTATAGCTGGTTCGGTTTATATTTAGTTTCTAGTGTCCAACTATTTATTTACGGCACTATTTTGATTTTATCAATAACGTTGTTGTATGCTACTCTAGTCGAGGTGACGAATGCATCACCTTTGAATTTTAAAGATGACAGCCGCTCTCGCCCATCCACATACAGCTCTAAAGTACCTATTCTTAATAAACAGAATGTTATTTTAGATGCTAGAGAGTTTGTGGAATGATATTGGGTGTAGTTTTAATTAATTTGTGAAATTTTTATTGTGAAGGCATGATATGAAGACTAACTTTACAGATATTAGACTTTAGATCCAGTGAGCTCTCAGAGACAGCCTAAAGTTACAACTGTCAATACTTGATATGTCATAGATTAACAGTGACCTAAATATAGTTTGTTTTTCTTTTTATTCTTACTCTTATTCTTTTTTCCTGTGAACCATGTTTAGATAATCAAGAATAGGCAGGATAGAACAGGTACTCCCTTAATTTTAGATGTTTCTATTTATTATTGTAGTTCAACGAGTAAAGTGATGTCACTAATGGAAAATTGATATCTATTTTCAGTGTTAGAAATACAACTTTCTTATAGACAGGGATTCCTGATTGTGTACGGGTTCTATCTCTTTGAGCAGATCTCGTCAAGATAAAGAGGTAATCAAAAAGTCTGTTGAAATACTTTATGAAGAATTCAATCTAGTATTACAATTGATGATATTTAGATATAGCAGCATTATAACACTGTGTGATATTTTGTAAAAACCATCTTTTGACTTTTCAGTGGACATCAATAGATAATCTTTCACAGGATTAGACTGTTACCTGGACAACAATGAGCCTTTTTGAGTTGAACTAGTCAATGACTTAGATGAGTACCTCAATATGGGTAGACAATTCAAGCTTGTGAAACATCAGACATATCAAACATCTGTAATAGAAAATAAATAGATAGTTTATTTCAGGACTACAATGTTGATTGAATGAGACTATGCTTTTGTTTGCTTTACTTTTTTTATATACTTCAAAGTGGAATTTGTTTCTGTTCTGCATCCTTTTAGAAGTTATCACAACACGCTGTTTTTGAGGGAATCTATTGTGATGTACTGTTTTATGATTACCAATTAACGTTTAAGGTTTGCTACTGGTTCATGCTCTTTGATAAGAATTGTTTTCTTTGCTGTTAGATCAATATTGTGTAAAGCAATCTTATCAATTTTCAAGAGCTCTATATATAATTAAAAGACTCTTGTGAATACCGTAGTTTAACAAGTGGGGTCCTCCGTAAGAACAGTGCTTCCTTCTGTTCTGTTTGTTCATTTAATTTTTCTCCCTTTTTTGTAAATTTGAAAAAAAGAAAAAAATGAAAGAATTTTTTGAAATCATATCATTAGTCAACTTGGATAATCTCAATGGATATAACACGGTTTTGGGTGTTTTTGTAGATTCTTCAAAAAAAGACTGTAACTCAACTGTATGTGAAAATGTTGTAAAGTATCTAATTTTAGTATGTTTTACCCTTAGCCCTGAAGAAGTCTCATTGTCTGAGATGAAACGCGTTGGCTGGCTAAGAAGGAAATCCATTTGTGTCCTTGGATTTTTTCTGTGTTGAAATACCACAATAAAGAACTGGAATAAGACAATCTTATAAGAATCTGGACCTTTTTAATTACAAGATCATGCACTTTCATATGTATTGTGGACATTGGAAACTATAAGGAAAATATTTCTTGGATGGGTGCTGATTTCTTATCATTCAAGACGTCCTATAGTGTTTTCACACTCCGAAAATTGACATTGGCTGTCAAAAGCCTCCAGAGGCAAGCTAGAAATCCACACCGTGCATTGGTTCTCAGCGTGTGCCTTTCACCATTGTGATATTGGCTCTTAGTGATCGTGTAAAGGGAGCTGATATTGTGTGACACACTATAGCACCATGTGAGTTGGCAAGACTGGATGACTACTGCTAGATTCAATGTAGTACAATTTATTGAATGCAGTACTGTCAGCAAGTGAACTTCAATCGAAATCAACCTAGCTTGTCATCACGTGTATGATTACGCGGTCGCAAACATCTAGTGGGAATAAAAGAATGGTACCCTGCTTCACTCAAGCCAAGGAACTCTATTGCATGAATGTCACACCCTTTTAATCCAGAGGACTCCGAGCAACCTCACACCTCACACAGATTTCCATACCATAAAGCGATAATAAAACATCAGATCATACTAAATGTATTGGTGGCTCCCTATTCTGAAAGATTTATCACAGTGATGGCTGATAAAACCTTGAAATGAGGAGGGCGCGCAACGCGGCAGAAAAGATGGCCGCTCCCCCCTGAGCTCCGCGATTTCGGCGGCGCTTCTATTACGAAGGTCCTGTTTCCAGGCAGTGAATTTGGCTGATTCTGGTGGCGGATATGCTTCTCTTTATTTGTGCAGCTTTTTTTCTCCTGAAAAATGCGAATAAGCTGACTTATTCATTACGGCTGCCATTTTGTTTTTTCATTCCACCCGCTTTTCAGTCAAACTTGACCTTTCATGCCTGACTTCGGTCCTTTGGACTCCTTTTTTCAGTGTTTTGCCTCTTTTCATGGATCCTGGAGGGTTTTCTGCGCCTGTGTCATGGAGTCTACTTGAAATTGCCTTTTTTTTTACCTCAGTTTAACTTTTCAAGTGCGTCACTGATTTTTGAGGTACATCCTTCCACTCAGTATTGTGCGCACTTTTTTTGCTGTTGGTGCCTGCCTTTTCAAGCCTCATATCTTTCATTGCTAATCTTTCTGCTTTAACGTTGTGACTTTTTGAGGCATTTCTTCCATTTTACATTCTAAGTGTTGCCTCCTTTCTTGTTTTCCATTGCTTCTCCCAACATCTGTCAAGATGGAGCACCCAAAGGCATCTAACTCAGCTTCCAACTCGCGCAAAGACTCTGCTGCCCCTGGTAAGCCCCTTAAAAAGGATCCTCCCTCATCAACTAAATCTCCACTTCCTGTCACTCTTGAGGATATCATGGAGGAATTGCGCCTTATACGCCCCTTTATGGCCGACACCGACTACCACTCTTCAGAGACTGGATGATAAATGGTTCAATCTGGACTCGCACTCATCTGAGATCCTAATTGTGTCCCGAGGACTGTTTTCCGCCTAGTTGTAAGGCAACCGGCACTCCAGCCAATCGCGGTTGTCGAGGGCGAGACAGGGGCGGCACCTCACGGAGCGTCGAGCGGTTAGCGCTCTAGACCTCCGCTTCCTGGAGGGTATTTAGCCACTCGTCGGCCCTAGCGCGCAGCGATGGCGCGCAGGGTAGGCGCCTTTGACTGCGCCAAAGACGAGCCTAAGACCAGCCCGTCTGTGCCCGTCCGGGCCAGGCCGGGTCACGGGGCAGGAAACGCTGTCACAGGTACGTTTTCTGCGGGTCATCTAAGGGCTTTGCGTCCTAGTAACAATAGTAAATGTTCCATTTTAAACCCTTCTTTAGCAGGCTCTCAAACATGTCCTCACTGTGCTTTTGCCTTATCTAATTTTCAGCCCCACCCAGACGTAACAAACAAACTTAAGATACCTACTCGAACCTCGGCTCAAAATACCCGTTCTTTCACATTCTACACTGTTAACTGTAGATCACTGCCCCAACACAAAGCAGATATTTACCACCTTTTAGCAGAGGAAAAACCATGTGCGATTTTCTTAACGGAGACCTGGTTGCATGATGGTGCTGGTCCCGATGTAGCGGCCGCACTGCCCTCTAATTATGCTATTGCTAGAGTAGATAGAGAAAGACAGGTAGGAGGGGGTATTGCAGTGATTTTTAATAGGGAATTTAAATGTGATCTTGAAATGGTCAACATCCCCGGATGCGAAGCAGCATTTTTTAAAATTGCACTGAACCCAAACTTTACGTTTTCTGGTTTTTTAATTTATTGCCCTCCTGGAGGCAGCAATGTTTGGGCTGCGAATTTGGCTAATTTTATCTCACCTTACTTTTTGAATGCCCAAAACATGACTATATTGGGGGATTTAAATCTCCATTTGGAGGACAAATCTAATAGCACAGTTATCAATCTTTTGGAAGATTTGACTACGTTGAGCATGACACTGCGGAATGAGGGCCCCACTCATCAAGCTGGCCATTTGTTGGACCCTATTATATCCAACATACAGGAGTTAAAATGGTTGAAAACTGACCCTATTTGCTGGTCTGACCATTTTTTAACTCTTTTTAGTATTACTCTTACTGAATCTGAGCTGCCACACTCTGCTCGGCCCCCAATTCTTATGAGAAATTGGAAAAGGTTAGACCTAACCGAGTTGCAGAATGCACTAAAAATACACCCCCCCACTCTGGGCACTGATATGGAAACGATTGCGCGGGAAGCCCATATCTGGCTGGAGAGAGCAGTCGATACTTGTTTGCCCGTTACCAAGTGCAGAGGGAATGTTCACCGTCCCCCAGCTCCTTGGTACAATGACGAATTAAAGCTAGAAAAAACCAAGTGTAAGGCACTCGAGCGGAAATGGCGCAAACATTATGATCCTTTAAAAAAGGAAACATATCGTATGGCCAGAAACCTCTACCACAGGGCCTGCACCAGAGCCAAAGCATGCTATATAACTGAGACTATCAACACTGCCGCCAATAAAGCACGGACTCTTTTTAATAGAGTCAAAGAACTGGCCGGAGCTAATTTTATGGCGGCCGCACCCCCCTTGACCCCTCAAAAATGTCAAAATCTTGCCACGTACTTTGTGGAAAAGATCGAAAACATTATTGCTAATATTAATCCCCTGGTGAGGGATGACAGGGAAGTTCCATCTTCTGTAAACCCAACAGGACAACGGCTTGACTCTTGGCCACCTATCTCCTTGGACACTCTGAAATCCTTAGCTGCTTCCATTAAATCAGGTTCTCCCTGTGACCCTCTCCCCATTAGCATCCTGAGCCAACTGGATGACTCAGCCCTGGGGACTATTGCTGAGACATTAAATGCCTCCATTCATCTGGCAACCGTCCCAGCGGCTTGGAAGCATGCCATGGTCAGCCCTCTATTGAAAAAGCCGGCGGCTGATCCTGAGGTGCTGGCCAACTACCGCCCAATTTCCCTGCTGCCCGCTTTCTCAAAGATCTTAGAGAAGCATATTCCCGGTGTACTCTCAACATACACGGAGAATAACAACTTACTCCTTTTTTCTCAGTCAGGCTTTAGGGCGGGACATTCCACCGAGTCCGCCCTCTTGGGAGTCACCGAGAAGATCAGGGGACTTTTGGACGAGGGGCAAACGGTTGCTCTTGTCTTACTTGATCTAAGTGCGGCCTTCGACACCATCTCACACAACAGACTGCTTGCTAGGCTGAGTGATGATGGTGTCGGAGGGAAAGCGCTTGACTGGATCGCGTCCTACTTGAGCAACCGGACGTTTCAGGTCTCGTCCTCGCAAGCTCAGTCAGACACCTTTCTTTCACCCCATGGCGTGCCTCAGGGCTCAATTTTGAGCCCGTTATTTTTTAACCTGTATCTCCGCCCTCTCGCCGATTTAGCAGAGCGAGTAGGCCTAGAACTCATGACATATGCGGATGATTCGCAGATTATTTTCTCTCTTACCAACTCAAAGCCTTCATCCCCCTCTGCGCTGAAATTAGGTCTTCACGAAGTCTTCAGCTGGATGTCAACAAATCAGCTGAAGCTCAACGGGGAGAAGACGGAGATTCTTCTCCTAGGTAATAAGAGAGATCTGTGGCAGGATACCCATTGGCCGCCATCCCTGGGTGCTTTTCCCAGCCCGGCTACCCAAGTCAGAAACTTAGGGGTATGCATCGATGACTCTTTATCGATGAAACAGCAGGTCAATAAAGTAGCTGGTACGTGCTTCACTATCCTTAAATGGCTGCGGAAGATCATCTGGATGCTGCCTGTGGATACCCAGAAGACCGTAGTCAATGCACTGATTACATCTAGGCTTGACTACGGTAACATCTTATATCTGGGCTCCAATTTAGCTGTGATTAGGCGGCTCCAACTGGTCCAGAACTCCGCAGCCAGGCTGCTATGTAAGATCCCTAGGACAGCTAGGATCTCGAAGCATTTAAAGGACCTGCACTGGCTTAGAGTTGAGAACCGGGTTCGGTTCAAAGCATTGACCTATATGTTTAAGATCAAGGCAGGGACCGCACCAAAGTACCTGCAAAAACTGGTTAGGCCCTACGTTCCTGAACGCAACCTCCGCTCTTTAAATGGAGCAAACTTTGTGGTTCCTAGATTTAAACTGGCCCGTATGGGGGGAAAGTCTTTTTCCCATCTGGGACCAGTCCTTTGGAACTCCCTTCCCTTAGCCCTGCGTAAGGAGGAAAATCTCGCCAGCTTTAAGAAAGGCGTTAAAACCTGGCTCTTTGATAAATAGTCGCGGTCTTTAAACGGGTTGTTTTCTGCGCTTTCTGTGTTTTCAGCCTTCCAATCTTTGCGCCGGGAAACCCTTTGTGGGTATCTGCGCGCATTATAAGTGCAAAAAATAAATAAAAATAAAAAATAAATAAAAGAGGGTAACGGACGTTGAACAACAGATTAGTGATGTTCAAGATGTTGCTGCCAAGGTTGTTAGCCTTACTAAGGAAGTCGAATCTCTCAAGAAAACCTCTGAGGATTTGGAAAATCGAAACAGGCGCAATTCACTACGCATTTATGGTGTTCCGGAGAATTCGGAGGGGTCCGACATTATCCAATTTTTGAAAACTCAACTGCTACCTATCACTGGCCTACCAAAACACCTTGATGTGAACATTCAGAGGGCGCATCGTCTTGGTCCTAAATTGTCTTCCAACTCTGCGAAACCTAGTGGTATCATTACGTATTTTCTCTTTTACTCTGACCTCATGACCATCCTTCATTCTGCTAAGCAACATAAGCAGCTTCTTTGGTCCGGTCACAAACCTTTTTTCACTCAGAATGTTTTCAAGCTGACCGCTGCTCGACGCAAGGAATTTCTGGATTTGAGACCCACGCTTCATTCCATGAATGCAAGAAATGGCTGCATACATCCGTGCTTTTTCAAGGTTACTTATAAGGAAAGAACTTTTAGTTTCGACGACCCAGCGGACCTTCTGAAATTCATTGATACCCACAAAGAAGATTCGATGGAACATAAGAGTTCTTAATGTTTTAATGTCTTTTCCTGTTGATATATGACTTTTGATCTTTTTTGTTCCTCAATATAATGTGCTTTTGTTCTCCCATCTTGTTTTTCAGGTATCTTTTCCAAGTGTTTTGGTCTTGTTCGCGTTTCTCACTGTACCGTGCTGTTGTTCGTCTTATTCCTTCCAGTTTGCTGCCCTTCCCTTCAGATATGTTTGGTAAGGTTTCCTTCATTTCGTTTTTTTTTCATCATGTTTGGTCTCCCTCTCTGATTGTATTATTCCTTTTTTTTAATTTCCTTATTAAGTGTTCGTGAGACCACGCCACTGGCGTCTTATTTTATTGTGCGAGCGTATTTTCCTGTTGCTCCCGCTCTCACTCTATTGCTCTTCACGTTATCTATTCTGTATGGCTGAAGCCCTTCTGGTTTCCCGCCATCCTTCTCTTCTCTTTTTTTCTCAGGGGAGCTGTGTTCTCCCACTCCCACTTCTCTTCTCCTAAACTGTCTCTTCTCCTCTCTCTTTCCTTTTCTTCAAGGCATCTATTTTGTGCTAATTTTTCATTGTCTCCATTCCCTATTATTTTCTTCTCTCTTCACATTGCACTATGGGTACTTGTGTCCTTCCTGATTTTATGTTATTCATTCTTATCTCTCCTTTTTATTTTTAAATGAATGGTCTTCGAGTCATTTCTTGGAATGTCAAAGGCCTTCGTAACCCGATTAAAAAACAACGGGTTTTATCACATTAATCCAGACTGAAATGACAAGTTGCTTTATTGCAAGAAACCCACCTATCACAAAAAGATCTTTCCTCTTTACGCAGACAGTGGGTGGGTGATGTTTTCTGTTCACCGTCAGTTGATAATAAGAATGGTGTTCTCATTTTGTTCCATAAATCGTTGTCTGTTCAGTTAAAAAATGAGATTTCTGATTCAAATGGTAGATGGTTGTATTTAGATGTCAAAGTTAATGATGCTGATTCATCCTTTTGTAATGTTTATGGTCCAAATGGTATTGATCCTGTTTTTTGGAATGATTTCTCTAAGTTCCTCTCCTCACACACTAATGTTGAGTTAATTGTTGGAGGTGATTGTAACCAGTTAATGGACCCCTTTTTGGACCGCAAATCCCAGACCAGGTATACTCCTAACAAAATGCAAAACTCCTTTTATCGTGCAATTTCCTCCAGAGGTTTAATTGATTCCTGGAGGCTCTCTCACCCCGACACCTTGGAATTATCCTTTTTTTCCCCTGTTCATGCTTCACATTCTCGCATTGACTATATCTTTCTCACCCAACACATGTTTCAATTCATGACAAATGTTGAAATTGGCTCCATTCTGATATCCGATCATGCCCCAGTCATTCTAGACATTGATTTACCCACCCCTCTTCCTAGCTCTCGCCGTTGGCGCTTCAATAACTCTCTTCTTTTGGACCCTCAGTTTGTTAAACAATTCACCCTTTTTATGGATGATTTCTTTAATACTAATCTAGATTCCACCTCTCGATTCCACTTTGATTGGGATGCTTTTAAGGCTTCGGCCAGAGGCTTCATTTTTGATTTTGTTTCGCGTAAAAAGAAGCTGGCCTTATCTAAATCATCTCTTATCCTTAAACAAATCAAGGACCTGGAACACCTTTTCTATACGTCTAACTCCCCTGAGGCTCTTTCTTCTCTTATTAAAGCTAAACTCCAATTCAATACATTTTCTTGTGACTCTGCCTGTAATCATCTTTTAAAATTTAATTCCAAAATGTATGGCGGTCGTAATAAAGCGTGCAGGTCGCTTGCCAATTACCTTAAAATTAAAAAACAAAAATTTTAAATAGCTGTTATCTCGGATGCTGCTGGGATTCGTCATTGTACTGATGACAAGATCCTCAATTGCTTTGTTCAATATTATTCTACTTTATATACACCTGAATCTACACCGACCCCTTCTCAAATTGATTCCTTTTTCCTCAACATACCCAAATCCTCATCCTCTACTCTCGACCTCTCTTCTCTGGATGCCCCCATCTCAGAGAAAGAGATATTACAAGCAATTACTCTCTTACCCAAGGGCAAATCTCCTGGTCCTGATGATTTTACTGTCCATTTTTATTTTCAATTTAAGACTCGTTTGATACCACACCTCTCCTCTTTGATCTCTTCTTTTCTTGCTGCTGGCGAATCTAAAGGCTCTTTTACCAGGCTATGCTATGTAAACTTCCCAAAAAGGATAAAGATCCTTCCCTTTGTAAGAATTATCGACCCATTTCCCTAATCAATACTGATTGTAAAATCTATGCCAAAATTTTAGCTTCTCGTCTATCTACTTTTGTCCCAGACCTCATTAATATTTACCAGTCAGGCATTGTTAAGGGTAGATCAATCACAGATAACTCTAGAACTTTTCTTAATATTATTCATCTTACTTCCAAAATGACAACTTCTCTTGCAGTTATCACTCTTGATGCTGAGAAAGCTTGATAGGGTTAATTGGGACTTTATGTTTTGGCTCTTCGTTGGCATGGATTTAGCCCTCATATCATTAAATTCATACAATTATTATATTCCTCTCCTGTCACGTCCATTTGGGTCAATGGTTCCCAGTCGTCTTATTTTCCTTTACACAGGGGTACTCGACAAGGCTGCCCCTTGTCTCCCCTTCTTTTCATTTTAGCATTAGAACCCCTCCTTGAGATGATTCATCTTTCTACCTCTTACACAGGTTTTGTTTACAAATCATTAGACATCAAATTCACAGCCTATGCTGATGATATTTTACTTTATATGTCCAATCCTGCCACTTCTCTACCAGCGCTCTTTTCTTTACTCACTGAATATTCCTCTGTCTCCGGTTATAAATTGAATATAGCTAAATCTGAAGTACTACCCCTAAATAAGTTCTGTCTTGCCCATATGTTTCATGGCTCCGGCTTTGCATGGAACCATATTAGTATTAAATGTTTAGGTATTTTATATTCCTCGTCCATTAAAGATTCTGTTAAGATTAATCTTAAAGATATTATCTCCAAGCTTGATACTCTAATAGAGAGATGGTCCCCTTTATTCCTATTGTGGTGGGGTCGTTTGGTGACTGTTAAAATAATGCTTCTCCCTATAATCAATTTTTACCTTTCTATGTTGCCTATTTCCCTCCCGGCTTATTTTTTCACTCAGATTAATCGTGTTCTCACGCGTTTCCTTTGGAATAATCGCAAACCCAGGTTATACCTCTCCCGCCTTCAACAGCCAAAGCATCTAGGTGGTGTAAATTTTCCCAACATTGTTCTCTTTCATTCTTCCTTCACTTTAAAACAAATCTGGCCATTTCTTGCAGATTCGCCTCCCCTTTTCCCCACTGCCTGGAGTGCTTTAGAGCAAGCCCAACTATCGCTTTTCCCTTTTTCTGCTGCTATTCATTTGTCCCAAGCCCCTAAACGTTTTCTTTCTCCCATCTTTAAGCTCTCTAGGGCACTTTCTCTTTCACTGTTTCGCTCTACATTTTCTAAGGTGCACTTACACTCCCTTACCCCATTATTGTATAATTCCTCCCTTAAGATTAATAACAAGGCCCTCTTCTGGAAGGAATGGATTGACAAGGGCATTATGTATCTGGACGATCTTCTTGTCGACGGTTCTGTAATGGATTTACCCACTCTTTGCACCTCATATCATATTTCTAACACTCATTCTTCTCAATTTTCTGACCTTGCCATAGCTTTAACTACACTTTCCTGATTTCATACCACTTTTTCTGATGTTGTCCCAACTGACTTCACTCCTTTAGTTTTCACTTCCCCACTCAAAGCGGCTGCCATTTATAAGATCCTCTCCCGACCTATTCATGATCGCCCCAAATCCAAATCTGAACTTGCAAGGGAAAAGGATCTAGCACAAGATTTTTCCTTTCCTATTTGGGAGTCTATCTGGTCTAAAATCCACACAGTTTCTCGTTCTGCTAGCACCATTCAGACCCTTTTTTTCTTTTATAATAGACTTTGTTTTACTCCACATGACCTTTTTAAGTTCAAGGTCCTAGAATCTCGCCAATGTTGGTCATGTTCTCACCCTGATGGTACCCTGTTTCATATGTTATTTCAATGTCCCTTGGTAGCTTCACTTTGGCAACATATATGGTTCAAGCTGAATGAAATTCTTAACTCAAATCAAACCTTTGATATTGTTCATATTTTTCTAGGTGGTTCCTCTCCTATTTGGAGTGTTCCACGCAATGTTCGCAACTTTATAGATTTGTTTATAGCTATTTCTTTTCAGATTATCCCATCTAACTGGAAAGACACTTCAAAGATCTCTTCTACTGCTTGGTGGAATTTACTATGTCATCATCACCGACTTGATCGTGCATATGCTACAACTACCTCCCTTTTAATCAAAAGAGATCTTTTATGGTTACCCTTAACTGATTTTCTTTCCAGACGCTTACCCTAATATGCCTCTTCTCCTTTTTCTACTTTACCTCCCTTCTTTCTATCCTCCCACTTTCTTTCCCCTTTTCTTCTTGCCTTTCTTTCACTCCTTTTTTCTTTTCTTTCCTTTTCCCCTTTCTCTTTCCTGTTCCATTTCCATAAAAATCAAAAAATGCTTTTTCCCTTAGTATATCGTTTATATTCCCCCTTTGGGGTTTTCGCTCCTTTTATATTTCACTTTTTTATTATATAATGCCTTTTTACTTTTAATGATTGTGATTTTGTAATGATGTTTTACTTGGTTTATCTGGCTCAATAAAGCTTTCTAAACTTTAAAAAAAAACCTTGAAATGAATACAAAATACAGCAAATAATTGGTGGAAGTCTTTTATCATTCTACACAAAAACAATAGTGACAGAAAATGTCTTCAGAGCTCAGCCCCCATGCTTTGAAAGCATAGCCATCACCTATTAAATTACCAATGCCCCCTAAAATGTATATCTGAGAAAGTTGATGACGCATGAATGGAAAGGGGCGACCAATCGGTCCCCCCGAACGTATGGTGGAGTACCCCGATCCCCCCGGGAAGCCATTTTGGGCGGGAGGCGCGTCTCGGCTGGTATGCCCGAAGCGGCGTAGCCGGGGCGCGCTTTTTCCCGCCCAAGAGTGGGTTGTCCTAGACACCGAAGCCGTCCGCCACGCCCAGGGAGGCGGGAGGAGGCGGGTTCACGCCCACCCAGAGAAGAATAAAAGGAGCCACAAGCCAAGGAAGCATCCTCTTGTTCCTGTGCTCTGAAGCTGCACCTCCTCGCTGCACGTGAGCTCGCGTTCAGGATCTTTCACCTACGAAGAAAAATGCCGGGCAAGAGAGTCGCAAAGAAGGTCAGCACCGACCAGATGCTCCGGATGTTGGTGAAGGACATGGCAGAGATGAAGAGAAAAATGGCGGCCAGGGACGGTGCGGGAAGGCCAAAAAGACCCAACCCGACGGAGGCCCCGGCCGGAAGAAGGAAGAGGGCCAGGAATGGGTCAAACGAGGACGAGGTCCCAGTTCCAGAGGCTCCCCCGTTGAGCCCTCCTAGACCAGCGGAGATTCCCGCGCCGGCTCCTGCCGAGGGCCAGCGGATCCCCGTTGTGGTTACCCCAGTGGACGAAGGGGACATGCCTCAGGAGTTGGCCGCCCAGTTGGCGGCATGGCTGGGTAATAGCAGCGGGCGTTCCGTGGCTCCGGGGGACACGGCTGAGGAGGCCAAGCAATTAATGAGGCAGTTGCGGCAGTCTCGAGAGGCCGCGAAACCTCCTTGTCCGTTTGTTTCCCCGCAGGCTCCAGTAGAGCAACCCGCAGCTGGCACGAGTTCGGCAGCGACGGCGGTTACAGCTTCTAGCTCAGGTAAGCAGCTAATGCCGATTGCGGGGAAGGGGTCTGTACCCTCGAGAAGGGAGAAATTGGCTCAGCATATCCCGATGGAGGTCAAGGAACGGATATGGGCTGAGAAATACGTAAACATGTTCTCCTTGCTAACTGACCATTATGAGATTGAGCATGTGAAAGTTCAGAAGGAACTCATGCATCCGAGTGTTTGGCGCGCTAAAATGGCCGCTTTCAGAGTCGATGAGACGATAGGTAACTGGGGTAGAGCATTTGGCATATTCACTTCGATTATGGGGGAACGGAGACCAGATTTGTTGACCGAGTTACCTGTGTACCAGTCACGTATTATGGAATATTCTCAGACATATGTTGGCAATGAGTGGTTTTGTTATGATAACATTTTTCGTAAAGCTAAAGAGTTCGATACGTGCCTGACGTGGGATTGTTACGACTCCATTTCTTGGCAAAAAATGGAACAATCAGGCATGTTAAAGGCGCCTTTGTTGGGGGGGGGCGGGGGTGAACTTTCCCGCCAACCATCCGGGGCGCCCTTTCGGACAGGGGCAAGTAATGAGCATCACCCAAGGCCGAACGGCAATACAGGTAAAAAAGGGGTATGCTGGAACTATAACAAGGGAAAGTGTACGAGGCCCCAGGGGTCATGCAAGTTTAGACATGAATGTGGGGGGTGTGGACAGTCTTCGCATCCCGAGACCATGTGCAGAGCCAAAACGGGTGATAACGGTAGTAGGGCAAGCGCCAAACAGGTCTGACATAGTCCGAGGGGCGGCTTTACCTACACCGGTTGATACCATGGCAATGATTCCTTGGCTCAGCGTATACCCTGATCATGTCTCCGCTGGGGTGCTGCGGGACGGGTTTTCTTATGGTTTCCGCATCCCGGTGGGGAATTTTCAGGGTAAAGCACAGTGTAAGAACCAACTTTCGGTCCTGCATAATACGGCAGTAGTGCAAGCAAAGATTGGGAAAGAAGTAGCCCGGGGTCGGGTGGCAGGACCATTCAACACGCCACCAGTTCCTAATTTTGTTTGTTCGCCATTGGGAGTGGTCCCCAAGAAGGACCCGGGTGAGTTTAGACTGATACATAATTTGTCAGCCCCGAGGGATTTGTCGGTTAATGATGCAATAGACCCAGGGCTTTGTTCGGTGCGGTACGCATCCTTCGATGATGCAGTCGCCATGTTGAATCGCCTGGGGCCTGGAGCGCTGATGGCCAAATCTGACATCGAGTCCGCGTTCCGGTTGCTCCCGGTACACCCGGACGATCAGCGTCTCCTGGGCTTTATGTTTCAGGGGCGCTATTACATGGATAAATGTATGCCAATGGGCTGTTCCATATCGTGTGCTTATTTTGAAAAATTCAGTTGTTTTCTGCAATGGGCATTCACAAGGATTACGGGTTTTCAGCATGTCATGCATTATCTAGACGATTTTCTGTTTCTGGGGGCAGCCGGGGACACAGAATGTGCACAGGCTCTAAATGAATTTTGTGATTTGATGAGACAGTTTGGTGTGCCATTGGCGCCGGGTAAGACTGTGGGGCCCTCAACTTCACTCGAGTTTCTTGGAATAGAGCTCGATTCTGAAGAAGGTTGCTTCCGCTTGCCAGAAGAAAAAGTGCGGAAATTCAGGGCTTCGCTTGAAGCATGTCTTAGAGAAACTAAGGTGAACTTGCATCAATTACAGCAGACTGTGGGGCAGTTGAATTTTGCCCTTAGAATAATGCCAATGGCCCGCCCCTTTTTCCGCTCGATTGCACAAGCCATGGTCGGTCTTAAAGAGGGGCATCACCGCACGAGGCTCTCGGCCGAGATTCGCCAGGACATGGGCATTTGGTTGGCATTCCTGGCGGACTTCAATGGTCGGGTTGTCTGGACGAAGCCGGCGGTGTCCTCCGAAGAGTTGGGGCTGTGGACAGATTTGGCGGGGAGTATAGGCTTTGGCGCCATATTTGGCAATCACTGGTCGGCTCAACCGTGGCCGTCATGGTGGCACGAGTGTGGACTTACAAGTAACATTGCTTTTCTTGAACTGTTCCCTATTCTGGTGGCTTTGAAAACATGGCCTGAGGGGTTTAGGGATCACTCTGTGGTGTTCTGGTCTGATAACATGACCGTGGTTGAGTGTATCAATAGTCAGGCAGCGCGATGCAAGTGGATCCTGAGGTTGCTCAAGGAAATTGTTTTACTATGTATGCAATTGAACGTGCTCTTTAGAGCGAGGCATGTGCCAGGGGTACTGAATCAGGCTGCTGATGCGCTTTCTCGTTTCCGTATGCAGGCCTTCTGGGGTTTTCTGCCCACAGCGGTCCCGGTGGCGGCACCATTTCCCGAAGCTCTCTGGTCTCTCGGTGCCCCGAACTACGAAACCTCGTGGGAGAGAGTTTAGCACCCAGGAAAAGGAAGGCATATGAAGGGGCGTTCCGTTCCTATTGGTCCTTTTTGGGTTCTGCTAGGGGAGAGCTTTGGGGTCAGGAAGAATTTGTCATAAAGTTTTTACTGTCTTTACGCAGGGCAGGCAAATCGGTGGCCACGGCCCAGAGGCATCGGGCCGCCATTTCCTTCATGGCGCGAGCTCATGGTATCCAGGACCCTACAGCGTCTTTCGTGGTACAGAAAGCGCTGCGTGGGTGGCAACGCCTTGAGGGTCGCAGAGTAGATGAAAGGCACCCGATAGGTCTGGATAGGTTGGCCCTGTTACTGTCCGTACTCCCTGCTACATGTTCATCCCAGTCGGAAACAGTGTTATTCCGGGCCGCTTTTGCATTGGCATTTCATGGGGCTATGCGGGTAAGCGAACTGGTGGCAAAAAATAAGCAGGATACGGGGGGTGGACTGTGCCGAGAGCACATTCAAGTAAAGAGGGAGACGATGATTCTCTCGTTTGTCAGGTCCAAGACCGATCAAGGCGCGGTCGGGGATAGTGTAGTGGTCCAGCGGATTCCCGGATCTCCCATGTGCCCGGTTGCATGCGTTGAGGAGTATTTGGCGCAGAGGGCGGCATCATGGGGGGGGACCTTGCTGAGGCATGCAGATGCCACCCCACTGACGAAGTTTCAGTTCCAGCGGGTGCTTGCAATGGCAATTTCGGCCGCGGGCCTGAACCCGGGCGAGTTTGGGACTCATTCCTTCCGGATAGGGGCTGCTACAGAGGCTACAGCCAGGGGTCTGAGTGTGGAAAAAGTGAAACAGTTGGGGCGTTGGTCCTCGAATTGTTACAAAAGGTATGTGCGGTTGCACATGTTGTGAAGCTGATATCATGTACTCACGCTTCTTGTTTTTTGTTTGGTTACAGTTTCGCAAACCTACGAGGCGGGGTGGACTGTGCAGTCGGCCCGACACTTGGGAACCAGCGGTCAGAGATCACCGGCTGAGGAAAAAGTGGTGTGGGTCGTGGGCCACTCATACGTGAGGCGTGCCGGGGACGTATTCAAAGCAGGTGACATGATTCACACAGCTGGGGAATACGGGTACAGGGTGACCTTCTACGGAAGGGGCGGGCTCTGTATTGACCAGTTTCAACCGTTTCTTGAGGGTTTGTTAGGGCGGACAAGGTCACCGCCATCTATAATCATAGTACATCTTGGGGGCAATGATTTGGTGACCGCTGGTAGACGACTACTTCTCGAAGCGATACTATCCACAGTAAGTTGGTTGGCGAGGAGGGTTCCAGGGTGCACGATTGCATGGTCCCATATGATTCCACGAAAGGTGTGGCGGGGGGCTAATTCAGTGCCTGCTATAAATCATTCTGTGAAAAAGATTAATAACAAGCTTGGTAGACTGTTCCGTACCAGTACATTGCATTCGATTCCTCATGGTTGTATCAGGGGGGATAATATGTATCTAGAGGATGGGGTCCATTTGTCCCGGGTGGGGAATTCTTTACTCATAGGAGACCTCGTAGCCTGGTTAAGGAGTTTGCAACATGACCTTTAGGTAGGAGTCTTGTGGGGGGTCCGGATAGCCAGTCAACTATCCGGCCTGTGGCGGTAAGGTCATGATCGGTGAGCAGTCATTGGAAGATCCCTAGGGGGGGGCGTCACCCATTACGGATGGGAGCGCCCGGGGGGAGGTGGCCATTGGCCCCTCAACGGGGAGGCGGTCCCTTCTAAAGGACGGGACGCCTAAAGGAAAGGGAAGGCGGTCAAGGCCCCTCCCTGGATAGGAGGGGCTACGGGCCCCTCCTGGGAATTTCCCGGGGCCAGGACATCTGCGACGGCAGATGTGGTAAGTGTGTAGGGTGGGGAGGGGGGTCTACGCTACCTTCTAGACACCTCACACGAGTCCTCGGACGACCACGTACATGGCGTCGAGTTAACAGGGGCCCCCGTCAAGACAAGGGAAATTGGTATGGCACACGAGGTGCAGTCCTCTGTGCGGCCGCCCCTCACAAGTGAGGGGGGAGTTCTGGTTTAGGGATCTGACACCGGTTACGACCTTGTCGTTGGCCCTTAACGTTAGGATGTACAATTTCAATTTGAAATGCATTTTTGTAAGGATGTTAGTATCGGCTAGGAGAACCTTTGTATTAGATATATGTTAAGGTTAGCCAAACATTGTAATGTGGATATGAAATTGTACATGATATGAAACTGTTATTTTAATGTTTTGATTTTGTTTCATATTTTAATAAATACGGCCGGGAAGGGTAACTCCCTTCCCGCCTTCCAAAAGTTCAAGAACTGTTTCCGGTTTCCCAATTCTTGGGGATTGTGTTGAGAGGGGGTGGCGGGTATCTCAGCCATATGGAAAGGGGCGACCAATCGGTCCCCCCGAACGTATGGTGGAGTACCCCGATCCCCCCGGGAAGCCATTTTGGGCGGGAGGCGCGTCTCGGCTGGTATGCCCGAAGCGGCGTAGCCGGGGCGCGCTTTTTCCCACCCAAGAGTGGGTTGTCCTAGACACCGAAGCCGTCCGCCACGCCCAGGGAGGCGGGAGGAGGCGGGTTCACGCCCACCCAGAGAAGAATAAAAGGAGCCACAAGCCAAGGAAGCATCCTCTTGTTCCTGTGCTCTGAAGCTGCACCTCCTCGCTGCACGTGAGCTCGAGACGGAACGAAGAGCCATTTTTGAACCCACCCACCATCCCCTGAAGACAGCAAGTTGTTGTGGTATAAAGTTCGTTTTTACGTAGTAGTTTTTTCTTGCAGGTTGTTTCTGAATAAAGTTTATGATTCGGTTGCAATAAAGTGGATAACTCTGTGCGGTATGCTTTATTAAAGACTTTCATCAGAGTGATTAGTAATGTTTTAGATGTTTTAGGTTGAGACGTGATCTGTTTTAAGTAGGAATGTCTCTTGCTTTTTAGTCATTAATCTTGTCGTATTTATTGTTTGGTCGGGCGGTAAGGTCATGATCGGTGAGCAGTCATTGGAAGATCCCTAGGGGGGGGGGCGTCACCCATTACGGATGGGAGCGCCCGGGGGGAGGTGGCCATTGGCCCCTCAACGGGGAGGCGGTCCCTTCTAAAGGACGGGACGCCTAAAGGAAAGGGAAGGCGGTCAAGGCCCCTCCCTGGATAGGAGGGGCTACGGGCCCCTCCTGGGAATTTCCCGGGGCCAGGACATCTGCGACGGCAGATATGGTAAGTGTGTAGGGTGGGGAGGGGGGTCTACGCTACCTTCTAGACACCTCACACGAGTCCTCGGACGACCACGTACATGGCGTCGAGTTAACAGGGGCCCCCGTCAAGACAAGGGAAATTGGTATGGCACACGAGGTGCAGTCCTCTGTGCGGCCGCCCCTCACAAGTGAGGGGGGAGTTCTGGTTTAGGGATCTGACACCGGTTACGACCTTGCCGTTGGCCCTTAACGTTAGGATGTACAATTTCAATTTGAAATGCATTTTTGTAAGGATGTTAGTATCGGCTAGGAGAACCTTTGTATTAGATATATGTTAAGGTTAGCCAAACATCGTAATGTGGATATGAAATTGTACATGATATGAAACTGTTATTTTAATGTTTTGATTTTGTTTCATATTTTAATAAATACGGCCGGGAAGGGTAACTCCCTTCCCGCCTTCCAAAAGTTCAAGAACTGTTTCCGGTTTCCCAATTCTTGGGGATTGTGTTTAGAGGGGGTGGCGGGTATCTCAGCCATATAATGCGTGCATAATCCTCTCTTAAGTAGAAACAGATCAAGCTATCATATTTGTTCTTTTTTAGCTTGCAACTGCTTCAATATAGATTTACTTTTTTACTGAATACTGTATATTTTTATGAGTGTATTTTGAATAATGCAGGGGAATTCATCCCAACCCTAGTGATATAAGCCATCAAGATATAGGCTGATGACATAAGAAGATGCACTTTTTGAAGTTTGAGTTGCTTGATTGGCTGGTTATCCATCCTAAACTCAACTTAGGCATTATGGACATGGTTTTAAAATGCATGTCCTCTTTCCTCAACAGCAGGTAACAAATGGTATAACATGAATAGTATGACACCCCTATCCCTTCACACCTAGAAGTAAAATACACATATTTCACAACTACAGATTAAACTTAAACAATCCCAAATATTGGAAAATCACAGTATACCAAATAAACAGTACAGACTTCTGTCTAGCAGTAGTAGTTGAAACCAAAAGGAGCTACACTCAACACCGCAACAGGCAACTGCTTTGTGGCAACCTTGGAAATACCTTTGTGGCCACGTGGCACTAACATGGCATCTTCCCTTTGACTCATGCCTTTGGGACATAGATTTAAATATGGATTTAGATCAAATACAAAATCACAAGTAAGTTCGGTTATGAATTTCTCCTTCTTCCTGGTGCATGCCCGAGGATACATTTTCCAACTTTAACATTCATGCAAACATGTATAAAGCAGCGACGATTAGCTTGTTGAATGGTACTCACCTGAATGTGTGAGACTACATTTCAGATCTAAAGACCACTCTACACCAACCCTGAATGTCAAACACTGCCGGCTACTCGATAATATTCAGCTTTGGTTATCCCACACAAAGAATTCCTCAGAAAGAATATATCCTTAAACACTAAAATTATGAAAGCATGACTACTTCAGGTAAACACCTCAAACAGTCCTGCAATGGGAGGCAGATAGTTTTTAGCATTAATTGCCTTGTTGTCGAAATTATAATGTATGCAAGGCCAATTACTAACTACAATGGCTAACTAACCTTTGAAAAGATCGTGGGGGCATATTAGCAAGGGCTGGCAATAATATTATCGCTGCTTTAGCGTCAGTTTTCGGACAAAAAGCAGCGATAATATTATCGCTCTATCTACAAGGACATGCTAGCACGTGTTTCCTTGCATTAGTGCCCGGTTTCTTGCCACCTCGCCTCGCATCCCTAATGAGATGCAAGGCGGGCGTGCCTCATGAAACTTCATTGTAAAATATCGCTAACAGGGCTTCGTGATATTTACGACGCAACCCCGTCCGGCATAGCAATATTCTTTTCAGCGCTAACTCACCCTTAACGCTGCTTCTAGACGGCTGCAAAAAACATGAGTTATGTATGTTTTACTTTGGGGGTGGATTATGGTGATAGGACCACAGGGTTGTATCAGCAAGGTTATCGCCGTATTCAGGAGATCAAAGCTGGTTTTCCAGCAATGTTTTTGCCATTTACCCCTATAGCTGGAATGTTATCGCCCTGGAGAAACGCGTTGTTAATAACGCGCTAACCAGGTGATACATTCCAGCGATAGACGGCGATAAATAAAAAGGCACTAAGCGCGCTTTGCAATATTTATCGCCGTCTATTGTTGATATGCCCCAACGTAAGTTGTTCTTCCCACTTAATGACCAACATCATGCCACTGCATTTCATTGACCACATCCAAGCCATACTCACAGAAATTGTCACAAATGAATTAAATGCTTCCACCTTATATCTGCGTACATACAGCACTTAACTAGAAGTAAAGCTTGCACACACTCAAGAGCACCTGCACAGATATATAGAACAATACGTTGATAAACTCAAGCACCATTACCTGTGTCTGTTTTATGGATACAAGGATGCACTGGTTTAGACTTTCTCATCCCCCAAATTGACAAATCTTCTCAAAGTGAGAGCTGCTGGATGCCAAGTAAACCTTTACTACTTGAATCACTGCTGTCACCTGCAAGAACAGCTGAAATAAGGGCTGCACTGGCATTTTCCCTTAAACCAGCAATGGACTGAATCGGCTCCCAAAATAGTGTGACAGGCACTGTAACTTCATCCGCACTGACACCTGCACTGGCACTTGCGGATTGAATAACCCTATACTAACAACCTGTACTAACATCTGCAATGGTTCACACAACATTACTAACACTGGAAGTGAAGTCTGCACAGTTGGCACCTACGAAGGTACTGTCATGGAATGGCACAAACGTGGACAGAGAGGAACAAAAGAAGAAATTAATATAAAAAAGAGCATGCACATAAATAGATGGGAAAAAAAGAAGAGAAACAGACACCGTGAAACAGGGACATGGAGGACAATTGCAAAGTGCAACAATGACATGATAGTACATGGACAAGTGAGATATGAACATACTTGTAGAAACACGGGCCCTGGTTGGTACGGACTAAGGAAGACACTGAAGCAGGAAGAAACAGACATTGAGTAATAGAGTGTAAGGCTATTTCTACTTGCTCCCAAGTGGAAGGGACCTCCAAGCTTCATAAAGACGAGAATGCTAGCTATAGCCATTAACCAGGGCACAGGGGCAGAATGTTGGCCTCTCCAATTCTCCTTGACTTTCTGTGAAATTATGCATAAGAAGTCAAGGACTAGCTCAAAAGAGAGGAATAGCATTTGTCTAGGGTCAAGTAAAATAAAAACGGGAACGTCTAGACAGGTTGAGAGTAGACACAACTAAATTAATATCGCAGAATATATACATTGTATTTAAATGATCAGTATTAAGTCAAAACAAATACACACAAAACAGAAAACATTGCCATATGAATGTAACACAATCTAGTTTTAAACCGAGGGCACCTGGCAAGCCATACTATATACTGTAATTCATCTTTAAGCTGGCTCATCAGGCTTTGTTATTACACTATGAAAGTACTGGGCTAATATTTCATGAGCACCTTTTCAGAAATGAGAGACAAATGTGCTGCAAAATACATTGGGGCTTATTTACAAGACTCTTGCGCTGCCGGTGGGTCACTTTTAACATGGGAAAAAGTAATGTCCGTGTGGCGCAAGGGGCTTGTACTTCATTCTTTGACAAAATAGTTTCCATATTTGCTCAGGTGGCCAAAAATTTGGGGAAAATCACTGTGCTCGCTCAGTGCAATTTGAGCATATGTTGCACCTCACCTCTTCAAATATCAGTATCTGCCAATTCTTACCTCAGATTTGTCTACAACACTTTAAAACAGGTGTGAGGAATGAACAATGCTACATCAAGATAAAGTAAGGCAAATTAGTTTCTTCTAAGTGGCCATGTTTAAGCCTAAGAATGCTTTCCTCTTTATCCCGGCGTCCATTGATAGCACAGATAGCTGATTATAACCGCTTGACTCAGGGCCGGACTGGCTACCGGGCAGTTTGAAATGCTGCTGAGCTGGGGGCTGATTTCGTTGATGGGGACCTGCGTGTACTAAACGAAATTTGTTTTGCTTTCATTATTTCGAAGCACACGCAGGTCTCCATGAACAAAATCAGCCCCCACTGCAATTAAATCAGCCCCCAGCTCGGCAGCATTCCAAACTGCCCGGTAGTCAGTCCGGCCCTGGCTTGACTGCCCTGCTAATATATATATATATATACATTATAAAAAGCATGCCTTCAGGACGCACTTATGACGTATATACTTCCATTTTGAGATAAGTCCTGGAACAGATAATCTGCACCCATTTTTTAGGTCTCGCCTGTCGATGCGCATGCGCATCGAGCAAGGCGAGAGTATTGGGACTTATCCACTCTTTATCCACACTGCAAGGAATCGTGGCGATTCCTTGCAGTGCCCGTGACTTTTAAGCTCAATGCGCATGCGCAGCTCAATGCGCATGCGCATTGAGCTTAAAAGCGCGTGCACGTCCGTCTTGGTTTACCCGCTCCGCCCCCTCCCCTTCCCGCCGTGTCGCATTTCTCCTCCCCCCTCCCCTCTCTTCCCTCCGTCTTGTTTGGTTGTCCCTCCCCTTCCCGCCGTGTCGCATTTCTCCTCCCCCCTCCACTGGTCCCCGCAGCCTCCTCGAGTGAAGCCCCTGCCTGCGCCAGCCCTGCCTGTGAGTACCGCATGCCTGCAGCAGCTCTCCGAATTCGACTGCCTCCTGCAGGCGACCCCTCCCTTACATGTTACTGCTCCATGTCTGTGACCGCATCGTTTCTCTCCGCCTGTGACTGCTCCTGCCTGCGATTGTTCGTTGACTGTAACTGGTCTCCAGTTGTGTGTGTGCGCTCTGTAACTGCTGCACACATGAGCCTGCTCCTGCGATTGCTTCCTGTCCGGCTGTTTCTTGTCTGGGCCTCGTCCCCACCCAAGAGAGTGCCCTTAATGGGATCCTACATGTGTGTGCCTGGGCCCTACATGCGACTGCATCTTATCTGTGGTTCTTCCATGTGCCTGCTACCTTCCCGCGGTGACATCCTGCTAGAAACTGCTCCCTAGTTGTGACTGCTCCGTACTTGCGAGAGTCTGCCCCCTAGCCGCTGTTTGTCTGTAACGCTCCTACCCTGTTACTGCTCTGACTGCGAACCCTCCCTATGCCCCTAAGTACTCCCAGGCTATTAGTGACTGTCCCCTATCAGGCAGTGGCTGTTTCTTGTGATTGTTCCATGAACGCCTGTTCCCTGCTTGTGCGTGCCCCCTTTGTAAGTGTTTCCTGGCTCTGACAACCCCACGGTGACTGACGCCTGCTTAGCTCGGATTGTGACTGTTCTCGTCTGAACAAACCTCCTGCATCTGTCCCTCTTCTAGAGCCTGCTGCCTGCGGGACCCTCAAGCCCGGAACCTGAGAAGCCTTAACGCTCAGAGCCTGCTGCCTGCGGGACCCTCACTCCCAGAAACTGCGTGCTGCCTGCAGAGCCCACTCCTCGCCCTGTATTTTGCATTTGCCCAAGATCACACGTGCTTATGTTGCTCTCCTGAAAATCTGTGACTGCTGAGGCCAGTGCTCTCTCCAAAAAAAAACGCAACGTAAAACTGCCACTGAGCATGTGGCGCATCGGAGAGACGACAATGCACTTTTATTTAAGGACTGCCAACCCCTGCCTTTATAGTCTGTCACGAGGTGCTCACAGAGACTGACATCCCTTACTCCTCGAACCCAACACCCTCTCCCTCGCATCCGGTGCTCTCTTTTCGCATTAGTTCTCCCCACTCCAACACCTCTTGAGTTTCACATTCCTTCTCTCCAAGCCTGGACCACTCTACTATAGGCAAGCCTTCTCTTACTCCCTGATGCGTTCGCCGATGGAGTAACACTCTATTCTAGAGGCCGACACTCTCGCCTCAAGCCTCACATCCCAGCAAGAAAATGACACTCGCCCCTGAAGCCTGACACGGACGTCTCTCGCAATCTAAAATTCTATGCCTGACACCCTCCTCCTCTATTGCCCGGCAATCTCCCTTCCTGCAGTTTAACACTCTCAGCTTCTATAGTTTGACACACTCTCACTCCTCCTGTAGCCCAGCTATTTCCCCCAGAGCCTGGCACTCGACCCAGGGCCCTGCAGTCTCCGCGGAGCTTTGCTGCTGCCCACATTACCGTGTGCCCCCGATCTCTTCACTGGTCATTGTATGTGCCCGCTGGTTGCCCCCTGTGTCCGCCCACCTCCCCCTGCCCCCCGCATCTCACCCTGCACTATGTCAAGCAAGCAGCAGCCATACAGGGGGCCCGAAGTGAGCTGCTGCGTCAAGTACTCCCTCTTCGCTTTCAACATCATCTTCTGGGTGAGTGTCCCGCGTGCATTGGGCGTATTGTTTATTTCTTACAATTTTATATAGCGCGGACATGGCTCGAAGGCATCAGGGCGCTTCCCAACAGTAGCGAATGCAAGGGTACAGCAAGTTCGAGCTACAATAATGACGTTCAGTCATACTGCCTCGGCAGCTGCGACCATATGTTTACTGTGTTGCCAGGTAGTTGCGTCCTTTGTGGGTGGGGGTATGAGAGTCTGTTTCTGAGGGACATTGTTTTTGTGTGCAAACCCGTCATGTGACCTCTTGTCACGTGCTCTATCTTTACCTTTATAGGATTTGCAGCGAGCGGTGGGTTGCATGCCGGGACTTGCAGTTCTATGTTTAGGACGAGCATAAAAGGAGCGCCAGCATGTAAAGTGGATTATACCATCAGCACTTGGAAGTGTCTCACATGGCAATGGCCCTCCTGTGATCTGTGTGTGTTTTCATGCGTGTGCTCTGTGTGCAAAGAGGGGGGGGGGGTCACCATGTGCTGTCTCTGTGGGAGCAATGTGCCTGTGGCAATAACGTGCGAAAAGCTGGGGGGGAAATGCAATAGGTCTCGCAGCATTAGAGTTAGTGCTTTTAGAATTGTTTATGGCTTTTTTTTTAATTCTTTAGCATTGGCTACAGGAAACAAAAATAAACCATAAACAATTCTAAAAGCACTAACTCTAATGCTGCGAGACCTATTGCATTTCCAATGCTTGTTTTTAAATGTTGTCCTCGTGGTGGTAGTGGAAGTGCTCAGAGAGATTTTGCCAGTGCTCAATCTCTTCTAGGCCCCGAAAAACTGATGAATGTTATGTTTTGTTATGTTAAGTGTTGCTTATAGAGCGCACTGACACCGAAGCTTCCTGGCGCTGGTAGACAGAACAGAATGAGGGGAAGGTAGGAGAAACAGAGTCTACGTGGGAGTGGGAAAGAGGTGAGTTTTAAGCATTTTCCTAAATTTGAGAAAAGAGGAGCAGGATTTAATGGAGGGAGGCTACCTAGTGCTCATTTCTTGCCCGCCGCATTTATATGCATGTGACAAACATGTTGGTAGCACCTGGAGGAGATTGCTAAGACCCTCTCAGGTTTATCCCTGGAGCCGGAGAATGGGAAGGCTCAAGGAGGTGGTAATGGAAGCTTTTACTGCCGACAGCTCCACCCTGATCACCCCCCCCAGCCCAATCCACTTTATCAGGAGGTCAGGAGGTGGGAAGGGAGGGCGGAAGGAGGGCTGGTAGGAGCAGTAGGAGGAGCAGGCCATCTCGGGAAACAGAGTTTACAATGCAGTCGGTACAACGCGGTGCCATTACAAAATGGTCAGTACAACAACCATGTTGTTACCACGCCTACCATTACAATGTAAGTCATTACAATGACTTGCTGTAGGGGGCTTTAGGTGTTGGATTTTCAATTCAACACCTTCCCATTCTGTTGCACACACTGGAGTCGGCATTGTAAATGATACTATTCCAAACTCCAGCGCCCCCCTCCTACAGCAAGTTATTGTAATGGTGTGCTTTGTAATTATACACTTGGTAACAACGTGGTCATTGTACTGACAGCGTTGTAAAGGCAAGCGTTGTAAACACATGCATTGCAACGTCATATATTCGGCCATCTCCCTCCAAGCTCTAACCTACAACGCCTATAACTCCTTCGAACCCACTACCAGAACAAGTAACCCAGGAGACAGGGACTGGAAGGGTAGGGATAGGATTGTTCCTAGTCCATGCCTTTTCATCTCCGACCTCATTGTTAATTGCACACAGCTCCTTCATCACAGAGGTAATGTATCTCCATAAGAAGCATTGTTAGTGGAACAAGCTGCTTCTCTGTGCCCTAGAAAAGAAAAAGGTTATTTTGGGATGTTTTTCTTTCCCTTGGAAAATACCTAAACAGTGTCCAGCTTCTTTCAGGAACTCACTAAAAAGGTCTTAACCCCTTGTATGCTGATGACGAACCCCAGCCGTCATGCACTACGGTGCTCGTGTGCTGATGACGGCTGGGGTTCGTCATGGCCCGCCCCTGTTCTTTTGTTTACCGCACAGCGGCGGAAACGGGCCAGCAGCGAATGGGTTAAAGCCAGAAATGAGTCTAATGCTTTTTGTATTGGTTTACCCTAATAGACAAATCTAAAGTGTCTCACTCCTTAGTGATGCACAGAAACACCAGGTGATGTTTGTATTTTTAATCAGGTAAAGAAAAAATCCACATAGCATTTACAGAATTTCTGGACACATTCTGTTATTGCGGTGCCCTGGAAAGCAGCCAGACACAATTCCAAACAACATCTGGTTCCTTGCAGGGGCACAGACCAACGCTAAGAAAAAATCCAAACACTGTTTACTCCTTGCTGGGCCATATACAAAGTGATGCGAGAGGAAGAAGTTATATAGCTGTACCCCACCGAAGAGCCAGTTGCCGGGTGAATTGTTTCTTTTTCTAATGACTCTGATATTGTCTATTCCTGTGCTTTATATGTTATTGAAACTTGTGGTGGATGCAGGTATGAAACCCCTAGAAGTTCCCATAAAGTTATAAATTGCTGAAAAGTAGACAGAATTAATATTTCAGCAAGGAGTCATTCAAGCAGATTGTTCTAGGATTTCCCAAAGGAACTAATTGTTAAAATACAAAAACAGTAACAACAAGTGTGGGAAAAAGAGAGATGAAAAGAAGGTTTCAACCTTTAACTTTTTTCACAGATGGCTAATCCCCCAAAATAGTATTATATTACTTCCTATAGAGTATTCTAGTTCCAGACATGCATTGTATGTGTAGAGTAGTATGCACAAACGACTACAATACACAAACCAATACAACTGGCAGAATCCTGGATGGTGTTTCTTACATGGATGCCACCAATCTTTCTTAACCAAAATATTTTGTACACATCAAACATTGACTCAAAAACAGAATTCTCTCCCAATCCTGTTATTGAAAGTTCCAGAGATTTTGGGAAACAGTAGAAGTCCAGCCAACCAGTACTTCCGCATTATTCCCAGTAGTAGGTAGCGTCTACAGTAGATAAAAGGGAACAGTAACTCATATGTGTGAGAGGTCCTATCAAAACAGACAGGCACAAGTCAAAACTGTGACTATATGTAGTCAAAGAAGTATAAATATGTTCTTTAAAGTTTTTTCCAATTCCTGTCATATGGCTGGCCCACCCACACATTTGGGGTACAGTATGTATTGGGGAAAACTGTGAATGTTGGATGGCAGGACCTTTTAATAATTTTACCCTTACTTTGACAGTTGTAGGGCCTTTTTGGTAATCATGTGAACTCAGATTTATGTATTCCACACACCCCTGGATTCAACTACACCTCAAGTTTGTTTGAACGGAATTCCATATTGTTCAGCCCCCGCAAAACATAGAAACATGTCAACACAACATGAAAACCCCGAGGTATAAATCTAGAAACCATCAAAAAATAAATTGACAAATCTACTAAGATTGGCCTGCTGCTGATGTACAAACAGTCTTGTATGAACTATACAAAATCCACATCATGACACTGAGGTCAATATGAGCGATCTAGCACAGGATTTGTACTGGATGCATACCCTTCGAGTACAAATTTCAATAGCAAACAAACTCAGAAGGTTGTTATGCAATGGATGTGTCGTAAACATTGCAGCACAAATGAGGATATTTCTCCTTGTTCAAGCCTGCTTCAAGTAGGCATGTTTGTTAAAAGGCCTGTGGTATTTGCTTTGATTGAACCCCAATAATGTCTCCTTGTTGCAGAGAGATGCAAGATGGCGCAAAGCTGTTTTTGCACTGAGAAACGTTTACCTTTCCAGTGTAAACCACAATCTGTGCTGGATAGCAAATATCAAAGCGATACAAAAGGGGATGATGGACGGATAGCAAATATCATGCACTGCTTTGCATCATTGTGCATCACTTTGCTACATGCTAGCACCAGACGAAAACCATAGGAAACGTAGGTAACGATTTCTTTCTCACTATATTAACCTTGAGAAATCATGGTTGTAGAAACGAATGAACGGTTTGTGCTTGTGTAAAATGACCGTTTGAAACGTTAATTTAGACAAATCCATCATGTGATTTGAATTTATGATCTTTCAGTCATTTGAGACTTTAACTGATGAGCTATTGGTGTACCTCTATGGCCAAGCTTTTTAAAAATGTGTTTTAAATAGGTGTTAGGTTGTTCAAACACAAGTACAAGCTGGGTCTGTTTGTGCACCCAGACAAACCATGGGGGGGGGGTTTCGGGCCACATATAATGCTATGCTTTGATGCAAACCTCATCAAAGTCTGAAAATGTAATGAAAAATGCAGAGACATTAGCATTTTGTCAAATACATTTTCTAAATATTTAGTTAAATTTTTCAACGTAACATACTAAAATCCTGGAATGCTAGCCAAGGAATTTTGAACTGAATTTCTGGCAATACCGGCATATGTAAGTTTTCCTAGTTACAATCAATTATGTAATATTAGCACAGCTCACTAAATTGTGGTACAATCAGTAATTATTGTGCAATGTGGATTTCATTACAGTTGATTGGCTCACAGATTTCAAATTCAGAACTACATGGAAAGTAAAATAACTTTGGGGTCGATTACGATGTGGCCCGTAAAGGCTCCAACCTGCAGTCGGATCCTTCAGGCCCGCATCGTAATGGGCGGCTCGGTTTACTTTTCGACCGCCTCATTATGATAGAGGCGGTCGAAAAGTAAAGCGCCCATTGGTGCGCGGCCTCTGGTTGGAGGCCGAAGGGCTACCTGTTGATCCCTGTACCTTATGGCAGGCACCTTGTGATGCCTTCCACAGTGTGCGGGATGAACTGCACCTCCCTTTCCTCCATGGGAGCTTGTGTTACAGCGGGTTTATGGCCATGACAGGAGCTCTTATTGAGGAAAGGGAGCATGCAACTGAACAGTGTTCGGTCACATCAAAATGAATCAGTCAGGAACTCTGACTTGTTGTCGGTCTGTCCCAAGTCCGAGCCGGTATCGTGTTGGAAGGTATTCCACCTGACATCAAAATAATCCCCTAAATATTTTCTAGTTCTGTAAAACCTGAGGACTCTAGTAAGTCTGATCTCATGTGCCTGACTGGCTGGCCCGGAGAACACATGTAACCTAAAGATTTTGAGATTGTTTGCAATTTTATTTGCATACATTGTGAATTCTTCCAGGCTCCCTTACACAGGAACATATCCTTGCCAAGGCTTGACCCCTTTCTTACTTTCCTTTTCCATTATGTCTTCTCGCCCTGTGGATACCAGACATGTACTTGAGGGGTGAGAAAAATTGTGTAATTTTTTTCTCCCATAATTTTGTGAAATTGTGTTCAAGTTTTGGGAAATTACTGTTTTGTATCAAAATGTGATTTGCCGGTTACTTAGTGTTACTTTTTTACCCAAGCAAGACCCCTGGTGTAAAAAAAGTTTTGTAAGATACTGGTAAGAGGCCGTTATGAGAAAAAAAATTCCCACAGCGAGACATTTTCTAGGTGATTGTTACCTGTAGGCATCTCTCAAAACGTTTTTATTTGAGGTGAACGCTTGGTGCATGCTTCGGTAAAATAAGTTATACAATTGCCAAATGGGAAATTTTGGGAGATTTGGTGAACTTTGTTTAACACAACATTAAAGAATTTTACAAATTTCAGAAGTGTAATTGACATTTTACCCTGCTATAGTTTTCTATTGGTTCAGATTTCACAGACAATCTACTGATTGCAGCATATTTGAAAACATTTGAGAGCAACTAAAAGCAATATGCCAGGTTAAGGTAACTGTCTTTTGGAGACAGGTATCACATGTTCGCTCTATGGAAGCATAATACAAACATGTATTTTTAACGCCAACACATCCTAATACTTTTATTTCTGGATACCAAAACTCCTTTCCTTAAATTGGCTCGCCAGGAGAGTTCAGTGAACTTGACACTTGAAAGATATTTTTACATTTATTTCCAAAATATGGCAATACTTTCCATTCTGTCGAAAGCAGAGGCATGTGTCTTTGGTAGCTTGGCCCTCTTCTGTGTGCCGCTGGGTCTCCTTACCATGGAGCTAGTAGATATGTGTAAGTTTTCTACAGGGCTGGGGTGGTGACGGCAGCATGATCTTTCAAGGAAGAAGTCTGCCATTCCTGATAAACAGACTGTTAGAAATGGGGGTCTCTAGTTGGCAGAGATAGGTACCTTTGTCCAGATAGGGACTCTTGCTTCTAGTCATGGTAAAGGGGATACACTTCTAAAATAACCCCTGCTCACCCCCTTGGTAGCCTGACACGAGCAGACAGGCTTTTCTCGGTGGCAGTGTGTAAAGCTTTTGTGAATACATACTGTAATACAGTGAAAACACTACAAAGGGACACAACACCAGTTTAGAAAAATAGGTAATCTTTATCTAAACCAAAACAAGACCAAACGGCAAAAATCCACAATACAGTAATAAAATAATGACTTTCTGCTGGTAGGAATAATTCAGTTCAAAACAAATTGCAGATGCAACACTTATCACACACAGGACCTTGGATGCTTCACACAAACAAACAAAACAGGCTGCAGGGAAGTTGATGCGTCAGTTCCTTACACTCAGGGAAAGTTTTGCGTCAGTTTCATGCTCCGGGGGAGGTGATGTGTTGGTTCCTTACTGCTGCGCAGGGGAGGTGATGCGTCTGTCCTTACGGGAGAGATGTTTATGCGTCAGTTTCTTACTGCATGTGGAGGTTATGCATCGGTTTCTTACTGTGTCCCCCAATGATGGGCAGATTTGGCTCCTCAATGCGGTGGAACGATCCAGGACGATGCGTAAATTCTTGCAGCCGCATAGCAGGGTTGTGTCGGAATAGGTGCTGAGATTTCGGACTTCGGAGATCATTGTACTCGATGTGGCATGCGGCGATTTCTCGAGCCTCGGCAGGCGCTGCGACGTGTCTTCGGCAATGAGTCGGAAACAGGTACGGACGCGGACTTCTTCATGGTGTTGCGTCGATTTTCCAGCTCCCAGTGGAAAACAGTCTCTAGAGGTCCAAAACAACAGCAGGCACCTCTTTGTAGGTCAGAACTCCCAGGAAGGCAGTTCAGGGGAGCTGGTGGTGAAGTCTTTGTGTCCCTGAGACTTCAGAACAAGATGAAAGCTCAGTTTCAAGCCCTTGGAGAACTTCTTCAAGCAGGGAACACAGCAAACAGCAAAGTCCTTTTCTTCTTTCCTTGGCAGCAAGTAGCCACTGCAGGCCAACACCAGACAACAAACAGCACTGGGGCAGTATTCGTCCTCAGCTTCTCTTCTCCTTGGCAAAGGTCCCTATTGATTCCCAGAAGTGATCTAAAGTTCTGGGGTGTGGGCCCCAATATTTATACTACAAAATCCTTTGTGCTCTGGTGGCAGAGAAGCCCTGTGCTTGGTCAAAACTGGTTCTTTCCTCTCTGGTGCAGCTTCCTGGTAGGAGGCGAAGACAGCATTGTGGAAGGTAGATCAGGCCTATTCTGGTGAAAGGAAATCTCCTCCTCCTACTCTAAATGCATCCCAGGTCTATTCTGCCCAGCCCTGACTCATCAGGTTGTGTGGAGCTACATCTCCTCCCCAGCTCGTCATCCGAAAGCCCGTCATGCAATATACAAACCTAGCAGAGGCATACTGGATGGGCAAGCAAGAAAATACCCATGTTCTAAAGGTTATTTTCAAATATAGAATGTAAAAATCACCCTCATTAAAAGATGCATTTTAACATTCTGAGTTCAGGCATACTAAACTTTATTTTCCTACCTTGTTCCCAGGGGTAGTTACGTTTATAAGATGCTATAAACAAACTCCCCATTCTATCCTATTGGAACAAGTAGCCTTGCAATAGTGAAAAACGAAATTGGCAGCCTTTCACTATCGGGACATGCCACACACACCAGGGCATGTCCTACCTTTCACAAACACTGCACCCTGCCAACAGTGGTACATTGGGCCTACCTTAGGGGTGACTAACATGTAAGAAAAGGGAGGGTTAGGGCCTGGCAAGGGAAAACAACCTTCACAATGCAACTTTTACAACGCACTACCATTACAATTAAACTTTTACAACGCAACATCCATTACAACGCATGCCATTACAACGCAACTATTACAACGCATGACACTACAACGCATACCACTACAATGCATGTCATTACAACGTAGTCATTACAACGCATACCATTAGAATGCATACCATTACAACGCATAGTACCCTTACACTATCCAACACTTACCCTACTGTTGCACCCCCTGGAGTTAGAATAGTAATTTTTACCCCTGCACTATCCAACACTTACCCTACTGTTGCACCCCCTTGAGTTAGAATAGTAAATGTTACCCCTACACTATCCAATACTTACCATATATGCTATGTAATGGTATGCGTTGTAATGGTATGCGTTGTAAAGGTAGTATGCGTTGTAATGGAATGCGTTGTAATGGATGTTGCATTGTGAAAGTTTGGTTGTAATGGCATGCGTTGTAAAAGTATGCGTTGAAGTGACATACATCCCCTGGCAAGTGGGTATACTTGCCAAGTCGACATGGAAGTACTAGACTACACACAGGCTTTGCACTGGCAGACCAGAGTTACATTTACAGACTGCTTAGGTGGGTGGCACAATCAGTGCTGCAGCCCACTAGCAGCATTTGATATACAGGCCCCCGGCACACACAGTGCACTGTAATAGGGACTGACTAGTAACTCAAATCAGCCTATCATGGAAACACCAATCCATAACAATAATTTACACAGGGAGCAGTTGCAATTTGGCACTGAACAGCAGTGGCAAAGTGCCCAAAGCATCTAGACGAGCAAAACGGAGTCGAACATACAGCAAAAACACAGAAGGCAAAGGCAAAAAATGCAGGGGAGACCCATGCCAATGGTGCCAGGTCTAACACAGTCTGAGAACCAGACGTAGTGACAGCACTTGGGTATGCAGTCTTTCTTAAGTAACAAACCATCAAAGAAGACTCCCTGTCTTGAGAAGGGAGTTATCACCATTGTTAAGTATTTATTATTGCCATGACATCTGGGGGTGTTTCTCTTTCTATTAATTGCTTTCTAACTTTCATAGGTTGACGACAGTGATAGTTTAATGCAGCCTGATAACCTCATTATTAACCTGAAGAACAGCACCGGGTCGTGATAATATCAAAAACATGTTATCATCGGCTGCTTTTGAAATCACAGAAGGGAGAGCACTCCCCACAGTGTGCTTATTGAGAGTAGGTGGGGGAGGTAAAATGGACATAGGTTTAAGGTTTTTCCAGAGGGAAGGCTTGGTTTGTTTGAACCGAGCACCCTTTTATGTCAAATGTTTGGAAACGAATATGGGAAACATCAAACTTTGAAAAATGAAAACATGGAAATTGTTTAGTTTAATTTTTTTTTTAAAGGTTACAACATTTTGGAAAACAGGTAAATACAATGCTTAATTTGGACTGGTGATTGCAGGTGGTTAGTTTTCCTCAACAGTCTTTCACCCAGAGCAAGAGAGAGAAAAATACAAAAGTAGAAAAGAAAGAGGCAAGAGATAACAGAAAAACAGTGACAAAGACAAAAAGCTGGGATGGAAGAGAACCTCACAGATCGAGGTAAAGGGATCTGGAGAATCTATGGTGGATGAAAGATGCATGGGTTGGAATCAAGACTACATCGGCTTGGCATTGTGCACTCCGACATTTGATAGCACCAGCCACAGGCTTCAGAACAAAACTTTGGGTCACTGTTCTGTGCTGGAGAACATTTATGACTGTTCCAGGTTCTTTTGGGCTGTAGTAACTTTAGAAGTGCAGTTTGTAAATAAGAAAGGGATTATTCTTTGAGGGTGGTTGCATGCCCCTCCCCTAATTCCTCCTTAGTCCTCTCTTAAACCCTCCTTACACTACTCAAAACACCTTCCCTGTAGTTCTATTTTCCAGCCACTCCCCATGACCCTCCCACATTTACAACAAAAACATATGCTTACTTGTGTGGAGATCTCTGCAGTCAGGGCGAACATCTCCACACATAAAATATAGGAGACCAGAGTAAGGCTATTGTATTACTACTAAACGTACTAGAAATGCAGTATGTGAATAGCCCCCAACGTTTGTATATAAAAAGACAAACAACAAAGGATGTTGGCATGCAGTTTCATTTAAAAAGAGATTATTGCTGATGGCTGGCATACATGGCCCTATTTTATGCTGAAATGCTGCAGCTGAGCAAAAGCTGTAAAATGTTTCCTTGCCTGATAAAATTATATTTCACGATTATTACAAGAAATTAACTGTATTGTATAAAATGCACTCAGGTAGTATCACATAAAAAAAAGATTACTTTGGGATCAAATGTCATGCAAGTTACCAGCAGGTGACTCATCTGAGCAGAGCATTTCTCGAGGGTGAAACAGGGATCGCTTTTACATTTCTCGCAAGACATTTTCTTCTCAGGCTGTTATCTCACATAACAACATTATGCAAACAATCATAAACACAAAAAATGCATTGTATTTAAAACCATATACCCAGGAATTACGTAAGATTACTCTTGTACAATAAAAGGTTTGACTGAGCCTACTGAGTGCACCCGATTTGGCATGTCAGATTCAGGTTAGGGGTCTGTGCCTCATTACCAGGCAGGAAATGTCCTGTCTCCAACTCATGCACTCACTCAAAAAGATATAATGCACACAGCAACCCATGCTAGACAGCAATATTTAGGATTGGTGGTTCATGTCCTGCCTGGTTTCTGTGCAGGTGTCCATAGTAATCCAAGACAACTATGAGTATGGGTTAGTCATGGACCCCGTCACCTTCTGCGAAGGTGCATTTCACTCCTACCTTGAGTAAGGGATGGGAAATTCCATATGGGGGAGCAGTCTGTCATGGAAGCTCACTCAGTGGCGGCTGGTGACCTTTAAAGGTGGTGGAGAATACTCCTTGGTTCCAATGAGCTTCTTGTTGAAGGCTTCTCTCACACTTTCTTGCACTAAGGGCCTCATTTACAATAATTTGGCGTAGGGCAGTGCCGCATGTTTATTTGCTGCACTGCCTTACAAAAAATCAAAAGGGCAGGAATCTACACAGAGTAAGGCATGCAGTGCTTTGCACTGTCTTGTCTTACTCCATATCCATGAGGCCATGCAAAGCCATGCAGTGTGACTTTGCATCGCTTCATCGATATCATTGAGAGCCCTGCACCACCAAAGCGTTTAAAAAAGTGATGCTTCAGATGTGCAGGCCTCTTGTAAATAACCACCTAAGTTTACGATCTCACTTTGACTCAGTCAATCTCACTCTGTCTTGCTAATCCATGCAGTCTCACTCAGTCTATTCTGTGCCACCATGTCTCACTCAGTCCCACTCATTCGTACTCATTCTGAATTATTCAGTCTTACTGTGCCTCACACACAGTAACACTCAATTACACTCACTGTCATTCTCCCTCCCTCACTCACTCACATTCATTCACATTCATACTCATCCTTGCTGTCACTCATTCTCACTCACTCTGACTTATGACTTCACTGACTCTCTTTCTCTTCAACTCACACACATAGTCACACAGACGTGCTCACAGTTCTGGAATGGCACAGGCACCTTAATGCACCTGTGTCAGCAATAAAGCAATTTTGCAAAAACAACAGGTGATGGACCGAATGAGGATCAATGTCACACATTCAACCCAGTCAAAAGATCTGGGTCCTAATCCATCGTTTTTTTGCACTCCACACCACCCTGGGTTAGACAATGGCGATATGCAAATCAGCTCTGACCCTGTGCCCCATGGGAACAGTCCAGTCCGAACTACAAAAGCCATGTCCTTCCCAGAACGGAATCAAGCATCCAAGGACCGGACCGGTTTCGAGGTAACACCTCTCATCAGCCCGGCTAGCTTGACTCCAGTGGTGTGGAGTGCCTGGGACCCACGTCTGGGCATCCCCAGTACACTTATAGCGAGTTTGCAAAAACAACAGGTGATGGACCGAATGAGGATCAATGTCACACATTCAACCCAGTCAAAAGATCTGGGTCCTAATCCATCGTTTTTTTGCACTCCACACCACCCTGGGTTAGACAATGGCGATATGCAAATCAGCTCTGACCCTGTGCCCCATGGGAACAGTCCAGTCCGAACTACAAAAGCCATGTCCTTCCCAGAACGGAATCAAGCATCCGAGGACCGGACCGGTTTCGAGGTAACACCTCTCATCAGCCCGGCTAGCTTGACTCCAGTGGTGTGGAGTGCCTGGGACCCACGTCTGGGCATCCCCAGTACACTTATAGCGAGTTTGCAAAAACAACAGGTGATGGACCGAATGAGGATCAATGTCACACATTCAACCCAGTCAAAAGATCTGGGTCCTAATCCATCGTTTTTTTGCACTCCACACCACCCTGGGTTAGACAATGGCGATATGCAAATCAGCTCTGACCCTGTGCCCCATGGGAACAGTCCAGTTCGAACTACAAAAGCCATGTCCTTCCCAGAACGGAATCAAGCATCCGAGGACCGGACCGGTTTCGAGGTAACACCTCTCATCAGCCCGGCTAGCTTGACTCCAGTGGTGTGGAGTGCCTGGGACCCACGTCTGGGCATCCCCAGTACACTTATAGCGAGTTTGCAAAAACAACAGGTGATGGACCGAATGAGGATCAATGTCACACATTCAACCCAGTCAAAAGATCTGGGTCCTAATCCATCGTTTTTTTGCACTCCACACCACCCTGGGTTAGACAATGGCGATATGCAAATCAGCTCTGACCCTGTGCCCCATGGGAACAGTCCAGTCCGAACTACAAAAGCCATGTCCTTCTCAGAACGGAATCAAGCATCCGAGGACCGGACCGGTTTCGAGGTAACACCTCTCATCAGCCCGGCTAGCTTGACTCCAGTGGTGTGGAGTGCCTGGGACCCACGTCTGGGCATCCCCAGTACACTTATAGCGAGTTTGCAAAAACAACAGGTGATGGACCGAATGAGGATCAATGTCACACATTCAACCCAGTCAAAAGATCTGGGTCCTAATCCATCGTTTCTTTGCACTCCACACCACCCTGGGTTAGACAATGGCGATATGCAAATCAGCTCTGACCCTGTGCCCCATGGGAACAGTCCAGTCCGAACTACAAAAGCCATGTCCTTCCCAGAACGGAATCAAGCATCCGAGGACCGGACCGGTTTCGAGGTAACACCTCTCATCAGCCCGGCTAGCTTGACTCCAGTGGTGTGGAGTGCCTGGGACCCATGTCTGGGCATCCCCAGTACACTTATAGCGAGTTTGGACTGGGTTGAGTGTGTGACATTGATCCACATTCGGTCCATCACCTGTTGTGTTTGCATATTCCGCCCTAAGTGCGCTGGGGATGCCCAGACGTGGGTCCCAGGCACTCCACACCACTGGAGTGTCGCTAGCCGGGCTGATGAGAGGTGTTACCTCGAAACCGGTCCGGTCCTCGGATGCTTGATTCCGTTCTGGGAAGGACATGGCTTTTGTAGTTCGGACTGGACTGTTCCCATGGGGCACAGGGTCAGAGCTGATTTGCATATCGCCATTGTCTAACCCAGGGTGGTGTGGAGTGCAAAATAACGATGGATTTGGGCCCAGATCTTTGGACTGGGTTGAGTGTGTGACATTGATCCACATTCGGTCCATCACCTGTTGTGTTAGCAATCAAGCAATGGCACTAGCTGCCTCAGTTTGTTGCTGGACCCGAAGCTGGTTTGCATTTTATTTTTATTGTACTAAGAGTAAATGGACCATAAAATGAGGATGTAGTCCATCCATCATTCATCCATCCATCCACTCATGCATCCCTCCATTTACCCTTTTACTAAGCCAATCATCCTTTCACTCAATCACTCACTCACTCATCCATCTACCCATCTATTCATCCATCAATCAATTCACAAGTTCACTCATCCATCCATGCTTTTATCCAGACATGCATCTATCTTTCCTTTCACTCATCCATTCATTGTTTTACTCATCCATCTTTACATACATCCTTTCACTCATCCATCCATATTTTCACTCTATCCATTCATCCACTAATCCATCCTTTTATACTTCCACTCATCCATCCATCCTTTCACTCATTCTTCCATCTCTTCATCCTGTCTCTCATCATCCATCAATCTATCCGTTTATTTCTCCATCCATTCACTCTTTCACCTATCCATCCATCCATCTTTCCTTTCACTCATACACCCTCTCTCTCTTTCACTCTTCCATTCTTACATCCCTCCTTGAACTTATTCATCCATGCATATATGTTAACATCCATTTTTCCACCCATCCATGCTTCATTCCTTTCACTCACTCACCCTTCCGAGTTCAATATAAGACTTTGTCTGCCAACCTGCAGACAGAAGAGGCACATCACGAACCCCACTCCTTCTGTAGCTGCTTAAGCAGGGAGCGGGAGTGAGGTGGGGATAGGGAGTGACATTGTCCCCGATGCAGAGGCTTAACCGCACACTTACCTCTTAGTCAACTAGTGCAATTGTTGTCTGCAGCTGGTTCCTTCCTTCTTTTAGGCCTCTTCGGTCGAGATAGGTAACACTCTGTGTGCTCAGCTCCATAATGTTCTTTTTCAAAGTTAAACCAAATGCAGTGGTAAACACTTGTAACAGTCAGGAGAGCAGCCCCCCTGCACCCTTCCTACAGCATGCCCCTCTGTGACAATCAACAAATTGTTGCCACCCACTCCCTCGTTATCCTCATCAGTCTGCCCAACCCCCAGCTGCTGAAGTGCATGGAATTTTGTAACTCCTCCCAAGTCCACTGTTCATGCGCCCAAAAGGCAACCGGATCCAATGCATTCTAATTCAGCACTCCCTCTTATGTGACATCACAGCTGCAGCTTGTGCCAGCAGGTGATAGAAAACCTTGCACAGCTGGTGCTTGTGCAGTAGGACATCTACAAATTTCACTAGAGTTCACCCAGAAGATTCAGCACACTGCCTCAGAGCAGTAATTCTTCCTAGCTGCTCTGTGTTTATCTTCCCTGTTCTTGCCTCTTCCCCAAGGGTGGCAGGGCAATGCCCCTGTTGCCCATGAACACCAGTCGCCCTTGGGCCCATCTTGGGGGATCTGATGAGGGTTCTTTCACGGGGCATCCACATGATTGAATGGAACCTAAGTTTGCACCCACACAGTGCTTATTATAGAAATGGATGAACAAAAATATAGATGTAGTTACTTCTCTATTTAAGTTGAGAATCAATATTACTTTCCCAGTGAAGACCCAGTCCTTCTGTGTGAATTTCTAACCTGCTGTTGTGGTTATGCAGCAATATCATGATGTCAGCCATCATTTTGTTATTTCATAAACAGATTTGTGTCAGTGGGATTTGAATTCGTCAGGGTGTGGTAAAATCTGGTTTGAGGTACTTTAGTTTGTGAGCAGTAATATTAGCATTGCTTCAACCAAGATTTACAAAAGTCTTGCATCAGGCTTGCGTGTTTTTTTTTTTAGGCAAACCTGGTGCAAAAACATTTTGGGGATTCAGAAACCAATTCAAATAGTTATTTCCAATGGTTTGTAAGGAAAAGTAAAACTTAGTGGCACAGAGTGCAGCTTTGCTTTACTTAGCATCAAGGATGCGTTACATGGAAGGAACATGAGTGGTCCCATACATCCATCCATGCTTTTTGATGCAAAACCATATCTACTAACATTAGTAGACATGGTTTTCTGAGGGGTTGGGTGGAACTTATGGATTTGAACTCCATGTAATTCTGCAAAGTTATATAAAAACTCCATGAGGTTCCACCTGCTGAGGTCTGCCCACCCAAAAATAAAATGTCTTCCTTTAATAATTGAACATACACAGCATTATTTGGTGATACAAGGCGACACAAGGGACTAATAAGAATGCACCATGGCACTCATAAACACACAGCTGAAGCTTCCTGCCTTGTGCGTCAACAGCAATCACATCCTTCACTCCTGAGAGGCACTTCACAACAGTATTAAAAAAAACCTAGGCATAGATTGGGTCCGCAATGGATGCTCTTTCATAAATGGAATTGTAAAAGTCCATGGGCCTCATTTATGAGGCTGTGCGTCACTTTTACGACGCCGGTGCGTCACTTTTTGTGCCGCACCAGTGGCGTAAAAAATGCGCCTTGTTGCACCATATTTACAAAGTGAAGCATCTAGGTAGATGCGTCACTTTGTAAACCCCTGTGCCACATTATACCTGCGCCAGGTATAATGTATGCAAGGGGGGCGTATTGACGCAAGAAAGTGTCGTAGAAGTGACGCAGTGAAATCTATAAGATTTCACTGCGCCACTTCTAGGATGCAAATGCGTCAATATCTTACACCTGCCTCACAGCAGGCGTAAGACTGACGCAGGCCCTTTCACATTGGGCTTGCCCCATGTGAAAGGACGCATTGCTGGAGTTGCGTCACTTTTGTGACACACTCCAGCAATGCGTCACTTTTGCGCCATACAGATACGTCAGAAATACTGACGTATCTGTAACTCCTTGCGCAATGATTCGTCATACTGTAAATATGACGCATCATTGGTGTCGCAAGGCGGGCGCAATGAAAAGTGACGCTTCGCTGTTTTCACGCAGCGATGCGTCACTTTTCATAAATGAGGCCCCATGTTCATGCATTCAACCAACAGTAACCACAATGCCGTAATTTAGGCTGTGTATTAGATGTGGTACTTGCCTGCCTGCTCTGTATCCTCTTCATTATCCTCTCCAAATTGGCATGCATCAAGACCAGGTGACAGTAAGCTTGGCCCTCGAACCGCATTTACAGGCCCTCCAGGTCTCCCAGTGTACATTTAATGGTAATGCGGGCACCCCAGCACTAACAGGAGCAGCATGTAAGAAAGAATGTTCATATTCATGTAGTGCATGTGCCCATAAACTAATACATAAGATGATCATAGGTTGCTCTCCAGCTTCGCATGTGCTGTTGTTGTACACATTTACAGTGCATGAGGGTATGTGTGTTGAGGAAGTGGACGGCGAAAGAGGGAGCAGGGGAAAACAATACCACATCTCAGTTATGGTTCATATGGACTAGGCAAACGATGACTAAAACCCAGAAACATTTCCTCTTCTGAAGACAAAGCAGCTGCTGCACCCTCCATTGCATCAAACTTTCCTAGGACTAGTACTCCTCAACTACAGCATCATGGACTTTGTGTAGTCCAATGGCATCTGCGCTTTACCCACACTACAGCATCCAGACTTTTCCCTCACCACAACAAAAATGGGTTCCCCAAATGACTCCCCCTGTTCAATTCATTCCCATAGGAAAGTTACAACCTGGTCAAAATACACTTTGGATAAGCCATATTTGGTTATTTCTCATTGTCTTAACACTACACTTTAGCTGCACTGATGCCATCTGTTAGTGACTCTTTTTTATTAAACTTAATTTATTATGCCAATCCCTGAGTTTTGCAGATTGCATTGGGCAAGGCTCATTGGGATGCATTATTAATTGGTTAATCTTTATCTGAGCTCCGAGGTAGTTATTGGGCAGAGATCTCTCATCTTCTTTTCATTGGCTAATTGCCTTCTTTGAACGTCGCTCATTGGCTGCTTGCATGCCCCTGGTGTCTGGTACATTGCTGCTGTCGGGCAGTACTCACTGGCGGCTCAGTGGCACTCTGTGTCCCTCACAAATGTAGATATATATCAGGCGAGTAAGTGAAATGTATGCACACCTTGTTCTCTGGGAAAGTTGTATGCATTAATGTTGTTCATGGGTGTGTTTATCAAAAAGAGGATATAGTTGTATTGCATTAGCAGCAGCATTAAAAAAAAAAACATTTCAGTTAATGTTATTTAAACCCAGGTGTAGGCGCTGCTGCACTGGTTACGCAGAGTTTTTGCTGAACTTCGCACTCCAAGCAGGAGTGGAGTGGGCAAACTTAGCTAACCCAGCTGATGGAGTGGAGATTACTGCCTACTTTTAGTTTTCTGCCCAAAAAAATCATGCTGCTGGAGAGCAGGCATTAAAAGGAGAAATGTTCTAATATGTCCTTTCTTTTCAGACTTTGGATGTGTGCTGCACTGAACAGCACACGATGGGGCATATTTTCAAGGAGTTATTGTTAAGTTATCGCACTTTATCCCAGCCAAAGTCGTGATACATTTATCGCCCCATTCACAAGCTGGTGCTAACAGCCGACATCACCAGTTTACCGGCGATAGCAGCCGCAAAAAACATTGCCACAGATGAGCCCGGCAACTATCGCTAATGAGATGCAGAATAGGCGCTCCCGTGCAAAAAGCTACAAAAACACCCCTCCTCAACATTCTCAATGACCAGCCAGATCGGTGATAAGAACCCAAAACAGGTAATAAGGCATGTTAGCAGCAGGAATCTAACACCTGCTCTGACCTGGTGTAAAGTCAGATGGCAACCTGCACCAGAAAAGGGAGTCCAGGCCAGAGCCACACCTGAAGAACAACTGATGCCATGGAGCTACTGATCATGCAGCTCGGAGCCCAGAGCGGGCCACAACACCCACCGCCAGGCCTGTCACTCCCTGGCCCTAATCCGGGCAACCCCCGCAAATCCCCCCCCACCGGACAAAGATATGTCACATCAACATTACGAATCCTAAACAAAACAAATCGGCTGATTTAGCACAATATTTAACACCTAACATACATGTGTGGTCATAAAAAGGAGAATAATACATTCATCTTAGAATTTCCAAATAATTTGTTTTATTCAGAATAAACACAAAACAACTATTCTGAAGAGTCATGGCGGATCTTCTCAGGACAATCTGTAAGTCACAGCCTGCAAGACAAAATCCTGCATAAGAAGGTGTGTCATGCGCTCATCAAAGGACAGGGAGAAAGCAAAAGAGAGAGAGAGAGAGAGACAGAGATAGAGAGAAAGAGAGAGAGAGAGGAAGAGAGAGAAATAGATAGAAAGGGGGGAACATCGTTTACGACGCGGTTTTTACACCGCAGTGCCTTTACCCCGCAGCTATTACAACGCAAGTCGTCACTACGACTTGCGCTGGATGGCGCTGTGGGATAAGGAATCTTGCAATTTTATATTCCAACAGCTTCCCTACTGTTACGGGGACTGGTGTTGGAATATAAAATTATAAGATTCCTAAATCCACGCCCTCTAACGCAAGTCGTTGTAACAACTTGCTTTGTAAGATTTGCGTGGTAAAGGCATGCGTTGTTACAACATACGTTGTAACAAAGTACATCCGATAGAAGGTAGAGAGAGAGAGAGTAAGAGACAGAGAGAAAGACAGAGGGAGAGAAAGAAAGAGAGAGAAAGAGCGAGATTGTACAAGTAGTGCAAGGCCAATCGGGCTCTTGGCTCATTCATGCCAACTGTTGCGTGTGTATCGCTATTGATGCATACAAAGTCTAAGGCCTGGCATCAATTGCGATGTGAAATCCACATCATATTTCAAAAATGCAAGCAGTAGTCAGACTAACATTAGGTCTGAAAGCTACTTTGTCTCAATACACAAGGCGGAAGAACATCTAAACCTCCGACCTTGGTTTTGAATGCGGCTGGCACACCCTGCGAGAGATACCATACCAGATCTTGACGAATCTCACACCATGAACTGCGCTAATGAAAGACCAACTTGTTCATTCCCCACACACACTTGTCCCTGCTTGAGGTACACCTGCATGGGATGCCCTTGACACATAAGTAAAAAAAAAAAACATATGTCCAAACGTTGCACACAAATACGACTCATTGCTCCGAGCTGTGGCATATCATTCACATAACTGCCGTCGGTCTGACGAGTGCCGGTGCTACGAGACCAAAAAACGCAATGGCAGGCAATCCCGGGCACATACACAACCCCTGTCATGTGGAACTGTACCCTGCGCGAATGCTGCATCTGTTGGGATCACTGCCATTGGCAGTGTTGCGCATCAGCTACCATCTGAGTTTGCGTCTTTCATACTTCACCTGCGTCCAGCCCTGGCTCCACTGTCAATCATGCACATTTGAGTGGCCGATGGAGGTCTGCCTATCCAACAGAACGGTAGCTGAACTGGATTATGACTTGTGTGTGCGCCACCTGTTGGCCCATGAACAGGAGTGTAACCGGGATACCTGTGCATGGGATGCCTTGATCTTTGGGGTATATGCAGGCAGTTGTGCATGGGAGATTGCACAACTCCTCGTGTGCAGTGACCACATGACAATGTACATTGTGACTGTCTTGGTAAAGCTGGCTCTTTGATGAGAGACAGGAGACATTTTGACTACATGACGGATGTGAGGTTGTACTCGTACATTATCATCTCACAGTGTCATGCAATGGCAGATGTGATTGGCCAGTTTCTACGCACAAGCAGCACCAGTTGTGTCCTCTGTGCTGTGGTGTAAGTGTTGAACTTTGTACCACATTGTCATCAATGTTGATGTGCAGTGATTCCTATGTGTGTGCTACATTGTTGGCGAGTTGACCCTGCAGCTCTGATTTAGCAACCCCTTACCCCTTTGAGGTGGTGTGCCTTTGACTTGTATGCTTTTTGGGTGCTGTGATGTTTGCGACGTGGGTCATTTGTGCTCTTGAACAGATTTTGTACTCTTGTGCATTGTTTGTCTGCACAGGTATTTTTGACGTCATAGGCTGTAGGTGCACGTGGATGTGTAAGAGTGTGACTTGCTCCTTTACGGATGTGGTCCACATTCAGCCCCCTCAATGTTGTGTTGTGCGCCATGTCATGTATTTTGACTGCAGCCATGCTATCAGTCATGCAGTGTCACTTGCATTGTCAGTGTGGCTCACAGAGCCATTGCTTTTCTAGATTCAGCACATGTGCATGTGTAGGTTGTGGGATTGATGATAGGGAGAGGGGCCCCTGTGTGCACATTGTGGACAGGGGCCTACATGGTGTTTCTATGTGTGCTGCAGTGTGCCAGGGGTATCAGGGATATGTTCAACAATCATTGTGCATGTGCAGTGTGCTACACATGATTGTGCATGTGTGCCATTGTGCCCATCTCCCTCCGTCCCCCCAGTCCCTGGTCGTTACTCACCATGTTGCTGTTGGGTCAGGTCATGTTGAGGTGTGTCTGGGGTCCCAACTCCTTGCACCGTCTCCACACTGATGACTGTGGCCACCATTTCCTCCAGCTCATCCAGGTCCTCCTGTGGCGCAGGACTCCCACCTCCAGTCGCCTATTCTGCCTTCCTGCTGGCAGCGAAATTCTGTTTGGTTTGGCTTTGCAAATCATGCCAGCGCCTCTTGACCTCCTCCATTGACCTCCTCGACACTCTGACTGCATTCACATTGTTTACGATGGACTGCCATATTTCCGTTTGAATTCCCAATGACGCAGTGGAGGTGACGAACAGTTGTTAGTAGTGTTCTATCACCTCCATGACGATGATCCGGTCTTCCTGCGGACTGACCCCCGTCACCCTCTTCCTCTTTTCCTTGCCCTTCCCTGAACACGGGTTTCCTGCTGGTCCTCCGTGGGGCTTGTGGGGTTTGGGTTGTCCTCTGCACTCGGTCCGGGTGCATCCATGGTGCTACGCAGTTTGATTTGTTTTTGGTGTGTTTTTTTTGTTGCTTTTATAGTGCATTTTCCCGCATGATGCGTGGGAATTGCAAGCCTTGAGCAGATTGTCACTGATTTTTGTATCGCGATTTTGGGCTTCACAACTTTTTTCGTGTTTCGCATTTTTCCAGTGTTGCGTTCATTTTTAGATTATCATTTGTCACTTAATCCTGCTACTATTGTATGGTGGCGCTGGGTTGGGAATACAATGTTAACACTGTGTTATTTTGTTGCGATAGACTGCAAAGTGAAGAGTTGCGTTAAGCTAATTTTGCTATGGTTATCACACGTTCTTGAGAATATCCCTCACAGGGTACATTCCAGGGTGCACATGAGTATTTACCCACTATTTGTGCAGGATGGATGATAAGTTGGGCCTCACAGAACTATGCTGAATTTGTACCAATGTAATTTTCAGACAGCAGAACATATTCGGCAATGGCAGCACAAATAGAAAGAAGAAAAAGCCACAAGGGATTATTTTTGCGAAGGAAGGTGCCCCTTCCTGCACAAAAACAATACTCCTAACAACGCAGGTCACCCTTGCACAATGGTGCAAGGGTGCCTGTGCTGGCCCTAGGCAGCCAAAAAGGCGCCAGCACGGGGGAAAGGCAGGAATGTGCTGTATTGATTTAAATACGGCACATTCCTGCCCATTCCCTGTCAAGTAGCACAGAAAGGTGACGTACTGCGCGGCGCTGCACTGCTTGACTTGGCCATAATTTTATAGTTTCATTGTGGTCAGTGCGCCTTCCATAGATAACAATTTTCGCAACAAATTTCAAAACTGCTAACAACTTTCTTAACACAATTACAGATTAAATTACAGCCCATGCAGACCTCCTTATATGACATTGCCAAATTCAATGAAATATTGAAGTGCCAATGACACGGTAGGCTGTATCACATTAAGGGCTCCATTAGGATGACGGGCGGACTTTGTCCGCCCGCCACCCTATCGGTATTCTGGACCGCCCGCCATAAGGGCGGGGGTCCCGTTGGGGGAATTATGATGTGCCCGCCACAGTGGCGGGCACATCCTTCATTTTTAGCATTGTGGCGGGCGGTGTACTCTGCACCGCCTGCCACAATGCTAAAAATGCATTTTTGCATTTGCATATACAAAGCGGCAGGCACCGCGCGGTGCCTGCCGCTTTGTATATGCAAATGAAGGGGGGTACCATAGGTCCCCCTCCTGTGCACCCCCACCTCAGCCTTCACCATGGGGGCCCGCAGAGGCCCCCAATAGCAACGACCGCCTGCCTTTCCGTGGCGGGATCGCCGCCGCAGAAAGTCACCTATACACATGCATGCAAATATGGCTGACGGTGTCTGATAGACATCGCCACCATATGAACCCTTTTCTGCCCCGGCCGCAAGGCGACCGGGGGGGAAAAGTGGCGGGCGGTGTTTGTCTCCGCTGCGGTCCCCCCCGCCATAGTAATGTGGCGGGGGGAAAAGGGTGGCGGGCGGGCATTTCTGTCGGGCGGATCGCCACCGCCACCATGGCAGTGGCGATCCGCCCGACATCATAATGGAGCCCTAAGTGTTCAACTGATGTCCTGATATAAGGCATGGACTCTACCACAATTTTGGTTTAAGTGATGTCTTAAATAGCTGTAGAGCTTCAGTGGCAGTATTTTAGCACCCTAGATAGTGGTAAATGGTTATCAGCTATGTAACTCTGAAGAAATGTGATGCTGTTTTATGAAAAACATAGTAGTGTTTATTTACATCTTCAAAGTAAGCAACAGAACTCAGCGCATTTACATAATACAACGCAAAAACATCTTAACAGACATAACAGAACAACACAACAAAGGAGTAAAAAAAAGAATTCAACACAATCACTACATTGCAACCCTACAACTACACAAGACAATAATGCAAGTCAAAAACAAAACAGCACAAAATGCAACACATCATCACTTTAACGAAATGCAAAACACACATGTGCACAAGCATTATAATAATACATAACAGCCTCCAGAAACCTGCTTAATAATAAGAAAGTAGTATAACCTAAGCATGAGCGAATTTTGCGGATCTCGCGTTCGCGAATTTTGCGGATTTGCGGATTCGCAATCCGCAAAATCCGCGAATTCCCGCGAATTTGCGGATTTTTTTTTTTTTGTGTTCGCCCGTGTTTCTGCCAGTTCGCGAGGGTTTTGTACACTTTCGCAAATTGCGAACTTACCTGTCGGGTCGCAAGTTTCGCGAACTTGTTGTTTCTACGTGTCCAGCCTGTTTGGGACACTCTTCTTCATCACTGCCACTCTCTGTCACCACTGCCACTCTCTGACTACTCATGCCAACCTCTGGCCCACCCATGCCACCCTCTGTTTCATCACCACACCCTCTGGTTGTCCAGTGTACATTATTTTCGGCAAAGCAAAGCACACCTTCCCTGCCTCAAGTGACCTGAATTAATTTGGGGCTGATTCATGTGTCACAGAATATTTTTTTAGCTGGCACCTGCTTCCTTAGTGCGCCCTGATTAGTGATCTTTTGCACTTGCTAAGTGCTTTCATTGTTGCAAAATTAGTTACAACACCTGCCCTGCCCCAACTGACAATAATGAATTAGGGGCTGATTAATGGATTTTAACTTCCAGCCTGGCTCCTGCTTGTCTCCCTTAGCTGTAATTCAGGACCTTTGTGGCATATGTGTAACTATTCTGAGGTTCAGAGCAGGGTCACATACTAGTTTCAACTGGCAACTGAACTCTGGAGGGGCCCCTCAGGAAGCACTCCAGGAAATGGCTACTAATGATGAGCCTGAACTTTTGAACCTGGTAAGTAGTTACTTTCAGTTTTGCTAAGATCGTATTTCTGCAATTTTGCACTTATTCGCGGGGCGCGAACTCACGCGAACAGTGCGAGCAGTGCGAGCAAAATCCGCTGCTCGCGGATTTGCGGATTTTGCGGGAAATTCGCAAATCTCGCGGATTGCGGATTTCCCGAAAATCCGCAAAATCCGCGAGCGGAACGGATTTTCCGCCCACGCCTAGTATAACCTCGTTGCTCCAAGCACTACCTTACTTCCCACAAGAACACGAATATGCGCCAGGAAGAAATGTTTTGTTATTAGGCTCCCACTGTTTCTGTTTTAGGGCCAGTCATGATAATTGGGGGCGCTGGTGTTAGGAATGACACGTCGCATAAAGTTAGCAGGCTGTTGTAGTTTATTTCACAGAAAGTAAAAAGTGCATATCAGTAACTGAGCTTATGTAGGTCATTTATTTGTGTATATTTTTAAAGATTTGTGTTCTGGACAAGTGGACACCAGGTTGTTTGCTCTGAACATGACCACTAAAGAACACAGAATGGAGAATCACTGCTTCCCCTGTGCAGCGCTTGCATGTACTCGGCTCAGATTTCAATTACCCTGCCTGGCCACAATGTCCTACTTTCCGGAGAGGTACTTTGTGGCTATTACTTCTATGATGCGAGGAAATAATTGCCTAATTGAATCATGCGAGATCTCGACAAAGCCATATAAATTGGATGCCAAGACCAAATGTACTTTTACAGAGAAATTGCACAAGTCATTCGAGGTTCATGCTGGCAGCATACATGCTTACATTTCAATGAAGAGACAGGGGAGGCAATTTGCAACAACACCGATGGTATTTTAAGTCTTGAGGCATTCGTTTTCTGGTCCCCACAGTTTTTAAAGCTAAAGCAGGTGTGTCAGACTTGCTCATGTATTTCCTTTCATGCCCCGGCATTCTGTAAAATCAGCAGCAATGTGTGTGGGCATTTTGTGGTGGTGCCACTGTCTCTGATCTGCCAGGTTGGGAGAGCATAGGGCCCGATTGTGGCTCATGCAGTGAACTGTCTGTGGTGCAGTAATGAAAGGAACCTGTCTTTATAGCTCCTTTCGCATTATACATAGAGGCCCGCATGGCAGAGCTCTGCTGCACTTTTTCGTCACAGCGCCAGTAAGGATGAATGCCCCAGCGAGCAGTGGAACTGCACAATCCTCGCCTTTTTTCCTTTGCCGCTTCAATATTCCCTGGCTTTTTGCTTCTGGGCAACAATTTGTAAGGCTCAGCTCCTGAGAGATCCCTCAAACTACAAACTGGTACTCCTCGGGCACACTCTTGATGTGCCTACTCAGGGATATCCTAAGAATTTTGAGGGCCCTGTGCCAAATTAATCCTTGGGGGCCCCAATTTGGAATTACTTTATTGACCATTTTCAGCTCTTTCATGCCTGTTTTGGCAATTTTACAGGCATCCATGGTAAGAATTACTGGACCCTGAGCTACAAACCATTCTGGGGACCTCAAACTGGACAATTTAGACGTAATAAGTCATGCAAATTTCAAATCCCCAAGACACAATTCCCTGTATTGATTCATAGGTAAAGAAGAAAAGTTACAATATCAAGAGCCCATCAACTTCCAGACCTACCATCATAGAACATGAAACAGAAGAAACAGACTTGAAAATCAGTGAACTTTACATGAAGAAAAAAATTTAGAACAATAAACATTTTTACATCACTAGAGAGATATGGGGGGATCTGCAGCATTTTCAGGAACATATATTTAACAAGATTAGAGAGCAAAGGGATTTTATCCACTTGGGTGGACGGAAGGGTACTCCCGATCCCCTGGATAGGTAGCTATATAACAAAATTAAGGAGTACCACCAAAAATGAGGCTAGACAGCCAGTATTGGTGGAATGAGACACTAGTGTGAAAGAAGAAGTCCTTCTTTGTTTTTAAGGAACCCCTCACTCACCGACCTGGTCGGTGACATGCTTCATCATCGGGGCCACCTTGACAGCCGAGTGCGGTCAAGGTGTGCTGCGACACCTGAGATACAGTGGAGCGGGTATGTGAGTGATGAATGTGAAAAAAGAAAAAGGTCAGTGAGTTAAAAATTGTCCTGGTATGACTTATCCAAACATTATTTATTCTAAGGCTACTGGACAATATTAAAAACAGTGTATGTTGATACAATAAAGGCTTTAATAGGACCTAGTGTATCTGTGCTATGTGTTAGGTCTACATGTTTCAAACCAAAGTGGGAGTTACCGGTTTTTCTTCAGGACCAAAAAGATGTAAAAGGAGTTGGGTGGTCAGGGTACACTAACACCCTGCCATACCTGCAACCCTTTCGGGACCCTAAATAGCAAATTCGCTAAGTGGGTAAAGGTAATTGCAACCCAAATGTGGTTACAATAAAAATGCAAAAACCTGTGAAAAGAGAGAGGATCATAAGTCATAAAGGCTGATTACATGCCTGTAACGTAGTGAAGTGACGTAGTCCGCTCTATCTCTGAGTCATTCCACATTCAGTTGATGCGAATAAACCATAGTGCGGTGTATCAGCATAATTTTTAAATGGGAACTGTTAGTTCCTAGGAGGACACACCTATCAATACTAGTGTGAAGGTGAAAACGCACATATAGTTCTATATATTAAACCAGTCTTACACAAGCTAGATTGTGCGTGCCTAAGTCATGACTCTGTATGACTAGTGCCAGGAATTACCGACGTGATAATATACCAACTTGATCCAAAATCACACTAAACACAAGACAAACAACACACTATACACACATTGCTGGAATATTAAAAAACGCTCACTCCTCAATGGAGAAATGCTTGCTGCACGGGGATTGAGGGGAGAGGCTACAGAGTTCAAAACGTATTCTGTGGAGGTAAGGAGAAATGGGAATACCATAAGGTCAAGGGATAGTATCTCCTACTCATTCGATGAAAAAGCTCCGGAAACTGAAGCGTTTCCGTAAGTATAGACTCTACTTACAGTTTCTCTGCTATGAAATCGACTGATAATCTAATCCGCCCCTCCGCGCACCCGTGTGGGAGAGAAATGCAGCGCCGAAGTTAAAGGCGGCCGCCATTGTGGGCGCGGAGGGCGTGGCTGGCCTGCGTCACGTGATGACGTCACGTAATCACGTGATCGTCATACGCGCGCCAGGTTGCCACGGGGATAGCGTGTAAATAAAGCCTCCGTAACCGGAGTGGGAACGAGCCGGTTGTTTGGAAGGGGCTCAAATGAATAGAGAAACAAGGGGATAAAAAGGGTTGCAATATACTCCTTGGATATGTGTCACTGAAAGAAGTGGAAATTTAGTTTTTTTATTTACAATAGAAAATTCATAGTGACATAAGGCTCTGTAATTGGAATCAGACCGAGCCAGTAGTAGGGATCGTGCAAAGGGGGAACAGAATTTAGTACCAGATATTAGAGCGCACTCATTGGATTTTGTGAATATATATCATTAGAAGGCGGTATACTGAGGGAAAGTATATTGTTTCTCTTTAAATGAAAGGAATCATGGAGGTGAGGCCAGAGGCTATCAATTCCTTCGCCTAGCAGATGCTGTGTCCTAAAAGCCTCATCACAATGGGGTGGAGGCTAGTTAGGAATATATAAGTAGTGGGTATGAGGTACTTAGGAAAGTACAGAGGCCCAAGGGATATTGTCATTCAGACCATATTTGTTGGTGGACAGTCTATACACCCATCCTTGTTCTTTTTCAAACAGGCGTTTTTTTATGTTTGGTCCTGGAGTAATTTGCTCAATGACGGTCCAGAACATATCATTTGGAGTATGGCCTTTTTCAAGGAAGTGGTCTGTCAATCGGGTCGCATTTTTCTTTCAGCGTATGGTGCTGCGATGTTCACAAATTCTCTGTTTGACCTTTCGGGTCGTCATCCCAATGTATCGTTTTTTGCAAGTACATTCGATCAGATAGACTACATTTTCGCTGTTGCAGTTAGTGTGTGCAATTTGCCTCCATGTCTTCCCAGCCTCTAAATCTAGAGTCTTTGTATTTCTGGTTAAATGGCACACGCTGCAATCTCCGCATCGAAAGTGTCCAGTTACATCAGGTAGGCCCCAGGCTCTAGTAATGGAAGGTGTGATAGGAGTCATCTTTATTCCTGGTCTGGTATTTACAAGAGTGTCTTTCAAGCTTTGAGACTTTTTAAAGGAAAAAAGTGGTTTCTCCCAGTGTAGATTTCCAGTGTTTATTATGTTCCAATGTCTATTTATACTTTTAGTTACTTGATTTGATATCGAATTGAACGTGGTCACGCAGGTCAGTGGTATTTCCGCATCAGTTCTGGTTTTTTCTTCAAGGAGTGCCTCTCTGGGCTGGTTCCTGGCCCTCTTTTGGCATTTTTTCACTATCCTCTTAGGGTATCCACGATTGCCTAGTTTTTTAGATAGGTCATCTGCTTGTGTCTTATAGTCAGATAATTTGCTGCAATTTCTACGCAGTCTTAAAAATTGCCCATAGGGTACGTTCTCCCTAAGAGGTCGAGGGTGGAAACTTTCAAACCTTAAGAGGTTGTTTTTTGAGGTTGGTTTGTAATAGGTTTTAGTTTCCAGATGATTGCCTTCCTTGTTTATTACTACGTCGAGAAAAACAATTTCTCTTTGGTCGTAGCAACTTGTGAACCTGAGGTTCCTATCGCAGGTGTTGATCCAAGCGATGAATTGTTCAAGAAGTTCAGTTGGTCCTTGCCAAATGGCAAGGACGTCATCAATGTATCGCCTCCAGAATGTCAGATGTTCACGGTATGGATTCATATCGTTCAGAATGAATTTATTCTCAAAATCATACACGTACATACCAGCTATGCTGGGGGCAAAAACGCTGCCCATTGAAGTTCCCCCGGTCTGTAAGAAAAGTTTTCCCTCAAACTCGAAGTAATTACGTTTGAGGGCCAGGGTGGCGCATTCCAGAATGAAGGCCTTGGGAGTATGAAAAGGCCAGTCTGCATTCTCTAGGGTGTTCCCCAGGAATCGGATGGTATCGTCCTGGGGTATGCTCGTGTATAGGCTTTCAATATCAAAGCTTAGTAGCACAGTGTTCTCATCCACTTCCACGTCTTGTAGTAGATTTAATAAGCTCTTTGTATCTTGCAGGTAAGTGGTTGACTTTTGTACAATGGTTTTGAGAAAGAAATCGCAGAACCTAGAAAGAGGTTCTAGCAAGGAGCCAATGCCAGAAACTATTGGACGTCCTGGAGGGGGTAATCTTCCTTTATGCATCTTAGGTAAGATGTAAAAGTAAGGGATCTTCCCTTCGGTGGTGCATAAGTAGTCTGCTTCCTGTTTTGATATTGCACCGTTTGATTCTGCAATTTCAACCAGCTGACAGATTTCAGCTTTCAGATCACTTGTCGGATCAGTATTCAAAATTTGATAGTTTTTCCTGTCACTCAGAAGTCGGACACATTCCTCGCGATAAGCAGTAGTGTCCATAATAACTAGTCCACCGCCTTTGTCAGCAGGTTTTATAATAGTCGTTTCACAAGCACGTAGTTCTTTTAAGGCTGTTTTTTCTACGTTGCTTAGGTTCTGAAAATGGGAGGTTGTTTGCATCTTCTCAACATCATTGTAGACAGCCTGTTCGAATGTCACTAGTTCCACTGGTGTTGCATGTGGAGGTGGCATAAACGTTGATTTTAACCTTAATCCACTCTCATTTTCCACTTCACAATCTCTTGGTTGACCTTGTTTCTCAAAGAAAGCTTTCAGTCTTAGTTTCCTGAAAAAACTGGCCAACTCACAGTGTAACTGGAATTTGTCCGGTCGTGCTGTGGGGACATACCCCAGTCCTTTGTTAAGAACATTTTCCTCAACAGTTGTTAATGGTCTTGAGGACAGATTAGTAACTAAGGTTTCGCACTGCTCGTGCCCGCCTTGCTCTTCGTTCTGTTGCTCACTGGGTCGTCTTCCTCCCAGTGTACTTGGTTGGGTTGTCTGTTTTTACCCCTTCCCCTTCTGCCCCTGTGAAAAAAAGGAGGGCGAAACTGATTTTGATGAAAAGGGGGAGGCTGAAAATGTGGTTGAAAAGGAGGTTGCCAACCATACATCTGGAAATTTGCCATTTGGTTAAAAGGATCTTGGAACATGGGAGGGTGAAATCCAGGCCAGAAGTTTCCTTGACCTCTTCTCCCTCCTCTTCCCCTTTGTTTATTGACACTGGTATTCGACCCGTTGCTACTGCCTGATGAGACACTTGATGCATCGGAGTCAGATGTGGGTTTATCAGGTGGTTTATAGTCAGGATCCGAGTAGGGGGATGTTTTGACAAAAGAAAATCTTTTTAGGTCCTTTTGAAATTTCGTGACTTTTTGCTGGGTCAAATTGTCTTTGTATTCAGTTATCTCCTTATTGATTTCGTCTAGTCTCCTTTTGTATCCAGTTATAGTGGTCTTTATGTGCGCTTCCGTCTTTTGAATATCGATTTGGATGGTTTCTGATAATCTTAGGGCTGTTTTCAGTATTAAAACAATCCAGTCATGCGTACAATGCCAGGCTATTAGCGCCCAGTCTTTTCGAAACTGGTCATCATTTAGAAAAATCCGTGGGGCATTTGTAACCAGAAGACCTTTGGGTGCCATATTGTTGGTAACATATTCTTTTAAGATGGTGCCATGTAATATTGTTCTTATACGTTCCCTTTTCATTTCTGTGAGTTTTTCCCAATCGCCTGTTTATGATATTGTCTGGGAAATGCTTGCGCCCGCAAAACCAGAGATTTCGCCAAAGATGGCATCTATCTCCTCTGAGGAGTACGTGAGACCTTGGTTTTCTCCCATGTTTGAGAAAAAATGAGCAAAAACAATGTATGTGTAGGTGAGATGTCTACGAGGTGGACTTAAGGATCAAAGAAGGACAGAATAAACTCTCGCAGCTGTGCGCTGCCAAGATATATATTTAACAAGATTAGAGAGCAAAGGGATTTTATCCACTTGGGTGGACGGAAGGGTACTCCCGATCCCCTGGTTAGGTAGCTATATAACAAAATTAAGGAGTACCACCAAAAATGAGGCTAGACAGCCAGTATTGGTGGAATGAGACACTAGTGTGAAAGAAGAAGTCCTTCTTTGTTTTTAAGGAACCCCTCACTCATCGACCTGGTCGGTGACATGCTTCATCATCGGGGCCACCTTGACAGCCGAGTGCCGTCAAGGTGTGCTGCGACACCTGAGATACAGTGGAGCGGGTATGTGAGTGATGAATGTGACAAAAGAAAAAGGTCAGTGAGTTAAAAATTGTCCTGGTATGACTTATCCAAATATTATTTATTCTAAGGCTACTGGACAATATTAAAAACAGTGTATGTTGATACAATAAAGGCTTTAATAGGACCTAGTGTATCTGTGCTATGTGTTAGGTCTACATGTTTCAAACCAAAGTGGGAGTTACCGGTTTTTCTTCAGGACCAAAAAGATGTAAAAGGAGTTGGGTGGTCAGGGTACACTAACACCCTGCCATACCTGCAACCCTTTCGGGACCCTAAATAGCAAATTCGCTAAGTGGGTAAAGGTAATTGCAACCCAAATATGGTTACAATAAAAATGCAAAAACCTGTGAAAAGAGAGAGGATCATAAGTCATAAAGGCTGATTACATGCCTGTAACGTAGTGAAGTGACGTAGTCCGCTCTATCTCTGAGTCATTCCACATTCAGTTGATGCGAATAAACCATAGTGCGGTGTATCAGCATAATTTTTAAATGGGAACTGTTAGTTCCTAGGAGGACACACCTATCAATACTAGTGTGAAGGTGAAAACGCACATATAGTTCTATATATTAAACCAGTCTTACACAAGCTAAATTGTGCGTGCCTAAGTCATGACTCTGTATGACTAGTGCCAGGAATTACCGACGTGATAATATACCAACTTGATCCAAAATCACATTAAACACAAGACAAACAACACACTATACACACATTGCTGGAATATTAAAAAACGCTCACTCCTCAATGGAGAAATGCTTGCTGCACGGGGATTGAGGGGAGAGGCTACAGAGTTCAAAATGTATTCTGTGGAGGTAAGGAGAAATGGGAATACCATAAGGTCAAGGGATAGTATCTCCTACTCATTCGATGAAAAAGCTCCGGAAACTGAAGCGTTTCCGTAAGTATAGACTCTACTTACAGTTTCTCTGCTATGAAATCGACTGATAACCTAATCCGCCCCTCCGCGCACCCGTGTGGGAGAGAAATGCAGCGCCGAAGTTAAAGGCGGCCGCCATTGTGGGCGCGGAGGGCGTGGCTGGCCTGCGTCGCGTGATGACGTCACGTAATCACGTGATCGTCATACGCGCGCCAGGTTGCCACGGGGATAGCGTGTAAATAAAGCCTCCGTAACCGGAGTGGGAACGAGCCGGTTGTTTGGAACGGGCTCAAATGAATAGAGAAACAAGGGGATAAAAAGGGTTGCAATATACTCCTTGGATATGTGTCACTGAAAGAAGTGGAAATTTAGTTTTTTTATTTACAATAGAAAATTTCAGGAACACTACAAATTTCGAAGTGCTCTATACCAAATTAAGGTTTATCTAATGGGGTTAGCAACGAAGTAAGAGACACTGGGGCATATGTACGAGGAAGTGGCGGAGTGAGGCATTAGCCGTCATGGCTTAACGCCTCACTCCACCACATCAGATATGCAAGGCTGCAATATATTTTCTAGGATATGGTGAAGCCTTGTGTTTCCCCCTGCGCTGGCGCTACACTTAGCACTATAGTGCAAACACAGACACTCTTACACCATCCAGCAAGGTTGTCTGCTTGCAGGGAAGGATTGTTTATGTGTAGAAAAGTCCCCCTTCCTGTATATAAACAATCCTAAAATGCCATTTTGTCACTTTTATATGTGCTGCTTCATGCAGCACACATAAAAGTCACAAAATGGCATTTTTTTTAAAAGATTCTTTATGTGCAGGAAGGGGGACAAGGCAGCACACATGGAAAAAGCAAAAACGAGCAGAAATAATGCATTTACCCTTGTTTCACCAAGTTAAGACCCAGGGGCATATTATCAAGAACAGAGTTAAAAATGATCACCGGTTTAGCGGCAGAAAACTGCAGCTAAAACGGCAATAATGGGCATGATAATATGTCCTTGAGAATTCCAATAGAAGTCCATGTTCTGGTGTGAACACGGGCTTCTATTGGAATTCTCCAGGGCATATTATCAAGCCCATTATCGCCACTTTGGTGGCAGTTTTCTGCTGCTAAACCAGCGATAATTTTAACGCCGTTCTTGATAATACGCCCCCTGGTTTTTCCTGGTCTTAATTTTGGCTCTGCCTCCTATGTACACTGCCCTTGTACGTAGGTAGCAGTGTCAAATTCAATAGTGTTGCAGTGGAACGCCCACCGCAACCCCCACTGCTCACCCCTTTCATGCTAACCATAGCGTGAAAGGGGTCCTTATTTACAAGGCAGCTTTAAGCTACGTTACGTGGCTTAACACTCCCTTGATAATAAGGCTAAGCCCCTATCTCCACCACAACATCAGAAAAAGTGACATTGTGGTGGCTATAGGGGCTTGTACATATGCTCCTCTGAATATAGAATACTGGGTTTTGTTCATATAACTAAAATGTTAAACAAACAAGCTTTTCCCAGCAAAGTAATGTACACAAATGCAAATATGAGCTCAAATTTCACACAGGAAAACTATCCCCAAAGTTACACATATAGAGTTTACAGGCTAAGGTATCACCGTCTGTAAACCCTGGCCTCTGAGCTATCCCTCAGGTTACACAAATCCAAACCTCAGACAGCAAATCTGATCTACATGCTTAATAGAACTTACAGAATCAAACCTCATACAGCAGTCATATCACTTAGACATCTGATAGCAATACTATCCCTCAAATTACACATACCTTAAAATCTCAGGCCAGTTACAGCATGGATACTTTCAAGCTGCATTGACTTTTTACCAGCAAACTGATTAACATGTCTGAATTGTAAGCAAGAGACACTCATGAGACATAATTGGTATTTCGCCACCTTTCTCATTGGTATGGTCAAGACAACATTTTGAACCACTCAGGGACATCTTATGAATGTTCCCATTTAGCTCTAACTGGTGGATAGCTTTTAACCCAGATGCATGTTTTCTATATGTCACTAGGGAGTATATTTTGCCTCTGCGAGGAAAATAATTATTAGTGATTTAGGGCCATATGTATCAAGCAAAATTACATTCGCAGACGCCTTGCGAATGCAATTTTGCCAAATGGTATGTATTAAGGCAAAATAAGGAATCGCAAAATTTGCGATTCCTTATTTTGCGATTGTATTTCAGGAATCGCAAATTTAGCGATTCCTTAAATGCAATGTAAGAAGCACCAAAAAAGTGCAATTTGGCCTTAAGGAATCGCAAATTACCACCAACTTGAAGTTGCAGTTTTTTGCATTTTTCAGAGTGCAATGCGAAGCACATGCATGTATGTGCGCCACATGTGCACCCATGCTTATTTCAGAGGTGCAACAGGGTATCCTTTTGACACCCCTGCACCCTTGAAATTGCATTCTAATTTGTGATTCGCTAATTGCTAATCGCAAATTGAGAATGTCTTCCCAGTCATTCCTATGGGCCTCTAGGCCCATAGGAATGAATGGGGATGTATTCCTTAATTGCGAATCGCAATTTGCAATTCACAATTAAGGAATATGTAGGATTCACAAAATATATTGCAAATCCTACATACATAGCATTTTGCGATTCCCAAATAGCGATTCGCAAAAAATCGCTATTTGAGAATCGCAAAATGACTTTTTGATACATATGGCCCATAAAGTCTAGCTGAGACAGAACAGTGAAACCAGAAACTCACAGATGTAGGGGTAATGAGCCTCTTTAAGAACAGAGCGGATAGACACTGGCTCATTTGGGGCGTGGATGGATCCAAACAGACAAGTTTTAGGAGGGTGTGTTGTCCACACCCGTGAAGTGGTAGATTTTACCAGATGTGTAAGGCACCCCACAGCCTATGAGAGAACGGCACCAGTCACCGACCAACTCAAGACAGACCAGGCAATAATTTACGAAATTAAACCAATTAATTAAACATGGGAGTCAGGCAAACCAAGTCCAAGAAACAAATGCTAAGAAAAGCAAATCAGCTTAAATAATAGTGTGATCCTAAGGGCCATGCATACCTTGGGACTAGATTGACAGGTACAAGAAAAGAAGCAGATGTCAAAATGAAACCAAATAAAGTTCACAATTTAGTTGAGCAGCCAATCACAAATGTTAGAAGGGCGTCTATCTGAGGGCTAGCATTAAGCACCAACAGCCAGTGATGGAGGACCTACAGTCAATGCCACGACCCACACTGAATCTCTCTTTTCAGGTCTGGCACATAAACAACTTTAGCGGTATTGCCAGATGTAATTAAAAAAAAAGCATAAATATAGAATACATAGATACATAAATACGAAGAAGGGCTTTGGGTCAGCACCCTTCATCCATTAATCTGCGCAACTGTAATTCATATTTTTCTTCTCCACACCGCAAAATAAAGCATGGGGCAGTGGTTCAGCCCACTTCAGCCATTGGCTCTGTTGCACTGCGAGGGACACCATTTTTCCTAATCACACGTGAACATAACATCTAATCTTAAAATGTTTTGGTCGTTGTTGAATGTTTAAGTAATATCTGCAGGTAATATTAATTCGGACCCAATAGTATATTTTTTTTCCTACGTTAATAATCATATTTTACTTGGGGAAAACATGGCGGCCGTCAGCTAGGGCGGTCCGCACGCTCTGAACAGCTCTCCGAGACTCCGCTCTGCTGCTGCCAGGGTTATAACGTGGGACGGTGTCCTGTGACTTCCTTTGACCGGGGAAAACGTCTGCTTTCTTCGGACTGAGCCTCGGGGTGTGTGGTGGATGTGCTTGCCTGCTGCGTCCCGCCCCCTGCCCTCCGCCTTTCTGCTGTGCTGGAGGCGGGCAGCCGTGGAGTTCAGGCACGGCCGCGCGGTGGCTGCCCGGGGGCTCCAGGGAGCAATTGTGGGTAGTAGGAGAGGAGGAGGGCTGAAAACGAGTGTTTCCGTGTTGCCTGGCTCTCCTGTTCCTGGGTTTGAGGCAACATCGGTGCAGACTGCTCCCGGAGTGGACGAGGAATCAGCTGGTTCAGACGTCTCAGGAGACTCCCTTTCCCTCAGAAGTACGGTGGTTGGGCAGGCCAGGGGCGGATTAAGTACGGGCGGTAAGGGTAAAGACTTGCCCTTAAGGAGCACAAGAAGCACAACCAGGAAGCAAGGAAAGGGACACAAGTCGGTTAAAAAACTTCAGGCCCCAGGGTGCACCACAGGGTTGGCTCAGAGTGCATGTGGAAGCGTGGCTGGAGGTCAGGAGCACAAATTAGTGATAAGCGAGGTTAAGGGTGCTGTTAAAAAAGAGGAAGGTAAAGGTATAAAGCAAAGAGGAGCAGGAAATAAATACCGGAAGAGGGCTGGTGGTATAACATCATCTCTACGTTCCTTTTTCAAAGTTTTGCCCCAGGTGTTAGATATTTTACCAGGTATGGAGGCCCCCATGGCAGCGGCTTCGCAGGTGGACTTGTCTGTCCCTGTCCCTGCGCTTGCTTCTAGCCCGGCTTCTAAGCCGGTAGAGTCATCCGCTCCCTTAGTGGCATCCATGTCCACAGTTAATTGTCTACCTGATGTATCACTTAATGTATCATCTGGCCCACCTGCGTCCTTTGAGCCTGCTACTGTGGGGGAGGCATCCACCTCACAAGATGGGCAGGCAGGTGTAGGGGGTCAAGTGGCACAACCAACAGATAAGGAGTCAATGGGTGATGGTGGAGGAGGTGTTTGCGGTGAACGGGGAGTAGGTAATACGCTCGAGGCTCTGGTCAAATCAATAACTGCAATGAGGGAGGAGATAAGATGTGATTTTGCGGTCTCCAAAGCCAACCAAAATGATATTAGAGCATCCTGTGAGGTGCTCGACCAAAAGGTGGACGGTTTGTGTGAGAGGACAGATTGAGAGATTTTGGAAAGCTCTGTGGGCCTGTTGACATCTAATCTAGAAGTTGCCAGATCTAAAATTCAAACATTACAAAGAGATGGGGAGAGTATGCGGGAGCGGATTGAAGTATTTTAAAACTATTCCCAACGGAACAACATTCAGCTCCTGAAGATCCCCGAAGGAAAGGAGGGCGCAAATCTCAAAAGCTTTATAACTAAGCTACTAAAGGATTCCCTTAACCTCGAGGAAACAATCGAGGAGTTAGACAAAGACATCCAGCTAATACACAGGGATCCTTTTTGCCTGAATCCAGCAAGAAACAATCCTAGAAAGGTGTTGATAAATTTCCTGACATACTCCCTCAAAGATAAGATCTTGAACCTCACACTGAAAGCTAGATCACTGCAGGGCCCAGACTTCTTGTATGAGGTATGGTCGGATCTATCCAAAACCACTCTGGATAGACAGTGGGAGCTTGGTCAACGCATGGATAAGTTTAGGTCGTTAGGCGCTACGGTCCAGATGAGGTTTCCTAGCCTTCCTGCGCATTATGTATAATAACAAAATGCATAACATTCGCTCCCCACAGGATGCTGATGAGCTATTAGAGACCATCAGAGACCATGCCCAAGCTCAGGGTGGAAGTTAATTTAGGTCTCCATGTGGTTCACTTTATTCTTGTCATACCATAGCCTAACCTTAGTTGATACACTATAGTTATTTATATGTGCAAGATGTTCAACCCTTGAAAATAAAATAAAATAAAATAAAATAAAATAAAAAATACTAGGCCCAAAAGGTTACAGGAAAAATAAATAATGAAGTAAAAAAAAAATAAAAAAAAATAAAAGGGAAAAAAACCACACTAAGAGGTGTAGCAAGAACTTAAATAAAATAAATAAATAAATAAATAAAATAATACAAGTATAATAAGTGATTGAGGAGAAAAATAGTAGAGAGTAATGCACTACATCTTAAGGGGTTTTCCCTGGGATAGAACTAAATGTTCCGAATGCGTCCACTTCGGCATTTATTTGTAATTTGGGTGTTGAGTACAGCAGTAGTGTGGGCTTGAGGGTGGAGGGCTGTTGGAGGGCGTAAATCTGGCAAGACAGCAGGCCAGAGTAAGTAGGGGTGGGTTTTCCAGGGGGAAGAGGGTTAGGGGAGGGAGGGTAAAAACAGTAAAAATTCCTCATAAGTCTGCCTTTTTTTGTGTCTCAGCACGTCTTTTCGTTATACTCGTCCAACACAAGAATCTTAAAATGTCAAGGTTGGAGAGCAGTGGTTAGGTGTGACATCATGACCTCTGTCCAATATATGTCCTGGAATGTCAATGGTCTGCGCGTAAGAAGTAGGCGGGATCGTATCCTACAATACTTGAGAGATTCTCCCGCGCAGATCATTGTCATCCAGGAGTCACATCTTCTTAAAGTAGAGGCTAAGCATGGGCGAATTTTGCGAATCTGGCTTTCGCGAATTTGCGTATTTGCCAACTCGCAAACCGCAAAATCCGCGAATTCTCGCGAATTTGCAGATTTTTTTGTTTTTTTTGTGTTCGCAAGTGTTTCTGCCAGTTCGCGAGGGTTTTGTACCAGTTCGCAATTGCGAACTTACTTGTCAGCACGCAACGGTCGCGACTATGTTGTTTCTACATCTGGTTCATCATCACAGGTTCACAGCACCCTCTGTTTCAACACTGCCACCATCTGTTTCGCCCATGCCACCCTCTGGTACATCAATGCCACCCTCTGGTTCATCTTCACTGTAGATTATGGGGGGGGGGAAAGCAAGCACACCTGCCCTGCTTCAATTGACATGAATTAATTTGGGGTTGGTTTATTAATGTGTCACTGTTATAAATTCCAGTCTGGCACCTGCTTCCTTATCAGTAATTTGCTTTCTGTTACAGTGAATTTTTTTTTCCAGGACCTTTGGCGCCTACTTGTAGCTATTCTATGAGCCTGCTGTGAGGGTCAGAGCAGGGTCATACAATTGTTGCAACTAGCAAATGAACTCTGGAGGGGCCCCAGTCAGGAAGCACTACAGGGAATGGTTACTAATGATGAGTTTGAACTTTTGCACCTGCTGAGTGCTTTCACTTTTGCCAAACTCGTTTTTCTGCAATTTCGCGGCATTCGCGGGGCGCGAACTTGCGCGAGATTGAATTCGGAAGCCGCGAAATCGTGCGAATATGCGATTTGTTTTTTTACGGCGTGTTAGTTCGCAAGGTTTTGTGCGTTTTAGCGAGCCGCTTGTAGCGCAACGGTGCAAAGTTGCCCTCGCGGTCGTTCACGGGCGTGGCCATCTTGTTTGCATGACGTATTTCCGTTTCCAGGCACAATGTGTAATCTCGCAAAGTGTGCGGCTCGCTAGTACAATTTCGCGTGTGTTCGCGAGCAAAATCTCGCGCAACCTTACCCACGCGGTCGTGAACGGGCGTGGCCATCTTGTTTCTCATTCATTGCTATGGTTCTGGGCATGCTTCTTCTATCCTCTCTGAATCTCTGCCATCCTTTGCTTGTTTGAAGTTTTCTTTGATCTATTTTACTTATTTTCTATCCCTCTATTTTTCTAGCTCTATATTTTTGTGTTTTCTGGAATTTTGGTTAATTTTAAACTACTTTTTTAAACTCTTTTCTTTTCTTCTCTTCCCCATTCTTCCCCCGAGAAGGGGAAGGGTCCCGCACCCCGTGCCCGGCTCCCGTGCGGGCGTTTGAGGGGGGAGACAGTCGCACCCCGGGAGATCTTCATCCCGGTGGAGGTGGCCGCACTCATTTTTTATGTTCAGTGCCGCCTCCCCAGGACCATCATGGCAGGCGGCAAGATCGGTAGCGGGTACGGGATCCAGGAGCACCGGAAGCGGTGGGAGAAGGTGTGCCGGGCCATGTACCACCGGCGCACCTACAACCAGGCCACCCACCGCTGGACGGATGTCCTGGACCGTGAACGCGATCTGCTCGACCTGCTTGGCCTTGAGATCCCCGGGCTTGGTGAGTAGTAGTAGCTATTTCTTTACTACTCTGTTTTCTCCTGCTCTGTGTGTTAATATATTGCAAATTTTTGTTTTTTACCAAGAGCAATAATGCTTCTGATTACATTGTAGGTAAATGATATTTCAAAATCTTCTGTGCATTTCAGGTGCACTGCTCTCCTTCTCAGTAGTGTTGCTACTATGCTTATTTGTTTTCGATTTTGTGTTCATTTCATTGGCCTATGAAATTATGTATGAGTGTAGTTTAAAGAACTGCGTAATGCTAGACACTAAGGTTCAGATTTTTAATTACCGGCGCATCCCTGCAAAGTAGCAGGGATGTGCCAGTAATTGTGCGCCATGCCACCACCACCCATGGTGCGCCGTACTTACAATGCGGCGCACCATGGGCCCAAAACATCACCAAAGCATTACGCATCTGTGCCGTAAAGGCGGCGCATTGCTGGAGTTGCGTCGCAACGATGGCGCAGCTCCATCAATGCTCTGGGGTGCCCTATCTCCCCAATGCTGCGTCAGGCCGTACAGCTGCTTCAAGCAGGCGCAGGGTTTGAGTCACGCATCATTGTCCTTAAAGTGACTGATTGAAATCTTGTAGATTTCCCTCAGCCACTTTTAGGATGCGTTCCTGCGCAGGAACACCCTCCCTTGTGCCGGAATGCCCCATGATGGCGCAGGGCTTTACAACGTGATGCATCTCCCATATGCGTCACGTTGTTAATATACGCCGCACCATTGCGCCTCTTTTGTTCTGCCGCTGCATCACAAAAGTCACGCAACAATGGAGCAAAAGAGCCGCAAGGGGCTTCTAAATCAGCCCCTACAGACTCAAGTCCAGTCCTTCCTTTGTACACATGGCGATAAGAAGAAATAGTGGTGGTGGATTGATAGTTTGAGTATTTTTTTTAATGACTGGTTAATGTAGTAGGAAACTTTAGTGTTGTCGCTGATCTGCAATCACGATGGACTTTGTCTGTCACTTCGCGTGCTGCGGACTGCTGTCTGCCAATCCTAGGCAAACCTTTTTAGTACTTTATTTAGTGAGTTACATAAGAACTTTCCAAGTCGACGGTCCGCAAATCAAGCAATACTAATAACGTAGTAGACCACATGAGATCGGTCATTATATCCCGTGGAATAGTTGTCTATTTGCTATTTCGCCAACATTTTTTGTTATTGTTCTTTTGAAATGTTTGATTTGGTTGACAAATATCATCCATGTTTTCTGGTCTTTCTTTCTTTCTTTCATGTTGTACATCAGCTCCCCCCAGGGGCAAGAGGACACAGGAGGAGGAGGAGGGTGCTGTTGAACAGGATGCAGGCCAGGATCGGGCAGGCGAGGGCTCCTTTGCTGGCCCCAGTAAGTTTTAATTTGACTATAGAGTACCTATTTTTTCCTAGCGTTCCTCATTCGATTTTTTCTAAATCGTCTTTGATCTTCTTGTAGACTGGATCTAAATTCTTATCCTGCCTCGACTATGACTCCCTGTGGTATTACTAGATTATTCTTATTAGTCTGTCTGTGTAGCTAACTAAGATTGCACATTTGGCAAATCCATTGGACTCCCATTCTAGTCAGCAATAGCTCTATGCACTGAGTGCAGTCCTCTGGGATTGTCCATAACGTCTTTTCAAGTCTTCTAAATGTTTATGCTTTGACAATTGCCAACAATAAAAAGGTGAATGACCAACAAGAAAAAATAAGATACTACTTTACTTTTGGTTTGGATAGTAGGACAATCCATTCTACTACTGTTGCAGGGACAAATCTGCACAAACAGAACTATGGACACTAAATAATGCATTGCTTAGCTTATCAATTATAATAGGTGCTGTTAGACTTTCCACATACCTCAGTGATAACAGACTTTGTAGTTGAACCCCCAAACTCCTTACTGACTAGATGGTGTGGCAGAGTCATTTAGCTCCCAAAGTCACCGATGATTGATCCCCAATGATGATTAGATTATCCAACGCAGGACAAGAGTACGGAGAAAGAGTCAAGAAGTGTCAGAGGCACGGACTCATGCTTGCAAAAATTCTAAAACCTTTAGCTCATCCACTCTAGTCTGGAGGACCAAAAACCACAGAGTCTATTTAAGTTTAAAAGCTTTATTAAAAGTAAACACATTTATTAAAATCAAGTTTGTCATAAAACTAAACATTTAACTGAAAATGGAAAAGTGCTTAGTGCTGACGATTAATTGGACACATTTCTTGTGGTCGAGCCGAGCTCTCACCTGGTTTGAACTTGATCCTGCTCGTGTTCTTAGAAGTCAAGCTTCTGTCTGTTAGGAGAAAAAGTGGTGCGTGTTAAAAATAAAAAGCAAGCATTCATCAGTTGTGCCAAAAAGTGCAGCAAGACAACAGCCTTCCCTGGAAAAGGGACATTTTTACTTTAGAGTAGACAGTCACAAATTATTACATTGTATTCTGTTTTTTTCAAATTTCTTTATTCCTCCTAGACCACATATTATATAGTAGTGAGTGGTGTATTCTAACATTCTTAAATGTACTTTGTAGGTGGAACATCTGGAGGCGGGGCCAGCGCGGAGGTGGTGGTATTGGACGAGGGGAACAACTCTGGGGAGGAGGCGGTGCAAGTGCCGGACATGCCTGTGAGGGTTAACACGGTGGTGGCGGGCAGAGGTAAGCTATATATTCCTTACTTAATGAGATTGAAGACTGCAAAGTGTGCTTTCTGCATGGGTGTATTATAAATCAACCAGGTAGTAGCCTCCTCTAAATGTACTTCGACTTAGCTGTGAAGTTTTTGGCGAGAAGAATCCCAATCAGATCTGAGATGAACTTGATGAGATGAACTTGATGGATGGGATGAACGAAAAGCGAAAGAAGGGTGTAAGTAAGTGTGGAAGGACGAGAAATTTAATGATGACTGGCAAAGAAGAATGATATGTGTTTGCTTTGTCCCCGAGGTGGCTGGGAAGGAAAGAATATGGTATGGTGCATGGCTGGGTGAATGATGAAGCAAGGATGGGTGGAAGGAGAACAGCCTGGGTGGGTGAAACAGAAACTGTAGGTGTGCATATACTTTGAATGGATGAATGCCTGGATCATGGTACTCTCTGACTCTTAGATAGCATATGTGTATCTAGAGAGAGTAGACGGTCACTGGATGAACTAAGTGTTACTTTGAAGAGCATGTAACACCGCACCCGCACGTCCGTTCCAGTGTAGGAAAGGCAAGGAAAAGAAGTTGTAATTTTGTCCAAATACTACTATGAATAGTAGCAGTAGTTTGTATTGCAACTGCAAGCACAGCATATATCCGGTTATTATGGTGGACACTCCCTACCTCTCTTAATAACTTTAGTTTAGTAGTAGTACGTCTTTCATGTGTGGGTGTATCACTGTTCACTCAATAATAAGCAAAGCACCTAAAGTCATCCCATATGTCATCAAATACATCCCATGTGAAGTGATAGATAATCAGAATATTTAGCTTCTTCATTTTCCTTTTCTAGTACTCATTTGCACTGTAGGGTGAAAGCTAAATTAATTAAGCAGTAGCCCTTTTAACAGAGTATTCTCAGTGCCACCTGTAATAGAAAAGTAAGAGCTTCACCACCTGCATGTACTGGACCGGTACAGTAACGCAAGTCTGTCTCACTCATCATGGTGTGCGTCTGTTTTTCTCGGGTGCAAGTTCACTGCGCTGGCATTATGCCGGCTTGCATAAGATAACGTACCAATTTTCCTAAACAAGAGAGAAGAAGAAGAATAAGACTGGTGTACTGTCATAGTCGACTGT